>NC_132852.1:39769489-40463864 GCF_048164855.1 Canis lupus baileyi | reverse complement strand
TAAGATATAAAAAAAAATCACTACTGATGTTCAAAATCGGAAACCAGATAATCAGACCAAAAAAAAATCACATTTATTTCAATTGTTCAAAATGAAAATACAGCAAGTCAATTCACAATGTTTCACATTCAGTTGCGTTTGGATGTAAAGTTGTTTGTTTTTTTTTTAAAGATTTATTTATTTATTCATTCAGAGAGAGCGAGAGAGAGGCAGAGATACTAAGATATCACTTAGCAGCCAAGACACATGTTTATTTCTGCTCCGCAGAAGCAAGGTTAGCTATTCGCTTCAATTCAGGAAGGTGTGTGCTTTCAGGATGGTGGAGATGAGATATTTATTGCATCTTTTTCTCAGTCTTCTTCATCTTTTCATTATAGGCAGTAAATTTGAGAATCTGTTCCGAAAATTCTATCCCACCATGTAAATGTGGAAGCATAGTTTCCGATAAAGTTCATGTGGTGGAAATCATGATGCCGAGAACCAGCATAGAAAGGGATCAGATTTAAAAGGTTCAGGGGAATGTCATAGCCACAATGGACATCAATAGTTTCTATCAAAAAGGGTGTTGCCTGTGTTCTTCTCTAGGATTTTGATGGAATCTTGTCTCACATTTAGATCTTTCATCCATTTTGAGTTTATCTTTGTGTATGGTGAAAGAGAGTGGTCTAGTTTCATTCTTCTGCATGTGGATGTCCAATTTTCCCAGCACCATTTATTGAAGAGACTGTCTTTCTTCCAATGGATAGTCTTTCCTCCTTTATCGAATATTAGTTGCCCATAAAGTTCAGGGTCCATTTCTGGATTCTCTATTCTGTTCCACTGATCTATGTGTCTGTTTTTGTGCCAGTACCACACTGTCTTGATGACCACAGCTTTGTAGTACAACCTGAAATCTGGCATTGTGATGCCCCCAGATATGGTTTTCTTTTTTAAAATTCCCCTGGCTATTCGGGGTCTTTTCTGATTCCACACAAATCTTAAAATAATTTGTTCTAACTCTCTGAAGAAAGTCCATGGTATTTTGATAGGGATTGCATTAAACGTGTATATTGCCCTGGGTAACATTGACATTTTCACAATATTAATTCTGCCAATCCATGAGCATGGAATATTTTTCCATCTCTTTGTGTCTTCCTCAATTTCTTTCAGAAGTGTTCTATAGTTTTGAGGGTATAGATCCTTTACCTCTTTGGTTAGGTTTATTCCTAGGTATCTTATGCTTTTGGGTGCAGTTGTAAATGGGATCAAACTAATGGTCACCCATGCCCAAAGGAGAATGACATGATCACATAAAAGCATGATTCCAATGAAAAATCCAGTTCCAAGAATCAGAGTTTCCAAAGGATGCGCATATTCAGCTTCCATTCCAAATGGAGCCTGAAACTAATGATGAACTTTATGAATATATTTACATATTCTTTTGTGATGCAAGAGCCTATGCAGGAAATAGTGCCAGGTATCCTCAATCACCTCACAGACAAAGCATCTTGCCAAAAGCATATACTACCTTGATTCTTTCCCAATCATAAGGTATATTAAAATACTCTGTAAAATAATAAGTTCCACAGATCAAAGGAAGCTGGATACAAAAGTGATTAAAGAGAAGTACTTTAAAATATTTCCATTGGTTTTCGCATGTTTCTGGTTTATCCTTTTGAATTTTGTACTTTTTCATGAAAGGTATTAATTGAAACAAAAACCCAGGTAAACAGAACAAGAAATAAGGAACTTTGTGAACTATCAAGGATCCCCATGTTGCAATCTGGAACTTTGTGTAATTATTCAAGAAATAGTTCCAAGCATTTTTAAATGGTTCTTGTAGAGGGTTCTCAGGTAAAAGTGAATCTACATACTCCACAGCCAAGGATGCTGACCTAAGATGCTGATACTTTCATTTGTGCCATTTTTCAAATCTCTGCAGAAAGCCTTAGAATTCTGGCGGAGCCATTTCAGTCCTTTCTTATACTCTTTTTTTTTTTTTTTTTTTTTTTTTGGTATTCAATTGTCCTTGATCAAATTACTGTGCATTTTCTCTTCTGATTAGACCCTAACTAGTACAAGTAGTTAGCTTTGTGGCTATAAGCATGGATCCTGGTGCTATCACTTATAAGTAACCTGGGGCAATTTATTTGTAGGGGTTTACTGAAGTAATATATTTAAATGCTTTGCACAGACTTTTTTCAGTAAATAACAATTTTCATCATATTTTTAAAAATTAAATTTTACTTAACATACAGTGCAATATTGGTTTCTGGAGTAGAACTCAGTGATTCATCACTTACATACAATACTCGGTACTCATCACAAATACCCTCTTTAATACCCAGCACCTGTCTAGCCCATCTCCCATCCATGTTCCTCCATTAACCCACAGTTTATTCTCTATCATTAAGAGTCTTTTAGGGCAGGGCACCTGGGTGGCTCAGTGCTTGATCGTCTGCTCAGGTCATGATCCCAGGGTCCTGGGATCAAACCCTGCGTCAGACTCCCCACAGGGAGCCTGCTTCTCCCTCTGCCTGTGTTTCTGCCTCTCTCTCTGTGTCTCTCATGAATAAATTAATAAAATCTAAAGAAAATAGTCTCTTAGGGCTTGCTTCCATCTCTCCTTCCCCTCTTCACATATGTTCATCCGTTTTCTTTCTTAAATTTCTTTCTTTCTGTCCACATATGAGGGAGATCATATGGTATTCGTCTTTCTCTGACTTATTTCACTTAGTATAATATACTCTAGCTCCATCTACATGATTGAAAATGGCAAGATTTCATTCTTTTTTATGGCTGAGTAATATTCTATTATATATATAATATAAAAAATAGGTTGCTATATAAAATAAAATATAAATATAGGGGATCCCTGGGTGGCTCAGCGGTTTCCCACCTGCCTTTGGCCCAGGGTGCTGTCCTGGAGTCCCGGGATCGAGTCCCGTGTCGGGTTCCTGGCATGGGGCCTGCTTCTCCCTCTGTCTGTCTGTCTGTCTCTCTCCTGTCTATCATAAAAAATAAATCTTTAAAAATAAATAAATAAATAAATAAATAAATAAATAAATAAAATAGAATAGAATATATAATATACTATATAGGGATCCCTGGGTGGTGCAGCGGTTTAGCGCCTGCCTTTGGCCCAGGGCGTGATCCTGGAGACCCGGGAGTGAGTCCCACATCAGGGTCCCTGCATGGAGCCTGCTTCTCCCTCTGTCTATGTCTCTGCCTCTCTCTCTCTGTGTGACTATCATAAATAAATATAAATAAATAAATAAATAAATAAACAAATAAATAAATAATATACTATATATAATGGACATTTGGGCTTGATGGATATTTGGGCTCTCTCCACAGTTTGGCTATTGTTGATGCTGCTATAAACATCAGGGTGCATGTATGTATTTTAATCTGCATTTTTGTATCATTTGGGTTAATACCCAGTCATGCAATTGCTGAATCATAGGGCAGTTCTATTTTTAACTTTTCGAGGAACTTACATACTGTTCTCTCAAGTAGCTGCACCCCAACAGTGCAAGAGAGTTCCTCTTTCTCTGCATCCTCACCCAAACCTGCTGTTTCTTATGTTATTAATTTTAGCCATTCTGACAGGTATGTAGTGGTTTCTCATCATGGTTTTGATTTGTATTTCCCTGATAATGAATGTAGTTGAGCATCTGTTTCATCTAGATGGTCTGTTAGCCATCTAGATGTCTTCTTTGAAAAATGTCTATTCATATCTCCTGCCCATTTCTTAACTGGATTATTTGTTTTTTTTGGTTGTTGAGTTTGGTAAGTTCCTTATAGATTTTGAATACTACTAACCTTTTATTGGATTTGTCATTTGCAAAAATCCCATTCTATGGGCTGATTTTTAGCTTTATTGATTGTTTGAACTCTCAATAGTTCATTTTTGCTTTTGTTTTCCTTGTTTTCAGCGACCTAATAAGAAACTGCTACAGTTAAGGTCAAAGAGGTTTCTGCCTGTGTTTTTCTCTAGGATTTTTAAGGGCTTTCTGTCTCACATTTAGGTCTTTCATCCATTTCGAATGTATTTTTTTGTATGGTGTAAGAAAGTGGTCCAGTTTCATTCTTCTGCGCATGCTGTCCAATTTTCCCAATACCTTTGTTGAAGAAACTTTTTTCCACTGGATATTCTTTCCTACTTTGTCAAAAATTAGTTGATCACAGAGTTGAGGGTCCATTTCTAGGTTCTCTATTCTGTTGCATTGATCTAGGTGTCTGTTTTTCTTTTTGTTTTGTTTTGTTGTTGTTGTTTTTAATATATTTTTTTAAATAATAAATTTATTTTTATTGGTGTTCAATTTGCCAACATACAGAATAACACCCAGTGCTCATCCCTTCAAGTGCCCACCTCAGTGCCTGCCACCCAGTCACCCCCACCCCCGCCCTCCTCCCCTTCCACCACCCCTAGTTCGTTTCCCAGAGTTAGGAGTCTTCCATGTTCTGTCTCCCTTTCTGATATTTCCCACTTATTTTTTCTCCTTTCCCCTTTATTGGAGTTCGATATGCCAACATATACTATAACACCCAGTGCTCATCTCGTGAAGTGCCTCCCTCAGTGCCCGTCTAGGTGTCTGTTTTTGGGTCATTACCATACTGCCTTGATGATCACAGCTTTGTAATATAGCTTGAAATCCAGAATCATGAGGTCTCCAATTTTGTTTTTCTTTTTCAAAATTGCTTTGGCTATTCAGAGTCTTTTGTGGTTCCATATAAATTTCAGGGTTGTTTGTGAAAATTGCTGGTGGTTTTTTGATAGGAATTTTATTAAATGTATAGATTGCTTTGGGTAGTATAGACATTTTAACAGTGTTTGTTCTTCCAACCCATGAACATGGAATGCTTTTCCATTTCTTTGTGTCCTATTCAATTTCCTTCATAAGTGTTCTATAGTTTTCCAAGTAAACATCTTTTACCTCTTTATTAGGTTTATTCCTAGGTATCTTATTGTTTTTGGTGCCTTTGTAAATGGAATCAGTTCCTTGATTTCTTTTTCTGCTGCTTTGTTATAGGTGCAAAGAAATACAACAGATTTCTGCACATTGACTTTTTAAAACTTTTATTTACTTATTCATGAGAGACAGAGAGAGAGAGAGAGAGAGTGGCAGAGGCAGAGGGAAAAGCAGATTCCCCATGGAGCAGGGACCCTGATGCCAGACTCCATCCTAGGACCCCCAAACCATGATCTGAACCAAAAGCAGATGTTTAAGCAACTGAGCCACCTAGGTGCCCCCTGGACATTGATTTTATATCCTGTAACTTTGCTAAAATTTATGTATCAGTTCTAGCAATTTTTTGGTTCTGAGGTTTTCAACATATACTATCTGTTGCCTACAAATAATGAAAGTTTGACTTTTTTCTTGCCAATTTGGATGCTTTGTATTTGTTTCTGTTGTCTGATTCCTGAGGCTAAGACTTCTAGTACTATGTTAAACAGTAATGGTGAGAATGGACATCTTTGTCTTATTCCTTTTTTTTTTTTTAATTTTTATTTATTTATGATAGTCACAGAGAGAGAGAGGCAGAGACACAGGCAGAGGGAGAAGCAGGCTCCATGTAGGAAGCCCCATGTGGGACTCGATCCCGGGTCTCCAGGATCGCGCCCTGGGCCAAAGGCAGGCGCTAAACCGCTGCGCCACCCAGGGATCCCCTGTCTTATTCCTGACTGTAAGGGAAAGGCTATCATTTTTTTCCCCATTGAGAGAGATATTAGCTGTGGGTCTTTTGTATACAACCTTTGTGATGTCAAGGTATGTTCCCTCTATTGCTACTTTGTTGAGAGTTTTTATCAAGAAAGGATGCTGTACTTTGTCAAATGCTTTTTTTTTTTTTTTTGCATCTATTGAGAGGATCATGTGTTTCTATCCTTATTAATGTGGTGTATCACATTGATGGACTTTCAAATATTGAAGCTTCCCTGCACCAAGGAATAAGTCCCATTTGATTGTGGTGAATAATTCTTTTAATGTACTGTTGGATTTGATTAGCTAGTATCTTGTTGAGAATCTTCGCATCCATGTTCATCAGGGATATTTGCCTGTAATTCTCTTTTTTAATGGGGTCTTTGGTTTTGGAATTAAGATAATACTTTTGATTGGAGCATTTGGTCCATTTACATTTAGAGTTATTATTGAAAAATATCAGTTAAGTGCTGTTGTGTTACCTGCAGAATTGGTGTTTCTGATGATATTCTCTGGTCCTTTCTAGTCTGTTGTTTTTGGAGATTTTTTTTTTAAATCCACTCAAAGAGTCCCCTTTAAAATTTCTGGCATGGCTGGTTTAGTGATCACAAATTCCTTTAGTTTTTGTTTGCCTGGGAAACTCTATCTCTTCTATTCTGAATGACAGACTTGTTGGATAAAAAGTTCTTGGCTGCATATTTTTCCCTTTCAGCACATTCAGTATTTCTTTCCACTTTTTTCTGACCTGCCAGGTTTCAGTGGACAGATCTGCTGTGAACCTGATTTTCTCTTATAGGTTAAGAACCTTTTCCCCTGTTGTTCCTTTTAGGATTTTTTTCCTTGTCTTTGTATTTTGTGAATTTGACTGCGATATGCTTTGGTGATGGTTGGTTCTTGAGTTTAATGGGAGTTTTCTGTGCTTCTTGGATTTGGATGTCTAGGTCTTTCCATATTTAGGGAATTTTTCAACTCAAATTTTCTCAACAAAACTTCTACCCTTTTTTCTTTCCATCTTTTGGGATACCTAAGATATATTATTATGCTTTAATAAGTTCCTGAGATCCCTATATCTACCTTCATGGTCTATTACTTTTCCTACCCTCTTCTTTTCAGTTTCATTATTTTCCAAAATTTTATCTTCTATATCACTGATTCACTTCTCTGCTTCACCCATCCTTATTTTTAGGGCCTCCACTCAGGACTGGATCTCAGTGATAGCATTTTTAACTTCAGCGTGACTAGATTTTAGTTCTTTTATCTCTGCAGTAAGGGGTTCTGTAGTGTCTTACTTACATGCTTTTTTTCAAGCCCAGATAGTCTGCTTTTAAAAGAATCTAGATCCCATTAAACAAAAAAATAGATAAAGTAAAATACAATGAAAGTAAGTTAAAAATGAAAATATAAATATAAAGTATACATAAAATATGAAAAAGGAAAAAAATTAAAATGAATGGAAAATAATAATTCAAAAATGAAGAATAAAATACAAAGGTAGGTAGATAATATTTTCCCCTACAGCTGAAGATTTACAGCTCTACAACTCTCCATGAGCAGTAAACTTTGTGTGATTTGTTTTCTGCTGGTCTTCTGGAAGAGGGCCTGTTGCTCTGATTCTCAGGTGGATTTGCCCTAGTGAAAATATGCCTCCAGTGCATGGGGAGACAAGGTTTGGTAAGCAGCTCTGGAGTCCGCTAAGTGGTGCTATTTTGCTCCCTGAAGGCTTTCAGCCATGATTAGCAAGATGAATATGGCCACACCCAACTCTCTAGCCCAATCTGAAAGTTTTCACCTCCCACTCTTCAGTGAGACTCACAGAAGAGCAACCCATCACATTTTTGTCCCCAGTTTTGGTCAGAACCCTGCATTAACCCTGCCTGTATCTGAACTTTTTTATCTCATGCTCGTGACTTTCAAAACTTCAAATTTTAGGGACTCCTGTGGTGTGGATCTATGCTGTTCTTCTGGGGGAGGGAGTCCCCCCCATGCTTTCCAATTGTCATCATTGTTAATAGCACAATTATTTTTTTCCAAAAAACTTACTGAGCCTCCCTGATTCAAGTGCCTTTTAGGTACATTGGAAATCCAAGTGGGCATTTACAACTGTTTAGATTTAGAATTTAGCTAGGCTTTGAGGAGAATATACTAAGAAAAGATGGGCTGTAGATGCTTTCAGGTAGAACTGAAATCCCCAGATCTGAGCGTTCATCTACCCCTGTCCATGAGCATGTCTCTTATTATGGTTAGGAATCATAGATTACCTAAACATCAAGTACAGAGAGGCAAACCACAGATCACACTGCCCAAAAACCAGCCTCTTCAGGGTGGAGACACTGCCTCTCAAAGTTGTCCACAACCTGGCTGCAAGTTGTTCTCAACCCTAGCATGGAATAGCCCAACTTCCATATCTCCTAGTAGACAAACTGGAGGAGTACATTCAGGGAGATCATTCTATCACCCCTCTTTTAATAGTTGTAGGGAAACGAAGAGGAATAGCGATCCATATTTCAAAGGAAGAAGTAAAAACAAAAACTCAGAGCAGACTTGCTCATTGGGTTGAATTACACAATTTTTTTCAGTAAATTTCATTAGTTCTTAACTTATTTCAATTAGATCTCTGTTATACTTTATATTATTTTTATTGGAATTTTTTTCTGAGGCTATTTAGCGATACTATACTTATCTTTTTATGTAAGGGCTAAAGTAATGTTTGGATATATGGTTTGCTGCTATTATTGAGCATGGTTCCGTGGCAGAACAAATATTTCTTAAATGAATGAATCAATTTTTGGTACCTAAGTCTTGATCCATAAAGATGTTTTCATGGTTATCTTATGTGCTATGTAAAGTGCATGAAAAATCTCAGCTTAAACATGCATCTAGAGTAGTATTGTCCAGTAGATGATTGAGATGTGTATATAACACATATAACATATGCTATATATATGTTACTTAAAAAAATATTTTATTTATTCATGAAACACACACACACAGAGGCAGAGACATAGGCAGAGGTAGAAGTAGAAGCAGGCTCCACGCAGGGAACTCAATATGGGACTTGATCCCAGGACTCCAGGATCATGTTCTGAACCAAAGGCAGATGCTCAGCCACTGAGCCCCCCAGGTGTCCCAGTATATATATGTTATATATTAGTGATATGTAGGTCAGGTAACTAAAACAAAATTTTAAATTTGCACATGTGATTGGTGGCTATCATATTGAACAATACTTTTCTAGAGGACCAAGATCATAACTAGTAGTAGATATCATCAAAGTAGTAGTATCATCAAAAGTAGCTGATGGGAGTACTAAATACTTGTTAACCTTTATGTGCAGACTGTGGCTTAGTAAAGTAGCCCGCTCCAAAATTCTTCTAAGAGTTAAATTACAAAATCAACACAGTGTGGATGAGCTGAGATATATGCTAAAAACACAATTCTTCCTGGGCCAGAAGCCAGAGGAACAAGCTGACAACTACTATTAATGGAATTAATGCCATCAATAAGGTAATGTTAGTTAATATTATCTATTATTATTATTTTATATTACTATTATTACAAGGGTTTGTTAAGGGCCAAATACTGTGTTAAGTGTTTATATGTAATGTCTTATTTGAGCTCCATAACAACCTGATGAGTGAGTGTTATTATTCACATTTTAAAAATGTGGAAACAGGAACAGAGATTAGGTAATTTGACTAGGGTCACACAACCAGTAAGGTGCATGGTGTGGAGTTAAAGGCAGCTCTTTTGGATTCCAGTATATCTGTTATTAACCATTTATTCTACTGAACAGAAATAAGCATGTGAGGCCATGTATATTTAACGCTACATAGTGTGGTGTCCATCCAAGACCCTGTGAATTATGTTTGTAAAGTCACTCCTTAGGAGGGAAAAGTGTCACAAATGACTTCAAAGGAAAGGTGACCTAGAAGACATAATGCCTTTCATTTTGATTCCATCCAAAATGTATTCATTGAGCAGCTTCTTGGGATGCCACGTACATAGCACATTACTTCACACAAAGTTGAGTAAGGTAGTTTTTTTCTGCCCTTGAGGAGCTAAATTATACTTTGTAGATATGCCTAAGGGGGAAAATGTTTGTTACCACAACAGCAACATTCCAAGTCACTTTATGATTTTATTTTTATTCTCATTTAAAAGATTGACATGTGACTTTACCCTTCCATCCTCTGAGTCTGTCAGCACAAATGAGCTTCTGTGGATCTTATTAACCTGAAGATATTGACAAAATCCTCTTTTTGGCCAGCAAAGGAAATGCTACCTAAAGGGACCCCCTGGGAGGACTCCCAGATAAAATATAGAATACTCAGTAACATTTGATTTTCAGATAAACGACAAATACTTTCCATAGTATAAGTATGTCTCAAATATCGCATGGGGCATATGCTAAAAAGCCATTGTTGTTAATCTGCAATTGAAATGTAGTTGAGCATCTTATATTTTATCTGCAACTGTACTCTAGAGAGATTGCCAGTTAAGAATTTCATGGATATACTCTTCCAGGCCATAAAGGCCTCTCACAAATTTTAGTAGTGTGGCCAAAATTGTTTTTTTCCCCCCAAATTCTGTTATAACTTAGGACAGAACTATCTGTAGTCAGGAAACGTTACCTAGAAAAGGAGCAGCAGATTGTCCTTAAAGCAAGGGTAGGCAAATGAATTGACAGAAAGAGCTGTTTCAGAAGGGCAAGCCCAAGGCACATACTTCAGGCAGGGTTTATGCAATGGGCCAGTAGGAAGCCCCCTAACACAGAGAAGAGAGTGCTGGGCTCCCCATTCACTTCTACGTATAAGCAAGCCTTCTGGCCAGCTCAGTAGCAACATCCAGGTCACGTTTCATAATACAGTGGTCAAAGCCTGGTCTCCCTTCTTTATGAGGAGAGCTAACAGATACAAGGCAGAATGGGTAGCACTGCATCATGCACAATAATGGCAGGAAACAACCAGTTGCCCTTTGTGAGTACAGAAGGCTTCTGTAGCCATGTGAGTTAACAAAGCAATGATTCTCAAACTTTGTTGGCATCAGCTCCATCTGAAGGGCTTGATAAAGCACATATGGCTGGGCTTCATCCCCAGAGTTTCTGACTCAGTAGATCCAAGGTAGGATGGAGAATTTGTATTTTAAACAAATTCTCAGGAGATGCTGCTAGTGCTGCTTCAGGACCACAGTTTGGGAACTGCTCTAAAGCGGGGTTTCTCAAGTTTTAATGTACACCTGGGGACATCATTTAAATGCAGAATCCTAACTCACCAGGTCTGGGGTGAGGCCTAAGATTCTACTTTTCCCAAAATGTCCAAGGGGATGTTACTAAGTTGCCAAGCTCCAAGGAAGTAGTTCTCAAGCCTGGGTGCATGATAGAATCACCCAGGGAACTTCTAAAATTTCCATATTCCAGATCAATTCATTCAGAATTTTGTGGGTGGCATCCAGGCATATGGAGCTATAAAGACTATTTTTACTGCCAGCTCCTCCCAAAGATACACAGAGATTCCTACTCCCGTGATGGAGTCATTGCTTCTCAAAACGGAGGCTGACAAGAAAGATACTGACTCTGATTTCTGTATATCAAGATAGAAGCTGTTGAGGTATTAAAATGCTAAATATCTGAAGAGATGGAACCTGATGCAGGCTTGTTCTCATCTGTAAAATGGGGGAAATAATAGTGCTATATCACAGAATTTCATAAAGATTGAATGAGAGGATCTATGCTAAGTAGCTGGCATAGTGCCAGGTGCTCGATAGATATTTTAAATAATAATATTATCTGTCATTGTTACTACAATCCAACTGCCCACCTGAGTTTTCTCTTATTTCTCAATATTACAACCTTCCACATGGGTGCCAGACCAAATCTGAACTACTCTATTGGCAAGTGATTTGTCTGTTGTGGCCAGCCTTGTGTGGAAAGCTCTTCCTTCTATTAAGTTCTTGTAGATTCCAATAATCAATCCTAGTTAAACCCCTTAGATTGCTATAGCACAATTCTCATTTCCCTTCCACATAAGATTCATTAACTTTTAAATCAGTATTCCTTAGTTCTGTCATGGATTAACCGTTCTCTGTTCGTATATGCTACATTTCTCATTACATTGTTCATGATTTTTGCCATCCTGACTGATAATTTTGCATACTCTCTGGTTTGTTTACATCTCAAGTCTCAAGACACTTTATCCTGGTGTAGTCTCATTAGTGTAGAGCATTAGTGTAGTGACTCACCTTCTTGTTTTAGAAATCATACTTATATCACACAAAGTATGCACCAGTGTCTTTGGTGGCTACATCACTGTTCGTTTTGAGCTTGCTGTGGATTAAAGCTGGAGAATTTCTTTCCTATGTGTTTGCTATACTATGCAACAGAAGGTCTTAGCTTGACCTTGTATGGTTGGTTTTTTTTTTAATAACTGATATGTAAAATCTTACACACTTACACTTTAACACTTCACATTGTTAATTTGTCCCATTTCCCTGCCTCGTGAGATTTTTTTTTTTTTGTATTTTGATTCTATCCTTTAGTAAAATCATTCTCTCCCAGCCTTTTGACATACACACTTTTAATAAACACATTTTTTTGTAGTTTTAGTCAAGTTATTAATTGAAATGTTGGACAGCTGGAGCCAAAAAGCAGGCTTTGCATAAGGACACTAGACATGCTCTTCTAGGTTGAGAGGTATCTTAGCACCATTCAAATGATTACACACCCACCAATTGTATTATATCGATTATTTCACTATTTTGCCCAGATATATTTATGACCACATTAAATTCTTTGTTATGGCTCATTTTGTCTACTACATTTTCTAATCTACTTAATCTTACAAAATAGGAAATATATAGTCTGAAATGATTTGTTCTTGAGAATCCATGCTGGCTTGTAGTAATTGTTGCATCCTTATGCTCTCTTAACTATGCCTAGAATTAATACCAAGCTCACTAGTCTACAGTATCCAGAATTTCTTTTCTGATATTAGAAAAAATATATGCCTATCTCTAATACTTACCATGGCTTATAATTTTTCAGTAAAAATTGCATGACTCAGCAGTCCCACTGTTAAATCTCACAGTACTGTGGAATAGAATTAATGTAGAGGTGAGACATTACTTAGAGTTGATAGTTCTTTCCTATCTTAATTTTCCCTGGGTTTTAGTTTCTTCTCATGAGTGTTTCATCTTTTAATATTAAATTCTGCAATAAATAGAATATGCTAAGACATATAAAACTCCTAATCCTGAACAGACAACTGGGCAATTAGGATTCATGTTTGTTTCTTTTCTAAATTGAGATATAATTGACATTATAACATTATATTAGTTTCAGGTGTACAGTAGGATTCAATATTTAAGAGGATTAATTTTTTTTAACAATACATTTATTTTTTATTGGTGTTAAATTTACCAACATACAAAATAACACCCAGTGCTCATCCCGTCAAGTGCCCCCCTCAGTGTCCGTCACCCATTCACCCCCACCCCCCGCCCTCCTCCCCTTCTACCACCCCTAGTTCGTTTCCCAGAGTTAGGAGTCTTTATGTTCTGTCTCCCTTTCTGATATTTCCCACACATTTCTTCTCCCTTCCCTTATATTCCCTTTCACTATTATTTATATTCCCCAAATGAATGAGAACATACAATGTTTGTCCTTCTCCGATTGACTTACTTCACTCAGCATACCTTCCAGTTCCATCCACGTTGAAGCAAATGGTGGGTATTTGTCATTTCTAATGGCTGAGTAATATTCCATTGTATACATAAACCACATCTTCTTTATCCATTCATCTTTCAATGGACACCGAGGCTCCTTCCACACTTTGGCTATTGTGGACATTGCTGCTATAAACATCGGGGTGCAAGTGTCCCAGCCTTCCATTGCATCTGAATCTTTGGGGTAAATCCCCAACAGTGCAATTTCTGGGTCGTAGGGCAGGTCTATTTTTAACTTAAGAGGATTCATGTTTGAGAGTCACACAGGGAATCTTAGTGGAAGCCAATGGGTGCCAAAGAGCCTATCTCCTCCATTTTCCCCACCCCAAGCTATTTATTTCTTTGAAATTTACACATAACAACAGTTTTCATCTCTGCCAGACAGCACTTTCATTCATTTATCAGCTATCTTGCTTCAAAAAGCCCAAATCCCCAAACATAAAACATCTTCTCAAATATTCAGAAGTTAGGTGATTAGGGTGGAGTTTTATTTTTTCATTTTTCAAATCAACAGATCTTAGTTTTAGTATTAAGTTTGGTTATGAGAACACAGATGTATATACTAGGCACCATAAAGCAGTGACCAACATTTGCATTTTAGCACAATAATGAACTCTCCAGTCCTTACTTTGATAAAAAATGTTAGGAGTATGGGAATGCAAAATGAATTTTTGAAATTGCTTCAAAACTTCTTTCTCTGCTCAAAGTCTGCTAATGAAGACAGTAGGCCCCCTAAGTCTCATCAACATCTTTGTGCAAACACGGGTTTTGACCGATGTTAATGGAGGTGAGAGCTAACGATTTGACTTTCTTAACATCTTAATCAATTATCCTGGCCACTGTGGGGCTTTTTAATGCAGGATGGGGTGTGTTGTGTTTTGATTTTTAAAGGTATTATACAGTTGCTTAAATAAGCAAATAAAAATATTCCCCTAAATGATTGAAATTTGTTAATTTATTTCTTTCTAAAGTTTGTACATTTACATATATCATATACATATTTTAAATCTTTCACTATTTTGCATAATTTCTATTACATAAAAGCCACTTAAGTTCAATTGATTTTGTTGTTGTAAAACAACAAATTATCCCCAACTTATAAAAACACAGAACAATTATATTCATAAACATTTACACAATAGAGAAAAGTACTATATATATATCATAGCTTCTATACATATCAGGTGACACACTTGTCTACATGGTTAGGTTTACTTTAACATCAGTGAAATGGAGTAATATTTATATACAACTATTTTAATAAAAAATAAAGCAATTGTAAAATGTAAACTTAATTTTCAAAATAGTCTCTGAATGCTTTAACAATATCCGCATAAGTTACTGTTCCATTAAAAAGATGACCACCATAAATGCCATAATTCTCTAGGAGATGGCATGTCTTCAGTCTGGTGGGTAATAATGAGGAACAGGTTTCCAGTACATAATTCAGTCCCACTAGCTTACCTAAGTCTGCTAATGCTGACAGTCTGGCCACTGAAAAGGATTAGGCTGCTATTTTGTCACTAATTACTTTCACAATTTGCAGGGAGATATGGCACCAGTACTGCAATGAAACTGCAATGATTGGTGGAGAAAACTTTGAAGGTAAATGAAAGTTCCACACTGCCAATTAGTTTGAGTCACAGAAAACATAATCCAGTTACTAGGTTGGACAAGTTAAAAGCTTGTTCTATATTACAGGATACATATTACTACCCTCCTGCCTGTCCTACAGTAATCAAGGCTGACAGTATTGGTTCTCCACTCGTATAAATTTCTGTTCTAGAAATGGGCTCCTAAAACCTGAGGTAGAAGAGAATGGAGGGAGGCATTTAGGCCTTTACCCAACAGCTCTCATCTAAACTGAGCAGAAATGCTAAGCAATAAGCACTGAGCAGAAATGCTAAGCAATAAACTTAGTGTTCCCTGACCCTTCCCACAGAACTGAAACATTATCCATTTCCAGAAATCTGGGTGCAAAGGCAAAATATGTGGTCTTGGTGTCAGTCAGAAAATTTTTAAAATACCTTTGTCATATGCCACCTCCAGTGACTCAGTCACTCTCAGAGTTGATATCTTACCTCAGCAGGGTCTACTCATTACAACAGCTGGATTCCTAAAGCCAGGGAAACAACATTGAAATCCAGGATGTGCCTGCTGCTCAGTAGAAGCCCAAGTGGAGTGGAAGGCCAGAAGAGAAGCTCCTCTTTGCAGAGAGAATACATTGTCATCCTCTGTAGTGCCCCAGTATTCAGGGGTCAGAGCAAGGAGCCTCAGACCTACAGTACTGTCCTTAACCGAGCTTTCTGAATAGGACTCTCTTGGGAGTGTCTAAAGTCTTATCTATGCAAGCTCACAGGGAAATGGTAAGTGAAACTCCAAATTTCTCTCCATTAACCAAGATTTTCAGGAATTGAAGTGAAGGTGTTTATGACATTATTAGTGAGAGTTTAGTTCTTAACCCTGCAAAGGGAAATATATTTTAGCTAAGTTTCTTTTCATCTCCATCTTTACTGTCATTGTTGATAGAAAAGTGCTTAACTGTTCAGCATAACTTCAATCTGAGCTTTCTCAACAGTATGGCTGAAAAGCGAATGTGGACAATTCATATTAATGCTCCTATGGTAAGCGCTTTTTTGCTTCTCTATTTGTGTTCCTTTCTCAAAGGAATGATCTCCAGGGCAAGCAGCAGTGCCACCCTGGAAAACAGTGAACATCAGCCTTCTGGAATGTCCCCATGGTACTGCAAGATGTTGGAGACTGGCTGCTTATGAATGATAAGAAAGCTTTCAATTTGGTGGATGTGATATATATGTATTCATATATTTGTTAAAAATCCGATGCTTCTCAAAGTCAGACTCTAGAGCTCAAACTCCTCCCTAGCCCTTAGAAAATATTCCTGTGATGCAGTTTCCACCCACTTCGTTCAACATTTTTACACCCTGGCCTTTTGTGTTTTAAAGTTTGTATAACTTAAAACATCCACTATGTATACATGTGTGCAAGTGTATGTACACATGTGGGAGGCCTACATGTGTAAGACTTTCCCCTTACACATGTCCCTAAGGGGACAGTTAACTGGTTCTGAATCTCTCAGGAGCAGAGGACTGACCACATGTATGTCTACCTTAAATGGAAGGCAACCAGCTCACATACTTCCCCCTCAAGCCCTCTGATTTCAATTTGGTCTAATTAGTCTCATTCGTATAGCTTAAAAAAGTATCCTGATGGCATTAAAAATCAGTGTGCATATATACTCTCTATACAGTGGATATTATTATCCATGCCAAATGGTTACTTGGCTTTATAACATACATGGCTTTATATGAAAAGTCCAAACATTTCAAATGATTAAGGCCCAAAATGAAACTTTATTTTTGCTACTCCTTTTATGTATACTTTCTGAATCAAATGGATTTTTTTGCAAATCACTATAATTTTTAGAAAGAAACACACTCTTGCAGAACAAAGATCCTTCTGGTTAGTCACAGAGCCAGTTTACTGCATGTCAAAAACAAATTAGGAAATATGATATATTTGCAAAAATAGTTTGAAACTGTAGTTTAATAAAAAAAAAACCCTCCAATGTAACTACCAACACACTACTGTAGACTGGAGCCAAAGATTGGTCTTCCACTCTACAACTCCAATTCTCTGAATCAGATACAAAGAATAGGAGACAGTATTTTTAAAAATATACTGCACTCAACCACTCACTCAGACATACTCAGTTGCTGCTTTAAATACACCAAACATGCTGGTTAATATACATTTAATCTCTAATTATATATTTACACACTGTAAGATAAGCAGTAAGCTCAAACAACTAAGGCCAGTGGCTCTTCTTTGGGGAGAGGCAGGAAGAGACCTAAATATAAAAATATTAAATTAAGTTTTAACCTGGTCCACAGCCTGCCCTAAAATTCTTTTACTTGTGACACTAGATGCTAATTTGTACAACTGCAAACCTAGAATATAGTACCTGATCTTGGGAAACCCTGATATACTTTAACATTGTAATATTTCTTAAAATTAAAGAGGGTAAAGAGGCGGTGCTAGAAGAGTGGCTTGATCTACTGTAAAATAGACACAGGCACAAAAATGATATGGTGGGCACTTATTTAATTCTTCTGAAAGCTCTATTTTTCTGGACTAATTACAACAATAAAGAACATGTGCTTTAAAGCATCACAATTTGTAATAAGCCCAAAACTGCCAGTTTGAGTTTATGGTTAAGCGCCCAGAATACTGAAGTTGTTAAGACTGCATAGGATGTCTGTTTTTTCCCCTCTTTCCATGTATCTAAAATTACAATGAGCTACCCCCTTAGTGTTGTACACAGTACACTGAAATAGTTTCACAAAGTTAGTTCAGAGTCATTTTGCCCTGGTGATTCAAAGATCAAAGATGGAATTTTCTAACATAAAATCTTATTAAAAATCTAATCAAAATATTTTAATTTAAGTTTAATAAAACAGTACCACTATATATATTCTCAATAACTGCATTATATAATCAATCCTATGAGGTTTTTACTTGCTTTTCATATCACACTGGTTATTAAAGATAAAAATAAATTTGATATACATATACCATATACTGATATACAGTCTACACAATGATACATATACATACGTACAACTATAAATAACCACAATACAACATTGGCAGGTGACAGAAAGCATTTTTTTGATGTCTGACACACTATCGATATGAATATTCTCCAAAATCCTGCACTACTACAGATACACACATAAATTACAAAGAACAAGCCAAGGAGATTTAAGGAAACTGTATATACAATTACTTAACTTGCAATATTTTCTTGCTGTTGCATTCAAGTCAACAAACTATCATGCAGATTCAAGTATTTACTGACATTCTGTCTATGAAGATATTCTCTTTGCATGCAATGGGCGTTATTATCCTAAGCAGAATGATGCCCACTCGGGATTTGGATACTATAGGTACAAAAGGAGAATGGCAATGGCTTTGGACTTTAGTCCCCCTTTTATCAGTGAGACATTGAAAAGGATTCTGAGAGGAGAAGCAATGACCAAGCACTTCCCTATCATTTGTTGGGATTATTTTATGGTGAACTACTGACCTTTAAAGTCTTGTAGGTGACTTGACAGTACAGGATGTCAAAGGCTAATGGAGATATCTGTTGACCCAAGGAGAAGGCAGACGAATGGCCTGAACTGGCCTGGGAGAAGAGACAGCCAGAAAGCTTTGGCGCAAGGTAGCTGCAGAGGGCTCATCATACAGCTGCAGTCACAAAGCTGACTGATCTCTTTTTGTCAGAGCAAATTAGATGCTGAGAAAAGCAGATGCTATTTAAATCCAAAGTCACACTATTATTCATTAACTAAACTCTACTTTAACAAGTCCTTGGATGCCACTTTGGTTCTTTGTTTAACAGTGTTAATGTTACAATTGGAAAAAATTGTCATTTGAAAAGTGAAGAGATTGTTCACCGCTGAAATTAGGTAAGGTAGCTACCAATGTGCTGAAAACTTGACTAGGTCCATAAGTGCTAAAGTACAGAAATTTGGATCTATAAGGCTGAGAAACTCCCTGTGAATTCAAAATCCAATGACAACTAACTGTACTCAAGAAAGTCTGGCTAGTAAGAAATAGAGAAACTTCTGAAAAGTTCAATATTCTTCCCATTGTCTATGATTAGGGATAAAGACAGAGAAGAGGTTTAGCTCATACCAAATCAGGCCCTTCCTTACCTAAGAACAGATTTTCAAGCTTTTTACATCAGAAGGAGTAATAGGACAGGAACAGCAGAAAACTCTCCTTCACTTCAGGTTGTATAAATTATTATCTAGCCTCAGAAGTTCTGTGGTTTGGCCACAGGGTAAAATACAAACTCAAGAAACCACCTGTAGCTTGGCCTTGGAAAGCCAGCCAATTTTTCTCTTTCAGAATTAATTCTCTCTTATCACTCCTGACTAGGACATTGTCCTATCTTCTGAATTAGTATAACAGAGAAGTCTAGAAGGTCTCACACAATTGCTTTCTACCATCTTTACCTAGGATCAATTGGAACTACAGTTTTACCAGTGGACTCTCCCACATATTGGTTTTACTTGAGATTAATTAAAAACATGGAAGTATTGCTTGGTTGAAGTAGGTGTTGCTAAAAGTACCAAAGTGTTTCTAAAAAGTGCACTTTAAATAAGGGCTATAAGCCTGGCAAAAAAAAAAAAAAAGGACTCTGTATGCTAGTGATTAAGTTTGATTGCTATCAAGAGATTTCTGACACCTGTAAAAGTCAACATGCAAGGTGGGGGAACAAAGCCCGAAAACTCTCAAAGATTTTATACATTAGCCACGGTCAATTATGCAACAAGACTATCACCAAGGTGTTTTGATGACTATCAAGATTTTCTGTACAAAAAATATTAAGTGTATTTATATGAAGGAGAATAATAATTTACCACACGGAGAGAAATCCCAAGGCTCCTGGTGCTGAGATATGGATGAGGAGTGGGAATGGGAAGAAGGAAAGGAGAAGAAGAGGTCCCTGTACTGTGAACTAGGTAGCAGGCTTGGAATAGCTGTGAAAGGAAATGTCTTCAATTTCTTCTGACTAGATATCATTGTAAAAAAAATTATCACAAAGGAAAATGTGGTTGGCTATTGGCAAAAC
Source organism: Canis lupus baileyi (assembly GCF_048164855.1). Classification (NCBI taxonomy): domain Eukaryota; kingdom Metazoa; phylum Chordata; class Mammalia; order Carnivora; family Canidae; genus Canis; species Canis lupus. The sequence continues at coordinate 40,443,800 of NC_132852.1, read as the reverse complement.
TCTTAGAATCTAGTCAAATCAGGGACCACTTCCTCCTATTGAATAAACTCTTGGCCTGCTAGGTGCACTGACAGCAAATAGGGCAGAAGTATTCTCAACCCATCCCCTGCAGATGGGCAACATCATGCCAGGGCAATCTGGGATCCTGGCTCACAGAAAAACCTTTTGCAGTTGTTTTTAAAGAGGAACTATGCAAGCATAGTATATGGCAGCTTCAAAGTGTCCTTCTCATCCATTTATCTATTAGCATATCCTACAGAAGTTCCTGTAGGCTAACAGTAGTAAGTCATATAATAGGAATAATGCTATAGTGCTGCTGATGCTAACTGAGCATTTCAGAACTACTCTAAATGTCAGAAACACTGTAGCAAGGTACCATTTCATGTCTATTATATACTGTAAGTAAAATACACAGAGACATTCTATATACACAGACACAGTCACACTATGGACAAACACATTCAAGCCAATCAGGGATGTTTATTTTTCTTTAGTTATTGAAGCTCAGAGATTATATAGTCTAGGTATTTTTCTGCTTGGTATGAGTTAAGTATCTAGGCAGAAAACAAATAGGTTAATTATTCAGATTTGAGGAAGAGAGATGATTCCCTCATGGAAATCTCGGATTTGGTCAGAAGCTACAAAAATGAATCAGGTACACAGGGCTATATTGGGAACTACCTTGTTTTTTGGGTTTGAAACATAAATTAGTCATTGCCTTCATGTAAACAAGATAGAGGGTTAGAGTGAACTTTTCAAGGTGTGGCAAAATACTTATCACAAAGCAAGCAGCTACAACCTTAGCATGGGGTTTCTCTTTTCTGGGCACTAGCAAATATGGGCATTTATATAGGTAAAGGAAGTAAATGTTAATAAATAATCTTGTGATTAAATGCTGGTACATCAGAACAATACAGCACTAGAAACCACCATGGTTTAATAGCAGGTTTTCTCTAATTTACCAGAACCATGCTATTCATGCAGAGTCCCTGATTCTTTGGTCATAGTACCTTTAACTAATAAACTGAGCACAACTAGAGCAAATATGTATGGGAGAGAAGAGTATTCAAAGTGATTCTATTATCTCTGAAGTCATGAAGATTATAGCTTTAACTATCACAAAGTATCAAGGTTTCAAAATCAGAAAGTTCTAACTAATAGAAGGCTCAATTTTCACTTTTTCTACCTCTACAGGAGAATGTGATGTTTATTATCCTAAATTGCAAAGGGACCATCACTGGAAAAAACTCATGACTGTAAGGTTAATAAAATTTGAGTAGATAGAAAATAATGATTTAAAATAAAGTACTTGTTCTCAGGAGAAAGTTCAGTAGTAGCAGACTGAATTGGCTATCAAAAAGACTGAGATAAGAATAAACTAAGTAACCTTGCTTATGTAGCCAGTAGATTCCAGTTTTCCAATCACAATTCATTCAATTTATTACTTTCAGATTTATTTTAAAGAATCAATATTCATTGCATTGCTGAACAACTGCAGCTACTTTTTCCTGTCTTACTTTGTTTTGATTTAAAAAAGAACAAAAGGAGTTCTGTTTTCAACATTATTTTGTTAGGAAGACTCCAATATTTTACAATCAGGAGATAACACCATGCCTAAAATAACCTAATTCCTGAATGGCAGAGTATTGACGATAGAGATGATTCTGGATTCCTAGTCTAGACCCTGGGAATGAGGTAACGATTTCCTGCACACCAATCGCAAGCCTACTGCTACAGCTCCCCAAGAGTCAATTATTGCCACTACCCTTTAGGAAACAAAATGAACTTGGTGTCGTCTTTCCACAACCTTCAATGGCGAAAGATTTCACTTTCTCTTTCCTTCTTTGGCTGAAATGAAATCAATACTTCAAGGAAGCTAATGCACTTCTTAAGTTCTCCAGTCCTCTGATCTTCACACCTCCTATCCCTGCTTCCAGCAGAGTCAGAACTCAACAGTAAGTGTGAAGATGTATGCACATCTGCATCACAGTGGGACATCTTGATTCCCAGAATTTTAATTCTTAACTGAATTTCTGTGAGTGCTCAATTTCACCTCAGTGACTGAGCAAGATTTCACATATAAAGGCTTATATTAACTCTGGCTAGAATTTGCTAAACTACCAAGTTTGTCCAGTTAAATGTTCCACAAGGAATTTAATTTTTTAACCTTAAAAAAAAGTGTAATAGCTGATTTGAGAATACATAAAACAACTGAGCAGAGTGCAAACAAGAAAAAAACCAAAGGAAAAGTGACACATAATCATTCTGAAATCATGATCCCCTTCCCCTCATGAAAAAGGTGCATTAGTCATCAAGTAGCAAAAAAAATCATCAAAGCCAAGAAATCAAGAGCAAAGAGACAATCAGTACAGAAACTAACAAAGCTATGCAATAGAAAAGGTTACTAATGCACCATTTAGTCACAGACTGTTTAAAAAGATATTCACGGGTTTACCAGAAAGATCTTGAAAAACTCTATTTTGCTCCATGACCAGTACTTCCTGGTCACAGATGGATTCTAAGTAACTTTTTGCTTAATGCTTGGTGTTTCAGGTCGGTGATCTTTCCTCTCTGACACGTTACGCTTGACCTTGGCTGTAACTGGAGATGAATCTGGGTTCAGCGAAGGACTTGAATGTGACTTCTTCAATCCTACAGCCTCACTTTCATTGTTACTCAGGAGCTCCTTGCCTCCTTCTTTTAGAATGCTGACATAAATTTCATAACGGGTTTTCTGGAGGGAAAATCAGAGAAGAATGGTAGTCAGTACATTGTTCATAATGCATGGAGGAATCATGCTTCCTCAACATTAAGGCTCAAGAATGGTACATGCTGGAGGAGCTATCACCTCTGGTTGTGGGCAATCAGATGGCCCCTATTGCGCCGTCACTCGAGCTTCCCTCACATGACCTAGGCCCTCATCTGAACCTAGTTTGGATATGGTTGTTTACTTCTTTCCTACTCTCCATACTTCTACAAAGAATCTATGGTGAATTTACTTTCCAGTCCCCTACAAGACCACAACACTTTCTAGAAGCTGCTCTGGGTTTCCCAACATCACTTTCTGTTAGAATTATCAATTTCTCAGAGTATTATGGTTTCTTATAAAACTTCATATAATATTTTGATAGTTTTCTCATACTACAAAATTTTTTTCATCATCAACTATTTCTTGAATATTATGTTTAAGCAGCCATTTGATTCTCCTATCTCCATGTATGTTTACCTAAAAATACCTGGAAAAAAAAAACACTGCAGAGATTTTTTTTCTCTAACTGTAATTGGTGCTTTTGTTTTTATCTAGGTCACTACAGAACTATATAGTATACTATATATGATATATATATATATAGAAAGAGAAAGAGATCTTGCAAATTACAGATGGGTCCCAGGTTCTTGATTTGATAGATTCTAGTCAAAAGAAGCCTTTCACCATACTGCTTTGACACACGAAGCATTTATAGAAAACCTAAAGAGTTTTATTTCTAAACAAAATGACATGTCGGTTATAAGTTATCACAACAGAGGCAAGCAAATTCCGTTATGACTATAAGTCTCTTAAGGGTTTTCCTAGTCAGATTGAGATTTTGTATATCTTAGTTTAAAGTTAATAATTATGAAGTTGACGCTACTGGAAGTTACTTTTTTAGGTAGTTTTGTTCAAAAGTGGGAAAAAGTTGCTAGTAATTAAGCTTGCTCTGAGTTTGGTATCTATGTGGAGATGCCAAGCTTTGCTTGATGATGATAATGGCATATATAGGCAGTACTCATCATATGCTAACTTCAAGTCACTAGTACAATAATCATGTATGTAATTGGTACATTATTATCCCTGTTTTACAGTAAAGCAGACAGAGGCATACTCTCTAGAAGTCCAAAGTCAAAGTTTGCAAAGACGCTAGGGTTTAAACTTAGGAAATCTGACTCCAGAACCCATTGTCTAAGATATAGTTCCTCCCTGGATATGAAAATATATACATGTATATTTTAGGATGACCACTCTGACAGTTGTTGGTAATTTAGTCAATCAAAACGGATTCTCAATCCCCTATGCTACTCCTATATTCCTCCCACTATAAAGATTCCTCTCACTGTAAAACATGAATGCTTTCCCAGCCCCTCTTGCAGCTAAGATGGGTCATGTGATAGTCTTGCCAATAAAATGTAAGGAGAAATGTATTGGGGAGCTTCTGGGAAGGTGATTTTACTTTCTGATAAGGGGGCCAGGCTTTAGAGGAGAAACTACAGGTGCAAGGCCCCCTTTCATTCTTATTTCTTCCTCAACTTAGATATGATTGCTTAAACTGCACCCCATGACATAGGGCAGCAGGCACGAAGACTAAAGGACCAGATGCTAGCTTGAGGAAAACTGGAAAGACAGAAAGAACTCAGGTTCTTGAAGATAAAATCAGTTGGATCCAAATCTAAGATTCTCTATTATCTCTGAATATCTTGTAAAGTATGAATAATAAATATTTTTAGGGTTTAAGCCACTGTTCATCAGGCATTGTCAAATGCAGCTGAAAGCATTATTAACTGATATACATTCCAATTTTAATAAAGTAACAAAGTAAAAGAATAAAATACTAAGCTTATCTCAGAAAGTTGTAAAAGGGCTTAATAAGGGCATTTGCTAATAAAAAATGTTATCAGTATTACCCATCAGTCAAATCAGGGGACTGAACTAAACAATATCCAAAGGGCATACTAGTTCTAAAGTCTTATTTATTATGAAAGTTTATTATTTTAATCTATCTCTACACTGCTTTGGTGGCAAGATAAAAGTGCAGGAAGAACTACTCCCAATATGAACATCCTTTAGTAAAATGATCTAAAGGCAGTTTAAAAAGAGATTTGGAAAACCAGCAGAAGGCATACTATTTATGAAGCTGGGGCATTTATACAATAAAACGAGTATGAAAGATGAATTTTTGAGATGACTTAAAGGGGACAAAAGGAGAGAAGGTAATAGGGCCAATTTTCTAGTAGTCTTTGAAGAAACTGATACCACTGGGAAAATTCAACTAAAAAACACATAAAGGGAAAACCATTTCAAACATTAATTCTACAGCTTTAGCTATAAAGCTATTGTCTCAAATAAATTACATCAGTGTGTCAGTCAACAAACAAAAGGAATAGCACAGAAGAGTAGGAGCATGAGTCATCAGATGAAAAGAAAAGGCAAAGCAAAGGATGAAAGGGGACTAGAAAATGAAGTGTTCAGTTGTTGTTAAGAGAAATAAAGAAAAAGAAACTGATGGGTCTTTATAAACTTCCAAATAGCTTTACTCTGTGTGTGTGTGTTAAAAAGGTTTACAGAGACAGAGACTACCAAACCCACTGATGCAGACTTGCCTTTCAGCCTTCTCTAAAATCAAACCAAATGCATACTGAAAATATTTTAGGGCGTCTTTAATCTTAGAATTATTCAGCGGGTAGAGTTTCCTCATATTCTTCTGAGATTACAGATTCATCTGAATATGTAAATCTCTATCTATCTAAAGGCTTGCGGCTAAGGAAAATGATGTGGGAGAGTTTATTTCCTTTCTTCCTTTCTTTCAGAGAAGATGTGATTCTTATCTCTTTTTCTAAGACCAACTTTAAGTTTGAAGTTAAAGCTGGGGAGAGAGGAAGATGGAGGAGTAGGAAGATCCTGCACTCACCCCCTCTCAAAAACATGAAGGGTACAAATACGTGTAGTGCAACTCACTCTGAGAAAGAGCTGAAAACTATTATGACTCTTCACAAGATAGGGAGAAAAAACCAAATTGAGAAGGGCAGGAAGGGCAGAGATATGGTCAGGAACTAAATCCCTGACATAGGGACCCACAAGGGGCAGAACTATTTATTACAGGTGTGGAGGTCCCCCTTGAGAATTGTGGGATTTAGCCCCTACATTACACCCTCCCCCTGGAGGTGGGAAGATGAATGCCTATGACATTTGACTTTGAAAATCAAGTGAATCTTAACTCTGGGAGAGCCAGAAATGGAGACTCCACTCTTAAAGGGCCTGTGTGCAATATCACTCACTCTAAGCACAAAAGCAGCAGTATGAAAATACTTGAGCTATCCACAAAGGACACTGATTGAATAATTTTAGGGCATGTGCTGGAGGTGCAGGGATCTAGCAGAACTTTTGCTGGGAATGGAAGTGTGGGCAAGTGCCATTTTTATTGCCCTCCTTTAGCCTAGCAGGCTTGGTTGGCCGATGTCAGTTCTGACATTCTCCATCTATCTTGCTAGCCTTTTGCCTCACCCTCCCCAATCTTTCTGTCCTGGCAGGTGCTCCTCCAAAATAGCTCCCTACCATCCCTGCAACACCTGGCAGGCAGCATCAACCAGGACCTGTGCCCTTCCAAAGCAACTACTGGCCCATGGAGGGGGATCAGGCCTGCTCACCAGAACTGCTGCAATAGTTACTTGAGTCTTGCAGCCAGCCACAATGGATGCTAGTCCCACCTCCAGTACACCTGTAAGCCACACCAGGCTGCAAAGCCAGCCATAAGAGAGGCTATCCCCACCCACCAGCATGCCTGTAGCAGCTGCAGCTGGACCTCTTAGCCAGTCCTACACACCAGTACATCTGCAGTAGTGATGACTACATTACAGCCAGCCTGGCAAGGGGCTAGCTCTATCTATGAGCACTCCTGAAGTGGTGTGGCCTGCCTAATCACAACAGGAAAGCACAGGCAGCCCACACAGGGGACACCCCTAGAGTGCCTGGTTCTGGTCATCAGGGAGAGTTGCTGATTCCCACAAGATACCTTCATTTTTTAAATTTATTTTTTATTGGTGTTCAATTTGCCAACATATAGAATAACACCCCACAAGATACCTTCTATATAAGGCCACTACTTTTAAGACCAGGAAACATAGCTAACCTACCTAATACATAGAAACAAACACAGAGAGTTAGACAAAATAAAGAGACAGAGGAATATGCTCCAAATGAAAGAACAAGGCAAAACCTTAGAAAAAGAACTAAACAATATGAAGAAAAGCAATCTACCTGATAAAGATGATCATCAGACTTGGGAGAAGAGTGGATGAACTCAGTGAGATCCTCAACTAAGAGACAGAAAATATTAAAAAGAAACAAATCAGGCTGAAGGGTACATAACAGAAATGAAAAATACCCCACAGGGAATAAACAGCAGGTTAGAAGATACAGAATGTATCAGAGATCTGGAAGATAAGGTAACGGAAATAATCCAAACTGGACAGCAAAAAGAAAAAAGTTTAAAGTAAAATGAGGATAGGTTAAAGGATCTCTGGGATAACATCAAAAGTACTAATCTTCCCATTATAGGAGCCCCAGAAAGAAAAGAGATAAAGGGGTAGAAAACTTATTTGAAGAAATAGCTGAATAATTCTCTACTCTCGGGAAGGAAACAGACATCCAAGTCCAGGAAGAAGAAAGAGCTCTAAACATGAACCAAAAGAGGTCCGCATCAAGACACACAATAATTAAAATGCCAAAAACTAAAGATAAAAAGGGATCTTAACAATAACAAGAGAAAAGCAACTAGTTACATATAAGGGAACACCCACATGACTCTCACCTGATTTTTCAGCAGAAACTTTGTGGGCCAAGTTGGCTAGCAATATGAGTAAAGGTTATCATGTCTAGTTTAAATCATGATTCCATTCCTGGGGCTAGGTATACTGATCCCCTCAAAGAAAATCACAGGTCTGCTAGCATGATGGTAGAGGTTGCTAGGGAAGCAGAAAAAAGTGCGCAATACTATACAAGCTTGTTTGACCAACATTGATCATTTGAACACGATCATCAAGTTTTCAGTCTCTAAACTGGTACCTCAGATAGTTTAAAATCAATTTACAAATATACTCCCTGTTGATTCACTGCTTGCCTTGCACACTAGCTTTAACTTAACTTAAAAATGTTTATTTTTAATTAATGTATAGCTGACATACAATATTAGTTTCAGGTGTACAACACAGTAATTTGATATTTATATTTGTTATGAAATACTCACCATGATATAAGTATTGTTAACATCTGTCACCATACAAAGTTATATAATCTTACTGAGTATATTCCCTCTGTTGTACTTTACATCTCAGTAACTTATTATTTTATAACTACGGTTTGTGCCTCTTAGTCTCCTTCACTTATTTGACCCATCCCTGTACTCCCTTACCCATCAGGCAACCACTGGTTTCACTGTTATTTATGATTCTTTTTTGTTTTGTTTTGTTTGTTCGTTTTGCTTCTTAAATTTGACATAAAAATGATGATGTCTTTGACTTCTTTTACTTAACATAATACCCTCTAGGTCCATCTATGTTGTTACAAATAGCAAGATCTCAATCTTTTTTATGACTGAATGATATTCCACTATGTGTGTGTATATATACACACACACTAAATCTTCTTTATCAGTGGGCACTTAGGTTGCCTCCACACCTTGGCTATTTTGTGTGTGTGTGTGTGTATACACACACACACACACAGAATAGTGTATATATACACACACACTAAATCTTCTTTATCAGTGGGCACTTAGGTTGCTTCCACACCTTGGCTATTATAAATAATGCTCCGATAAACATATAGGTGCATATATCTTTCAAATTAGTCCTTTTGTTTTCTTAGGAAACATAGTTTTCCATAATGGCTATACCAGTTTTCATCCTGGAAGGGTTCCCTTCTATCTACATCTCCACCAATACCTGTTATTTCTTGTCTTTGATATTAGCTATTCTAACTGATGTGAAGGTAATACCTGTGGTATCTATTTGCATTTCCCTGATGAGTAATGACGTTGAAAAAAAATTTGTTTTTTCATTATCTGTTGGCCATGCGTATATCTTCTTTGGAAAAATGTGTATTCAAGTCCTTTGACCAATATTTAACTGAACTGATTTTTTGTTTGTTTTATTTTTGGCGTTAAGTTGTATGTGTTCTTTATCTATTTTGGACACTAACCCCTTATTGGATATAACATTTGCAAATATCTTCTCCCATTCAATAGGTTTTCTTTTCATTTTATTGATAATTTCCTTTGCTGTGCAAAAACTTTTTATTCTGGTGCAGTTATTTTTGCTGTTATTTCCCTTGCTGAGGGAAAAGGACGGTCTTTTCTCCAATGTATATTCTTGCCTCCTTTGTTGAAGATTAATCAATCATGTTATTTTGGGTTTATTTATGGGCTCCCTATTCTGTTCATTGATCTATGTGTCTATTTTGTCTATGTGTCTATACACTGATGTATGTGCCAGTACCACATGTTTTGATTACTCTAGCTTTGTTAGTATATCTTAAAATCTGGGATTATGATACCTCCAAGCTTTATTCTTTCTCAAGATTGCTTTGGCCATTTGGGGTCTTTGCGGGTACCATATAAATTTTAGTATTATTTATTCTAGTTCTGTGAAAAATGTTATTGGTATTCTTAGAGGGAATTCATTGTATCTGTAGATTGATTGCATTGGGCAATACAGGCTTTGTAATAATTCTTTAACAATTAATTCTTTCAATCCATAAATATTCCATATTCTTTTGTGCCATTTAATTTTTTCATGTGTGTCTTATAGCTTTCAGAGTACAGACCTTTCTTTTCCTTGGTTAAATTTATTCTTAGGTATTTTATTTTAGTCTTTTTGATGCAATTACAAATGGGAGTTGTTTTTGTTTTTGTTTTTTTTTTAAGATTTTATTTATTTATTCATGAGAGACCAGAGAGAGGCAGAGACATAGGCAGAAAGAGAAGCAGGGCTCCATGCAGGGAGCCTGATGTGGGACTCGATCCCGGAACTCCAGAATCACGCCCTGAGCTGGAGGCTCATTCAACTGCTGAGCCACCCAGGTGAGTTTTTAAAAGATTTTTTCTCTTTCTGCTAGTTTGTTATTAGTGTATAGAAACACAATGGATCTTTTGTACATTAGTTTTGTATCCTGCAACTTTACTAAATTCATTTATTGGATCCAGTACTGTTTTGGTGGAGTCTTTAGGGTTTTCTATATATGACAGTATCATGTCATCTGCAAATAGTGACAGTTTCATTCCTTTTCTAACCAACTTAGATGCCTTTTGTTTCTTTTCCTTGTCTGCTTGCTGTAGCTAGAACTACTAATACTGTGTATAATGAATATGGCAAGACTGAGAATCCTTGTTTTGCTCCTGATCTTAGAGGAAAAGCTTTCAGCTTCTCACCATTGAATACCATGTCTGTTGTGTGTTTGTCATAAATGGCATTTATTAAGTTGAGCTATGTTTCCTACACATCCATTTTGTTGGAAGTTCTAATAATGAATGGATGTTAAAATAAGTTCACTTGAGCATGTCATCTTTGCTCAAAATTCTCCAATGGTTTCTCATCCTTAGAAATCTTTCCCAACCTCAAATCCTTAAAATGGCCTAGAAATAGCAATGCCTACTCTTAATACTGTTCACTGATTTATTTTTCTCCTTAGTACTTCTATCAGGCTTAAATTTTACTTAGAAAAATCCTGTTTCTCTTTCTCCTGCCAATCCTAGAATATAATTACATGAGCTTAAGGACTTGGCTTTTGCACAGAGAATACAGAGAACACATAGAATACATTGAATAAATGTTGAATGTTTGAATGAAAGTGGGAACAAATATGAAAAAATAAAATTTCTCAATACACCTTCACATATTTTCAACTCTCAATATGGAAAATACTAGAAAAATTAAAATAACATGTATATAAAGGATGAATAGATGCCTGATGAATTCCTAAGTCAGTAACTCCTGGGGACACACATAACTCTTCAGCGTTTTACCATTCCTATGTTTTCCAGAAAAACACGAAGGGCTGAACCTGTGGATCAGTAATGAGACTCATGACCCTCTACTCATCAAAGACTTGTTTATATTCTTCCCATGTCCACATCTACTTGAGTATGGTCATCATGATGACATGCAGGGCAAACCCTGCATGGTGCAATGACAGGCAGGCTGCTATGCTTAAAACAGAGGGTCTGTTGGGGTGCCTGAGTGGCTCACTCAGTTAAGTGTCCAACTTGATTTTGGCTCAGGTCATGTTCTCATGGTTGTGGGACTGAGTTGTGTTAGGCTCGAGCTGAACATGAAGTCTGCCTGAGATTTTCTTTCTCTCCCCCTGCCCTTCCCCACCAGTTTGACCACACGCACACTCTCTCTGAAAAGAAATAAATAAAATTTAAGAATTAAATTTTCTCAGTTTTCTCTTTCTCCCTCTATGCTGAGAAAGATAAGTAGTTTATATCATATTTTTATGGTAACTAAAACAGACATATTTCTGAGCATCTCATATAACAGTAAATGAAGACCCACTTTGAGCTTAAAAATAAATTGAGAAGTGGGACCACTGTAAACAGACTATGGTGGCTCTTTTTCTGATAGTTACTAGACACTGTTTTGACATGAAGAGCAGCTTCTACATTTACCTTCTAACAAAAGCAGCCATTATAAAGATCCAAGGATTATTTTTCAATGGTTATTTATATCTGAATTCCCTTGCTTGATCATCTACATGTAACTTATATCACATTTACTCTTGGGTAAATACCTCAATACTGACTGAAGAAACTAGACTCCCTGGGTCTGAGGGTAATAGCCTTGTCAATATTAATAATCATCTGTTGATAGTAAACAAATAATAATAGTTTTTAAATATTTTTATATTATTTATATTATATTTTTTATATTAAAATTTTATACCTTTGCTGTGACAATAATGTTCATAGCCAGATGGTAAAAAAAGGAAGAAGAAACAGCAAAAAATTGAATGTTTTAGTTAATATAATTTCATGCCACAAAGTAATCACTATGTAAGAATTAACATGGTCCCTCTAGGGCAAGTAAAAAATGAGATAGAATATAAAAAAATGAGTGAAAAGCAATGAAAAGACTGGTGGCAATGAAAAGACTAGTCTTGGGGTCAGGTGGCCTGCTGTTGACACTGCCACTGTAAGTGTGGAATTTGTCTATTTTCATAAATTGTTATTTACTCTTTGTTATGTAGTTCTTTCAGAGATATTTCTTTCATTAAGGAAGGCATAGAAAGGGATGCCTGGGTGGTTCAGTGATTGAGCATCTGCCTTTGGCTCAGGGCATGATCCTGGGGTCCTAGGATGGGTCTGGGATTGAGTCCCACATCAGGCTTCCTGCTTCTCTCTCTTCCTATGTCTCTGCCTTTCTTTCTCTCTCCCTCTCTCTCTCTGTGTCTCATGAATAAATAAATAAAAATCTTAAAAAAAAAAAAAGAAAGGCAAAAAAAAAAAAAAAGAAAGGCAAAGAAAATTTGAGAATAAGATGTACCTCAGGGACAATTTGCTGCCTTTGGCCAAAGTTATATTTTTTATTTTATTTATTTATTTTTTATTTAAAATTTTTTTTATTTTTTTATTTTTTAAAGCTGTAAACTAGGCTTTATTCATTTTGGCCAAAGTTATTAAAAATTTTGTCTTAGTCTCTGCTGATTCATTCTCAGATCAATTCTAGAAAATCTGGTGGTTGTATGTTTAGCTTTCTTTCTCAGGAATTCAACAGTGTGAATAGATTTCTAGCAGTGTAACTGCAAAACCTTAGTATACTATCAAAACAATTTGAGATGGGATTTTACCAAATCCAAGTATAATAGCTACTCTCTTACAGAAGAACTTCTAAATTTTTTTTTTTTGGTGATTTTATCCATTCAGGAAGCTCTCTTCTTTAATCTCCTTCTTAAGATTTGCTATTTTCATGAAGCCTTCTGTGACCACCAAGAGCTAAAGACAATTCAAATGATTAATGCCTTCTTTCTCTACTAAAATAAAATTTTCTTCTGTCTGTAACCTCTTGACTACATTTTTGTTTTGCTATATTTGTTTATTAAAAAGTTGGTCTTTAATTACCTATAACAATGCTTCTCAATATGTAGAATATCCCTTTCACTAGCAGCAATGCCTACTGGGGAGGAATGGAAAACACTATGTCTAAGAGGCAAGCAAGCTGTTGCTTAGGTTGAAAAAAGAAAGAAAAACAAAAACAGAAAAAGAAACAAACAACCAAACTATTGATATAATTTGAAAAGAATGTACATGCATCTGATTGAACAGCTTATTTTCTCTTGAACCCTGCATACCATTTATTTCATTTAAAGGTAGACTATATCCTTTTGATTTCTGATACATGAATACAATAGTAATAACCAGAATGAAAATAACACTGTGCTGGCAATTTTAATTTGGTACTGCCATTTGTATTCAGACCTCATTGCTTTAGCAATCAAATCCTGAATACATTTCCTCCTGACATTTGCCTTTCTCATGCAGGTAGGGTAAAAGGTCATTCCAAAATGAAGGAAGGAAACCAATAATGTCATATACACGACAAAACACTTTTGCTCTTAGATTTCTACACTGGGAAACAAACTAAAAAATAAAAACATGCAAACAATAGAGGAAGGAACTCTTCAAGTAACTGCTTATTCAAATAAAGACTGTTCATCTCCATTTTGCGTTGTATGGAATGATGGCAGAATTGATTTGCAGAGACTTTATTCTTAACAAGCTGGCTCATCCACCATTACCTGCTAACTTAAGAAAGCAATTACATTCAAAGCAGCTTTCTGGAAGTTCTTATCTGAAAGCTATGCTAAGACTTACATTTTTAAAAAGAAATTTTTCCTTTATGTGACTCTCATATTAGGCCTCAGCATGCAGTGGTAATGCACTGCCTAAAAATAGCAAATATACACCTTTCAATCTGTATAGTCTGCATTTGTGGCTTTCTGGGAAAATCTGAGGAAATGTGAATTCCACTTTTTTTATTTCACCTCTTGGCTGGCTCTCTCTTTTTAAAAGATTTTATTTATTTATTCATGAGAGACACAGAAAGAGAGAGAGGCAGAGACACAGGCAGAGGGAGAAGCAGGCTCCATGCAGGGAGCCCGATGTGGTACTCAATCTCGGGTCTCCAGGATCATGCCCTGGGCCAAAGGCAGGTGCTAAACTGCTGAGCCACCCAGGGATCCCCCTCCTCCCCCAAGAACTTTGTGGCTTCTATTTGAAAAACTTTAAAACAAAAAGCTTGCTTCTGTATAATAATGTAAGCAGAAGGGATCAAAAAGTTCTACTATATACAGGAAGGACTGGATTTGTTTTTTTTTTTTTTTTAAATTTTTATTTATTTATGATAGTCACAGAGAGAGAGAGAGAGAGAGAGAGGCAGAGACACAGGCAGAGGGAGAAGCAGGCTCCATGCACTGGGAGCCCGATGTGGGATTCGATCCTGGGTTCCAGGATCGCGCCCTAGGCCAAAGGCAGGCGCCAAACCGCTGCGCCACCCAGGGATCCCGAAGGACTGGATTTGTAGAGAGCTTTTCTGTCTCCATTCTTTTGCCCTTGGCCCTCCCAGCCCAGATATTCCTATGGCATTCTGTCTTTGCCAGGTGGGAACTCAGCCCTCCTCCACTGCACCTAGAAAGCTCTTCCACTGGCCCATTAGAGAGCAAGGGGAGATGAATGGTTATCAGTGGATCCATTCCACCTCCTGGTCCAGCTACTGCTCTCCTCAGGGCCTGCCTGGCTGCCAACACAAAGCACGCAGGTCACCTGCAGTGCTTTTTACCTTTGTAGGACAACATCTCCATCTTTGTGGAAAAGGAAAAGGCTTGGATTTTTAAAAATATTTTTAATTCATTTATTCACGAGAGACACACAGAGAGAGGCAGAGACACAGGCAGAGAGGAAGCAGGCTTCCCATGGGAAGCCTGATGTGGGGCTCGATCCCCATACCCCAGGATCACAGCCTGAGCCAAAGGTAGATGCTCAACCACTGAGCCACTCAGGCACTCCAAGGCTTGGATTGTTAAAGAATAGTCCTGATTCCTGCTAAGAAATAATTTTTAAAACACTGTTACCTCTCTCAATCATTTACTTTCTCTTGCTTTCAAAACCCTTTCTAAGCACCCAGTCTTTATTAGTGTACAGATTTCTATCTCTTTTAAAAAATTAAAGTCAAAATTCTTAAAGTCCACAAAGCTCACTTAGAAAATAGTACACATTTTGTTTTCTTGGTGGAAAGTTCAAGAAAGGAATTGTTTAGTTCCAAACCCACCCTGGGGCATTTGTACAGAGAACTGCCATCCACAAGGCTTCTGGCTCTGGGAGCTCTAGCTACACCTATTCTCAATGGACCCACACAGTTTGGCCTTGTGTGAGGGTTTTGAAGCAGCCAAGTATAAAGTTAAATATAAAAGAAAGTTCAAAAAAAAAAAAAGAAAGTTCATTCTGGATTAATGGTATTAAAGTTTGCTGTTAAAAAAATGGAAAATATATTGTCCTTTGAAACACAGGGATACAAAGTCAAGTTTTACATACCCAAGTTAAGTAATGTGAGCTAGAGAAATGCTATTTATCTGGACAAATGACTAAATTTAACTCTTATGGAATAAAAGTTTGTCTCTTACTAAATTTTTCCTTATGGAACTCACATCTAAAACATCTAAAACAAAATTTTAGTTTTTATGACAACATTTTTATAAAAACTCTTAGTCTCTTGGTTTATATCTTGGTAATACTTCTGATTATATTGTAATTCCCTAAAGTCATATCCCTTAGCAGCACATTCCCAAAGTCCTCACTATAGCTTGTCACAAATTCACAGTTCCACAAAGCCCAATGCCAGTCATAAGGACCCAAAGTCAGTCTTTCCAAGAAATTTTTAAAAGGTCGGATTTGAGGAGGCTTTGAAAAACCTTGGCTTTAAACTACCTTCCCCACTAATCTTCCATGATATTTCATTCCTGAGATTTATTAATTGCTTTTGAGCTAAAAGCATTTTTACACTTTCTGTATTCTCAGTTCAAATGTCCCTTTAAGAGAAGTACCATAAGCTACTATCTGTCCAATTTTTTGAGCCTGTCTTGGTAAAGCAACTTCCCAACAGTGGAGTAAGAACACCAAGCAACCCAACCATGGCTAAGTCCCTTGCTCTCTCCAGGTCTCAAGTTCCACATAGGGCACTGAAGGGAAATGGAAAACCAGCCATGCTTTACTTATTTCACAATTTTGCCAAAAGCCAGACCCGGTCAGGGAAGAAACCTGCTGTGAAAACACCTTGCACATTCCTTGGTGTGTGTGAGCTACACCTCAAGGAGGAACACAAGTAGACAAATTATTGAGTACTCCTAAAAGAAGTCTATGACACGAACAGAACCAATTTCTAGTCTTCCAAAGAATGTTGGCTGAAAGGTCTTACAGAAAACATCTTTTGCTTTGCATATGGTTTTATTCCCTAATATTTCCAGAAAATTTTTTTAAAAGTTTACATTTTCATTATAAGTCTTTTGAGTAATTTTAAACCAGATACATCTAAAGAATCTCAATAGCCTGTTACAGCACCCCACCCCAAAGCCTCTTCATCTCAGATTAGATACTGAAGTTTTTAAAAGTCTTATATCAAAAACATATAGATACTTCTAGAATAAATAGGAAAAAAGTCTAATGTAGTTAGAGATAAAGTATTCTGGGTGAAAATAAAAAAGCAAAACCAATATACACACCACCTTTTCATTGTTCTGATTTGGCAGGTTAATCCAAGGGAAGGATTCAGCACCAGCAGTTAACAAACAGATGAGACAGGGAGGGTCATTTAACAAAAAGTCTACAGGAACCAGAAAGGAGGTGATTCACATTGTTTGCATAAGAACTTTCTTTGTAAGGGAAATGTATTTCGTTTTTTCCTATCTCAAAAGTTACTGATATGAAAAAGGACACAAGGCTACAGGCAACATCATTCACACCAGGTGAGCCTCCTGTTTATTGTATTTCTAACCAGAAGTAATAATCAAAATATTAAACTACTGCTACAGTGCTAAATCAGAATGAAAACCACTTGCAAACCATTGTAAAGCTTTACAGATGTCTGATAACTGCCTATCAGCTCACTTACCACTTCTTAAATTAGCCATTAAATCTACCCAGGCCTGTTATCAGACCTCCAAGTCCCTGACTGACTTTTAAGCAGATTTAATGGTTTTATACATGTATTAGTCAATACAGCAGCCGCTACCCTCAGGTAGCTAAAGTTCATGTGAAATGTGGCCAGTCTGCATTGACATATGGTGTAAGTGGAAAATAATTACTAATTCTCAAGATTTAGTAAGAAAAAAAGAATGTAAAATATCTTAATATTTTATATTGATTACATGTTAAAATGATAATGTATTTTGGATATATTGTGTTAAATTTATAAGTCTTATTACAATAAGTTCTACGTGTAATTTAATTTTTAAATGTAGCTACTAGAGAATTTAAGATTACATAAGTGATTTGCATTATATCTCTATTGGATAGTACTGGTCTAGATCTCCTGACATCCCTAAATCAAAATATCTTTTTTTTTAAAGATTTAATTTTTTTTAAAGTAACCTCTACACCGAACATGGGGCTTAAACTCACAACCCCAAGATCAAGAGCTGTATGCTCTATGGATTGAACTAGCTAAGTACTCCCACCAAATTGGAATATTCTTATTCTATGTTTAACACTCTTAGGGGGGTCTTCATGAGACAAACTAATAAACTAAGTGGTGGTAATACATCACTCTCTTCAAAAATACAGAGTTGTAAGGGACATTTAGCCCTTTGGGATCTTTGGGTTAGTTCACCCAATCCCATTTCATTTTTAATAGCTAGGAAACTGAGGCCCAGAGACAATAAATGTGTAACAAACACATCAAGGATAAGATTAAAACAGCCTCCTAACTCCCAGCCCAGTCCTTTTCCCAATTTTACTATTTTATCCCTGCATTTGCCCTTATCCTGCAGCTAATACCTTAACCCAAAGCAGTGACCCTCATGAGAGCAAATATTTCAGGAATAAGGAGGGATATAGGGACAATGAGTCATTTTAAGTCATATGGCTGGCTGTTTATTCTGTCTTCTCAGGTATGGTCTTAGCTCTTTTTGATCATCTACTTAAAATATGATTCAAAGGATCCTGTTGCTTAGCTTCTCCTTTTAAAAGCATATATCTTCACTTCCAGAGTAAACTTCTGAGCTTCTTAGCCTTCATTGTCATAAAAATGCAATTCCAAATGGCATGGCAAGAATGATGTCTCTATTATTAATCACCAATCTAAGTTCTCTAGCATTTGACATACAATAGTATCCCACTAAAAAAAATTCTTAAGTTTCCTTAACAATTCTATTAAGTTGCAATACAGCTTCTCAGATCCAGACATTATCAATACTTCTGTGATGTTTTCTGTACTATCATTAGATTCCAGTCTAGATTCAGTTGCTAATACTGAGACTTCTCTAAGTGAATGGAATTTCTCCCTTGCTTTCACGAGAGAGAAAAGGGTAATAACTGCTATCACTGTACCTTTATGATCAAAGCCATTATAAATTAATAGCATGATCATTTGCTTCAGAGGTGGATTTGCCTTGTGACAGTTGACATTGTATTGAGGTATGCCCTTGCACTGCTCCTGTGAGAGGAAAAGTGGTCTACAATGTGAGAATTACTTATCTAATGTTGACAAATTAAAGATGAACAATCTGAGGAAACAAGGCTAAGATCACAAGGAATTTATTTTAAAAAGTATCTCAAGCTACCTACCCACCCACCATGCCACAAACAACCCAACAATAAAACTGAGGGTTTGCAACTAGATATTTATATTATGTGCACTTCTAAATATGAGTTTCTCTAATGAGGATGTGTCAAATATGCTCTTATTCCCAAGTATGTAAATTTCAGAAAGAATCATGCCATTTTACATGTCAAGAAAAATTAGAAATTCAGAAAAAAATGCATCATGTTTCAAGAATGTCCTAGATTTTCTAGATTTAAAATACTCTGTCCCCAAACTATTATGTCTTGTTATAGTGGACATTTGTTGTTTCTAAAACTGAATTTTCTAGCCATGTGGTTGGTGTGAGTCCTAATGGTCTTAAACCATAAGCATATGCTACACTAGGTCGCAATTCAGGAGTGAGAACTCACTTAAACCTACCACATGAAGCCAAGGGGACATTATTCTGCATCTAGCCTGAGCCATCCGGGAAGTAGACATTTTTTCCTAAGATTAGGACCTGAAAACACATACCTGCAAGTATCCACTTTCTAAATATGAAGGGACTAGTTGACTCCAAAGCACATATTCAAATGTCTCATCTAACTGAGACAAAATATATACAACTGGCTGCAGCCTTTTTTCTAGGGATGGCAAACCCAAATGCCTCCGGGGGCCAGGCCAACAAGTCAATGTGGAAACCTACCAGATGTGATATAATAGGGAGTCATGGAGAAGATACTGCTTATCTTCTCTCAGTGCATATAAATTACAATGAAAAAAATATAGCACTATGGTAATCAAACAAAAATGCTGACATTAGGTCTGATGGCCACATAAAATTCACTGACATCGCGTTGGCCACCAGGTTTCCAGCTGGCTCTACAATGAACCTTAGAAACCAATCTCTATTAACCCAACTCTAATCCCTTTTCATTATATCTCTTACAGCCCACTTATATTTTTAATCAGTTTGGGCAGCTACACCATTTCCCTTTCACTACTTAGGTCTAACGATTAATTATTGATGCCAATAAAAACATCTTAATTGTTTTTTTAGAAATCTCAATGAACTAATACTTTTATTAGCATCAAGGTAGAGTTTAGTGATTTATCAATTGTATATAATACCCAGTGCTCATCCCATCAAGTACCCTCCTTTTTTTTTTCCAAGTACCCTCCTTAATGCCCATCACCCAGTTACCCCATTCCCCCACCCACCTCCCCGCCCAGCAACTCTCAGTTTGCCTCCTAGAGTTAAGAGTTGCTTACGCTTGTCTCCCTTCTGATTTTTGTCATATTTTAGTTTTCCCTCCTTCTCCCTATGATGCTGTTTTGTTTTTAATATCCACATATGAGTGAAATCATATGTAATTGTCTTTCTCCAATTGACTTATTTCACTTAGCATAATACCCTCATTACATGCATGTCATGGCAAATGGTAAGATTTCATTTTTGATGGCTCAGTAATATTCCATTGGTTTTTAAAAAATACTTTATTTATTTATTCATGAGAGACACAGAGAGAGAGGTGGAAACATAGGCAGATGGAGAAGCAGGCTCCCTCCAGGGAGCCTGATGTGGGACTCAATCCCAGGACCCCAAGATCAAGACCTGAGCCCAAGGCAGATGCTCAACCACTGAGCCACTCAGGTGTCCCTCAGTAATATTCCATTGTATATATAGACCACATCTTCTTTATCCATTCATCTGTCGATGGACATGTGGGCTCTTTCCATAGTTTGGCTATTGTGGACATTGCTGCTATAAACACTGAGGTGCAGGTTTAATCACTATGTTTGTATCCTTTGGGTAAATATCTATAGTGCAATTGCTGGGTCGTAGGGTAGCTCTATTTTTAACTTTTTGAGGAACCTCCATACTGTTTTCCAGAGTGGCTGTATCAGCTTGCATTCCTACCAACAGTGAAGGAGGGTTTCCTTTCTCCACATCCTCTCCAACATTTGTTGTTTCCTGTATTGTTCATTTTAGCCATTCTCACTGGTGTGAGGTGGTATCTCATTATGTTTTTGATTTGTATTTCCCTTATGCCATGCGATGTTGGGCATTTTTTCATGTGTCTGTCTCCTCTTTGGAGATATGACTGTTCATATCTTCTGCCAATTTCTTGACAGAATTATTTGTTTTTTGGGTGCTGAATTTGATAAGTTCTTTATAGGTTTTGTTTACTAACCCTTTATTTGATAAGACACTGGGAAATACCATCTCCCATTCAGTAGAGTGTCTTTTGGTTTTGTCGACTATCTCTGTGCTGTGCAAAAAAGCTTTTATCTTGATGAAGCCACAATAGTTCATTTTTGCTTTTGTTTCCTATACATTTGAAGATGTGTCTAGGTAGAAGTTGCTGTGGCCAAGTTCAAAGAGTTGCTGCTTGTGTTCTCCTTTAGCATTTTGATGGATTCCTGTCTCACATTTAGATCTTTTGTCCATTTTGAGTTTATTTTTGTGTGTGGTGAAAGAAACTGGTCTAGTGTCATTCTGCACATGGCTGTCCAATTCTCCCAGCACCATTTGTTGAAGAGACTGTCTTGTTTCCAGTGGATATTCTTTCCTGCTTTGTCAAAGGTTAGTTGACCACAGAGTTCAGGGTCCATTTCTGGGTTCTCTATTCTGTTCCATTGATCTATGTGTCTGTCTTTGTGCCAGTACCACACTGTCTTGATGATCACAGCTTTGTAATACAGCTTGAAATCAGGCATTGTGATGCCACCAAGCTTTGGTTTTCAACATTCCTCTGGCTATTTGAGGTCTTTTCTCGTTCCATACAAATTTTAGGATTATTTGTTCCAGCTCTGTGAAAAAATGTCAATGGTATTTTGATAGGGACTGCACTGGATGAGTAGATTGCTCTCGACAATATTTGTTCCTCTACCTATGAACATGGAATGTTCTTTCTATCTTCCTTAATTTCTTTCATAAGTGTTCTATAGTTTTCAGGGTACAGATTTTTTACATTTTGGTTAGGTGTGTTCGTAGGTATCTTATGGTTTTTAGTGCAATTGTAAATGGGATTGATGCCTTACTCTTTCTTCTGCCTCATTGTTAGTGTATAGAAATGCCACTGATTTCTATGAATTGATTTTATACCCTACAACTCTACTGAATTCCTGTATCAGTTTTAGCAATTTTTGAGAGGAATCTTTTGGGTTTTCCAAATACAGTATATCATGTCATCTGTGAAGAGGGAATGTTTGACTTCTTCTTTGCCAATTTGAATGCCTTTTATTTCTTTTTGTTGTCTCATTGGTGAGGCTAGGACTTCTAGTACTGTTCTGTTCCTGGTCTTAGGGGAAAGGCTATCAGTTTTCTTCATGGAGGATGATAGTCACTGTGGACTTTTTGTAGATGGCTTTTATGATATGGAGGTATGTTCCCTGTATCCCTACACTGTGGAGAGTTTTAATCAAAAAAAGATGCTGTATTTTGTCAAAAGCTTTTCTGCATCAATTGAGAGGTTCTTTTCTTTTCTTTCTTTTTTTTTTAAATAAATGTGGTCTTTCATTGACTTGCAGATGTTGAACTACTCTTGTAGCCCAGGAATAAATCCCACTTAGTCATGGTGAATAATCCTTTTAATGCACTGTTGGGTTTGTATTGGTATCTTGGTGAGAATTTTTGCATCCATGTTCATCAGGGATACTGGTCTGTATCCCTGGTTTTGGTGGAGTCTTTGTCTGGTTTTGGGACTATTGTAATGCTGGCCTCATAGAACAAGTTTGGAAGTTTTCCTTCCATTTCTATTTTTTTAAACAGCTTCATAAGAGTAGGACTTAATTGTTCTTTAAATATTTGGTAGAATTCCACTGGGAAGCTATCTGGTCCCAGAGTCTTATTTGTTGGGAGATTTTTGATGGCTGCTTCAATTTCCTTGCTGGTTATAGGCCTGTTTGGGTTTTCTATTTCTTCTTGTTTCAGTTTTGGTAGTTCTCTGTTTCTAGGAATGCATCTATTTGTTCCAGGTTGCCTAATTTGTTGGCATATAGTTGTTCATAATATGTTCTTATAATTGTTTTTCTTTGGTGTTATTGTGATCTTTCCTCTTACATTTATGATTTTATTTATTTGGATCATTTCTCTCTCTCTCTCTCTCTCTCTCTCTCTCTCTCTCTCTTTTTTATAAGTCTGGCTAGGGGTTTACTGATCTTGTCTCAGAAAACCAGCTGCTAGTTTCAATGATGTGTTCTACTATTCTTTTGGTTTCTATTTCATTGATTTCTGCCCTAATGCTTATCATTTCTCTTCTGCTGAATTTAGGCTTTATTTGCTGTTCTTTCTCCAGCTTCTTTAGGTCTAAGGCTAGCTTATGTATTGAGACTTTTCTTGTTTTTCTTGTAAAAAGCCTGTCCTGCTATATACTTCCCTTTTAGGACCACCTTTGCTGCATCCCAAAGGTTTTGAAGTGTTGTCTTTCCATTTTCATTGGTTTCCATGACTTTAAAAATTCTTCTTTAATTTCCTGGTTAACCTATTCATTCTTTAGTTGGATGCTTTTTAACCTCCATGTATTTGTGTCCTTTCCAAATTTTCTCTTGTGATTGAGCTCAAGTTTGGAAGTGCTGTGGTCTGAAAATATGCAGGAAATAAACTCAATCTTTTGATATTGACTGAGACCTTATTTGTGACCCTACTCTGTAGTATGTGATCTACAGTATGTGATCTACTCTGGTGAATGTTGCATGTGCACTTGAGAAGAATGTGTATTCTGCTGTTTTAGAATGAAATGCTCTGAATATGGAGTCCATTTCTCCTGTGTGTCATTCAAAGCTTTTGTTTCCTTGTTGATCTTTGGCTTAGATGATCTGTTCCTTGCTGGGAGTGGGGTGGTAAAGTCCTCTACCATTATTGTATTATTTATAAATGTATTTATTTAATTTGGTTTAATTGGTTGATATAATTGGCCGCTCCCAAGTTAGTATTTACAATTGTTATATCTTCTTGTTAGATAGACCCTTTTATTATGATTAGTGTCCTTCTTCATCTCTTATTACAGTCTTTGGCTTAAACTCTAATTTGTCTGAAATAGCGATGGCTACCCCAGCTTTCTTTTGATGTCCATTAGCATAATAAATAGTTCCCCATTCCCTCACTTTCAATCTAGAAGTATCTTTGTGTCTAAAATGTGTCTCTTATAGACAGTATATCGATGGGTCTTGCTTTTTCATCCAATCTGATACCCTTGACTTTAGTTAGGAGTATTTAGTCCATTTACATTCAGAGTGATTATTGAAAGATAAGGATTTAGTGCCATTTTATTATGGTTAAAGTTGCTGTTTCTGTAAATTGTCTCTGTTCCTTTCTGATCTTTGTTACTTTTGGGCTTTCTTTTCACTCAGATAAGTCAGTTTATTAATATTTCTTGGAGGGCTAGTTTAGTGATCAACAATTCTTTTATTTTCTTTCTGTCCTAGAAGCTCTTTATCACTCCTCCTATTCTGAATGATGGCCTTGCTGGATGAAGTATTCTTGGATGCATATTTTTCTCATTTAGCACCTTGAATATATCATGCAGTCCTTTCTGGCCGGCCAGGTCTATCTGGACAGGTCTGCTGCCAGCCTTATGTTTCTACCTTTGTAGGTTAGGGACCTCTTGTCTGCAGCTGCTTTCAGGGCTTTCTCTCTGAAATTTGCAAGCTTCACTATAATATATTGAGGTGTTGACCTATTTTTTTTTGTCTCTCAGGGAGTTTTCTGTGCTTTCTCAACTTTAATGTCTGTTTCCCTCCCCAGATCAGAGATGTTCTCAGCCATAATTTGTTCAAATAAACCTTCTGCTCCTCTCTCTCTTTACTTTTTTTTTCTGGGACCTCAATTATTCTAATACTGTTTCATTTTATGGTATTGCTGATCTCTCAAATCCTCAAATCACTTCATGATCCAATAGTTAGCTTTTTCACAGCTACCTTATTCTCCATCATTTTGTTTGCTATACTACTGACTCTCTATTCTGTCTTATTTATCCCAGCAGTTAGAGCCTCCATTTTTTATTGCATCTCAGAGAAGTCTTGATTTTAACCTGATTAGATTTTAGTTCTTTTGTTTCTACAGTGAGGAATTCTCTAGTGTCTTCTATGGTTTTCTCAAGCCCAGCTGGTATCTTTATAATCATTGTTTTGAATTCTCATTCTGACATTTTACTTATATTTGTCTTGATAAAATCCCTAGCAATGAGTAGTGGCTCTTGTTCTTTCTTTTGGGCCAGGTCTTCTGTCTTGTCATTATGTCCAGAAAAGAACAGATGAAACAGAGAAAATACAAAAATAGCAACACCACCACCAGAAACATATACAGTAAACAAATCAGTAAGGAACAGAAACACACACACACACACACACACACACACACACACACACACAGAATAAAATCAAAGAAGAAGTTGAGCAGGATGATAAACTAGATCTTGGGTATATTTTGGTCTGTTGCTAGCACAAACTAGATCCCAAAATAGGAAAGAAAAAAAACACATACGAAAATAAAATTGAATGAAAGGAAGCCAAAAATGGGAAAAAAAACATAAATGTAAAAATGAAAATTAAAAAAGATCTAAAAAAAGATTTGATATAATAAGGAAATAGCTGAAAAGGAAGAAATTATAAAAACAAAAGACTAAAGAATAAGAAGAAAAAACCAGGAATGCTAAATATTGCCTTCCTCAAGAGCTTAAGTTTTGCAGTTCTCTATAATGGGTAAACTGGTATTAGCAGGATGTTCCTACTGGTTTTCTAGGGGAAGCGCCTGTTGTGCTGATTCTCGGGTGTCTTTCCCCATGTGGAATTGCATTTGCCCTTGTCAAGGGGTTGTGCTCATGTCAAGGGGTTGTGCTCAGTGTGAGAGGCTCTGGATTGCTCTTTGTGCCTGATTTGCTGCCTGAAGGCTTTCTGCACTGATGTGGGGGATGAAAATGGCGGTGTCCCAACTCTAGCTCTGGAGCTGAACATTTGTGCCCTCTACCTTTCAGTATAACTCACAGAAAAGTAGTCAATCACTCTTGTCTCCCTGGTTTCCAACCTCTTTGTTCACCCAGCCTGTGACCAAGCGTTTTTATCTGGGATATAGGATTCCATTTCCAGCCTCCAAACTTTATGGACTCCTTTGGCGTGCCCCCATGTCACTCCTCTCAGGGGATGGAGGGGGCTCTCACCATAGTTCTGCTTCTTGCTGGGCATTTGCTTGGAGAGTGGTCACCTGACCATGCAGTCATTCATGGTTTACTGTAACACTGAGTAAAAAGTCAGCACCTGGACTCGA
This sequence comes from Canis lupus baileyi, assembly GCF_048164855.1. NCBI lineage: Eukaryota > Metazoa > Chordata > Mammalia > Carnivora > Canidae > Canis > Canis lupus. The sequence goes on along the minus strand of NC_132852.1, from coordinate 40,417,996 downwards.
TGTTTTCAGCTGGATTCCCTGTCGATGCTTGGGAACTCTGCCACACTCAGGCACCTGCATTCTTTTTGAGACCCTGGGGATCCTGAGACCATGCTGTCCCATCTGGGATTCCACCCCTCTTCACCTCCTGAGGACCTTTCAGGCAGACTTCTAAAAGTTCTGATTTTGTTCTATGCTGCTTATAATACTTTCTGGTAACATGTTTACAGAGACTCCCTCCCCCTGTGGTTTATCTTCTAATAAATGTATTGCCTTGGATTCATATCTCCACACCTCCTACCTTGCAAAAAGTGGTCACTTTTCTATTTGTAGAATTGCAGCAATTCTTTTTTTTTTTTTTTTTTTCAGATCTCTGGTTGATTTCACAGGTGTTCAGAATGACTTGATAACTATCTAGCCGAATTCTAGGGATCAGATGAAAGTAGGGTCTCCTACTCCTCTGCCATCTTAACTCCTCTGAAAACCTAATTCTTACATGAAAAAGATCTTGTTGTAAATAGTAACTTCACTTTCTAATTGCTATTGTCTTTAAGGCTGAAGAAACTAAGACAAATTTATGGGGCTACCATGCTATCAAAGGAATCTCCTTAACAGGGCTGTTTCTTAAAGGTCTCAGAGGTTTCCTGGCACAGCTCAGCCTACTGTGCTTTGACTGGCTCAAGTTTTGTAAATTTTTATATTTGATTCAAAGTATCCATCTCTCTCATATCTTGAAAAATTTCCAAATGCACCAGAAGCATTTAGACAATTTTAAGTGAAATAGGAACTGAATAAAGTAGAAATTACTTTTAAAGAAGTGAGGCTATTACTGATATTTATTTTTTGAAATTGGTGAGTTTCTGAACAGAGACTTGTGATGTCTAATAGCTCTTTCATTTTTTTTTTTTTGATGTATAATAGCTCTTTCAAAAGTGAGTTTAGGTTCCAGGTGAACTCTTCCAAAGAATTAATAGCCACAGCTTGGGGGTACCAATCTAATCAAAAACAAAACAACTGCCCTTCCCTGCTAACTAACAGTTAACAGAGAGATAGGCACGGATTTAGTCAATGATAGCCCATTCTAAAGGAAAGTTGCTGCTTTAAGTAAAAGAGAATCTATTTATTACACGCTAAGGCTAGTAAGATAAATGGACGTTTCCTTGCTTTCTTTTCTTTCTTTTCTGTAGATTTTGTATAGACCTTAAAACAAAAATGAAACAAACTCTGAACCTATTTATTTAGTACAATTTCTAGTAACATACTGTCAGAGTTTGGAGACTATTTCTTTCTTCTTTTGGGGGCATTTTATATATTTATTGTCAGATCTAAGACAAATACTTCTTGAAAAATTAAGAGGCAGTAAAAGGTAGTGCTTTCTTCTTTTCTTTATTGAAGTTTTAATTTAAATTCTAGTTAGTTAACATATAGTGAAATATTGGTTTCATGAGTAGAACTTGGTGATTCATAACTTACATATGACACCTGGTGCTCATCACAATAAGGGCACCTCCTTAATACCCATCACCCATTTAGCTCATCTCCCTCCCATCTCCCCTTCAGCAAACCTCAGTTTGTTCTCTATAGTTAAAAGTCTATTTTCTAGTTTGCCTCTCTTTTTTTTCTCCCTATGTTCATGTTTTGTTTCTTAAATTACATGTGAGCGAAACATGGTATTTGTCTTTCTCTAATTTCACTTGGCATAATACTCTCTAGATCCATCCACATTGTTGCAAATGGCAAGATTTCATTATTTTTGATGGCTGAGTAACAGTGTGTATATATCTTCTGTATATATCTTCTTCATCCATCTATTAGTCAATGGATATTTGAAGTCTTTCCATAATTCTCTTATCAACAACAATGGCTATTGTTGATAAGAGAATATTTCTGAGGCACAGGAAGAGCTGTGAATTTGGCCCACCATGAAGAACTGTTGGTACTGAGAACACCTTGGGATATAAACAACTGAAATGCATACATTTAGGAACAACTCCCAGTGTAATTACTAAAAGTTTAATATTTTAACAAAATAAAAACACTTGTCTTGGGATGCCTGTATGGCTCAGTGGTTAAGCATCTGCCTTTGGCTCAGAGCATGGTTCTGGAGTCCCGGGATTGAGTCCCGCATCGGGCTCCCTGCATGAAGCCTGCTTCTCCATCTGCCTGTGTCTCTGCCTCTCTCTGTCTCTCTCATGAATAAATAAATAAAATCTTAAAAAACAACAACAACAAAAAACATTTGTCTTTACCAAGATGTAAAAAATTATAAGAACTGTCTGTGGTCTGAAACCACAGGGAGGCCCTTTCTATAGGAATAGGTGAAAGAGCTCATTTCTGTCTCTGATTCTTCTTGGTGACTGCATGCAGATGGGATTAAAACTCCCCTTCTTGTCACTGCCCATTTGAGGTTCACACTGAACTATGGAGAATGCTAGTGCTTTCTGTTCTCATCTGCCTATCAGATTTGTTCTCAGGGGACCTACACTAAGCTATCTCAGAGAACTACTTTCTTTGATGTTATTTTTTATATATAATAATAAAATTCCACTCATTTATTCAATGAATATGTATTGAGCACTCAGTGCATGTTCCAGAATGTGATAAAATATACAAGATGATCAACCACTCTCACGTCCCCTATTCAGGGAATGAGATTAGATCCATCTGGGGAATGAAGTTTCTGCTCAGGGAATGCTGTTCATAAAGCAGGGTACTTACTGCTATATAAAAGATCTCCATAAGCACACACACAAGGCAAATACTGGTGGCTGAAAGAATAGCAAAGTGGACCCCACAAGATATACTATTTCAATTTTAAGTTCATGAAAAATAATAATTCATTTTTAAAAAGGATTACTTTTACAAAAGCCTGTTTGGATAGCATCTACTCTTCTACATTCCTGGTGGACACAAATTAATGCAGTTTGAGAGACAATCTAACATGCCTAACACATCAGCATCAGAATATGATTTTAATGAGCCAGAGGCTGTGGGTACAATCTTCAGGTTCCCTGAGGTGATGGTATGATGAAAGCAACATTTATCCCCACAAAGCTTGGTCTAAGTTTCATCAGGAAATGAAAATGCTGCTCTTGTTAGGTTGCATTTTTGAAAAGGGGGCACCGGAGCACGTTTGAAAATAAGGAGTGCTTTTAGCAGTGACAACCCTCCCATGGTCGTGCAGCCACCCCCCGTCTCCTGGGAGCAGACTTATAATCTGCAAAGGCAAGGACTGAAAGTAAGTTGTTAGGGACCAGAAACAGGGGACTGAGGTGTTGGGAAATTTAATTAGCATGTGTGAAAATAAAAGGGCCTATAGGTGAAAGCTACTCTAGGAGTGTGAAGAATTATGATTGCTTTTTGAGATATTCCCATTTCTCAAGAATGAACAAGCCTGGGGAAAGAAAGATGAGCTGTAGTTGTTTTGTTTATTTTTTAAAAAATATTTTTCAGGTCTTTTGCTGGCAAGGTTGATGTGGAGAACAAAGGCAAAAGAAATGTAGATAAAATTAAAGTTCCTTACAACTTGCAGCCCATTGACAAATACTTGAGACAGGCAGAGAATGACATTCCTCCAGGAACTCCCAACTGTCTTAATTTTAATGCTTTGCTAGAGGAAAAAACAACCTTAGTGTGACAACAGTTAGGCCTCCAGGATCCTATAAAGCTTCTTTAACATACAAAAATCCTTTTGGAAACTTCCTTTGTAAAGACAAACTTAAAAAATACATAACCAATCACTGCTCATATTCCCAGTGCAGCTCCTTCTGCCCAGGAGTCCAGTCCGGGTGCTTCAATAATAAATCAACTTATTTTTTTGCACCAATGACATCTTGAGAATTCTTTCTTATCCATACACTCCAGAAGCCAACAACATTCCAAAACTACATGAGGAGGAATTTGAGCTGCATCTTGAAAGATGAACAGGACTCTTAGAAATGAAGGTGCAGGGAAGAGCATTTGGAGCAGAAGAAAGTAGAGGAACAAAGGTGTGCTTGGAGAGAGTGGGCAGAAATGTGACTAACATACACAAAGGCTGTTGTGGAAAAACTAGTGTGGTGGAAACATAGAAAGAATCCAAATCCTCTTAAATTAAGGATCGAGACTTTATTCATAAGTTGTGGGGAGAATTGTAGGGGAAGTCATGGCAACTGCTGAAGAGAGGAACGCCATTGTCTGGGTTAAGCCTTAGAAAACTGTCAGAAGAGAACTAAAGAGCAGGAGGTAACCACCACATTCAGGTGAGAGATGAAAATCCCAGGGCATGAGCAAAGGAAGTATAAAAGCAATGCCTGTGATAAGGAAGGGACAGAAGCAAGACACTATAGAGACAGAACACTGAGATTTGACTCCTGGCTAGACGTGGGGGCCTGCAGGTGCCAGGAGGAGGGTGCTCAGATGATTCTGAGTTTCAAGATAAGGCTTTCTTCCTTCCTATGTGAGGAAACAGGATGGTAAGATGGGAATAAAGGAGATGAATGATGGGAAGTAAAACAGACTGTAACTAGAAGAAAAACAGTAGCTAAAGATGGATTTAGCACACCTAACAGAAAACACAATCATGTGAGAAATTTTAAAATAACTGATTTATTCATTTTGGACTATATGCTATCCATGTAAAGCAAAACAAAAGACACTTTAAATGTCTGAAAGTGGCAGCTGAAGGGGGGGAGGGAGTCAGAAGATCCTTCCTAACCCTGATACTGTCTAACTGGAGAGAAAATGTAGCCAAAGCTAACATTGACTATATATACTGCTTTCACCTTGCTGTAAAATTTTTCACCTACCCAGAGATTACAGATCCTCCTCATTCTTTGCTTTTAAGATTTTATTTATTTATTCATCACACACACACACACACACACACACACACACACACAGAGAGAGAGAGAGAGAGAGAGAGAGAGAGGCAGAGACACAGGCAGAGGGAGAAGCAGGCTCCACGCAAGGAGTCTGACGTGGGACTCGATCCCAGGTCTCCAGGATCAGGCCCTGGGCCGAAGGCGGCGCTAAACCGCTGAGCCACCCGGGCTGCCCCTTCCTCATTCTTTTTAATAACTATACTTGCTATATACTTCATGGATATGACACAATTGATCTATTAATCTCCTTCTGAAGGATACAGGTGAGGAGAGGAACAATGCATCAGTGTTGCCTAAAAGCAGGCATGTAGGAAGAAGCTGATGTTTCATATCACCCTGTAGCTCATTTCCTCCACTGTATTTTTATTTATTTATTTAGACTAAAACTCTGTTAGAAAAGACACAGACACATAGAAACCAGCTGCCCATTCTGGCATTGTCCATCTAATGTTGTTTTTTTCTCACAGCAGGCACACCTTATCCCAAATGAGCAGGCTATTTGCTTTTAAGCACATAAACTGGCAGTTATTATTATTTTTTAATGTTTGTTTGATGCTTCAATAGAATCTTGGACACGAGTGGCAGCATGAACTAGACCATGCCTGGAGCTCCAAGTTAGAGCCACGGCCAAGATACATGTCCTACAGTTACGGTGGCTGAAGAAAACCTGCCTGGTGGAAAAATCATAAAATAACTTAGGCATAGGCACTTACTACATTTCGGTTCAACATACCTCGAACTCCAGATAGTGATCCTTCAGTCTGTATTCATCTATCTCCTTGGCTTTAACTTTCTTGTCTGGGGGATAGGAGCGGTGCTCAGCCAGCTCAGTGGTAATCTGCTTCAGCTTGCTTTCATGAGATTTCAGCTGTTCCTCCTGCAGGAAATTATTAAGCTATTTAGCATCCGGAAAATAAGTCAATCAAAAAAATCATAGAGTACTTTTCAAAATCTCTGATGATGAATGATTTTAATTAATCAAAACAGTCCAGTGTGCCGCTGCTGCCCCATCTTATCAACTTTCTCAGACTAGTATTCATATGTACCTCTGCAGAATGACAACCAGGCCCCTTGCTGAAATCCACACTTTCAGAGCCCCTTATCAAGGGTAGCTGTCATGGAGTGAGACCAGGCTTCCTAAGGAATACTTCAAAAGGCAAGGCCCCAGTGAAGCACCTATCCTTAGAGTCCTGCATGACTTTTTCATTCCCTGTTCACTCAGCAATGCTGCTGATTCCTCCGTCTGTCACAATGAATGAAGAGCATCTCTGCTTAGTTTTTTTTTTTTTCCATTTTGAGAAAAGCAATGCCACCAATAAATCATTCTCTGTAGACTATCAGATGATATTCTAAAAAATGCAGCAGCTTATGCTTTTTCCCTCCAAAGTAGTATAGGTTCTGACTTCTTTCAAAATCATATTGACCCAAAGTAATGATTCAATTAAATGTACCTATAGAGCAATTCTTGCCTAGACAGTGTTACTATAGATAGGCACCAAGCACCAACGCAGCATGATTGATCCTATGTCAGAGAACTCCCATCCTACCAGCACCATTTTTATCACCTTACAATAATGAAAGATGCTGATCAAACCCTCTGACAACATTTTAAAAATGAAAAAGATTGGCATTTTCTTGCATTCCTGTAATTGCATAACCACTTTTTTAATATTCCACTTTCACAAATATATTACCCAAATTCTTGTTGAATATAAATTTTACATGCACAGTAAGACATAATGGATGAAAGTGAATGAAAGGAACTGATTAAAGTAGGTGATAAATATATATTGTATAATAATATCATAATTTTTAAAATAGCAGACAAAAGGGATTTCCCTCTTTTATTAACTTCTTATTTTAGAACATACCAATTTGTACTTCTTATAAAAGGCATGACATTAAAAAAAAAAGATGAGTTTTTCCCTTCTGTTCCCAAAATTCATGTCACTGTGGATGAACACAAGCAGAATTAAAGGTAAAAAATTAACATGCACAACATATCATCACCACAATTTCCAGCTGAATTTTTTCCATATGGCATTTTATAAATCAAAATTATTATCTAGGTGAAGAGTTGGACTAAGGCTGGTGGTGAAAGCCTCCAGGACAGGAAAGCCCAGCCCCAGAGAAGCAGGAATGTTAAAAATCTGCACCGGGGGGGATCCCTGGGTGGCTCAGTGGTTTGGCGCCTGCTGGAGTCCCCAGATCCAGTCCCACATCAGGCTTCCTGCATGCAGCCTGCTTCTCCCTCTGCCTGTGTCTCTGCCTCTCTATCTTTCAAGAATAAATAAATAAAATCTTAAAAAAAAAATCTGCACCAGATTCTTCCTATACGGAAAGGTGCTCATCAGGGAAACTGGGCAGAACCGCAGGAGGGGCAGTGGAGCCTCCAATCTCCCAGAGTCACTGAGGAAGTGCGCCAGGGAAGAGTGGCCACAGACTGTGGGCAGACCTCGGTAAAGGGCTGGAGTGTGCCCGGTGGGGCCTCAGGGAGAAGCCGGTTGGTCAGGCAGGGACTCCGGACCGAGGGGGCTGTGCCTTGCTGCCTTCAGGAGCTGAGGCTCCAAGAGTGCGATTCCAGTAGGACAGACTGTGGATCCCAGGGCGTGGGGGGACACAGCCCACAATCCTGCGCTCCCCTGGAGACAGGTGGAGGCAGGGAGGGCACAGGACAGCGACGACTCTCTGACCGCTGGGTGCCCCCGAGCTGTGCAGATCAGCACCCCTGCCCCGGAAGCATCCAGGCCAGTGTGGACTGGGAGCTACAAGTGGTTACCCTGGGAGCTGACTCCATAGCTGGAGAGCTGGCCGCCACCAGTGCTGTTGTTCCTCTGGTGTCACCCTGCGCCTGGGAGGGGTGAGGCTGCCAGGGAACAGAGGCCTCATGGGGTAACGGCTCCCACTGAGCCCCGGCACCTGGCAGGGGGTGGGGAATCTCCCCCAGGTGCACACACCTGAGAATCAGCACAGCAGACCCACCCCTGGAAAAGCAACTGGAAGAACAGGGGAAGAGCAAGCTCTTGACCGAGTAGTGCTGGAAAGCTCCAATGGAAGTCGAGAGATTCACAGTATATAGAACGAGAGGGTACCCCTCCTATTTTTTTTCTTTTCTTCCTTTTTCCAGTACAACTAGTTTTTATATCAGACTATAAATTTCCATTTTTTCCTCTTTTCCCACCTTAACTACAATATTTTACCACCTCTTCATTTTTAAGATTCTTCATTTTTGACTTTGATATTTCTACAAATACAGGTCCTAGGTATATTTTCCACTTCTAAATTCCCTTCAACATATTCAACTTAATTTTGGAGATATACATGATATGTTTTCTTTGTTTTGTGTTTTTTATTTTCTCTGCCTCATTTTGTTCTACAATGGCAGAAGTTAATACCTTCTAAACCATACCAGTATGCACCCAGAACCAACTGTGCTGGTTCATTCTGTGAGATTCCTCATTCCCATTCTGCCCCCCTCTTTTTTTTTTTTTAAGATTTATTTATTTACTTATTCATAGACACACAGACAGAGAAAGAGGCAGAGACACAGGCAGAGGGAGAAGCAGGCTCCATGCAGGGGGCCTGATGCAGGACTCAATCCCGGGTCTCCAGGAACACACTCCTGGCTGCAAGTGGCGCCAAACCACTGCACCACTGGGCTACTCTCTGCCCACCTCTTTTATCACATTTATGTTTTGGGGGTCAATGTTGGAGCCCTCTACAAGTATTTCTGGTTTATATAAACTTGGGACTGAGCATCTTCTAACATACAGAACTTAATATACTCAGAAACAAGAGGATCACCCTCTAGAACCCCTCAGATAGACTACATTCTCCCTCCACTACACTTCCTCACCACCACCATCTCCCAGTCCAGCCTTTTCTTTCTTTCTTTTCTGTTCTTTTTCTTCTTCTTTGGGATTCCTGGCCTTTTATTTTTTACTATTTTGTTTTAAAATTTGTTTTTCACTTTAGAGGTCCTTTTGTTTTATTTTGCTCTGATCTTTGTTTTCAGTTTTTGGCCTCTGACCTTGGAAGAATCATCTGGGGAAATTTCTTGGGTCATGGTTGATATTCTTTTTGTTTGTTTGTTTTTAAAGATTTTATTTATTTATTTATTCATGAGAGAGAGAGAGAGAGAGAAAGAGAGAGAGAGGCAGAGATTCAGGCAGAGGGAGAAACAGGCTCCATGCAGGGAGCGTGACATAGGACTCAATCCTGGGTCTCCAGGATCATGCCCTGGGCCGAAGGCAGCGCTAAACCGCTGAGCCACAGGGGCCGCCGCACGGTTGATATTCTTGATGCAGCCCACTCATACAGACACTCTGCACTGAGCAAAATGAGCTTCCAAGATAGAGCTTCCAAGATAGGCAGAAACTGAAAGCATGTGTGACCACAAAACCAGCTCTGCAAGAAATATTAAGGGGAACTCTGTAAAAGAAAGAGGAAGTCCAAAGAAATAATCCACAAAAACAGGGACTGAATGGGTATTCTGATGACACTAAATGCATATCTTTCAATAGCAACTCTGAATATGACCGGGCTTAATGATCACATCAAAAGATGCAGGGCTTCAGACTGAATAAAAAAGCAAGGTCCATCTATTTGCTGTCTACAAGAGACTCATTTTAGACTTAAGGACACCTAAAGCCTAAAAATGAAAGGGTGGAGAACCATTTACCATTCAAATGGTCCTCAAGAGAAGGTCATCCTCATATCAGATAAATTAAAGTTTATCCCAAAGGCTGTAGTAAGAGATGAAGAGGGATACTATATCATACTTAAAGGATCTATCCAACAAGAGGACCTAAAAATCATGAATATTTATGCCCCAAATGTGGGAGCTGCCAAGTATATCAATTAATAACCAAAGTTAAGACATACTTGGATAATAGTACAGTAATACTGGGAGACTTCAAAATGGCACTTTCTATAAATGATAGATATTCTAAGCACAACATCTCCAAAGAAATAAGAGCTTTAAATGATACACTGGACCGGATGGATTTCAGATACTTCCAAAACTTTAATGCAAACACACCTGAATACACATTCTTCTAAGTGCACATGGAACTTTCTCCAGAATAGACCACATACTGGGTCACAAATCTGGTCTCAATCATACCAAAAGATTGGGATTATCCCTGCATATTTTTAGACCATTATGCTTTGAAACTTGAACTCAATCACAAGAAGACATTTGGAAGAAACTCAAATACGTGGAGGTTAAAGAGCATCCTGCTAAAAGATGAATGGGTCAACCAGGAAATTAGAGAGGAATTAAAAAGACTCATGGAAACTAAGGAAGATGAAGATACAACCATTCAAAATCTTTGGGATACAGCAAAAGCAGGAGGGAAATACATCGCAAAACAAGCATTCCTCAAAAAACTCAGATACAAACTAACCTGGAAAAAAACTCAAATAGAAGTTACCCTCACAGCTAAAGGAACTGGAGAAAGAACAGCAAATAAAACCTACACCAAGCAGAAGAAAAGAGTTAATAAAGATTCGAGCAGAACTCAATGAAATAGAGATGAGAAGAACTGTAGAACAGCTCAACAAAATCAGGAGTTGGTTCTTTGAAAAAATTAATAAGATAGATAAACCACTCAGGTCCTATTCCCAGGGTCCTGGGATCGAGCCCCACATTGGGCTCTCTACTCAGTGGGGAGTCTGCTTCTCCCTCTGACTCTGTCCCCACTTGTGCTATGTATTTCTGTCAAATAAATAAATAAAATATTTTTAAAAAGACAGATAAACCATTAGCCAGTATTATACAAAGAAAAAAGACTCAAATTAATAATATCACAAATGAAAAAGGAGAGATCACCACCAACACCAGGAAATACAAATGATTTTAAAAACATATTATGAAAAAAAAAACATATTATGAGCAGATATACCCCAATAAATTAGGCAATCTAGAAGAATTGGATGCATTTCAAGAAAACCACAAACTACCAAAACTGGAACAGGAAGAAATACAAAACCTGAACAGGAACCAGCAAGGAAATTGAAGCAGTCATCAAAAACCTCCCAAGACACAAATGTCCAGCACCAGATGGCTTCCCATGAGAATTCTATCAAAAGCTTCAAGAAGAAATAATACTTATTCTGCTAAAGCTTTTCTGAAAGATAGAAAGGAATGGAATACTTCCAAACTTGTTCTATGAGGCCAGCATCACCTTAATTCCAAAACCAGACAAAGACCCCATCAAGAAGGACAGTTATTATTATTTTTCAAAGATTTTATCTATTCAGGAGAGACAGAGAGAGAGAGAGAAAGAGAGAGAGAGAGACAGACACAGAGACAGAGACAGAGACACAGGCAAAGGAAGAAGCAGACTCCATGGAGGGAGCCCAACATGAGACTCGATCCTGGGTTTCCAGGATCAGGTCCTGGGCTGAAAGCGGCACTAAACCGCTGAGCCAACTGGGCTGCCCCAAAAAGGGGAATTACAGACCAATAACCCTGATGAACACAGATGAAAAAATTCTCAACAAGATACTAGCCAATAGGATAAAACAATACATTAAAAAGATTATTCACCATGACCAAGTGGGATTTATCCCCGGGATACAAGGCTGGTTCAACACTTGTAAAGCAATCAACATGATACATCATATCAACAGGAGAAAAAACAAGAACCACAGTATTCTCTCAATAGATGCAGAGAAAGCATTTGACAAAATACAGCTTCCATTCCTGACCAAAACTCTTCAGAGTGTAGGGATAGAGGGAACATTCCTCAGTATCTTAAAGCCATCTATGAAAAGCCCACGGCAAATATCATTCTCAATAGGAAAACACTGGGAGCCTTTCCCCTAAGATCAGGAACAGGAACGGGATGTCCACTCTCACCACTGCTATTCAACAAGGTACTGGAAGTCTTAGTCTCAGCATACAGACAACAAAAGAAATAAAAGGCATTCAAATTGGCAAAGAAGAAGTCAAACTCTCCCTCTTCGCAGATGACATGATACTGTACATAGAAAACCCAAAACTCCACCCCAAGATTTCTAGAACTCATACAGCAATTTGGCAGTGTGGCAGGATACAAAATCAATGCCCAGAAGTCAGTGGCATTTCTATACACTAACACTGAGACTGAAGAAAGAGAAATTAAGGAGTCAATCCCATTTACAATTGCACCCAAAAGCATAAGATACCTAGGAATAAACCTAACCAAAGAGATAAAGGATCTAATCCTAAAAACTACAGAACACTTCTGAAAGAAAATGAGGAAGACACAAAGAGATGGAAAAACAGTCCATGCTCATGGATTGGAAGAATTAATATTGTGAAAATGTCCATGTTAGCCAGGGCAATTTACACATTTAATGCAATCCCTATCAAAATACCATGGAGTTTCTTCAGAGAGTTGGAACAAATCATCTTAAGATTTGTGTGGAATCAGAAAAGACCTCGAATAGTCAGGGGAATATTAAAAAAGAAAACCATAGCTGGGAGCATCACAATGCCAGATTTCAGGTTGTACTACAAAGCTGTGGTCATCAAGACAGTGTGGTACTGGCACAAAAACAGACACATAGATCAATGGAACAGAATAGAGAATCCAGAAATGGGCCCTCAACTCTATGGTTGAGGTCTCCCTTTCATTATGTTTTATATTCCCCAAATGAATGAGACCGTATAATGTTTGTCCTTCTCCGATTGACTTATTTCACTCAGCATAATACCCTCCAGGTCCATCCACATCGAAGCAAATGGTGGGTATTTGTCGTTTCTAAAGGCTGAATAATATTCCATTGTATACATAGACCACATCTCCTTTACCCATTCATCTTTCGATGGACATCGAGGCTCCTTTCACAGTTTGGCTATTGTGGACATTGCTGCTATAAACATCGGGGTGCAGGTGTCCCGCCATTTCACTGTATCTGTATCTTTGCACTCCCCAGCAGTGGAATTGCTGGGTCGTAGGGCAGATCTATTTCTAACTCTTTGAGGAACCTCCACACAGTATTCCAGAGTGGGCGTACCAGTTCACATTCCCACCAACAGTGCAAGAGGGTTCCCCTTTCTCCACATCCTCTCCAACATTTGTTGTTTCCTGTCTTGTTAATTTTCACCATTCTTACTGGTGTGAGGTGGTATCTCATTGTGGTTTGGTTTTGTATTTCCCTGATGGCAAGTGATGCAGAACATTTTCTCATGTGCTTGTTGGCCAGGTCTTCTTTGGTGAAATTTCTGTTCATGTCTTTAGCCCATTTCATGATTGGATTGTATGTTTCTTGGATGTTGAGTTTCATAAGTTCTTTATAGATCTTGGATACTAGCCCTTTATCTGATAGGTCGTTTGCAATATCTTCTCCCATTCTGTAGGTTGTCTTTTAGTTTTGTTGGTTGTTTCTTTGGCTTTGCAAAAGCTTTTTATCTTGAGTAAGTCCCAATAGTTCAATTTTGCTTTTGTTTCCCTTGCCTTCATAGATGTATCTTGCAAGAAGTTGCTGTGGCCAAGTTCAAAAAAAGGGTGTTGCCTGTGTTCTCCTCTAGGATTTTGATGGATTCTTTTCTCATTTAGATCTTTCATCCATTTTGAGTGTATCTTTGTGTATGGTTTAAGAGAATGGTCTAGTTTCATTCTTCCGCACGTGGCTGTCCAATTTTCCCAGCACCATTTATTGAAGAGACTGTCCTTTTTCCAGTGGATAGTCTTTCCTACTTTGTCGAATATTAGTTGACCATAGAGTTGAGGGTCCATTTCTGGATTCTCTATTCTGTTCCATTGATCTATGTGTCTGTTTTTGTGCCAGTACCACACTGTCTTGATGACCACAGCTTTGTAGTACAACCTGAAATCTGGCATTGTGATGCTCCCAGCTATGGTTTTCTTTTTTAATATTCCCCTGACTATTCAAGGTCTTTTCTGATTCCACACAAATCTTAAGATGATTTGTTCCAACTCTCTGAAGAAACTCCATGGTATTTTGATAGGGATTGTGTTAAATGTGTAAATTGCCCTGGCTAACATGGACGTTTTCACAATATTAATTCTTCCAATCCATGAGCATAGAATGTTTTTCCATCTCTTTGTGTTTGGTGGATTTTCTTATATCTCAAAAGTTCTTCTACCACTTGACTGTACAGTAATATTGCACAAATGGCATCATTTTGGTGGTCCTCAGGGTGAAACCAGGCAGTTTCTGATGATGTCACACAAGGCCACGATATCATCACTATCTAGAGGTTGAGCAGGTTATGACAACCCTTTATCCCTCAGTAACTAAGCCCTGTCATCTTGACACCCCAAAACAGGGGGGAGAGGGTAAGTCATTAATGTCACCCCTTTAGGCCCACCAGGACAGGGTCTTGGCTCATAATTTTAAGATATAAAAATTTTATCTAGGGTGCATGGGTTAAGCATTTGCTTTAGGCTCAGGCTATGACCCTGGGGTCTTGGGATTGAGTCCTGAGTTGGGCTCCCTGTTTAAGGGGGAGCCTTGTTCTCCTTCTACTCCTCCCCAGATCATGCTCTCTCTCTTGCTCTCAAAAAAATTTTTTTTATATAGAGAGGGAAGAACTAAAGACTACCAAGAAGTGAATAATTATGACCATAAATTAAGATTATATAGCATCATTCTAAATTAAAAAAAGATATTCAGAAATTATGAGTCAAATGTATTTGTTAGGGATTTGTTATAATGCACATCTTAAAGGCCAAACAAGGAAAAAAATCCAAGTCTAAAGCCATCAAAATAAAGAGAACATGAACAGTTTTTAAGAAGCTAAGTACATAAGTGGAAAACTAAATGAGAGAGAGGGCAGGAGCAAGTAGAGTAGATGAAAGATGACAAAATTCATTTTTAAATATTAACTAGGGGTGCCTGAGTGGTTCAGTCGGTTAAGCATCTGACTGTTCATTTTGGCTCTGTTCATGATCTCAGGGTCATGAGACTGAACCACAGGTCAGCCCTGTGCTCAGCATGGAGTCTTTGAGATTCTCTCTCTTCGTCTCCCTCTGCCTCTCCTGCTTTCTCTCTCTCTAAAACAAACAAATAACCCTCCCCCCAAATTATTATCAACTAACTAAAATAAAAACCCAACAAGATACCAGAAAAGTAGAGGGAGAAAAAAAAACTTTGAGATTTTATTCAAACCTGTCACTTGTACACTAATAATAGATGTAAGTAGATGAAAGCAATACTTCAGTAACTTTTATTTACAACTTCTCATTTATCTTTTTGTTTCTTTCTCCAAGAAGGCTGTAGACTGGGCAGCCTGGGTGGCTGAGAGGTTTAGCACCTCCTTTGGCCCAGGGCGTGATCTTGGAGTCCTGGGATTGAGTTCTGTGTCGGGCTCCCTGCATGGGGCCTGCTTCTCTCTCTGTCTGTGTCTCTGCCTCTCTCTCTCTCTCTCTGTGTGTGTGTCTCTCATGAATAAATAAATAAAATCTTTAAAAAAAATAAGGCTGCAGACTATATTATGGACTGAATATCTGAGTCCCTTCAAAATTTCTGTTGAAGCCTAGTGTAGTTATCTCTATACATAGGGCTTTTATAGTAGTAATTGAGGGTAAATGAGGTTTTGCAGGTAGGCCCCTGATAGGACAGAATTAGAGACCACTTAGGAGACGGAGAATACACACTCCCTCTGTGCACAGACTCTAAGAAAGACCATGTAAGGATGCAGAAGGGCCCATTTGTGATCCAAAGGGAGAGCCCTCACCAGACTCTGATGCTGCTGCTGCCTTGATCTGAGACTTCCAGTCTCCAGAGCTGTGAGAAAAACATTTCTGTCATTTAAGCTACCCAGTCTGTGGTATTTTGGAACTAAGAAGAATGTATCAATAGATTTTTCCTTTTTTTTTTTAAGATTTTATTTATTTATTTAACAGAGAGAGTACACACAGAGCAGCAGAGGGAGAGGGAGGAACAGACTCCCCACAGAGCAGGGAGCCCAACACGGGGCTGTATCCCAGGACCCCAGGATCATGACCTGAGTCAAAGGCAGACACTTAACTGAGTCACCCAGGTGCCCCTCCTACTTTTTTTTTTTTTTTAAAATATTTGTTTGAGAGAGAGAGAGAGCGTGCATGTGCACTCACCAGTGGGGGGAGGGGGTGCGGGAGAAGGAGAGAAAAGCAGAGAAGCAGACTTACCACTGAACGCAGAGCTTGATGCAAGGCTCAATCCCAGGATCTGGGGGGCATGCCCTGAGCCAAAACTGAGTTAGAGGCTTAACCAACTGAGCTACCCAGGTGCCCCTATCTTCTTCCTTTCAAAATAATTTTCTTTTGTGTATTTACTGAAACATGTACATTATTTAATAGAAGGTTTGACAAAGAATTTGGTAATCAGACCATGTCAATAAATTAAATATTTGGTATTCTTTTCTTTAATAAAATGTTTCCGATATACAAAAAGTCATATTGAATGATGTATAAAAAATGCTCATGTATCTAAAGAAAAAAATAAAAATTTACTCATCTTTAGGATTTATTTATTTATTTTAGAGAGAAAAAGCAGGGGTGGGGGCAGAGGGAGAGAATTTCAAGCAAACTCCCTGCTGAGCATGGAGCCTGACTCTGGGCTTGATCTCATAATTCTGAGATCTAAGCCGAAATCAAGAGTCTCCTGCTTGACCAACTGAGCCACCCAGGCACCACTATCTAATTCTTTTTCTATGCTTCTCCTGTACAAATATAAGGATCCATAAAAACAGAGAATATGTTCTACTTTATAGGTTTCCTTTTGCAATTTGTTTTTCACTCAACATGTTTTTAAGATTTATTCACATATATACTCTAATTTCTTTTAAGTATACCATTCCACTGTAGGACATACTATAATCCCACTGCAGTATGTTTAGGTTGTTTTCAGGTCTCTTGAGGCTATTATAAATGATGCTACATTGAACATGCTGCCAGTGGCTAAGGGCAAAAACTGTCCTACAATGTAATCAAGATACAGAATTGGGGGGTTTTAGAATATGCACATCTGTAAGATGACATTAACTTGTTTTATAAACTGTTTCTACCAGTTTACATTTCCATAGTAGGCCTAAAAATTCCCATTGTTCTATATCCTTGCCAAAATTTGATATTCACTCAAAACCAGTGTTATTCCAGATCTCACAATCTCTTCCACTTCTGCATTACTATAACACTTAAATGTCTGTACTGCATGCTTATAACAAAATATACTTTGACTTATGTGTGAATTTTATCTCCTTTACTGATTACAGGCTTAAAGGCAGAAATCCTGTAGTGTGCAGTACTGGGCAGAAAAGATAGTAATGGAATAGTTTTATATAATACCTGAATAACATTAACACATTCCTTAAGTTCTCATTAGCTGAGAGCCAAGACAATCATCTTAGCTATTTTTATAATGCCCATACCTAATACAGTACCTGATATATAGGTTCTTCAGTAAACAATAGCTGAATAAATAATTTAATAAAGGGGGAGAAGACTTAAAGAGGGTAGGGCTCAGACTGGTTCCTTTGTGCTGTTTTAAAGTAGATGATTTAGAAGGTAATGACATTTCTAAGAATCTTCTGGGAAATGTATAAGTTGAATTGCTAAATACTGCAGCCTCATCAAACCACCCAAGCTATATGGAATTTAGAATAAAGAATATTAGTTTTAAGTCAGTTTGAACTATTGTCAGAAAGATTTTATCATTTTATGTTTAAGAGATTTAAAGACTTTAAACATTAGTGAGCTTCTGCATAACTTCAACATGATTTAATTGTTTATTGAATACTTAATATATGTTAAATACAAATGTCTAAGAAATGAAAAATCTGTTTATTTTGGAAAAGTGTAGTCAACCATTTAAGGCGATGCCAAGGAGTGTGGACTGCATCTTTTTGGCAAAAGTGAGCCAATTAAGTTTAAGTGATAGCACATGAGTCATATTTTAGCCACAACTGTGAAGGATGGATTGGAGCAAAGCAAGACTGGAGGAAGAGAGATCTCAAGTGGTTATACAAATAGTCTGTTAGAGTTTTTCAAAGTAGGTTGTGTGCAACCCAGGCAAGACGATCCACTGAGGAGAATTTTAAAAATCAGCTTTGGAATATAATTCACATAGCATACCATTAACCCATTTAAAGTATATAATTCACTATTTTTTAGTATAGTCACAGGGTCGTACAACCATCACTACAGTTTAATTTTATGACATTTTATTTTCCTAAGAGAGATCCTTTTGGAATGGAATCACACAATATGCTTCTTTTTGTGACTAGCTTCTTTCACTTAGCAGAATGTTTTCAAGCTATTTTGTAGGATGTATCAGTACTTCATTGTGTTTTACAACTGAATGATATTCCATTGTATGGATATATCACACTTTATTTGTCTATTCATCAGCAGATGGCCATTTCCACCCCTGGCTGCTATGAACTTTGTGCAAAAAACATTGTGTAAAAAGCTGTTTTCATTCTCCTGCTACCAAAGCATGGATTGCTGGGTCACATGTTAACTTTATGTTTAATCATTTCATGAACCACCAAACTGTTTTCCAAAGTAGCTGCATCATTCTATATTCCCACCAGCAATATATCGAAGCTGTAATTTCTCCACATCCTCATCAGTACATTATTTTCCTTGAAAAATTAAAAAAAAAATTATAGCCACCTCAATGAGTATAAGGTGGCATCTCCTGGTTTTCATTTGTATTTCCCTAATGACTATTGATGTTCAGCATTTTTCCATGTTGTATTGATAATAGGACATACAGTATATTTTTATAAAAATATATACATATATTGGAGGATATCTGCTCATATATTTAGTATTAATAAGGTGAATAATCAAAAAAGCTAAGAGACCAGTGATTTAAGTGAAAGATGACAAAAGTCTGAATTAAGGAATGTGGGTAGGATATGGAAGTTATTTAAGAAGCAGAAGTGACAGGATTTGTGACCAACAGTATAAAATAGAGTGGGGTGGGAAGGGTGTGGTTTTGGCCAGTGAGAGACACAATTACAAGAATGACTTCCTCCTGTGAAATCCTACCGCCCTAATGCTTGCCTGTCGGTGGAGGTCATCAAGAGGATGTAACCACCGGCTGACAGGCAAACTGGATCTGGGCAATTGGAGGCTCCTGACCTCCTCCCCTCCATGAGATGGACATTCTACTTGCCTTTCCTGAGCTAGAAGCTGCCCCAAGGACATAGCCTTGAAATAGTAATGTAGTTTTGAAACCATCTGAATGGTCTCAATTAAGGTCTCTGTCTCAACTTTATGATTCTGGCAGGTGGGTATAAAGATCTCATCTTGTGGCCAGCTGAGACAAACCTCTTAAGTAAGTTCCATTGCTTATTAAAACTACCACTTACCAATCTGAAGCAGTTTACTTCTTTCTTCAGTCTCTCCTTGCCCTCTGTGTATATAGGGCCAGTTTATGAACGAGCCCTGCCACACTCATCTGGCCCCCTGGCCACTATTGCCCTGATGGTCAAACCACAGGATGAAAAGAGGGGTGAGAGGGAAGCAGAGGGTTTCCCTTTGTTTCCAGTCAGTGTTTATCACAAAGCCTGGCCCTCAACAGCTAACATTTAGTGAACAAACTAATCACTGATTATTGATTCAAATAATCATTGATCATTGATTCAGACCTTTATAGGAGAATGGCTGAAATTCAAAGAAAAGAGGACTACATATCAGGAAATGGTAACTCCATGAGGTACAGGTGAGACAGAGCAGGGACTAGACTCACGTCCCCTAACCCTGACTGTGAACAGTGTTCCTTGCCTTCTCCATAAGGAGAAAAAAGAAAGATAAAACTCTGTGCCTCCTGAGTGGCACATCTTGCAGGAATGCAGGGTGAGGATGCTTACTGAAAGGAAGATATTTACTATGATGACTGGTAAAGACCGGACCAAACCAGTCTGCACCAAGATGGACCCCAGTGCTGAACTTTTAAGGACTTCTTCCCTTATAATAATATTAAAAATCACACCTAGGGGTGGAGATTTCACATACTATTCAGACATGTGAAATATGAAGAAAAATGAATTTTAAATGCTTAGGTACTAATAAACCCCTGCCTCTCCATGCTTACACAGTACCCTATTCCTACCCAAGTTTCTTTTAAAAACTCCCCTAACCTTGCCTCAGGGGAGCCCGCTTGAGGGGTTTTCCTTTGTGTTGACTGCCCTGTGCTCAGGCATAAGCCCCAATAAAGTCTTGCCTGAAACTCCCATCTGGCCTCTTGTCAATCTCTATGGTTGAACTAGCGCCAGGGTTCAGTTCAGTTTCACAGTCTCCAGAGAAGTAGTGTAAGGGAGTGGGGGTTGTAGGAATTACAGTGCAGTCCCTTTAAGTATGATCTGCACACCTGGTGTGTATTAAAACATACATGTTCCTGGGCCCGTGACCTGGACTTGATTGACCTGGGGTGGGGATGCTGGGACATGTGCACTTTCAAAGTCCCCAGATCATCTTGTGCATATTCAAGCCTGAAAACGATTACTTTGATGTGTACAAAGGGAGGTCCTGAATAGATCCTGCAGAGGGCCAACCATGAAATCCTAAATTGAGAGTGCTGTACCAGAAGGAGAAATGAAACTTAAATTTTCAAACTAGTCTCCCCACCCTCAAAAGAAGAAGAAAAATGTGCTTTGGCAACACTGCTACAAAAACAACCAAAGAAGATGACTCCTACACAGCAGAGTTGTTCAGAAAGAACTGCACTGCACTGACAATAATCAATTTTAATAATGAAGGCTAATATGTTTTCGATAGAAGACAAGAATAAATTAACGAAAAGCTTGCAAATGACAGGGTGATCATGAACAGTATGTCTTTAAAAGCATCAAACAATCTTTTAATTGAATGTTTAGTTTTTTCCTAATACTATTAAGTTTTTTTTTTTTTTTTCCAGCTGGGTACTCACACTGTTATACATGTATTTTGTAAACTAAAATTATCCAAGTGGTTCTGGCATTTAGGGGAATCACAGCCAGGCTGTGGGTGTATGGAGAAAGGAAAGATGGCTTGGATAATTCAGTGGTTCTCAACAGCAGCAGGTAGCAGTAGAGTGGGTTTTGACCCCACAGATATTTGGCAATAAGTGGAGACATGTTTGGTTGTCACAACTAGGGGGATGATACTGGTATCTAGCAGAGAGGCTGGGAATATTGCTAAACATCCTACAATTCAAAGTACAACCACCACAACAAAGAACTAGCTAGGCTAAAATGGCAGTGGTGCTAAAGCTGGCAATGCCAGGGTTAAATCATGAGGATTAATCTCCAAGGCACTGGAAACCTTGTGGGTGCACCTTGACACATATTCCAGGAATCACTAAAGTGCACTATGACTCCTCCAGAAATGCACCCACAGAGTCTCTACCTGATGTGGAGGGTGCACTAAATACTGTACAGGCTGTGTGCGGACTAATTCTTCTCTTCCTCTTTCTAAACTATTCTTTATCACGTGCTTGGTTTTACATATTTATTTCTAAATTGTCCTGTTACTCTCAAAGGCAAACTATCTTCATTTTTAAGTTAACAAAGATAACCACCTGGGCAAAAAATACACAGCTAGTGAAAGAATCTTAGAAACATTCTAGAACAATCTCTTCATTTTCCAGATGGAACTGAGGCCCACAAAGACTTGGTGATTTACTTGTGGAGGAGGAAAATGTCTTATTTTTTATAAGGAAATTAAATTCCTGAAAAGTCTTGGTCATCTTATGTGACAAAGGAACACATTTCTTTTTGGTTATTGCCTTATTTTAAAATGCTATCCATCATTTTGATCACATTACATAGCAGTTGTTTTTTTTTTTTTTAAATCTCTGTGGATTTATGTTCAAAATCAGGACAAATATTAAAACTTTTATGTATTCTATTTTTAGTTCCAGTGTAAGACATTTGTTTAAAATAAGAGATTTTTGCCTTGATAAAGGTGCTTGCTTGCTCGGTATTGTGGTAAAAAATACACAAATGGAGGAACATACTCATTTTCATGCACCCATGACTTACTAATATACAGCGCATGTATAAATAGAACAGAAGTACATTTTCAAAGTAGAAAGTAAATAGAAATGTAGATCCATAGGAAGGAAAGAACAAGTTAAAACTTGCATGTTGCTCTATGCTTATTAATGCTTCTTTTAAACTTTAACTTACCTTTCTCCTGGATCTTTCATAAGAATGATTGTGAGAAAGACCAGTCTATTGAAAAATAACTACTGGAGAATCCCTATTGAAATTAATAGAACAAAACCCAAAGGTATCTGTTGCCTCTATCTAGTTGTTCAATTGTTTTCTCTCCTTATATAATGTGGTTTACTGTTCATTTCAAATATCCAAAATTAAAGTGGGGGAAAGCATTTGCTTTAAGAAGTCATAGTTTAGTTATATAGATGGAGAATCCTGCTAACATTGTTCTTGGTCCTCAATAAGATGACCTGTTCTCTTAGAATATTTGTTATCTTTGAAAATTAAATGCCATTCTGCCTTGTACAGTCCTTTCTATTCTTAACGGTTTTGGGTTGTCTTTGAACTACAGAGTAATAGTAATGTTTACATGGGGAGTATCCAATTCACATTAATAATAATTATAAATTAACAAAACCAAAAGAGTCTGTCATTAAACCAAGAAAGGAGTCTCCTCTTACCACTAGTCTATTTTTCATAAACCCATGGCAAGACTTGTACATATTCCCTTCCTCCACTTCTTTACCACCTTCCAGTCCTTCAAAGAAGACTAATGTGGCTTCTCTTTCCATCACTCCATGAACTACTCCCACCAAAGGACCCAGTGACATCCTTGCCACTTCATAGGAGATATTTTTTGTACTAATTTTACCTGATTTCTCTCCTCGTTCTCCCTTTTCCTTGGCACAACATTCTCCCTGTTTTTCCTTAAAAAATTGTTTCTCATGTGTCCGTTTTGGCTTGCTTCTGAGCACTGAGCATTACAACATTTGGAAGTAGAAAGAGGAAAAGGACCCAGGAAAGAACCCTCAAGAGAAGAACAGGATGAAAACCAGATGATGAGGTCACAAAGGCCAGTCAGACACTACAGTCGCCAGTTGCTGATGCCTAGATGACAGTCTTTATTTCTTTAGGAGCCATAGGAACACACAGTCCACACTCTCAAGATCTCGCAAATACTTTCACTTCTATTCCTCTCTTCTACAAAATAACTTTGTTATTTTTCCTTTCATTATTTCCCCTGCCTTTAAAATTAGACTTTCTACTTCTAGTAGTTTCCTCCTCTGATACTTTCTTCCTATTTTAACATAAGTAATTTTTAAAGTATAAATTTGGTCACATTACTTTCCTGCTTAAACTGTTGTCTTAAGAATGCTGGGGAACCAGTGAAGCATCCAAAAAACTGCACATGACATACAAGACCTTTCATCATTTGGCTTTACTTACTTCTACAGAGGAATGTATCTTGCCTGTTCTCAGTATTTTGTGCTCAAGTCACATTTGATAAATTGTATGTGATTCCCCCATCTCAGTATTTTCTCCTCTGGGCCTTTCTGATCCTCTGCTGTATCATTTTCTCTTCCCACACCACAACTAACTGCTGTTCATCCTTTAAGTTTCATATGAGATAGCACACTTCCTCCTCCACCTACAAGCCAGGCTAAATGTCTTCTTATTCTCCCTTAGCACTCTGGACTTATGTTTCCTGTACTCTAGTCAAACTGTATTATAATTACTTGCATGTTTTGTATCCAAAGAGTGTCTGGGTTTCATTTGTCTGTCTTCAGAGCCTAAAATAGTGTCTCAGGTTTAATAGGTACATAATACATTGATAATCCATGATATCAGGTATGTAGAGGAGTTAGTTAATAGTACGACCTAGTTGACTAGAGCCAGATGAAGCTATTTCTATTATTTCACCAATAAGAAATTCACAAGGACATCAAACTAGCTTCCAAAATCCTTAACTAGTCAATGGCAACAGGGGCACCACAGACAGGTTTTAAATTGGCAAAACTGGCCTATATACCATGTCCTTACAACAGAGTTTTAAGTAGGAGAGGGATACAATAAAATATGATCTTTAGACAGATCAATCTAACACCAGGAGAGAAGCTTATGTGACTACATTTGGAATACTGTTTTACTGTTTATTGTCTTGATTAACTAGGAAAACCCGTATGTTCTACTCAGCTGCTCCCTGAGAGGCAGGGAAATCTCTGCCCCATGGTACTATGGATAGTGGATCCCTGGAAATATTCTTATATATCCAGCATAAAATACAGCCTGGGATATGGGAGAAGTTCAAGAAAATGAAAAATAAATAAATAAATAAGCTTATTTTTCAAGACAGGATGTCTAATACTAGCCAGTCATTTAAAAAATATGAGCTGTTAGTACAAACAAGACCAAAAACCTAAACCCGCCGTTTATAAAAACATGGATGGACCTAGAGAGTATAATGCTAAATGCAGTAGGTCATACAGAAAAACAAATACCATATAATTCCACTTAAATGTAGAATCTAAAGAACGAAACAAATGAATAAACAAGCAAAAAGCAGAGACAGACTCATAAATACAGAGAATAATAGACTAATGGTTCTCAGATGGGAGGAGGGATGGAGAATGGGCAAAACGGGTGAAGGAGGTTAGCCTGGGTAGTGCAGCGGTTTAGCACCACCTTCAGCTCAGGGTGTGATCCTGGAGACCTGGGATCGAGTCCCACATTAGGCTCCCTGCATGGAGCCTGCTTTCCCTCTGCCTGTGTCTCTGTCTCTGTCTCTCTCTCTGTGTCTCTCATGAATAAATAAATAAAATCTTTAAAAAAAATAAAATAAAATTGAAAGTTTAAAAAAAATGGGTGAAGGAGAATAGGAGGAATAGGTTTCCAGTTACAAGATGAAGAAGTCATGGGGATGAAAAGTAGCAGAGGACATAGAGTCAATGGCATTGTATAGGGACAGATGTAGAGGGACAGATGATAGCTACACTGATGATGAGCATGGCATAACGTGCAGACTTGTTGAATCATTATGCTGCACACCTGAGACTAATGTAACATTATGTCTCAACTATACTTCAATTAAAAAAAGTAATTGTTCTTTAAAC
Organism: Canis lupus baileyi; assembly: GCF_048164855.1. Lineage (NCBI taxonomy): Eukaryota > Metazoa > Chordata > Mammalia > Carnivora > Canidae > Canis > Canis lupus. The sequence continues at coordinate 40,393,118 of NC_132852.1, read as the reverse complement.
AAAGTAAATGAGTCTTGTATGACTGAGTAGTATAAACTAATATAAATTTTGGAAACTCATTCAAAGTATGTGTCCTACCAACCATGACTCAATTGTGTCAGCTTCCAATATGAAGTATAAAACATACTGCATTTTGCCCCATTTATACAATAGACCTCCCAGGGCAAGGTCTCATCTCTGCTGCTAAAATGTGGAGTATTATTCCACTCAAATGTTAATAAGATTATTTTACAAAGTGGTTTTGCCGAAAGTCGGAGCACTATCAAAATGACTTACTTACCTGAGATAATTTTGTTGTAGTGGCAGGCAGAAGTGGACGACTAAACTTTTTCTGAGATCCAATGGCTGCTGGAAATGGTGGTGCAGAAAATACAGCTGCAACACAATTAATTTTGTTTATCCACCCCTGCATTTCCTCTGGACTCCTATGAGAAACAGATAAATTTACATCAGGGCATTTCTCTATCTTAAGTGCATTACATATTGCTCATTTCTCACTATTTATTTATTTATTTATTTATTTATTTATTTATTTATATTTTTTATTTTTAAAAGATTTTATTTATTCATGAGAGAGAGAGAGAGAGAGAGAGAGGCAGAGACACAGGCAGAGGGAAAGCAGACTCCATGCAGGGAGCCTGATGTGGGACTCGATCCTGGGTCTCCAGGATCATGCACTGGGCTGAAGGTGGTGCTAAACTGCTGAGCCACCCAGGCTGCCCCTCACAATTGAATTAAAATGGCACATAAAATTATTTTTCTTGGTACAGTTAATTCCTGACAAAATTTCACTAAGATGAACATTTTCAACAGCAATCACCACGGTAATAAGAGGTCTTGGAACCTGTGATCATTATAGTATAAGGCTGTGATTATCCCTCAAGGATACAGAAGGGGAAAAAGCAAAGTCACTTGAAAATAAATATTAAACCCCTACTTTGTCTGATGCTAGGCTCAGTCAAAAACTAATTGAAAATTTAACTCATCTTTTCCAATCACATAATTCAATTTAAAAATCCAACTGAGTGACAAACTGATAGAATTTAAAAGGAATGTAAAAGAGAACACCCACTTGGAAAGCAGCTTTGACAGTTTCTTGAAAACTTAACTATAAATTTATCATATAACCCAGCAATTCTACTCCCAAGATAAATAAAAACATACAGGCACAAAAAGATTTGTATGTGAATTTTCATAGCATGAGAGTCCAAAAGAGGAAACAATCCAAATGTCTATCACCTAGGGAATTAATTTTAAAAGTGCGGTATATATTTATACAGTGGAATACTACTCAGCAATAAAGGCAAGAAGTGCAGATACATGAACCCCCAAAACTTTATGGTAATTTAAAAAAGCCAGACACATATCATTATATGATGCTATGTGTATGAAAAGTCCAGAAAAGGCAATATTATAGAGACAGAAAGGAGATTAGTAGTGTCTGGGATTGGGGGTAAAAATGGGGAGTGAGTACAGAATGGTCATGGAGAATCTGGGGTGATGGAAGTTTTCCAAAACTTGATTGTGGTGATGGTTGCACAATTCTGTAAGTTTTCCAAAAGTCATTAAAGTGTACACTTAACCTAGATGAGATTAATGGTTGGTAAAGTATATCTCAAAAGGATGTTAAAAATATACCTGAAAGGATGTGAAAATCATCTGGTGACATTAACATAATTTTAACTTGAATGTCATATATTTGCAGAGACCAGCCTTGACAGCACTTAATAAATATTTGTGAATTCATAAATGCATGGGAGAAATAGTTAGGAGCCAGGAGAGATTATCCATCATGTATATAAGCAATAAACAGAAGATGGACAAAATTTCAACCCATTTAAAATCATTTCATTTACTGATTACTCTGAGAAACCACACTAATCTGAGACCACACTAGAAATCAACTCCTCTTTGCACCCCATATGCTTCTCTAATCTGATTTCTTGGGCTCTGTTAATTTAATTCACTGATTTCTGCATCAATTCTATCTGAAGTAATTAGAGCTTCTTAGTTATCATATTTGGTATTTTAGCAAGAAAAAATGTTGGGGAATAGAATAATTTGAGGGACTCTGATGACTAATAACTGCAATTATACATCTGGCTCTGATTCCCTCTGTGGTGTTAAAGCTGTCTTACTCCCACATTAAAAAAATCCTGTGTAACTTGGATTTCCTTACAGCTTCCTCCTCACCCGATGTCAGCTATCTCATACCTCTGCAAATTCAACATTCAAAAACCACCAGAGTACCTGCTACTGTTCTATTTCTTTTTTTGATCTTACATTGCTACAATCAACAAGCATGCAGATGTTTGTGTTCACTATCTTGATGTCAAATTTTAAGTCTGGTGCCTAATGCAGTCAATTGGTGGTGTGCTGAGAGTGATTCTGAAGTCAGGCTCAGGCTGTGAAAAGCATGCCATGAAGAATTAACACTGCCACAGATACTGATGCTATGTGTGCTTCTATAAAAATTCTTGTTCTAGAGGCTCAGTTCTGAAAATCCAAAGTTTCTTACTTCACAAATTCAGAATTCTCCACGTGAAATGCTTCACTTCTAATCTGAAGTTTATCATGGATTCCTTATTAAACTGGCAATCCATCCCATTTCCTTGCCTACAATATAATTCTTTCTTTTTCTTTGAATTTTATCACAGACTATTAGAGCTCAGAAGGAGAAAGAAGAGAGACAGAGGGAACAAAATGGAAATCTACACTAACTAAAACAGTTTCTATGTGCCAGACACTGTATGGAGTACTTTATATACTTGATCTCATTTAATTCTCACAAAAACCTTATGAGATAAACAGTATCGTCTGCACTAGTGACAAGCTAAGGTTCAGAGAGGTTAAATTACACACCAGGACAAAGAGCTAGGAAATGATGACTTGAATCCAGGTTTATTTTACTTATTGTGTGATAAAACTTGTACACTACAACCTTTGTATTTTATTCATAAAAATATTAAGTTCTGGAGTTGGTAAGTGGCTGACTAAAAGTCATAGGGCTACTTTGCAGCAAACAAAAAAACCTGAACTCAGGGTTTTTATTTATGATTCTAGTTTTCTTAGGTAATTGCCTAAGAAATGTTTTGAATCTACCTCAAAACATTTCCCCTGAAGACTCTGATTCTAGTTCTTGGTCTAAGGTGATGCTATGCAAACTAAGAAGTCAAACCAAACCAAGCCAAACCAATGAAACATACTGGGCTTGAAAAAGCAAGACCCTCCAGTCAGCCGTTTTAAGTTTAAGCACATTTGGCTTCTTCTCGTAGTCTGTGGCCTTGGATGCCAGCGCATGATGCACACTCACGGCGTTTTTCAAATCCTCTTCTGACAGGGCCTTTTCTGGTTTATATTCATCCTATAGATGGATAGATGGATACAAAGAAAACTAAGACAAGAACATGTTCACATTTCACCTCTTTTTATGATAAAGAAAAAAAATCCTTAAAATTAAAAGAAATTAGAAAATCCAAGAAGGTGCATGAAAAAAGTGACATGGTGTAAAAAAAACTTCTTTGCTACTTCAAATACCCATCAACAGAATTATACTAATGGTGAAAACCACACCATTGTGTTCTTTGCTCTAAAGATACTATATTTTTCTTGCTACTTTCTTTCGAATCTAGTATTATCAAAAGAAAATGAACAGTAAAATAAAGTGATTTCTCCAGCTATTCTTTGAAAAAAAAAAAGAGGAAAATCAGTTTAATATACAGGAGAAGGCTTAGTTCTATTAATAATAAACTTGGAAAATGGATAAAATTATATGAAATGGAAATTATATACACTGTCATGTATACATGCAATTTTATCTTTGGGCATAAATTACACGCAGTTTATAAAGGCCTTTGTATGGCTTCCTTCCAAAATAAAAACAACAAAAAAATCCCAACTAGTACAATAATAATTTAAAGCAAATTTGATTATTATTATCATATTATTACATCTAGTAGTTTCCGCAGATCCATTAGAATAAAAAAGGACTTCAAAAGCAATTAAATATAGTGGATATTACAAACTGTTTTAGGAGATGTTTTCTAGTATTTAAGGTCCTTTCTTTCCCCTTTTCATATTTTGTCAGACATGCTAAATAAACTTGTACTTCTGTAAAGAAACATGAGCACGCATTCCTCTTACTTTCAAACTAGTAAAAAATCCTAAAGGAAGACATTATCTATTCTCCTGTAGTCTGGTTTTACAAATCTCCAAAAAATCAATTACACTTTCTCATACCTCCTACTTCTGTCCCCCATCCCCTCCACAAATCAAGCAATTCAAATGTACTATTGCTATTAATTCAAACTGAGTCAGAAATAAACAGCACCTGTTGATCCTCAATGATCAGTCAGTGACAGTGTTGAGACAAAGGTAATTAAAACCTAAAATACATAGCAAATAGCAATAGGAATATAAAGATTACCCAAATTTATAATATTAAATGATGAAATTACTACTTTAAATCACAAGTCTATTTAAGCCTCAGGGATTAAGAATTGCTATTGACAAGGACGGTTATCCAGAGAAGTATGACAAATACAGAAAACAAAAGGCAATCTTAAATACAATATATTTACACCTATCTGCTCTATAATTCCCATTAATACATAAAGTTGTAATCTAGTTATGTTCTAGGGTCTTGTATTTTCTAAATGAGATTTTCCTTAGTATGTGGCATTGCAAAGATTCACAAATCTCCTCCAGGGGAACTGTCATTAGAGTAGGAGGTATCAATTCATGGTTATGCTACAACACAACCCTGCGTAGCTGGCCATCCACTCATTTTAACCACTTAGTTCCATATGGGAATCTGGAGCAGGTAAATCATGGGGAGTGGGCATAGAAGGCCAGGGCCAAAATTATCTTCATAAAATTTATATGCTATCTCCAATTCCATACACCCTTATCTCTAATACACTGGATACTGGAGTTTGCACAAAGATCAGCCTAGAAATTTCTGTGTTGACACACAGAATTACCTTAATTCCTTCTCACTAGTTTCTTTTCTTTTTTTGTTTGAATTTAAAATGATTACTTCTTTTGCTTTTCTGATTTCTTAAGAAAGAATTTGAGGCTAGAATTTTTCCTCTGATTACAGGTTACACATAGTTTGAGGATGAGTATTTTTTTATTGTTCCCTAGATAGTTTGTAGTTTTATTTTTTGATCTCTTCCTTGATCTCAGTCATGTCAAATACTATGTTTCTTAACTTTAAAGTAGTTAAAGTTTTAGTTATCACTATATATTTCTAACTTTATTGGCTTGTGACCAGAGATTTTCTAGCAGTCTGTTAAATCTACTTTATTTCTTCAAAATTTGTTAGGTTTTCAAAATATATTTGATTTTTGTTAATGTTCCATGCACACACAGAAAAAAATTATTCTGAGGGATGAGTGTGATTTTATCTTAAAAAAATGGAATATATTCTATCTGCTGATATTTTCATTTAAAACCAAGATTACACTCTTAGACTGTGCTTAAAGTTCAAGAGATTTTAAAATGCAACATTTATTATAGCCCTAAGTAAAAGCAAACAGTGATTATCAAATCTGGGAGAAATTATATCAATGTTGCTGAAGAGGACTCTAGAGATTCTATGGTAGTTTCCAAAACTAAGATACACTGCCAGTTTACCTACATTGGAAGGAAAATACTGCTCAGGACAGAAATGGTAGGCAAAATCTATGTAGTTAGGATGGAACTGAGGTCTAGGAATTTAAGTTTAATAAACTTATTTTTTTCTAGTTGATAGTAATACCACTTTACCATGAAAAAATAAGGCAAAATAGTAGAGGATCAAGATAATGGAATAGGAAGATCCTGACTCATCCTCTCTCACTGACACACCAAAAAGCTACAACTACAAATAGAACTATCTCTGAGAACAAACTGAAGAACAGCAGAACAGATCATACACAATTAAGGATACAAGAAAAAATCCACAAGGAGTTGGGTAGGAGGGGCAGAGATGTTGTCTAGTCAGGAACCATACCCCTGGTTCAGTGACCCACAGGGAAAGGGATTTCAGAACCAAAGAGGGCCTTCCATGAGGAAGGAGGAGTTCACAGCCCAGGGGATCTGCACCAGAAAGATAAGCACCCATAATGTTTGGCTTCAAACATCAGTGGGGCTTGTGTCTGGGGAGCCTTTAGGTGTGTGCACACAACTCACTTGCTCCAAGTCCCAGCACAGGGGCAGCAGTTCCCAAAGTGCCTGGGTTAACAGAGAAGGAGATCCATCGACTAACTTTAGGGTGTGTGCCAGAGAGAGGAATCTGTTGGAACGTTCTCTGGGGATGGAAGTGCTGGCAGGAACCATTTCTGACAGTCCCCATCTACTGTGCTAGCATCATTCATTTAATGCTTACATTTAACTCTGTGGACTTACACTGCCAAACTGTCTACCCCAGCACAACACTCCTTTCAAGTGGCTTTCTGCCCTTGAAACATGGTGGTGGCCTTGGTTGGCACCAGTGACCCAACCCCCAACCCTGCACACCAGAGCATCTACAACAGTCAGCCATCCCTCACAGCCAGCTGTATCAGAGACCTGTCCCACCATCAGCACTCCTACAGTTGTCACAGCCAGGCATCTCAGCAGGCTATGCTGGGGGCCAACCCAGCACTCTATAATTTCTACAGCAGTCACAGCCAGGATGCTTGGCCAGATGAGTTGGGAGTCAACTCCATTCACCATGGTGCCCACAGCAGTTGTGGCCAAGCCTCACAGACAGCCACGTTGAGCCAGTCCTGTTAACTACTGAGTCTGCCGGGCAGCCCCGGTGGCTCAGCGGTTTAGTGCTGCCTTCAGCCCAAGGCCTGATCCTGGAGACCTGGGATCGAGTCCCACATCGGGCTCTCTGCATGGGGCCTGCTTCTCCCTCTGCCTGTGTCTCTGCATGTCTCTTGCCTCTGTCTCTCATGAATAAATAAGTAAAACCTTAAAAAAAACCAAAAAACTACTGAGTCTGCCAGTCATGACCCAGCCAATAGAGGAGTGTTCACACTGCCAACAAAAGGGCTTGGGTGACTAAAGTTTGCAGAACTGGGCCCCAGTGACATCTCCATCAAATCACTCCTTCAAAACCGGGAGATATAACCAATCTACCTAACATATTGAAACAAACACAAGAAGTTACTTAAAATGAAGAGACAAAGGGATATATTTCAAATGAAAGAACAAGACAAAAATCAAGAAGAAGAATTAAATGAAATAGACATAAGTAATCTATCAGATAAAGAGTTTAATGTGATGGTCATAAAGAGGCTCACTGAAATCAGGAGAAGAATGGATAAAAACAGTGAGAACTTCAACAAAGATAGAAAATACAAAAAAGAATCATTGGAATTGACAGATACAGTAACCAAAATGAAAAATACACTAGAGGGTATCCGCAGCAGCAAATTAAATGAAGCAGAAGAATGGATCAGTGATCTGGAAGACAGGTAGTGGAAATCATCTAAATATAACAGTAAATAGAAAAAAGAATTTTAAAGAAAGAGGAATATTTTAAAGGACCCATGAATATACTATCATTCATTTAAATGTGTCTCAGAAGGAGAAAAGAACAGAAACTCTATTTGAAGAAATAACAGGTGAAAACTTCCCTAACTTGGAGAAGGAAACAGATATCCAAGTCCAGGTAGCACGGAGAGCCTCAAACAGGATGCACTTAAAACGGCCCATACCAAGACATATAATAAGCAAAGTGTCAACAGTTAAAGAGAATCTTAAAAGCAGTAAAATAAGAAAAACCAGTTATGTACAAGGAAATCCCCACACAATGACTTTTTCAGGACTAACTTTACAATAAATATATTCAAAGCATTGAAATGAAAAAAAACCTCCAACCAAGACTACTTCTTCTGGCAAGGTTATCATTCAGAATTGGAGATAAGGAGTTTCCCAGAAAAGCAAAAGCTAAAGGAATTAATCAACACCAAATTGGTCTTACAAGAAACATTAAAGGGCCTTCTTTAGCGGAAAAGAAAAGGTCATAACTAGAAAAATAAATATGAAAGAAATAATCTTACTGCTAAAGGTAAACATATAATAAAGGTAGTAGATCAAGTACTAACATAGCTACTATGAAGGTTAAAAAACAAAAGCAGTAAAATCACCTAGACCTAAAACAATTAGTTAAGGGACATAACAAATAATAAGATGTAAAATATGACATCAAAAATATAAAATGTGGTGGGGGGATGGGAAGATATAGTGCTTTTACACTGTACTAGAACTTCAGCCACTCACAACTTGAAATAGTCTGCTACATATAAGAAGCAATGTATGAACCTCATGGTAACCACAAACCAAAAACCTGTAAACCTGTAAGAGATACACAGTAAATAAAGAGAAAGCAATGCAAATACACACCCCTAAAAATCACAAAATCCAAACAGATGATGGCAAGAGAAAGGAACCGAGAAGAACTATAAAAACAACCAGAAAACAATCAATAAAATGACAATAAGTACATATCTATCAATAATTACTTTAAATGCAAATGGACTAAATGCTCTAATAAAAAGGCACAGTGAAATTGAATGGATAAAAACAAGATACCAATCCATCAGTCCAGGAGGCCTGAAGGCAGGAAGAGGGCAGGTAGGGCAGTGTCATTGTGTTGGCTGCCTGGAAGTAGGAATTAGGTCCCCAGGCACGGCTCCAGGTTCAGGGCCTGTAGGGATTGTTTGGGACACCACTGGTGCTTACAAGGTTACCTCAGGGATGAAATTATAAGGAAAAAAACTGGAAAAAAACCCAAGAAACACATACAAGCTGACATCCAACGTGTCAAAGAAGAAAACAGATAGGAAAAAAATATATTGAGGCAAATGAAAAATAAAACAGTCCAAAACAATGGGATTCAACAAAAGAGGTTCTAACAAGGAAGTTTACAGTGATATAGGTCTACCTCAAGAAACAAAAAAAATTTCAAATGAACAATTTCATACTTAAAGGAACTAAAAAAAAAAGAAGGCCCAAAGTTCGTAGAAAGAAGGAAATAATAAAGATCAGAGTGGAAATAAATGAAATAGAAAGAAAAAAAATAGATCAATGAAACTAAGCTGGTTCTTTGTTTGGTTTTTAAAGATTTTATTTATCTATTCATAAGAGACACAGAGAGGGAGGGAGGGAGGGAGAGGGAGAGAGAGAGAGAGAGAGAGAGAGAGAGAGAGAGAGAGAGGCAGAAATACAGGCAGAGGGAAAGCAGGGTCCATGCAGGAAGCCTAACGTGGGACTTGATCCTGAGACTCCAGGATCACGCTCTGAGCCAAAGGCAGACGCTCAACCACTGAGTCACCCAGGCATCCCCCAAAAAACAGAACTTTCATATGAGCTAGCAATTGTACTTCCAGGTATTTATCCACAGAAAACAAAAACACTAATTCAAAAAGATGTATGTGCCCCAAATTCATTGCAACTTTCTTTTTTTACTATAGCCAAGATGTGTATGCAACCTAAGTGATCATCAACAGATGCATGGATAAAGATGTAGGGTGTATGTGTGTATGCGTTGTGTGTGTGTGTGTGTATGTGTATACATACATACAATGGAATATTTCTCAAGACATATAAAAGAATGAAATCTTGTCATTTACAACATGTATGGACTCAGAGGGTATGATGCTAAGTCAGAGAAATACAAATAGCATATGATTTCACTTATATATGGAATCTAAAAAATGAAAGAATTGAACAAACAGAAACAGACTCATAGATACAGATAACAATCTGGTGGTTGCCAAATTAGAAGGGTTGGAAAGATACAAAAAACAGAGTAAAGAGGGCGAAAAGGTACATACTTCTAGTTATAAAATAAATTAAGATAGGCAGATACAATGTAGAGCAAAGGGAATAAAGCGCATAATATTGTAGTAACTTTGTATGGTGATATGGTAGCAGATTTATGATGGTGATAAATTCCTAATGTTGAATCACTGTGTTGTACACCCAAAACTAATATAATATTGTATGTCAACTACATTTCAATTAAAAAAAACAAAGGCCAAATAAAAACAAAAAATAAAAACAAAATATGTTTGACATTCTAAACTCTCACTAGAAATTGAAGCTCCAAGTCCCTAGAAAATGAGCAAATCCCGAGACTAACAACACTAGGATTGACAGCCATATAAAAAGAAATGACTTTATCCTACACAGTTTGTTCTGACTTCTTTTTCACTATTTAAAGCAGAAGATAGTGTTTAAATGATAGAATTGGAAAGGAAGAAATGGGATAAATTATCATCAAACCATTTCAAACATAAGATTCTTTGCTATGCAGACTATATACGAAACAGCAAAATAAATACAATCAAGAAATTTTCTGCAAGAAAAGGAAATGCTCCATGACATCTAACTACTGTCCATTTTTTTAGTGCCGAAAAACATGTTACTTTTCTCTCCATGTTCTGTCACAATCTTCCTATCTAGTGTGATTCATCAGAGCATTCCACCACCCTATTAAGCACCAACAATGTGATTTTACGATGCTGTTTACTTTAACTCCATTTAAAGTATGGAATGAAAAGCTTCCCCTGTCCCATAAGCTTGTTAATTAAACATCTAATAAAACTGAATCATAACATACTAAAAAAATCATCTACATCTGTACAAATAACTGGTATCGGTCTGAAAACTTGTACTCTCAGGTAAATATAAAGTCCAGTTTGGAAAGTGACCAAATTGCAACTGAAATTCTTCAACATCAATGAAAAAGATTCTCAGATTTACAGTTTTCAAAATATTATTAACTTCATGCCTTACTAAATATGTAAATTGGTATACCTACTTAAAGCAACTTAAAGCAAGTTGTAATGGTCTTGATTTCCACTGAGAGAATACAGACTGGAAAACAGAACAAATTCTTCTTTGAAACTATGATGATATTAATTAAAATGTTAGTAACTAAGGGAAACTGGATTCTAGGCAGTCTATTAATCCTTGATTTTTAAAAAGGCATTAACAGTGTTTTTTTATAATCTGATGACTATCTTTTTTAAAAATTTAAATATTTCTGGCTAGATAGCTTTCTAAAAACCATTCAGTTTCCTTTTCTTCTCCCAGGGAACACATAAAGTGCTATGTTTTCACAAAAGTGGGAAGTGAAGAGTAAGAAGAACAAATGAAATGAAGGCATGTTTTAGCCCATTACTCAACTAATTACATATTTGAAAATTAATTATTTGTAGAATTTTAAAAATGGAAAGGAACCTAATTTTCCCATTTTAGGTAAGCAATGTTACAGTCAGAAAAATATGACCTATTTTACAGTACACTACAGAGAATTAGGGACAAAATAAACAAGTCAAAGGCAAAGGATTCAAAATGCTTATATTACTGCTACAATAATGTGGAGGCACTGGCTTGTACTAGGAGAACTTTGTTATGTACTGAACACTTTGCACTGTAGCCCTCCTTAGTCTACATAGAGAGGAAGCACTTACAGACACAGGAGAACATGAAGGACTTGAAATCCTTTCTCAGTAAAGGTCCTGAACTTCTGCAAAGCCCAGGAAATTTTCTAGGATCAGTCTGGTGACTGAATTAGGAATTTAGGATCAATATTTTTAATGATTCCACAACTGAACTGAAAGAGTTAGGTGGAAGTGATGGTTACATCAACAGCCTTTGACCAATTTTTGCAACCTAATTTATTGAAGAGAGTGTCTTTTCTCCAGTGGATATTCTTTCCTGCTTTGTTGAATATTAGTTGACAATAGAGTTGAGGGCCCATTTCTGGGTTCTCTCCTCTGTTCCAATGATCTATGTGTCTGTTTTTGTGCTGGTACCACACTGTCTTGATGATCACAGCTTTGTAATACAGCTTGAAACCCAGAACTGTGATGCCACCAACATTGGTTTTCTTTTTCAATATTCTTCTGGATATTCAGGGTCTTTCCTGGTTCCATAAAATCTTAAGATTATCTGCTCCAACTCTGTGAAGAAAGTCAATGGTATTTTGGTAGGGATTGCATTGAACATGTAAATTGCCCTGGGTAGTATAGACATTTTCACAATATTTATTATTCCAATGCATGAGCATGGAATGTTTTCCCATCTCTTGGTGTCTTCCTCAATGTCTTTCATAAGTGTTCTGTAGCTCTTAAGGTATAGATCCTTCACCTCTTTGGTTAGGTTTATTCCTAGGTATCTTATGCTTTTGGGTGCAAATGTAAATGGAATTGATTCCTTAATTTCTCTTTCTTCAGTCTCATTGTCAGTGTATAGAAATTCCACTGATTTCTGTGCACTGGACAGCCACATGCAGAAGAATGCAACTGGACCATTTTCTTACAGCATACACAAAGATAAACTCAAAACGGTTGAAAGATCTAAATGTGAGAAAAGAATCCATCAAAATACTAGAAGAGAACACAGGTAACACCCTTTTTGAACTTGGCCACAGCAACTTCTTGCAAGATACATCTATGAAGGCAAGGAAAACAAAAGCAAAAATGAACTATTGGGACTTAATCAGGATAAAAAGCTCTGTACAGCAAAAGAAACAGTCAACAAAACTAAAAGACAACCTACAGAATGGGAGAAGATACTTGTAAATGACATATCAGATAAAGGGCTAGTATCCACATCTATAAAGGACTTAAACTCAACACCCAAGAAACAAACAATCCAATCATGAAATGGGCAGAAGACATGAACAGACATCTCACCAAAGAAGACCTACACATGGCCAACAAGCACATGAGAAAATGCTCTGCGTATCACTTGCCATTAGGGAAATACAAATCCAAACCACTGAGATACCACCTCACACGAGTGAGAATGGTGGAAATGAACAAGACAGGAAACAACAAATGTTGGAGAGGATGTGGAGAAAGGGGAACCCTCTTGCACTGTTGGTGGGAATGTGAACTGGTGCAGCAACTCTGGAAAACTGTGTGGAAGTTCCTCAAGAGTTAGAAATAGATCTGCCCTATGACCCAGCAATTGCACTACTGGGGATTTACCCCAAAGATACAGATGCAGTGAAAAGCCAAGACACCTGCACCCCAATGTTCATAGCAGCAATGTCTACAATAGCCAAACTGTGGAAGGAGCCTCGGTGTCCATCGACAGATGAATGGATAAAGCAGATGTGGTCTATATATACAATGGAATATTACTCAGCCATCAGAAAGGACGAAACCATTTGCTTCTATGTGGATGGAACTGGAGGGTATTATGCTGAGTGAAGAAAATCAATTGGAGGACAATCATCATATGGTTTCACTCATACAGGGAATATAAGCAATAGTGAAAGGATAATAAGGGAAAGGAGAGAAAATGAGTGTGAAAAATTAGAGAGGGAGACAAATCATGAGAGACTCCTAACTCTGGGAAATGAGTTGTGGAAGGGGAGGTGGGCAGGGGGATGCGGTATCTGGGTGATAGGCACTGAGGGGGGCACTTGATGGGATGAGCACTGGGTGTTATACTACATGTTGGCAAACTGAATTTAAATAAAAAAAAATTTAAAAACCAGCCTTTGATAAAGCCAATAGGATTCCTTGACTCAATATATGAAAAGACATAAGAAGTCTTTTCAAGTTTATAAACACACAAAAAAAGAATCTTGAGCACCCTTCCATATTTCTAATACAACAATTAGAATTTTTATTGGTTGGAGGCTATTTTCTGCTTTCCTCTCAGTTATAGGCATTACTAACATTCTGTTAAAGCCTGTGGTTTTTGTTGGTGGGAATGTGAACTGGTGCAGCCACTCTGGAAAACTTTGAGGTTCCTCAAAGAGTTAAAAACAGATCTGCCCTACAACCCAGCAATAAATACTGGGGATTTACCCCAAAGATACAGATGCAGTGAAATGCTGGGACACCTCCACCCCGATGTTTCTAGCAGCAATGTCTGCAATAGCCAAACTGTGGAAGGAGCCTCGGTGTCCATCGAAAGATGAATGGATAAAGAAGTTGTGGTCTATGTATACAATGGAATATTACTCAGCCATTAGAAACGACAAATACCCACCATTTGCTTCGACGTGGATGGAACTGGAGGGTATTATGCTGAGTGAAGTAAGTCAATCGGAGAAGGACAAACATTATATGGTCTCATTCATTTGGGGAATATAAAAAACAGTGAAAGGGAATAAAGGGGAAAGGAGAAAATGTGAGTGGGAAATATCAGAAAGGGAGACAGAACATGAGAGACTCCTAACTCTGGGAAATGAACAAGGGGTGGTGGAAAGGGAGGTGAGCAGGGGGTGGGGGTGACTGGGTGACGGGCACTGAGGGGGGCACTTGATGGGAGGAGCCCTGGGTATTATTGCTATATGTTGGCAAACTGAACACCAATAAAAAATAAATTAAAAAAAATAAAGCCTGTGCTTTCATGTGTCTGTCCATCACCCACCCTACCATCATTCGGTTCAGAATCCTGTGAGATCCAGTTAGTGTCTAATTCTTGTTTCCCTTTACAACTTTCACATGATTGATGAGGGTATAATATTTATTAAAAGGAAAAAAGAGGGAAAGTGAGAGGGAGGAAGACAAAGAGGGAGAGAATCACTGCCTAGGGACCTGAGAAGCAAATGCAGAAAAAAACAAAAAAGGGTTTGAGTTTGGGATCTTTCTCACAGTTGAATAATTTGGAAGAAACCACAAAGTACCACATCATCTCTTCATGTGGGGGGCAAAAAATTTTTTTAGGAACAAACTAGTTTCTATTTGCTAGTTTCTCAGCTGAATGAGAATTGTGTTTTAAACAGAAATCTTCAGAGTATAGTCTATATGACTTAAGCCCCAGAGACCAGGTGTGTTTCTAGATATACTGTCTTTTTATAAATTTATAGTTTTTTTGATGTGATTATTTCTAAAATATCTCTTATATAATGGTCACATTTCTCTGCTGGACTACATCATTCATCTAAATTATGACTAGTGAACACTTGGATCATCGTTCTCCCATGGAAACACTAGGCTTAAAGCCTAATTATCTTTATCTTTCATGCATTTTCCATTGTTTTAGAGAATAAGAGAAGTCCTCACAGCCTTTTCAAAGGATGAAAGGGCACAGGAGCCAGCAATTTCATGAAAGGAAATAAAAAT
Organism: Canis lupus baileyi; assembly: GCF_048164855.1. Lineage (NCBI taxonomy): Eukaryota > Metazoa > Chordata > Mammalia > Carnivora > Canidae > Canis > Canis lupus. The sequence continues at coordinate 40,378,044 of NC_132852.1, read as the reverse complement.
GCTCTGACAATACAGGAAAGATTTTTGCTCTTAGGGATTAGTCGGATCCTGGCACTAAGCATCTGTTATATCAGCCCCAGACTGGCCACCATCATCACAGTTAGAAGACTTAAATCATCAGTATCTTCCTTCCAGGTTCACTCCTGATGCAACCTATACTTCAGACAAACACTGCAAAAAAAACAACAAACAACAAACAAAAAAACAAACAAAACCCCCTCTCTTTCTAATCACATTTTAAAAACCTTATAGGTAATTGGAACAAATCTCTTTTCCAATTAATCCAAGAAACAAAAAGAACATCTTGTTATATGCACAGAGAGCTCCTAGGATCTAATAACAGCAAATACACTTTTATTTTATTTTTAATAAATTTATTTTTTATTGGTGTTCAATTTACCAACATACAGAATAACACCCAAGGCTCATCCCATCAAGTGCCCACCTCAGTGCCCGTCACCCATTCACCCCGACCCCCCGCCCTCCTCACCTTCCACCACCCCTAGTTCGTTTCCTAGAGTTAGGAGTCTTCATGTTCTGTCTCCCTTTCTGATATTTCCCACACATTTCTTCTCCCTTCCCTTATATTCCCTTTCACTATTATTTATATTCCCCAAATGAATGAGAACATATAATGTTTGTCCTTCTCCGATTGACTTACTTCACTCAGCATAATACCCTCCAGTTCCATCCACGTTGAAGCAAATGGTGGGTATTTGTCGTTTCTAATGGCTGAATAATATTCCATTGTACACATAGACCACATCTTCTCTATCCATTCATCTTCCGATGGACACCGAGGCTCCTTCCACAGTTTGGCTATTGTGGACATTGCTGCTATAAACATCAGGGTGCAGGTGTCCCGGCGTTTCATTGCATCTGTATCTTTGGGGTAAATCCCCAACAGTGCAATTGCTGGGTCATAGGGCAGGTCTATTTTTAACTCTTTGAGGAAGCTCCACACAGTTTTCCAGAGTGGCTGCACCAGTTCACATTCCCACCAACAGTGTGAGAGGGTTCCCTTTTCTCCACATCCTCTCCAACATTTGTGGTTTCCTGTCTTGTTACTTTTCCCCATTCTCACTGCTGTGAGGTGGTATCTCGTTGTGGTTTTGATTTGTATTTCCCTGATGGCAAGTGATGCGGAGCATTTTCTCATGTGCATGTTGGCCATGTCTATGTCTTCCTCTGTGAGATTTCTCTTCATGTCTTTTGCCCATTTCATGATTGGATTGTTTGTTTCTTTGTTGTTGAGTTGAATAAGTTCTTTATAGATCTTGGAAACTAGCCCTTTATCTGATACGTCATTTGCAAATATTTTCTCCCATTCTGTAGGTTGTCTTTTAGTTTTGTTGACTGTATCCTTTGCTGTGCAAAAGCTTCTTATCTTGATGAAGTCCCAATAGTTCATTTTTGCTTTTGTTTCTTTTGCCTTCGTGGATGTATCTTGCAAGAAGTTACTGTGGCCGAGTTCAAAAAGGGTGTTGCCTGTGTTCTCCTCTAGGAGTTTGATGGAATCTTGTCTCACATTTAGATCTTTCATCCGTTTTGAGTTTATCTTTGTGTATGGTGAAAGAGAGTGGTCTAGTTTCATTCTTCTCCATGTGGATGTCCAATTTTCCCAGCACCATTTACTGAAGAGACGGTCTTTCTTCCAATGGATAGTCTTTCCTCCTTTATCGAATATTAGTTGACCATAAAGTTCAGGGTCCATTTCTGGGTTCTCTATTCTGTCCCATTGATCTATGTGTCTGTTTTTGTGCCAGTATCACACTGTCTTGATGACCACAGCTTTGTAGTACAACCTGAAATTTGGCATACGGTTTTCTTTTTTAAAATTCCCCTGGCTATTCGGGGTCTTTTCTGATTCCACACAAATCTTAAAATAATTTGTTCTAACTCTCTGAAGAAAGTTCATGGTATATTGATAGGGATTGCATTAAATGTGTATATTGCCCTGGGTAACATTGACATTTTCACAATATTAATTCTGCCAATCCATGAGCATGGAATATTTTTCCATCTCTTTGTGTCTTCCTCATTTTCTTTCAGAAGTGTTCTGTAGTTTTTAGGGTATAGATCCTTTACCTCTTTGGTTAGGTTTATTCCTAGGTATCTTATGCTTTTGGGTGCAATTATAAATAGGATGGACTATTTAATTTCTCTTTCTTCTGTCTCCTTATTAGTGTATAGAAATGCCATTGATTTCTGGGCATTGATTTTGTATCCTGCCACACTGCCAAATTGCTGTATGAGTTCTAGCAATCTTGGGGTGGAGGCTTTTGGGTTTTCTATGTAGAGTATCATGTCATTGGCGAAGAGGGAGAGTTTGACTTCTTCTTTGCCAATTTGAATGCCTTTAATGTCTTTTTGTTGTCTGATTGTTGAGGCTAGGACTTCCAGTAATATGTTGAATAGCAGTGGTGAGAGTGGACATCCCTGTCTTGTTCCTGATCTTAGGGGAAAGGCTCCCAGTGCTTCCCCATTGAGAATGATATTTGCTGTGGGCTTTTCGTAGATGGCTTTTAAGATGTCGAGGAAAGTTCCCTCTATCCCTACACTCTGAAGAGTTTTGATCAGGAATGGATGCTGTATTTTGTCAAATGCTTTCTCTGCATCTAATGAGAGGATCGTATGGTTCTTGGTTTCTCTCTTGCTGATATGATGAATCACATTGATTGTTTTACGAGTGTTGAACCAGCCTTGTGTCCCGGGGATAAATCCTACTTGGTCATGGTGAATAATTTTCTTAATGTACTGTTGGATCCTATTGGCTAGTATCTTGTTGAGAATTTTTGCATCCATGTTCATCAGGGATATTGGTCTGTAATTTTCCTTTTTGGTGGGGTCTTTGTCTGGTTTTGGAATTAAGGTGATGCTGGTCTCATAGAACGAATTTGGAGTACTCCATCTCTTTCTATCTTTCCAAACAGCTTTAGTAGAATAGGTATGATTTCTTCTTTAAATGTTTGATAGAATTCCCCTGGGAAGCCATCTGGCCCTGTACTCTTGTGTCTTGGGAGGTTTTTGATGACTGCTTCAATTTCCTCCCTGGTTATTGGCCGGTTCAGGTTTTCTATTTCTTCCTGTTCCAGTTTTGGTAGTTTGTGGCTTTCCGGGAATGCGTCCATTTCTTCTAGATTGCTTAATTTATTGGCGTATAGCTGTCATAATATGTTTTTAAAATCGTTTGTATTTTCTTGGTGTTGGTAGTGATCTCTCCTTTCTCATTCATGATTTTATTAATTTGAGTCTTCTCTCTCTTCTTTTTAATAAGGCTGGCTAATGGTTTATCTATCTTATTAATTCTTTCAAAGAACCAACTCCTGGTTCTGTTGATCTGTTCCACAGTTCTTCTGGTCTCGATTTCGTTGAGTTCTGCTCGAGTCTTTCTTAACTCTCTTCTTCTGCTGGGTGTAGGATCTATTTGCTGTTTTTTCTCTAGCTCCTTTATGTGTAAGGTTAGCTTTTGTATTTGAGTTCTTTCCAGTTTTTGAATGGATGCTTGTATTGCGTTGTGTTTCCCCCTCAGGCCTGCTTTTGCTGCATCCCAAAGATTTTGAATAGTTGTATCTTCATTCTCATTAGTTTCCATGAATCTTTTTAATTCTTCCTTAATTTCCTGGTTGACCCTTTCATCTTTTAGCAGGATGGTCCTTAACCTCCACGTGTTTGAGGTCCTTCCAAACTTCTTGTGATTTAGTTCTAATTTCAAGGCATTATGGTCTGAGAATATGCAGGGGACGATCCCAATCTTTTGATATCGGTTCAGACCCGATTTGTGACCCAATATGTGGTCTATTCTGGAGAAAGTTCCATGTGCACTTGAGAAGAATGTGTATTCAGCTGCGTTTGGATGTAAAGTTCTGTAGATATCTGTGAAATCCATCTGGTCCAGTGTATCATTTAAAGCTCTCGTTTCTTTGGAGATGTTGTGCTTAGAAGCCTATCTGGTATAGAAAGAGCTAGATTGAAGTCACCAAGTATAAGTGTATTATTATCTAAGTATTTCTTCATTTTGGTTATTAATTGATTTAAATATTTGGCAGCTCCCACATTCGGGGCATATATATTGAAGATTGTTAAGTCCTCTTGTTGGATAGATCCTTTAAGTATGAGATAGTGTCCCTCTTCACCTCTCATTACAGTCTTGGGGTAAATTTTAGTTTATCTAAGGATGGCTACCCCTGCTTTCTTTTGAGGACCATTTGAATGGTAAATGGTTCTCCAACCTGTAGGTGTCCTTCTGGCTAAAATGAGTCTCTTGTAGACAGCAAATAGATGGGTCCTGCTTTTTTATCCAGTCTGAAATCCAGCGCCTTTTGATGGGGTCATTAAGCCCGTTCACGTTCAGAGTTACTATTGAAACACATGAGTTTAGTGTCATCATGATATCTATTCAGTCCTTGTTTTTGTGGATTGTTCCACTGGACTTCTTCTTAAAGGGGAATTTTAAGAGTCCCCCTTAAAATTTCTTGCAGAGCTGGTTTGGAGGTAACATATTCTTTCAGTTCCTGCCTGTCTTGGAAGCTCTTTATCTCTCCTTGCATTTTGAATGAGAGCCTTGCTGGATAAAGTATTCTTGGTTGCATGTTCTTCTCATTTAGGACCCCGAATATATCCTGCCAGCCCTTTCTGGCCTGCCAGGTCTCTGTGGAGAGGTCTGCTGTTACCCTAATACTCCTCCCCATAAAAGTCAGGGATTTCTTGTCTCTTGCTGCTTTAAGGATCTTCTCTTTATCTTTGGAATTTGCAAGCTTAACTATTAGATGTCAAGGTGTTGAACGGTTTTATTGATTTTAGGGGGGGATCTCTCTATTTCCTGGATCTGAATGCCTATTTCCCTCCCCAGATTAGGAAAGTTTTCAGCTATGATTTGTTCAAATACATATTCTGGCCCTCTCTCCCTTTCGGCGCCCTCTGGAACCCCACTTAAACGTAGGTTTTTCTTTCTCAGGCTGTCGTTTATTTCCCTTAATCTATCTTCATGGTCTTTTAATTGTTTGTCTCTCTTTTCCTCAGTGTCCCTCTTTGCCATCAACTTGTCTTCTATGTCACTCACTCATTCTTCCACCTCCCTAACCCTCGTCGTTAGGACCTCTAGTTTGGATTGCAACTCATTCAATTGATTTTTAATTTCTGCCTGATTAGATCTAAATTCTGCAGTCATGAAGTCTCTTGAGTCCTTTATGCTTTTTCTAGAGCCACCAGTAGCTGTATAATAGTGCTTCTGAATTGGCTTTCTGACATTGAATTGTAATCCAGATTTTGTAACTCTGTGGGAGAGAGGACTGTTTCTGATTCTTTCTTTTGAGGTGAGGTTTTCCTTCTAGTCATGTTGCTCAGTGCAGAGTGGCCAAAAACAAGTTGTATTGGGAAAAGGAGAAAAAGAGAGGAGAGAAAGAAGGAAAGAAAAAAGAAAAAAAAAGGAAGATAATAAAGAAAAAAGAGAAGAAAAAGAGAAAGAAAAAGAAAGAAAAAAAAGGAAAAAAAAAAGAGGAGTGAGGGAAGCAAACAAAAAAAAAAAAAAAAAAAAAAAAAACCACGGGGGAGTATCTTCTGATTCTCTATACTTTAAGTCCCTTGACTTCCCCTGGAACTTGTCCGTCTAGCTGGTCTTCTGGGGGAGGGGCCTATTGTGATGATTTTCAGGTGTGAGCACTTGGAGGAGCTGCTCTGCCCCCTGCCTGGTGCAGGGCTCAGTGGGGGTTGTTTACCCCGTGAGGCCGCAGGAGGAACAGCCCCAGTGGCGGGGCCAGCTCTGCAGCCCTGGAATTAGCTCCCGCAGGAACTACGGAGCTCTCTGTCTGCAGGGCCTGGAGGCTCCGGGGCGGGGCCGCTGATCTGCTCAGCTCGGGGCAGGAGCGTCCTTGCTGTCTTGGGCCCTCCCGGCCTCTGCCTGTCCCGGGCGAGGCCGGATCCTGGGCTGTGTCCCGGCGCCCAGTGCTCTGGGACCTGCGCTGTTGGATTCGCGCTCCCGGCCGCGCAGCCCCCTCCACGGAGCCGCCGCCCGAGCCCCTCCCAGCTGCTCCCGGGGCCGCGCAGCCCCCTTCGTGGAGCCTCTTCCTCTGCCCAAGCCCCTCCGAGCTGCTCCGGGTCCCGCCGTGCGCTGCAGCCCTTAGGGAGCTCGGCGCACTCTCCCGGGGCGCAGGTGTCTGTTAGTGTCCCCGGGAGCCCGAGGGCATCCCCGCCCTCCTGGGTCCTGCTCCAACTCCCTGCGAGCCCCTTTCCGCCCGGGAAGGTCGGTGCAGCTCCTGCTCCTCCGGGACGGGTCTCTCCTGTCCTGGGGACACTCGCCCCGGCCGTAGCCCAGCTCCTCGCGGGGCCCCTCCCCCTTGGAGGCCTTTTGTTTCTTTATTTGTTTTCCCGTCTTCCTACCTTGATAGAAGCGTGAACTCTCCTTACTGTAGCATTCCAGCTGTTCTCTCTTTAAATCTCAGGCCGAATTCGTAGATTTTCAGGATAATTTGAAGGTTATCTAGGTAATTTGGTGGGGACAGGTGATTTGGACCCCTACTCTTCCGCCGTCTTGCCCCTCCCTCTAACAGCAAATAAATTTTTAGATAATGAACTGGCTTTTCACCTTTGAAAGACCTGATGAAGATAAATACATCCAGGTTTGAATAGTTATCTTCTACACCCTTGAGATAAAAGAGAAGATTCTTGGGAGCCTGGTCTGGAGAATGCAGTAATCAAGTAATTTAGTGCCATGTACTAACCGACAACCTACGCCCATTTGTCTGAACCAATCCATCAATCACCTGACAATTTATTTTAAGAGTCACATAGTTCAGTTTTGTCACCACCAGACCTGTAATAGAAATACTGTCATAAAGCTTACAAAAAACTACTTTCAAGAAAAAGGCACAGACTAGCAAGGTCAGGCACAAAGCCCATGATAGAAATCAAAAGAGAACTTTTGAAGCTCTGTGATAGCAAAGGCTTGTCTAAGCATTTAGCTAGCAGATGACTCCTTCTCAGTTAACAAATGGATATGAAGTTAATATCTGAATTAATAATGATGGATCATCAGGACCAATAAGAATTTAATCATTAATTCATCATAATTTCAAAATTTTAAAGCATATATAAACTGTTACATTAAAGTGATAATACTAGAATCATCTGTAATGAATACTTTATATTCCAATAATAATAATATAATTACAAGGGTATACTTTTCTTAGGGATGAGCTGCCTGGGTTCAGGTATACTGCAAGTATGAGACCTAAACAAAGACAGGAGTGTATTCTTACTTACCTGGAAGACAGACAAAATCCTTGTATTATAAACACCCTATTTTGGTGTACCTGAAAGAGTACTAGAAACTGGAATCAGTTATTCATCTAATTTTATTCCATTTATCCTATTTTTCCATCTATACACTTGGTTAATATCATATCACTAGCCCTTCATTGCACGAGACTGGTCTTCTCAACTACATGGTAAGCTTAAGCTTTCTTAGGGGGTAGTTTGTTTCTTACAGAGCTCTCAATATGACATTTTATAAATAGTCCTAACATTACTATGTGATACTCTGTGGACTTACTTTTTGCTTGAAAGTTAGAGACAAATGTGACTAAATAATATTAAGCAAGGGGCAGAATGGGAAATGGGTGGTCATGAAGAAGACTATGTGTACCCCAGAGGAGCAAAACAAGGGCTCTGCATAATGTCAGGAATTGTCTAGGGAAAAAGAAGAAAGAAAATGATGTATTTTACTTAGAGAAAAATCAGTAACAGGAAATAAAAGAAATTCAATAGAAATGTATTAGAAACTGGGGATATGTTATTGGTAAAATTCACAGAGAGAGGGTATTGGAGAAGGGGGAGTGAAGATCAAAGGGAAAGCTATAAAACAAGCCTCTTCAAAACAGTTGTCTATATATTTTCTGCCTGTATGCCTTTTTTAAAAAAGAGTTATTTATTTGAGGTCGGGGAGAGGAAGAGAAAGCGCCTCAAGCAGACTCTCAGCTGAGTATACCCGATTAGAGGCTTGATCTCATCACCCTGAGATCAAGACCTGAGCAGAAACCAAGAGTTGGATGCTCAACCAACTGTGCCACCCAGGTGCCCCATCTGCCTATGTGTCTTTAACTCTTAGTCCATTTTGGTTTCCATACCTGCTACTCTACTGAAACTGATTTATCAGTAATTTCCTTATGGTGAATTCAAGTGATACTTTCCAATTCCTATCCTATCCTATCCTATCCTATCCTATCCTATCCTATCCTATCCTATCCTACTTAACTTCTTACAAATTGACATCTGTAGCATCTCATTTCTCTGTCTCTCTGGTTACACTGTTTAGGCTCCTCAGGCTCCTTCACTGTCTGTTCCTCTTAGAATACTTATGAAGTATCTGTTCCCCTAGCTCTATCTTCCATCTTTTCCTCACTCTACTCTGAGTGACATCACTTATTTCAATGGCTGAAATCAGTAACTATTTTTTGATGCCTCTCCAGCTCTGTATTTCTTTTTTTTTTTTTTTTTTTAAGATTTTATATTTATTCATGAGAGAGAGAGAAAGGCAGAGGGAGAAGCAGGCTCCATGCAGGGAGCCCGATGTGGGAGTTGATCCCAGGTCTCCAGGATCACGCCCTGAACTGAAGGAAGTGCTAAACCGCTGAGCTACCCGGGCTGCCCCACCAGGTCTGTATTTCTAGGTTCCCTCCTCAGCTCTGGAACTGAATATCCATAACTGTTGGATATATTCATGTATTATTTATTATTCCAAAGACACTTTGAATTCAACACTACAAACTGAACTCTCTAGTCAAACTATGTTTCTCCTTTTCTGTTACTCCTACTATAGTTCAAGCTAATCTGGCCTCTATGATTCTGATTTAATCGGACTCCAGTCCTCTCTATTATATAGTCCAACTAATCTTTCTAAAATATTTATCTGATCATGTAACATCCCATTTATACCTTCTGATAACTCCACATTGCTCTACAACAAAATCTCAGCATTTTATTTATTTATTTATTTATTTATTTATTTATTTTTAAGAGTGAATTCTTTTTTTTTTTTTTTTTTTTTATTTATGATAGTCATACAGAGAGAGAGAGAGAGAGGCAGAGACATAGGCCGAGGGAGAAGCAGGCTCCATGCACCGGGAGCCTGATGTGGGCTTCAATCCCGGGTCTCCAGGATTGTGCCCTGGGCCAAAGGCAGGCGCCAAACCACTGCACCACCCAGGGATCCCCAAACTCAGCATTTTAAAAAAGATTTTATTTATTTACTCATAAGAGATACACAGAGAGAGGCAGAGACACAGGCAGAGGGAGAACAAGGCTCCCTGTGGGGAGCCCGATGTGGGACTTGATCCCAGGACCCTGGTATCATGCCCTGAACCAAAGGCAGACACTCAACCACTGAGCCACCCAGGCGTCCCAAAATCTCAACTCTTAAATATAATTTTCTAGGCTCTTTTATCTGCTTTGAATATCCTTTATTCTCCACTGACACTGCAGTTCCTTAAATGTGTTGTGGTCTCTCACAACTAGGCATCACGCTGGTTTCTCCTGTTTCAATTCTTTGTATGACTAACTTTTATTTGTCTTTTAAATGTAGGCTTAAATATCACCTACTTCATGAATTCTTCCACAATCTCCCCTTCTCTTCCTGAAGCTCATTTAAGTGTTTCCAATTTGTACTTTTTGTAGCATCTATTAAGCTGGATTCAAATAGTTTGTTTTGATTTTGTTTTTGATCTCTTCAGATAAAGCATAAACTTTAGGGACTGTATCTTGCTCACAATCATGTCACGAGTGTATAACACTTTGAAAAACGGGCAAAGTCCTAATCTAATAGATGTATTCATTATGGATTTTCTTCCCAGTATGGTCCACTGTATCAGAATGGTAGTTTCTTTGCCAAAGTTCAGCTGATAAAGAATGCTTGGAGTACTTTTACGTGTCTGTCTGGGAGTCATGAAATGGTGAGAATGTTGATATTTTCATGATTTTTCATGGTTTGTGGGAATAAGGAAGAATAATTGAAAATGTTAGAAAAATTTCAAATAGTTACTCTAACTATAGAAGATAATTAGAGAGTCTCATATTTTAGTTAAAACAATAGCTGGAACCAGGGGAGCACAATAAGAGAGAGAAGGTAACCATTAGTTCTTACCAAAGCAGGGTGTTAAAGGGAAAGAAAATAAGCTATTGTGTAATTGCTATGTATTGGTTGAGAATGTAGAGTTAAAGAATATCTCTCCAAAACTGCTTGTTTTAAATGTCTAGTAGGGGTGCCTTGGTGGCTCAGTGGTTGAGCATCTGCCTTTGGCTCAGGCCGTGATCCTGAGGTCCCAGGGTCGAGTCCTGCATTGGGCTCCCCACGGGGAGCCTGCTTCTCGTTCTGCCTATGTCTTTGCCTCTCTGTGTCACTCATGAATAAATAAATAAAATCTGAAAAAAATAAATGTCTAGTAATTAAAAAAAATCACAAAATAGAGTTTTAGTGTTTATTCAATTAATACTTTAATGGAAAAAATACTAGTATAGCTGCTACTATCTTCACAATCTTGAGGAGGATTTTTAACCTTTGAGCCTCAGATTCTTAATTTAAATAATGGGGACAATATCCTCCTATGAAGCTGTGATACTCAAATATACAAAATATCTTAAATACTATATCATACTAATAAACCAGTCATTTCTGGTGAATATCACTGAAGTAAACTGGCTTATTAATAAGTTTGCCAACCCATTTCCTATCTCTTTGCTGTATGATGCTTGGATCAAGAAATGACTATTCTCCTAGATGTTAGATAAAAAGCAGTGCTCTGTAAGGATTTTTTAAAATACAGGAATAGTCATGCAACAGAGAAGGTTATAAACATACCAGCAGTATTATAAACTTTAGAGTTATTAGATATTTATTAACGCTTCAATTTCTTATAATGGTCACTAAAAACCTTTGGGATAAGCTTCTTTGGCTGGGATGGAAGTAGAAAAGGAGGCGTAAATGGAGATTGAGGCTTCAGAACTCTTAGTTCTGAATGACTTTTTTTTTTTAAAGAGGAAGTGGTTTTTCTTATTCTTCACTCTTAATCAGGAAATACTAACTGAATTGTTCCATATGGGTAAAAATCGTTAGGCTATTTCATAGCTGGGAAGTCTTGATGAAAGGCTTAAATGTAAATGATGAGCATCTGATAATGGAATGAGCACCTAAATATGCCATTAACTAAATAGGAGAGGGGTTTTGTGTATGTGTACAGTGTGTAAATATTTATAATAAAAAGAAAGTGGGCTTTAAAGGAGGGAGTTGCCAGTCATTACAATCTCTTTAGAATATTTACTTGATTGATTTATCAAGAAAGTAGAAGCCCTGTGTCTTCCTGCCTTAGGCAATACTATCCAGCACCCCTCTCCACTGCCCACTGTTGTCCCTTTAGGAGCCAAGATATCAGAAGTCATGATGTGGTAGGGAGCAGTGATAGAGCATCTGAGCACCTGAGAAAAATGGAAGGGACCCAGTACAGAACAATTACTGGAAGTCTTTGGATAGGAATCTTTAATGCTAAGAAGTTTATATAGCGTGAAAACACATGAAAAAAGAATGGTGGGCAATCTAAGTTTGAAGCTCTAATACAAACTGATGCTAAAAATTCAAAGTTCACAAAATTATTTCCTTGTCAATATTTGTCCTTTTTCTTCAGTTATCTGAATGAGTCAAACTCAGTCCAATATACTTAAACTGAGGGAGAGGGCAACAAGATAGGAAAGCTGGTAAGCTGGAAACAGCATCTCTCTTTGTATTGCCTCTGTCAAATGTTGAATGCAAGAGTATTTTTCTCTCTTCCCAGGCTCTGGGATGGAGTGGGTGGAAATCCTGTGGCTCAGTATTCAATGAAATGGTTTTGCCAAAGACAGCCATGCCCTTTATAGAGATTTTAGAGAAAATGAAAAAGTAAGCCAAAAGAATAGGAATTGTGCTGGGGAAACAACCGTGCAATGTGAAATTTAATTTCAAAGGGTTGTTTCCTACAGAGACAAAGCTAGCTGAAAGAACCAGTGTGGGGCCAGCATGTACATACCTGCTGCTTTGGCAGAGGCCAAAGTGGTTGACTTATAAATTAGAAGCTGTAATGGCTCCATAGGGAAATAAAGACAATACAAGATATCTGACCATGTAAGAACATGGATAATCTAATATCAATGATAGTCTCCATTTCTCCTGTTGTTTTGTAACTCAAAGTAATGTGTACATTTTAGAAGGATGCTGCAACCTCTTTGTAATCTTTGGATTTCAGCTAAGTCCACACCTTTTTCTGCAAAGGTGATATATCAACAAAGAGAACTCTGGTCCAAGGTGAAGCATCCCATGCTCTAATATTCCTTACCTAAACTATTACAAAAGCAAGAAAACAAAAGGGTTTGTGTAAGATACGGTTCTTTCCAATGTAGACATCTAAAAAAAAAAAAAAAGGCTCCAGTAAAGAACAGAACAAAAGAGAATTATAAAAGTTTTCCTTACAAAGCTGCTCTGGCAATATGCAAAATGTTGATATAATAAAGTACACTCAAAGTCCTTTGGACTGAGTGGACTCCTAAGGAAGGGTGGTTTTTAAAGCAAATCATTCTTTCAATTTTATTATATAGGGCATTATTAGAGCATTTGAAATGTTTAAAATAAAAATATATGAAATATATTTCCAATTAGTGATATCTCCATTCCAAAGCATTTTATTATCTCAATGGTGCAAGTGTGGGTGCCATCATACAGGGAATGCTACCTGACTCAGTACTGTAGATGTTATAGCAAAGGAAGGGCTCTTTCCCAGAGAAAAACACATATGAAAAGGTAGCTATAGAAGAGTATAAAATGTATAAGGGCATGTGTTTGTACACTAAAAACAAATAGTTCAAAATGGATGGGAACTTTCTCTTCAGATATACAAATAACAGTAAGTAATGTGGCGAGAAGAGGCTCTGATGAGACAGATATTGTTATAAATAATTGTTGGGAATAAATGTTGGTTCAGCCTCTTTGGAAGGAATTTAGAATTATGTCTCAATAGTTTTAAGCAGTTCCTATCCTGTTCCTATGACCCGTGACACTACTAGGGCTCTATCTTCCAGATATAAACAGATACGTGCACAAATACACCATAATTTTAACTGAAAATCAACTGAAATGAGGGTATGTTTGAAAATGGGAAAAAGATGAAGTTATGGTAAATCTACTTAATGGAAAATATACTATAAGCAATTAAAAATGAATGCTTTTGTAAACTTTATTAAGGAGAGAGGAAAGAATTAAAACCATATGACTTACCATATCACAGTCACTAGATACCAGATTGACCAAAAAATATGCTTCTGAAAAAAATTTTAATTCAAGAATGCTTATAAGTAAAAAAAAAGATGCCAAAACTATATGTTATAGTCCAACTATATCTAAAAATATTTTCCTAGAAGTGATGTCAGTAAGATGGCAAAATAAAAGTCTCAGTTCTTGTTCCCCTACAGAGACACAATTTAGCCATGATATATGCATCAAAATGCCTTTGTAAAAATTTCAGAATGCAATGAAGAGGTTGCATTACTATAGGAGAGCAAAAAGTCAAGAACCACACTGAAAGATAAGAACAATTTTACTTTACCAGTGTCAGCCTCTCCCTGAAACTGCCACAGGTCAGCACTACAAGAAAACACCCTGACCCTTGACTACTCCCCTCAGGGTAGAGTGAAGAGTGGGAAAAAATGAATAATTAAACAAATAAAATAAAATGATCTGGCTTTTTTGAAGGTTTCTCAAGGAATGGTTTCTGGCTTGTCTGGCTTGGAATTCTGAGTGAACCGGCATAGATTAGATGCCTGGACGTTGCTGAAATTAAAGGAAAGTTGTGGGTGGCTTACTGCAGCCAGTACGGCCTGCTAGAGTTTGGGAGAAAAGTGCACAACCTAAGGCTTCTCTCTCAAGAGGGAGATATAGGTGTGGAGTGCATATCTGGCATTCTTATCAGAGGGCTGCCCACGGGAAATGGTATCTGTCTTGCCTGACTTGGGGTATTGATGGGAGCTGGCATACTCTGGATGCGTGATTGTCACTCAGAAGAAGAGGGAGCTGAATGGCTTGGTGCTATAAAACCAGAGCATTTGCACTGCTACAAATAAACACGAGAGAGCAAAAATTACTAGTGCTTAAAAAAGAAGAATGCAAGATTGTTCTCCTGAGAAACTGCATGCAGAGGCACAGAGAAGTTGCATACCTCAAAAAAGTTTTAGAGGTCCCCAGAATCTTAGCCAAGCAGATTGGTAAGGGTCTTCCCTATACAAAAATGGTCTGTAAAGATGAGAGATGTAACTTTAGATGTGCAGATCCCAAAACAGTGTTATTAGACAAATGAACAAACAAACAGATATGGCCTGAACAGAAAATCAAAATAAACCTCCAGAAACGAACTCTAACTAAGAAACGGTATATAACGAAAAAACAAAAAAAAAAACAAAACAACAACAACAAAAAAAAAAAGAAACGGTATATAACGTATCTGATAAAAAGTTCAAATTAACCATCATAAAGATGCTTAATGTGCTCAAGAAAAAGATGTGTGCACAAAATGAGAATATTAACAAACAGATAAAAATATAAAAAGGAACTAAAGAGCAACTTTGGAGTTAAATAATAGAATAACTGAGCTAAAAAAATCACTAGAAAGGTTCAACAGCAGACTGGAGCAAGAAGAAAGGATAAGCAAACTTGAAGACAAGAAACTTGAAATTCTTCAAAGAAATACAAAGAGAAAAAAGAATGAAAAAGAGTGAAGAAAGCATAAGAGACCTATTGGACACTATTAACTGGACCAAAATCTACATTATCAGAGTCCCTTAAAGAGAAGGGAGAAAGAGACAGAAAGCATACTGAGATAAATAATGGCCAAAAATTTCCCAAATCAGGAAAGAAATAGATATCTAGATTCAGGAAGCCCAAAAGTCTCAAATCTAGATAAACTTACAGACAACTACACCAAGACACATTATAATCAAAAAGTCAAAGATGAAGAAACTTTTGGAAGTAGGAAAAGAGTGACTTTAAATATACATGGACTCTCTTAAGACTCTCAAAGGACTTCTCAGCAAAAACCTTGCAGGTCAGGAGAAAATAGCATGATACATCCAGAACAGTGGGAAACAAACAACCTGCAAACCAACAAATTAGTACTTTACTCAACAAATTAGTCCTTTAAAAAATGAAAGAGAGATAAAGATTTTCCCACATAAGCAAAAATTGAGGGAATCGGACATGCTTTACCAGAAGTGTAATGAAAACAAAACAAGAATTTGAAATGAGAGAAAGTGAAACTGTAACTTGAAAGCATATGAAGTAAAAATCTCACTGGTAAAGGTAAATATACAGACAAATACAGATTAATGTAATACTGCAGCTGTGGTGTGCAAATCACATATAACTACAGCATGTAAGTTAAAAGAGAAAGGTATCAAAGAATAACTTTAAACACAAAGCTTTGTCAAAAGAATTCTGACATCAGTATCATAAATTGTGCATGTTGTGGTCGGCAGTGAAAGTGTATGTTTTTGTATATGACTGAAGTTAAGCTGTTGTCATCTTAAAAGAGACTGTTAGAACTATAAAATATTTTATGTAAGGCCCATGGTAACCACAAAGGAAATATATACAGAAGATGCACAACAGAAAATGAGAAAGCAATAAAAACATGTTTCTACAAAACATCAACAAAATGCCTAAGAAGACACTGATAGAGGAAAAATGTGTCAAAAGGCCACAAAAGAGACAACACTTTACAAAATGCTAGTAGTAAGTCCCTGACTATTAATAGTTAAATGTAAATGGATTAAACTCTCCAATCAAAATAGAGAGTTTCTCAATGGATAATAAAACAACCCCCAACTACGTTGTCTATAAGAGGCTCACTTTATATTTAAAGGTATATTTGAGTTAAAGCAGTAATTAAAGAAGCAGAAGCCAGAAAAACAATATGAAAAAAAATCAGTGAAACAGAATTTTTTTTTTAAGTAGGTACGCTCCATGCCCAAATTGGAGCCCATCAAGGGACTTGAACTCAAGACCTGAGCTGAGATTGAGTCAGATGCTTAACCAACTGAGCTACCCAGGAACCCCAAGAATTGGTTTTCTGAAAAGATTAATAAAACTGACAATCCTTTAGATCCACTACAAATAAATAATATCAGAAATGAAAAATGAGGCATTACAATTGACACCACAGAAATTAAAAGGATTATAAAAAACAACTATGAACAAATTGGACAACCTAGAAGACAGGATAGATTCTCAGAAAAAAATACAATCTGTTAAGACTGAATCATGGGGCAGCCCTGGTGGCACAGTGGTTTAGTGCTGCCTGCAGCCTGGGGTGTGATCCTAGAGACCCAGGATCGAGTCCCACGTCGGGCTCCCTGCATGGAGCCTGTTTCTCCCTCTACCTCTCTCTCTCTCTGAATAAATAATTTTTTTTTAAAAAAAAGACTGAATCATGAATAAATAAAAAATCAAAACAGATGTATAACTAGTAAGCAGATTAAATCAATAATAACCTCCTCCCCTCCATGAAGAAAAGTCCAGGACCAGATGGCTCACCCATAATTTCTTTTGAAGAAGAGTTTTAAAGAATAATTAATGCCAATTCTTCTCAAATTCTTCCCCAAAATTGAGGAGGGAACACTTTTAACTCATTTTATGAGGTCAGCATTATCCTGATACCAAAATCAGAAAAAGATACACAAGAAAGCTACAGGTCAGTATCTCTGAAGAATATAGATGCAAAAATCCTCAAGAAAATATTAGCAAACCAAATTCAACACTACATCAAAAAGAGCACACACCATGACCAAGTGGAATTTATTCCTGGGATGCAAAGATAATTCAACGTATGAAAATCAATTAATATGATAAATCATATTAACAGAAAAAAGGTTACAAACCACATGATTATCTCTCAATAGGTGTAGAAAAAGCATTTAATAAACATTGAAGACTTTTCTTTAAAAAGGTTTTATTTATTTATTTAAGAAACAGAGATAGCAAGAGAGGGGAGGAGAGGAAGCCCAATGTGGGGCTTGACCCCAGGACCCTGGGGGGTCCAGTATGCCGCCCAGGTGCCCCAAAGCTTTTTTATGATAATATTCAACAAGGAATAAAAGGAAATTACCTTACTATAATAAAAGCCATATATGAAAAGCTCACAGCTTACACTATACTCAATGGCGAAAAACTGAATGTTTTTCTTCTAAGATAAAAATAAGACAAGGAAGCTCACTCTTGCCTCCTCTATTAAGTTCTGAAGTCTTAGCCAAAATGGGTGAGAAAATGAAATAAAAGCCTTCCAAACTGGAGAAGTAACATTATCTACTCACAGATGTCATGACCTTATATATAGAAAACTCTAAAGATACCACAAAAAAACCTGTTAAAACTAAGAAACCTATTTATTCACCTGGAAAAATCAGGTGCATTTCTATATACTAATAATGAACAACCCTGAAAGGTAATTAAGAAAACACTTTCACTTACAATAGCATCAAAAACAGTAAAATATTTAAGAATAAACTTAATAAAGGAGGGGAAAAAAACTTATGCACTGAAAGATACAAAACATTGCTAAAAGAAATTAAAGAAAAAAAACAAATAAATAGAAAGACATTTCATGTTCATGCATTTGAAGGCAATAGCGTTAAAATGTTCATACTCCCCGAAGTCACCTACTGATTTAATATAATCTCTATCAGAATCCCAACGGTATTTTTTACTGAAATAGAAAAACCCTCCTTGAGATTCATATGGAACTGGAAATGATCCTGAACACTCAAAGCAATCTTTAGAAAGAACAAATTTAGAGGCCTCACACTTCCTGATTTCAAGATATATTACAAAGGTACAGTAATTAAAACATAGTATTGGCATAAAGACAGAATCACAGACAAATTAAACAGAAAGGAGACCCCAGAAATAATCCTATGCTTATCCAGTAGTAAACTGATATTCCATACAGTGCCAAGTGCAGAAGGGGGAAAGATGATTGCTTCCACAAGCAGTACTAGGGAAATGGGTTTCCACATGCGAAAGAATGAAATTTCATTTTTATCTTATATCATTCACAAAAGTTAACTCAAAATAAAGTCTCAAATGTAAGATGTGACACTCTAAAAATCCTAGAAGAAAACATAATGGAAAAGCTTGTTGGCATGGACAGTGGAAATGATTTCTTGGATGTGATACCAAAAGGACAGGCAACGGAAGCAAAAACGGACAAGTGAGACTACACAAAAGTAAAAAGCTTCTGTACAGCAAAGGAAACAAGGGAGTAAAAAGGCTACCTACAGAATGGGAGAAAATATCTGAAAGCCATGTATTTGATAAGGGATTAATATCCAAAATATATAAAGAATTCCTATAACTCAATAGAAAAAAACAAAACAACACAAAACAAACGGAACAACAGAGAATAAGAAGTACTCTGACATGCATATGGAGACATTGGAACTGCTGTGCTCTATTGGTGGGACTTGAAAATAATTCAGCCACCATGGCAAACCATATAGACCTCCTTCACAAAATAAATAGAACTACCATATGATCCAGTGATCTCACTTCTGTGTTACCCTTATCAATGGGAATTGAAATCAGGATATCAACGAGAGATTTGCACTCCATGTTTACTTCATCATTATTTAAAATGACCAGAGGTGGAAACAACATAAATACCCATAGGTGAATGAATGAAGTAAAAAAAATGTAGTATTAGCCCTAAAAAAGAAGGAAATTCTGTTATAGGCTACAACATGGATGAACCTTCATCACATTATGTTAAATGAAATCAGCCAGTCATTGAAGGACAAATATTACTTGTTTCCACTTATATCCAACCACATTGAAACAGAAGGTAGAATGGTTGGTGCCAGGGACTGGGGAAAGGGGGGAATGGGAGGATTACTGTTCACTGGGTATTATTTGTCATGCAAGGTGGAAGATTTTTCTTTTTTTAAAAGATTTTACTTATTTATTCATGACAGAGAGAGAGAGAGAGAGAGAGAGAGAGAGCAGAGACACAGTTAGAGGGAGAAGCAGGCTCCATGCAGGGAACCCGCTGCGTGACTCAATCCCGGGACTCCAGGATCACACTCTGCGCCAAAGGCAGGCACTAAACCACTGAGCCACCCAGGGATTCCCCCAAGATGGAAGATTTCTACAAACATATTGTACAACATTGTTCTGAAAGCTAATACTATCCACTGTGCATGCAGAAATTAATTGAGGGTAGATCTCATGTTATGTGTTTTTGACCGCAATTAAAAAAATAAGATTTTTTCCTATCAGTCATCATTAAGGGGCAGTGGTAGCAACTGCCTTGCCACCTATTTGCCCAAATTCCAAGCTGCCCTTCACAGTTAGAGCTGAAATCCTGTTTGGCCCTGGGAAGCAGTGGACCTTATTCCAGTCAACACACATATTTTCATGTCCACATACACAGAGCTAGGGAAGTAGAAGCTCCAGGGATTACCTTACAAAGGCTAGAACACACAAACTTGATCCCAAACAGATTTCCAGATTCTGGGATCAGAAGAAAGGATCCAGGCAGGAAATGGTCTGATGGAAAACTTACCCAGATAATTTGGATTATATACTTGAATGAAAATGTGTTTTTAGATTTAAGTAAGATCTAAATGAAGGCAAATCACTAAATGAAGAGATACTGTTACATAGCAATAGTGAGGGAGATAAATGAAGGATCTAACTAATCTATAGTATAAATAACCATTGAAACAAGTGCTGCCACAGGTCTATATCTACATAGACTGTATGCAGTCTGACTTAACCTATATTTTAAATTTCTAACTGAACACAAATGGAATATAGTTCTGATCACAGGCACATATACACTATTTATATATATTTAATATATTCTACAAAATATATATAACATATACCTTAAAATATTTTGTGCAAAATACTTTATATTATATATACAATTATACATATATAATTTCTAAAGTAATTTTTTAACCAGAAACAAAAACAAATCTGAAAAAGAATTTAGACATCAATTAAATAATTTTTAGGGTGTCTGATGTAGCCTCTGTGCAAAGTAAATATTTCCTGGATACCTTCTCAAATCATTTCATGAAGTTTTCTGGGCTTCATTTATTTAACTTATGTTTACCTTTTGCAAATAAAGGACTGTTCCCTTTAGTACAGCATAAAAAGTTTTCCATCCTCGCTTTCCTCTTGGAGCTAGAAAGGAGAAAAAAAGGAAAATTTTATTTGACAGAAAATAGCATTTTAGACAAAATTGAAACAATCAACATGGTGATTGTGTTTCAATGTTCCTGGTTTATTAATATCCAAAATTAGTAACAATGAGAACTAAAATTTTCTTGAGGCTTAACTTTGTAACAGGCAATATTCCAAACATGTCTTCCATATATTGTCTCACTAAATCCCCACAATAATCCTTTGAGGTAGGTATTATGACTCTTGTCTTTTTATAAAACTGAAACAATGATACATAATCCACCCGTGGTCACATAACTAGGAAGAGAAGCCAGAATCTGAACCCAGAAGCATGGCTCTATAGTCTGCACTTGAGTAGACAGAACTTAAGGACTGGGAAAGCAGTGAGACATTCTGGAAATACATATTAATCCAAGAAAAGCTTAAAAGTCTCATTGTACCAGATCATTTATAGCCCTGTCAAAGTTTCTAGAAAACATTAAAATCTCAGAATATAAAAGAACTCCTGTTGGCATTTCCACACACACACCCACCAATTGGATTATAACTTTAATTATTACTATTCTTATGGCAACCTGTGATACCTCAGTTGCAGATCTTGCCATACTATAATACAATATTTTTGTTTAATGTCTCTCAGGAGACTATGAATGACTTGAGAGCAGGTATCCTTCATTTTTATAATTCACAGTATCTGGCACAGTGTAAGGCAGACATTAAGTACCCTCATAAAAATTCTCCAAATTAATTTTATTTCAGAAATCCTTACATTCTTTTTGTTTACATTTTCTTGGAGTAAAAAGTAGAATTTCCCTATTGAGATCTATCTATCTATCTATCTATCTATCTATCTATCTATCTATCTATCTATCTATTCTTAATCTTAATTAAAGTATGTAACTGGAAAATGTTACCCGAATGCCATTTTTCTAAACATGTCTATCCAAATAGGGAGGGAGGACCACTTATTCTTATTTCTTTATCAACTATTTGGCTAATTTTATACTGTCTTTAACTTGGATACCTGATTAAATTAGGAAATACATTATTCTTAAGCAAATCCTTTAAATCTCCTTTGACTGAAGACTCAAGAATCCTTAGGGTTGGGAACTGTGTGAATATCCACCTGCAGAACACAGGTGCCCTTGCCAACACCATACTGATATATTCACCTGGCAAAAAAAGACTCAAAACATCCACTCTGCAGGTTTCCAGGGGAAATTAAAAAAAAAAAAAAATCATCCCATCTGTTTTCACTATGCAAGGATGTACTCAAAAATAAATGATCATCAACAGTACATCATTATCTCCTTTATAAAGAAAATCTAGATAATTATACATATATATATAACATAAATATTGACTATATTGTTCAAAGATGTCAAATTCTGATATACTTAATGTGAGAACAGTACACACAGAAGTGACCACAGGCTGCAGGAGTTGTTGCAGAGCAAACCAAAGGCAGCAGCATGGTGTGCTGAAGGCACCTGACCAGAAAGACCAGCTGGTTTCTAGTCCTGTCTTAACACCCATCTCACCCAAAACCCCTAACTGGGGAGCTCCTGACAATCCAACTTTTCAAAGCTTTGGATGCTTCATTTAATAACATGGATAATTTACCTAAGTTAAAGCAAATACTAGCTAATGGTGGAAAGTAACTTAGAAAAACCCTTTTCTTTTTCCCTGTTTCTTTCTTTCTCTCTCTCTCTCTCTCTCTCTCTTTTTTTGCTTTTTTTCCCATCATATTTAATCCCCATCACTTCCATCCATCCCCCCACCCAAATCACCTCTGGTAACCATCAGTTTGTTCTCTATATTTAAGAGTCTGTTTCTTACTTTGTCTCTCTTTTTTTCTTTGTTCATTTGTTCTTTTCTTAAATTTCACATATGAATGAAATCGTATGGTATTTACCTTTCTCTAACTTATTTTGCTTAGGATCACATTCTCTGATCCATCCATCCATGTTGTTGCAAATGGCACAGTTTCATTCTATTTTTATGGATGAGTAATATTAACAGTGCGATTACTGGGTCCTAGGGTAGTTCTATTTTTAATTTTTTGAGAAACTTTCATGCTGCTCTCCACAGTGGCTGCACCAGTTTGCATGCCCACCGACAGTGAGTGAGGGATCTTTTTTTTCCACATTCTCACCAACACTCATTCTTTCTTGAGTTTTTGACTTAAGCCATTCTGACAGGTGTGAGATGATATCTCATTGTGGTTTTGATTTGTATTTCTCTGATGACTAATGTTGAGCATCTTTTCATGTGTTTATTGGCCATCTGGACGTCTTCTTGGGAGAACTCTCTGTTCATGTCTTCTGCCCATTTTTTAATTGGGTTGTTTTCTGGGTGTTGAATAGGTTCTTTATATATATTTTGCATACTAACCTTTTATTAGATATGTCACTTGCAAATATCTTCTCCCATTCCGTAGGTTGGCTTTTAGTATTGTTGATTGTTTCCTTTGCTGTGCAGAAGCTTTCAATTTTGATGTAGTCCCAACTGTTCATTTTGGCTTTTATTTCCCTTGCCTCAGGAGAAATATCTAGAAAAATGCTGTGTGTGATATCAAAGAAGTTACTGCCTGCACTCTCTTCTAGGACTTTTATGGTTTCAGGTCTCACATTTACATCTTTAAGCCATTTTGGCTTTATTTTTGTGTATGGTGAAGAAAATGGTCCAGTTTCATTATTTTGGACATAACTGTCCAGTTTTCACAAGACCATTTGTTGAACAGACTTTTTCCCATTACATATTCTTTCCTCCTTTTTCATAGATTAACTGATCATGTGTTGTGTGTTTATTTCTGTGTATTCTATTTTGTTCCATTAATCTATGTGTCTATTTTTGTGCCAGTACCACACCATTTTCGTCACTGCAGCTTTGTTAACATAACTTGAAGTCTGGATTGTGATGTCTCCAGCTTTGCTTTGCTTTTCAAGATTGTTCTGGCTATTCAGGGCCTTTTGTGGTTCCACATAAATTTTAGGATTGTTTGTTCCAGTACTGTGAAAAATGTTAGTATTTTGATAGGGATTTGCATTAAATCTGCAGATCGCTTTGGGCAGTACAAACATTTTAACAGGATTTGTTCTTCCAATCCATGAGCATGGGATGTCTTTCTGTTTCTTTGTGTTGTTTTCAATTTCTTTCATCGGTGTTTTACAGTTTTAGAATACAGGTCTTTCACTTTTTAGTTAGGTTTATTCCTAGGTATTTTATTATTTTTGGTACAATTATAAAGGGGATTGTTTTCTTAATTTCTGTCTGCTGCTTCATTAATATTGTATAGAAATACAACAGATTTCTGTACTTTGATTTTATATCCTGCAACATTAATGAATTTATTTATCAATTCTAGTAGGGTTCTTTTAAAAAAGATTTTATTCATTTATTTATTGTCGGGAGTGGGGAGACAGAGAGAGAGAGAGAGAGACAGAGAGAGACAGAGAAAGCCTGCACAAGTGGGGGGGGGGAGCGGGGGGTGGCAGGCAGAAGGAAAGGCAGGCTTCCCACTGAGCAAGGAGCCTGATGAGGGACTAGATCCCAGGACCCTGGGATCATGACCTGAGCTGAAGGCAGTCACTTAACCAAGTGAGACATCCAGGGCTCCCGAGTTCTAGCAGCACCCAGTTTCATTATTTTGGACTTTTAGGGATGTCTATGTAGGGATTTCTATGTAGTCTTATGTCATCTGCAACTACTGAAAGTTTTACTTCTTCCTTGCTCTTCTGAATGCTTTTTATTTCTTTTTGTTGTCTTACTGCTGTGGCTAGAACTTCCAGTTGAATAAAAGTAGTGAGAGTGGACATCCTTATCCTCTCCTTCACATAAGTGAAATGCTCTCGGTATTTTTCCTGTTTAGTATGATGTGAGATTTTCATATAAGGTCTTTATATGCTGAGGTATGGTTCCCTCTAAATTACCTTGTTGAGGGCTTTTTAAGAAAAAATCATGAATGGATGTTATACTTTGTCAAATGCTTTTTATGTATCTATTGAAAGATCATATGGATCTTATCCTTTCTCTTATTGATATGATATACCATGTTGATTCATTTGCAAATACTGAGCCACTCTTTCACCCTGGGAATAAATCCCACTTGATTTTGTTCAATGATTTAATATAATTAATGATTTAATATATTGTTGTTGTTTAATGATTTAATATATTGTTGGATTTGGTTTGCTGGTATTTTGTTGATGATTTCTGCATCCTCAGAGATATTGGCCTGTAGTGTGGTTTTTGTTTTTTGTTTTGTTTTGTTTTTGTAGTATCTTCCTCTGGTTCTCTTATCAGGCTAATGCTTGTTGTTGATCTTATAGAATGAATTTGGAAGCTTTTCATCTTCATCTATTTTTTTTTTTTGGAATAGCTTGAGAAAAATCGATGTTGACTCTTCTTTATATGTCATCATGATAAATACTCGTTAATCCCCTTGCCCTATTTCCCCTATTGATTCATCCCACCCCCACTCTGGTAAGCATCAGTTTGTTCTCTATAGTTAAGAATCTGTTCCTTGGTTTGTAGGTCTCTCTCATTTCCTTTCATTGTTTTCTTTCTTATATTGTGCATATGAGTTTGTCTTTCTCTGGTTTATTTCATTCAGCATTATACTCTCTACCTCCACCTACATTGTTGCATATGGTAAGATTTAATTCTTTTTATGGCTTATGTATATACCACATCTTCTCTATCAATTCATCGGTTGATGAACACGGGCTGCTTCCATTAATTTGGTTATTATAAATAATGTTGCTATCAACATAGGGTTGCATATATATCTTTGAATTAGTGTTGTTATATGTTTTAGGTAAATTTGTGATTATTAGATTATAGGGTAGTTCTATTTTTCAGTTTTTGAGAAAGCTCCATACTATTTTTCACAATAAGTTCACATGTCTATGTTCCGGTCAACAGTGCAGGAGGGTTGTTTTTCTCCACATCCTCGCCAACATGTTTTTCTAGTGTTGCTGATTTTAGCCATTGTGACAGGTGTGAAGTGGTATTATACTGTTGTTTTCCACCCTTGGTCTTATCCATTAGATAAGATAGTACATTTATATTGAAAGTAATTGTTGATAGATGTGTACTTATTGCCATTTTCTTACTTGTTTTGTGGTTTTTCTTATACTTTTTCTCCTATCCTATCTCCTCTTGTTCTCTTTCATGGTTTGCTGGCTTTCTTTAGTGAAATACTTGGATTTCTCTCTTGTTATTCTTTGCATATCTATTACTGGTTTTTTATTTGTGGCTACTATTGGTTTGTATATAACATCTTCTGCATATAGCAGTCCATGCTATGTTGATGGTTGCTTAAGTTGGAACCCATTCTTTATGCCTCTCACCCCTATGTTTTAGATATATGGTGTCATATTTTACATCCTTTAATTTTGTAAATCCTTTGTGATTTTTACAGACACACTTATTTTTACTGCTTTTGTGTTTCCTACGTTTCATACTCTCAACTTTCAGTCTTTCCCTTTCTTTCCACTCAAAGGATCCCCTTTAATATTTCTTGTAGGGCTGGTTTAGTTGTCATGAACTCCTTTATTTATTTATTTATTTATTTATTTATTTTTTTGTTGTTGTTTTTCTGATAAATTTTAGCTGTCATTCTGTTCTGAATGATAGCCTTGCTGGAAAGAATATTCTTGGCTGAAGATTTTTCCTTTCAGCATTTCAAATATACCAGGCCACTGCCTTCTAGCCTATAGAGTTTCTGCTGAAAAACCTGCTCATTTTCTTATAGGGTCTCCCTTATAAGTAATGTCTACTTTTCTCTTGGTGTTTTAAAATTTTTTTCTTTGCCACTCTTCCTATCTTCTTTCACGTGACGACTTCTTTACATTTAATTGTCGACTTTGTCAGTCTCGGGCTTGTTTTCTTGGGTTATTTATGCTGATTTGAGTGTTACCTAGTTGTATCCGTGGGAGACAGCGAGCTTTGGTTCCTCGTACTCCGCCATCTTCAAGAAAACCCATTGTTTTTATAGGACTATCAGAGTCCTGGATTTTAAAGGCTTTCCCCAAAATTCTAAAACTAGTTTAGAGGCATCTTGAGATTCCTTCATTTCAAAGATCTACAAACCTATTTTATACTTTTCAAGTAGAAATCTCTAATCCATGAATCCTTGTAAATGTTCCCCCCAAATTTTAATAGCTCTTTATCATTACCACACCAAGCCTACTAGAATCAGATCCCAAAGAACCTTCCAAATGAAATGTGATCTTAAGTTACTATGGATGACAAATGCTTAAGTCAATGAGCATTAACTGCTTGCATTCTCTACTTTTTCATCTCCTACAGAAAGTTAAAACTTAAAATCTTGTTTTTGATCAATTATATTGTAGTTGTTTAAGTCTTTGAGTAAACAATCAATTTTCCTAACAGATGACTAGAAGCAAGTGCTCAACAGTATATAATTAGTGTGTCATAAAAGCACTTCTTTAAATGATTTTACATGTATTAATTCATTTAACTCATACCACAATGCTAAAAATAAGGTATACTGTTACCTCCACTTTACATATGGGACTGTGAGTGCAAATGAGTGGAACTCAGGGAAGAAAGAGACTACTATGCACTAAAGCAGGCTGGGGAGGCTCTCGAGAGGCAATTTCAACTGTCCTGATCCTAAAGCCACACACATAGTGCTGCTATGGCTCTTGCATCTGTGATAAGACTTGCCATGGGAAGCACATGGGTTAGAGGTCAATGAACCAGGAGCATCCTCCTCATAATGACTGTAGAATGAGTTAAAACTGATTTCATAACTCTAGATTACTAAGTACAGAAGACCAGGGAAAGAGTTGTAACTGTGGTTACATAATAAACATGATAGAAGGAATAAGTGAGTTTGGAAACCCAATGTTTCCTACTAAAAGGCTTTAAATTATGAAGGTGATAGGGAGTGGGTAGATAGACTTTTAAAATACTTGGGTTTATACTGTGAAAAGATGTTTACTGACCTTGATCAAAAGACACCACTCTAAGCACTAGACTATGTTTTCACTGCCGTTTTTAATATGCATACTCAAAACCTAAAGATACTTTCTTTCTTTTTGAAAATACAAAGATCTTGGAGTATTTTATTCTAATCATCTGCCTCCAGTCTTACATGATAATGGTACCTGTTACTTTATTTTTTTAAACACTACCAAAAGGGATATCATTTTTCTATAAACTGCCATTATCTATTTAGATTTACTCTCCTCTTTACTATTACCTGTATTCATTATCACTTTCTTTACCTTAGATTTTTTTTTTGAGGTAAAGATTTTTTTTTAAGATTTAATTATCTATTTAAATATTTTATTTATTTATTTTTTATTTGCGAGAGAGAGCCAGGGCCAGAGCACACGCAGGAGGAGCAGCAGAGGGAGAGTGAGAAGCAGGCTCCCTGGTAAGCAGGGAGTGCGATTCAGGACCTGATCCCAGGACCCTGGGATCATGACCTGAGCCGAAGACAGATGCTTAACCAACTGAGTCACTCAGGTGCCCCTAAAATTTATTTATTCATTAAAGAGAGAGAGAGAGAGAGAGAGAGAGAGAGAGGGAGAGAGAACTTGAGTAGGGCAAGGAAGCAGAAGGAGAGGGAGAGAAATCTTCAAGCAGACTCCTTGTTGAGCCCGGAAACTGAGGTGGGGCTCCATCGCAGGACTCTGAGATCAGGACTTGAGCTTCAAAAAGAGTCAGATGCTCAGCTGACCGAGCCACCCAGGCACCCTGAGGTCCCTTTCAATTAATTCTTTAAATGTATACTTATAATTTCCTTTAGTGAGGGTAATTTTGTAAGTAAATCTTTTTCTATTTTTGTTTATATAAAAATGTCTTCATTTTATTAAAAGTTCTAGGTTGAGGGCAGCCCGGGTGGCTGAGCAGTTTAGCGCTGCCTTGGGCCCAGGGTGTGATCCTGGAGACCTGGGATCGAGTCCCATATTGGGCTCTCTGCATGGAGCCTCCTTCTCCCTCTGCCTGTGTCTCTGCCTGTGTCTCTGTGTGTGTGTCTCTCTCTGTCTCTCTCATGAATAAATAAATAAAATCTAAAACAAAAAAGTTCTAGGTTGGCAATTATATTTTCTTATGAAGATATTATTTCACTATCCTTTGGTTCCCTCCCATCATTGTTGCAATGCCTATCTTGAGCATATTAGGTCTAAAAAGAGGTTTCTTTAAAATGATGCAGATTGGTGTTCTTTGGGTTTTCTGTGTATTATTTCCAAGCACCTGTAGTCATTAGATTTTTAAATATTGTCTGTCCTCCATTGTTTTCACTATTGTAACCTGACATTTTAAACTTCTCATTCCCTTCCACAGGTTTCTTAACTGCTTCTTCATATTCCTTTTGTCCTTCTGTGCTAAAAATTGTGTAATTTTATTTCCAATATTCCTTCAACCTCCAGATCTGGAGATACTCTGAAGGTATAGCAGCCGGAGGTTTAGCTTCCTTCCCCAGATTTGTATTCACGCACTTGACATGGCTCACAGGATTTCACTTTCATTGTTATAGTCATTCATTCTTAGGGAACATACCTCAATATCATAAAAGCCATAAATGAAAAGCCCGAATATCATTCTCATTGGGAAGAAGTGAGAGGTATTCCCTTAAGGTGAGGAGCATAGCAGGGATGTCCACTGTCACCACTGCTGTTCAACATAGTACTAGAAATCCTAGCCTCAGCAATCAGACAACAAAAAGAAATAAAAGGCATCCAAAGCAGCAAAGAAGAAGTCAAACTCTTACTCTTTGATCACGTGATACTTTATAGGGAAAGCTCAAAGGACTCCACCTCAAAATTGCAAGAAGTCATAAAGGAATTCAATAAAGTGGGGGATCCCTGGGTGGCGCAGTGGTTTGGCGCCTGCCTTTGGCCCGGGGTGCGGTCCTGGAGACCCGGGATCGGGTCCCGCGTAGGCTCCCGGTGCGTGGAGCCTGCTTCTCCCTCTGCCTGTGTCTCTGCCTCTCTCTCTCTCTGTGTGACTATCATGAATAAATAAGGATTAAAAAAAAAAAGAGTAAAATCTTAAAAAAAAAAAAGTGGCAGGATATAAAACCAAAGCAAAGAAATCAGCTGCATTTTTATATACTAACAATGAGACAGAAGAAAGAGATATTAAGGAATCAATCCCATTTACAACTGCACCCAAAAACATAAAATACCTAGAAATAAACTTAATCAAGGAGGCAAAGGATCTGCATTCAGAAAACTACAGAACACTCATGAAAGAAACTGAGGAAGACATAAAGAAATGGAAAAACGTTCCATGCTCACAGATTGGAAGAACAAATATTATTAAAATGTCTATGCTACTTAGAGCAATCTATACATTCAATGCAAGCTCTATCAAAATATCATTGACATTTTTTACAGAGCTGGAACAAATAATCCTAAAATTTGTATGGAACAAGAAAAGACCCTAAATAGCCAAAGGAATGTTGAAAAGGAAAATCATCCAATGCCAGACTTCAAGCTATATTACAAAGCTGTGATCATCAAGACAGTATGGTACTGGCACAAAAACTGACACATAGATCAATGGAACAGAATAGAGAACCCAGAAATGGACCCTCAACTCTATGGCCAACTCATCTTCGACAAAGCTGGAAAGACTATCCACTGGAAAAAGGACAGTCTCTTCAATAAATGGTGCTGGGGACATTGGGCAGCCACGTGCAGAAGAATGAAACTAGGTCATTTCCTCACATCAAACACAAAAATAGACTTAAAATGAATGAAAGACTAAATATGAGACAGGAATCCATCAAAATCCTAGAGAACACAGGCAGCAACCTCTTTGACCTTGGCCACAGCAACTTCTTGCTAGACTTGTCTTCAAAGGTATGGGAAACAAAAGCAAAAATGAACTATTGAGTCTTCATTAAGATGAAAAGCTTTTGCGCAGCAAAGGAAACAATCGATAAAACCAAAAGACATCCCACTGAATGGGAGATGATATATCCAAGTGTCTTATCAGATAAAGGGCTAGTATCCAAAATCTATAATGAATTTATCAAGCTCAACATCCAAAAAATAAATAATCAAGTCAAGAAATGGGCAGAAGAACGTGAACAGGCATTTTTCCAAAGAAGACATACACATGGCCATCAGACACATGAAAAAATGCTCAATATCACTCTGCATCAGGGAAATACAAATCAAAACCACACTGAGGTACCACCTTACACCAGTCAGAATGGCTAAAATTAACAACACAGGAAATAAATGTTGGTAAGGAGGTAGAGAAAGGGTGCAGTCACTCTGGAAAACATTATGGAGGTTCATCAAAAAGTTAAAAATAGAATTACCCTACAACCCAGCAATTGCACTACTAGGTATTTACCCAAAGGATACAAACATAGTGACTTAAAGGGGAATCTGCACCCCAATGTTTACAACAGCAATATCCATAGTAGCCAAACTACAGAAAGAACCCAGATGTCCATCAACAGATGAATAAAGGAGATGCAGTATGTATGTGTACACACACACACACATACACACACACACACAGAGGAATACTACTCAGCCATGAAAAAATGAAATCTTGCCATTTGCAATGAAGTGGATAGAACTAGAGGATATTATGCTAAGTGAAATAAGTCAGAGAAAGACAATTACGAGTTCACTTATATGTGGAAATGAAAAAACAAAACAGGATCATAGAAGAAGAGAGAAAAAATAAAATGATGAAATCAGAGAGGGAGACAAGCCATAAAACTCTTTAATTATAAAAAACCAACTGAGGGTTGCTGAAGGGCAGGGGGTGAGGAGATGGGGTAACTAGTTGATGGATATTAAAGACGGCACATGATGTAATAAGCACTGGGTATAAGACTGATGAGTCACTGACCTCTATCTCTGAAACCAATAATGTTATATGTTAATTAGTTGAATTTAAATAAAAATTTAAAAATAAAAGGAATTTTAAATACTTAATCATTTTTATTTTTTATTTATTTTCCTTTTTTTTTCCCCAAAGATTTACTTGTTGGGGTACCTGGGTAGCTCAGTAGGTTAAGTGTCTGTCTTCAGCTTAGGTCATGATCCCAGGGTTCTGGGATTGAGCCCCATATTTTTTCTCTCAATATATTTTCTTCTCAACTATTTATTTGAGAGAGAAAGAGAGCACATGAGAGATAGCCTGAGTTGGGGGGTGGGGCAGAGGGAGAGGGAGAAGCAGGGTCCCTGTTTAGCAGGGAGTCTGATGTAGGGCTCCATCCCAGGACCCTCTCATGACCTGAGCTGAAGGCAGACACTTTACTTAACTGACTGAGCCCAGGCTCCTCTATTTTTATCATTTTTAGATGTTTTATAAGAGAAGTTTTGGAATTTGTAGGCCATCATATTGCCAAAATAGATCCTCTAGCTCTTTTATCTTTTCTTTTTTTTTTTTTTAAAAGAATTTATTTTGTAGAGAATTTTGAAATCTTTGAAGGGTTCACTTACAGCAGAATACAGGAGATAAGTGCTGAGGGCAAGATGAGAGAAATTAAAAAATGGAACACTGGTGAGGAGGCTATTACAATTGCCCAGATGAGAGAAAAAGCCCAAAATATGACAGAGGTGAATGATATAAAAGATAAAAAATAGGAGGAGTATCTGGATAGCTCAGTTGGTTAAGCATAAGACTCTCGATTTTAGCTCAGGTCAAGGTTTCAGGGTTGTGAAACTGAATCCTACATTGGGCTGTGTGAAGCCTCCTTGAGATATTCTCTCTCTCCTCTCTCTGCCCCTCTCTCTGCTCTCTCTCTTTAAAATAAATAAATAAAATCTTTAAATAAAAAAGA
The DNA here is from genome assembly GCF_048164855.1 of Canis lupus baileyi. Taxonomy (NCBI): domain Eukaryota; kingdom Metazoa; phylum Chordata; class Mammalia; order Carnivora; family Canidae; genus Canis; species Canis lupus. The sequence goes on along the minus strand of NC_132852.1, from coordinate 40,346,002 downwards.
ATAGAAGGAAAGGGGTCACAGTCGTCTATGACCAACAAAGAATAATCAGACCCAAAGAGAGCCATTAAAGGTGGTATCACCACCTTACTCAAACCAGGACATCACAAGAATGATAAGGCCCCAAGCTCCCTGCTCAGTTCTAGATAAAAGATTGTCCGAAGAGGCCCCCATTGGCAACTCTGTTGGGACCCCCTCACTCCTGAGAGCTTTCTCTGTATCCTTGCTTAATAAACTTCTGACACTTTACTCATTTTCCTTTATACTCAAGACTCATTCTTCGACTCTGTGAGACAAGAACCTAGCTCTCCAACTTCACACCTAACCTGTGGTACTTGGTTCCCATAGTATTGGATACTTTTATTCTGGTTTGTATGCATGGAAAGATCAGTTAAGCTAGACTTAGGATATAAAGATTTGGTTAACTCAGATATAAGAGTTATATTCAAGTTATTTAACAGCTGACTCAGCATGGACCCTGACTCACCAGGAAAGGCATCACCCAACCAGGATTTGAAGGGATATCCATGGTAAACAATCTGTACAACTCAACCAGTCCACATTCCTTGATTAATAGCCCTGGCTGGGGGGCTGTTTCCTGCCCACAGTAGGTTAAAAGAAGAAGAAAAGTCAAACAAACCTCTGTGGTTATTATTCTATACCACACACAGACACACAGATACACACACACACACAGACACACACAGAATATACATTTCTGCAAAAGAGAAACTGGCAGTTGTTCCAAAGATGGGCGATATTGGAACTATCATTAAATCTTCAATATTACAAACCAGTTCTTATTAATGTTCTTATCTCATCTTCATTATACACTTGAAAAAGTCTTTTTGGAAATATACAGTAATAATACCTTGGCTTCACTTATTGTCATTGATCTTTGTAAAATAGTGAAATATAAAACTGGGATGGAAAGCACCGGTTGTCATTCTTTCATAAAGAGGAAGGAATCAGAAAATATTTCTGAGCAATGTAATGCTGGATATATGCCAGAAAATAGTTATGCATTTTTTAATCCATCAAAATATAGGCATCCTGTTTATTTTTTTTATTTTTTATTTTTTTGTGTAAAAGTTTATATATGCATGTTATACTCTCCAACTTTAATTTCTTCTTAACTAAACTGGAAACAAATTGTGGCTAAGGTCTTAGTGTTCCATTTTTTCTAATTTATTAAAAAATCAGAGAATTTTTTCCTACATCAAAATCAATTCATCCTGTTTCTGACCACTGGTCACTCTGGGTTCTCTGATCATCGATTTTTGCTTTTATTCAAGTTTAATATGAGAAAAACTTAATATATATTGAAAGATATAGTACATACATTGCCTAATTTTTTCTCTTAATGTGCAAATCTTTCCTGTTCGTTGGCTTGAAAAGCATTCTTCCACTACCCCAGTAAAATGACAAAAATACCATTTCCCCCAAGAGTAGAGAAGATCAGTAAGCCATATCCGCACTTATGAGAAAGAATTGTGGAGTAATGGCCTGAAGGCTAACACTGCAGGCTCTATGAGGTATGGAACCAAAAGAAATGTGAAAATGTGAGCTCTATGCAAAATACCTTCAATTTCCTTATATTAACAGACAAAGATATTTAAAATACAGTGTGATACCAATGAGGGCATTCCCAAATAAGTCCTTGCTGAACTTGGAAACAGGGATGTGCTCAGCATAGCTCTTCTATACTAGTACAATTGGGATACATTTATATTAGATTTGTAAAAGGAACAAGACATTTTTAGAGCTGCTCTATTTCTCTAGTGACATCATCTGAAAATTGGGAAAATTCCTAAAGTATCTTCCTTACAGGAGGAAGAGGTATCCTATCTTGGTAGAAGGCCAAATTCTTAAATTCTACATCACTGAGGGAGGTTTTTTTTTTCTTTTAAAGATTTATTTATTTATTTATTTATTTATTTATTTGAAGGCGGGGGGGGGGGGGGGGTAGAGAATGCAGGGGGAGGAGCAGAGGGAATGTAGATGGAGTTGAGCACATTTCCCACTGAGTGGGGAGTGGGACCTGGGGCTTGATTCCAGGACCCTGGGATCACGACCTGATCTGAAATCAAGAGTTGGCCCCTCAACTGACAGAGCCACCTAGGGGTCCCTAAGGTAGTTGAAGGTTCAACACAGGCAGGCGGAGTTTGCTTTCTGTGACTGGTTTGCAAAGGATTTAGACAGATTCATAAATGACAGTCCTACAAATCGTTAAGAAAGTTAAGGGTAATCCTTGTGAATTTATCCTTAATTTTTTCCTATAAATATCCTCAGGCATCATCATAACCGATGAGGGAACAGAAAGCTAGGAGAGGACAAAGCACAAGCTGACACCCTGCATCCCTTTCACCCCCCACCCAGATGTGATTCTGTGTGACTTTCCCCAGGGACTCCTGGCTGACCTAAAGCTAAGGAAACGATAAACAAATAGTTAGATCAGAATCTTGCAAGACATGAGTCTCCCTCAGTTTACAAATGTCCTAGTAATTTACATGAACAAAAAGCATTTTTATCAATAACCTAGCTTCCAGAAGGAAATTTAGATACAATGAAATGTCCTTATAATCTGCCCCCCATTAGTAAGATACTTGAAGTGTGCAGAGTGTAATGCTCCTCCAGGAAGCTCCCAACTACTTATTGTTAATGCCTTGCTAGAAGGGAAAACAACCTTAACTTGACTTTGGCAAGGCCTCCAGGATTCTGGAATCTTCTTTAACATATGAAAGTCCTTTTGAAACCTCTCTTTGGTTACCTCCCTCCAACTTCCCAGTATATAATCAGCCACCCTTACAGGCCCTGGGCAGCAGCAGTTTCTGCCATGGGTCCGGTCCTCATGCTTTAATAAAACCACCATTTTGCACCACAGATGTCTCAAGAATTCTTTCATTTGTAGAATATAAGAAATAGTGCCATAAGTGAAGGAGGGGAAACCAAAATGGGGGAAAATCAGAAGGGAAGACAAACCATGAGAGACTCTTAACTCTGGGAAACAAACTGGGGGTTGCTGAGGGTGGGGGCATGGGGTAACTGCATGAGGGGCACTAAGGATAGCATGTGATGTAATGAGCACTGGGTGTTATACTATATGTTGGCAAACTGAAATTAAACTTAAAAATAAATTAATGTTTTTAAAAAGAGAATTCTTTCTTGATCACTAGCTCTGGACCTCCCACCACCAAACCTCACCAGTATTTTTGAAAAGTACATCAATAACAACTACTAAGTCTTTATAGAGTGTAAAGGCCAAGGGCAGGCCACACAAAATGTTCCACTTCAGCAAAGGCCAAGAGCAGGCCACACAAAATGTGCCACTTCGGCATATCCATTATTTTTAATAAAGTTGAAACTTAAGAAACTACCAATGAACCTAAGGAACAACCAACGCAAAAGGAACACTGTAATCCCACCCTCCTTTGACTCCAGAAAACAAGATGTACATCTCTCATGTGAAAGGTACCCTTCTTGTACCAGATAGTAAAGATATTCTTATAACCAAGAGATTGAATCTTATTTGGAGCTGAGAAGGCTATATTAAGAACCCTTATTATTTTTTACTAATTTACTACCCGAGCCCAATTCTTCTTAGAATTCCTTACTAATTGAAGTTCCTAAGATTAAGTATTCCTTTTGTCAATTCCACACAGATTTATTGTCTGTTTGTCTAAAAAAGTATAAAAACTGCCTTCTTTGGCCATTTTTAAAGGCCTCAATTTCATTTTTGGGCTTCTGTTTGCATGTAATAAAACTTTGGTATTTTTCTCCTATTACTGTCTCATATCAATCTAATTCTTAGTCAAGAAAGATCCTGAAGGGCACAGGAAAAATTATTTCTTCCTTTCCTACAGTAGGCATGGTTGGCAAGATCAAATTCTGCTTGATATTTTCTCTGAAGATTCTGCAGCTTTCTTATCTTGGGACATCTGATATATAGCCTGCAGAAGGTAAGATTTCTTACCATGGCAGCTTTCAGGACCCCATCTGCAGAGTCCAATGGAGCAAGTGGCAAGGTGCTTTTTTTTCCTTTCTCTAAAGTTAGATTAGGGCAGCCCCAGTGGCTCAGCGGTTTAGTGCTGCCTTCAGCCCAAGGCCTGATCCTGGAGACCCGGGATCCAGTCCCATGTCAGGCTTCCTACAGGGAGCCTGCTTCTCCCTCTGCCTGTGTCTCTGCCTCTCTCTCTGTGTCTCTCATGAATAAATAAATAAAATCTTTAAAAAAATTAAAAAAATAAAGTTAGATTAGCAGGAGAAAATATTATGGAACTAGTTCTTTGGGCTTACTTACTGATTCTTGGTAAAACTTTGGTAGAATACTCTTGGTTTTACTAATTCATTTCCTCTTAGAGATGGTTATTTTCCTTTCTCAGTGTTTTTTTGTGTTGTTTGCTACACAAAGGTATCTTATAGGACAGAACACAGGCATAGGCCCTATACACCTGCTGTTCAAGCTTGCTTTACAGACTGAGTTCATGGTTCTCATCAGACCAGCATCTGTTTAAGACAAGCTTTGTTGAGGGCTAACGTGCATATGAGGTAAAGGCTATCCTTAAGAGACATCTTGGAAGCCAAAGCCACAAAATTGGCTGGCATAGGTCGAACACTTAAAAGCTGTTAGGGCACTCGCCACCTAACTCAAAGACTCCTACGTTAGGATAAATTGGTCACAGAACAGGGCAGATTGACACTAGATCACTGGCAAACCTCAGGAAAACTATCATGCAATGAGGTACACTGTAAAAGAACACATAATCCCCAACCCAATGGCACATTCCTTATAGGTATTAGCTTAATGCTGAGAAACCCAATGCTTAGCTAAAGCTGCTAATGTGCATTAAAAAAACCAAAATAGGGCAGCCTGGGTGGCCCCACGGTTTAGCGCCGCTTTGGCGCCGCCTTCAGTGCAGGGCATGATCCTGGAGACCTGGGATCCAGTCCCACATGGGCTCCCTGCAGGGAGCCTGCTTCTCCCTCTGCCTGTGTGTCTCTTTCTGTGTCTCGCATGAATAGTCAAAATCTTAAAAAAAACCAACACATGGTTTAAGAAATTCTATTCACAAATTTACCAATCTAAAACAATGCTGGTGCAGCAGTTAACATTTGCCATTTAGCTTTCACTAGAAATTAAAGCTTCTGAGAGTGAAAAATTTCAATTAATATATATGGATAAAGCTGAGGCAGGGAAGCTGAAGGGACTCTATTTGGAAGTAACTTTGTCTCTGCTGTTTTTTTGCTTGGCCCCATTTATTCATGTTCTATATTTTATCTCTGAATAAGCCAAAGAAGCTTAAGCCACTTCAAGGGGGAAACAAGAAAGTTAATCATTCTCTAAGTTTTATCCTAAGCTCCAAACACCTAGTAATGTCTAAGAAAAGCCAGATACTGAACATGTTCCAGAACTAGCTTCAAACAAACCTCGACTGAGGCTGGTATTGGTGTAGGAAACAAAGGAGGAAGGAAATGTAGATAGAATTAAATGTTCCTATAACCTGCAGCCCATGACAAATATTTGAGGCATGCAGAATATATGTTCTTCTCCAGGAGATACCTCCTGTCTTTTTTTTTTTTTTTTTTAAGATTTTATTAATTCATAAGACACATAGGGAGAGACAGAGACACAGGCAGAGGGAGAAGCAGGCTCCCTATGGGGAGCCCAATGTGGGACTTGATCTCAGGACCCCAGGATCACTACCTGAGCCAAAGGCAGGTGCTGAACCACTGAGCCACCCAGGCACCCCTTGTCTTAATGTTAATACCTTGCTAGAGGGAAAAACCACCTTGGTTTGACAATAGAAAGGCCTCTGGTATCCTTTGACTTCCTTAGCATATGAAGATCCTTTTGGAACTTCCCTTATCTTTACTCCCCCCAGCCCCAAAACATATAATCATTTGCTCCTCATAATCCTGGGGCAGCAGGCAACAGCAAGCAGCAGCAGCTCTTTCTGCACATGGGTCCTATCCCCTGCTTTTAATAAAGCCACCATTTTGCATGGAAGATGTCTCAAGAATTCTTTCTTGGCCATCAGCTCTGGACTCCAACAAATCTTACCTAGGTATCCAAAAACTACATCAGCATCAATATACCTACCTTTGGTAATTTATGGAATAACATGTATTGTTCACTTAATGGTTGCCTTTGATGGGATCTCACCATGGATTCCTGAAGGAATGAATACTACCCTAGACCTCTTTCTTTTCTTTTCTTTTCTTTCTTTCTTTCTTTCTTTCTTTCTTTCTTTCTTTCTTTCTTTCTTTCTTTCTTTCTTCTTCTTTCCTTTCTTTCTTTTCTTTTCTTTCTTTCTTTCTTTCTTTCTTTCTTTCTTTCTTTCTTTCTTTCCTTTCTTCTTTCTTTCTTTTTTTTTAAGATTTTATTTATTTATTCATGAGAGAGAGAGAGAGAGAGAGAGAGAGAGAGAGAGAGGCAGAGACACAGGCAAAGGGAGAAGCAGGGTCCATGCAGGGAGCCTGATGCAGGACTTGATCCTGGGACTCCAAGATCACGCCCTAGGCCGAGGCAGGCGCTAAACCACTGAGCCACCCAGGATCCCCTACCCTAGACCCCTTTCTAATATAAATCCCTAACCCCAAGCAATGACGAGACTTATTCTCCTTTTCTTTTTGAGTCTTCCAGACACTGCTATTCTCTGTTACTCACACTATTTAATAAATTCTGTTTTCACTTTCTCCAATTTGCATTTGATTTCTATGCTGTGAAAAGCCAAGAACCTTCTTGGCTGGTTCTGTGGGGGCCCTCTCTGGGTCCACGAACCCAGCCTGCCTGCGTCAAAGCTACCAAAAATAAAAAGAAAAAAAATCTTGGTAAGAAAGGAAAGTAAAATGCATGCTTTTGGTATGAAAAAGTATGAGGAATGGAAATAGGTTTTTTTTTTTTTGAGGAAAAAGAAAATTTTGTCCTAAAGTGAAGTTAGTTATTTAAAGAGAGAAATCTCAGGACAAAATCTGAATGTAAAAAAGAAAGTTGTAAAAGGTTTACTGGAAAGGAACCTCTAGAAAGAAATTTTTCTATGCAGTCTGTATCAGCTAAATTTCAAAGAAATTTACTTAAGAATGAGTTTTGAGAATGAAATTTGCTCATTTGCAATGACAAGGATGGAACTAAAGGGTATTATGCTAAGCAAAACAAGTCAGTCAGAGAAAGACAAATACCATATGGTTTCACTTATATGTGGAATTTAAGAAACAAAACAGATGAACATAGGGGAAGAGGGGGAATCAAATAAGATAAAAACAGAGGGAGGCAAACTGTGAGAGACTTAACTAGAGAACAAACTGAGGGTTGCTGGAGGGGAGAGGGGTGGAGAGTTGGGGTAACAAGGTGATGGGCATTAGGAGGGCACGTGATGAGATGAGCACTGGGTATTCTATACAATTGATGAATCACTGATTGGGTCTGATGAGAGGATTCAAAGGATCCTCTACATAAGAAAGTGCTCTCTACATAAGAAAGAGATAATAAATGACTTAGGTTTTTTAAAAAATGTAAACTACATGGGAAGCACTATCAAATAAGTGATACTTAACCTTCTTATATTATATTTGCATAGGTATATACTATAAAAAATATAATATGCCCTGGTATGTTATTGTCTTGAAGTATTGTACATTCCAGAAATGACCAAATTTCTCTGTCAACTGCAATATGATGAACACTGATCTGATCTTTAGCCATGGCCATTTTTAAATCTTTGATCATTCACAACAATTAAGCTATAACTCAGATGTGTTTGCAGAATCTTTCTGTAAATGAATGCATTTCATCTTTAGTAAGACTCAAGAGAAGAACTCTAAGTACAAGTTTCTGATGACCTTAAGATCATAAACTGACACTGGCTAAAGGTTTCTGGAACTAGTGTAAGAACTGGATTCAAGCAAAAGTAGAATTAATAACATGGGACCGAATGAGTTGAAGGGGATGGTTATAATTTTTATAACAATTTTGTTTGTAGCATTGCTAGTTTTCCTAATTTTTGTTTTTCCAGATTTAGGGAAAGTTTTTCTCTTAAAGTAACTAAGACTTAGAGCAATTTGATAAAATATACCTTTGTGAACAAAATGAATCATTTATCTTTTTCTCCCTACCAGATTCCTACAGAATTAAAAAATTCTTAGTCTTATATTTTCATGACAACATATTTATTTGCTTAAGTTCAATAAGAATCTGTTTTCTTTGTAACAATTGGAAACCTTGGTAAAATAAATAAATAAATTTATTTTTATTTACTTACTTTAGAGGGAGAAAGAGAGAGCAGGAGCAGGAGAGGCAGAGGGAATGGGAGAGAGAATATCAAACAGACACCATGCTGAACACAGCCTGATGAGGGGCTCAACCTCATGATCCTAAGATCATGACCTGAACTGAAACCAAGAGTTGGACACTCTACCAACTGTGCTACCCAGGCACCCCTGAAACATTGGTTATATTATGAAAGACTTGAGCAGAATGTCATATTTGAGAGACATGCATAAACTCAAGATATGACCAGACAGCTTTAAGGTGCTAAAGTTGACTTTACAGAGCCGATAAAGCCCATTGGAAAAATAGCCTGCTACCTTGTTTATGGGGTTCCCAAGCAGCCTTAACAGATGAGTAAAGAAAGTTACTTCCTGGCAGGCCTAAGAACCTCAAGATATTTTAGGAACCTTAAGAAGAGTATTATTAACCCAAGTGCACACAGAATGATAGGCTAAATCTGATGGCAAGTATTTTGCTTGGCTTTTGGCTTAAGAGACTGTTAAAAGTTCAATTTGGAGATTCCTTATAAAAAGTTTCAGCAGAGACTCCTGAGTAGCTCAGCGGTTGAGCCTCTGCCTTCGGCTCAGGATGTGATCCCGGGTCCTGGGATAGAGTCCCTCATTGGGCTCCCCGCAGGGAGCCTGCTTCTCCTTCTTCCTATGTCTTTGCCTCTCTCTGCGTGTCTCTCATGAATGAATAAAATCTTAAAAAAAAAAAGTTTTAGCAGACCAGATTTAAAGAGCTTATATGACCAATTGTTCTTCTTGCTGCACTAAGTAAATAAAAAGGACAAAGTTTTTTGTTTTTTTTTTTTTAAACTTGACTTATTTTGCAAACAAATTAGTATTAATTTGGCTATTTTTGGTAGGGTAATGGTCATTACAGAAGGAAAAAATGATATTTTGAAACACACCTTTGTGGATATTAGAATATCCACAGTAATACAGTCCATTATAAACTGAACTAGATCCTGATCTCTTATACTTTTATACAATGCCTAGGCTACAACTCTCCAAAATAATTTTTTCAATTCTTCCTCCATCCTTTTGACTCGTTAACCTTTTGATAACTAAAACTACCCTTTTTCCTGAGGCCCTACAAACTGATTATGAACAACTTAAACTTCATAGCAATCAGCACAATCTCATATATAGTCTTCATGCCTATTGCCCCAGTGGGCAACTCAAATAGATCCCCAAAGACACCTGAACGACAAAAATCTGTTAGATTGCTGCTACCTGCCCTCACTCTAAAGATGCTTGAGGCTGATATCTAGAAATCCTCTTGACTGCCCTCAAAACTCAAAAAGTAGTTTATAATTTGATCTAATCATTAACCATTGCTTTTTCTTTTGTTTCCATGCCTCTGACTTATTACCTGATTATTTAAGCCCTAGGTCTCAGTTTGAGAACACACTCATAGCACCACTACCTGAAATGAGTCTAACTGAACTGACCTACTATCAGAACAAGGAGACTAGTTGGAGGAGACAGAACCACCTACCACCTGAACTTTTAATGTGTGAAACTGATGTAAGAATGAGTTAGGGACAGATGGGGCTAGCCAGGGAAAGATAAGGTAAAGGCCCAGAGTCAGGCCCCCGCAATCTGCGGGTTCCCATAAATCCCAAGGAAAACAGAGATAAGGCAATCAAAACAGAGAAGAAAGTAAGTTAGGCTCCCTGGCTCTGAGGAGTTAGGGAGTATCTCCCCCTTTGATGGTTACCAGACAATCCCAGAGATGAGATTCACCAGAACCCCAAATAGCCATACATCAATCACTTGAGATAGTACAAAGAAATCTCAAGATGTTGAGTTACCTAGTTAGGTTCCCAATAAAAGGTCAGTCCTACAGGTCCCCAGTGGCAACACTGTCAGGACCTCTCTCACTCCTGAGAGCTTTCTCTGTATTTTTCCTTAATAAACCCCTATTACTTACTCTCTTGTGTCTGCAAGATTCATTTTTTGACTCTGTGAGACAAGAACCAAGCTCTCCTGTATCAAAACTTCCAGAGAACTTTAGGGGTGAAGGGAAGGATACCCAAAATGTGCCACTTTGTTATATATTTTTCAATAAAAGCTACTTAAGAAGCAACCAATGCAAAAAGCACTCTCTGATCTCCCCACCATTAACACACTTTGTCTACAGAAATAAGAATCTCTTATGTTGAAGTAGGTTTTTGTCTCATGGAGTCAAAGAATGAATCTCATGGACAAAGGAGAGTGAGTAAAGCAACAGAAGTTTATTAAGCAAGGGTACAGAGAGAGCTCTCAGGAGTGAGAGGGGTCCCGACAGGTTTGCCAACGGGGCCTCTGCGAACAGTCTTTTATTTAGAATTGAGCAGGGAGCTTGGGGCCTTATCATTCTTGTGATGTCCTGGTTTGAGTAAGGACGGTGATACCACCTTTAATGGCTCCCTTTGGGTCTGATTATTCTTTGTTGGTCACAGGGGATTGTCATAAAAAGACACCTAGGGCAGGGTGATCTGGTTTGTTTCCTTATCTCTGGTTTCCTTACACCTCAGCATTTTTGGGATTTCTGTGAGCCTGATCCTATAGTCCCCTACTTATTTTTCCCTACCTAGCCCTGCCTGCCCCTTACTCCATGTAAAAGGTACCCTCACTGTACCATGAGGTAGAGGCATTCTCATCACCAGAGACAGAAAATTTAGAGATGAGAAAAACAGTATAAACAACCATTGTTACTTATTTTTTACTAATTTACTCCTCCAGCCCCAACTCTGGTTAGAATTCCTTACTAACTAAAGATCCCGAAGTTAAATTTTTTCACAGGTCTATTGTGTCTTTGTCTAAAATGTATAAAACTTGCCTGCCTTGGTCATTTCTTTAGGTCTTGGTTTCATTATTGGGCTTCTGTGTCCATGTAATAAAACTTTTTTTTCCTGTTTATCTGTCTCATGTCAACTTAATTCTTAGTATAGTTAGAAGCATTCTGAAGGGCAGAAGAAACATTTCTTCCTTCTTTACAAGAGTAACTCAGACATTTTTAAACTACTACTTGAAGCAATGGAATAGAAACTCCACATAACAGAAGTTACTTTTGGAAGATGAGTCACACAGGATTAAGCTACTGACAGTGTTTATCCTGGGTTCATAACAGAGTAGTAGAAATAAAATAGGACTATTATTATCTTATATTTCTACATCATTTATATTTGAAACACTTAAGGCAATTTGCTTATGTTTGAAATCAGTTAATCTTTGCAATTTTTCTCTTCAAGACTAGGAGCTGTTATTTGTACTCAACTGTATTTTATAAAGGAAAAAAGCAGCAGCCTCAACGGAACCAGAAATATAACCTATTCTTACTATTGTATCCAGTAAAATATTTCCTTCTTTTATATATAGGACTAGGTTTTTTTAATTGATAGACAACAGAACCTGAAACAAAATAGAGGACTGTGAGAATATTCAACATAAAAATGTCCCCTAATGGGCTGATGATTGTTCTGGATGTGGTTCTATGCCTTTAAGAAATCAAACTCTTACCTAAATTGATCTTCCTAGAATGGCAGAAAATGCCTTAAACTGGTTGCTAAGAAATGTGGATTTTATTTACACCTTTATATCCACTATTTTTCTGATTTTAGATAAGTCACCTAACATCTCCAGTTATAAATCTATAAAATGAATATGCTATATGGTACTATAATTACTTTACAATGTTGTTAGAATTTTGTTACGTAAGGATTAACAGTACACAGATGCTCCCCCTAGCGAGTCTGTATATAGAGGTAGGCACATTTTGTTAATAATAAAACTTAATACAACATAGTAAGCTGTGTAAACAAATGGTAGCATGGTAGCAATCTAAGAAAATCTAAACCATCTAAACACAATGGTGTTTCAAGTTGTTAAAGACCAAAAGAAGTCATTAATTCTACCAATAAGTAGGATTTAGAAGTCAGAAGATTTTAAATAAGCATTTAGTTTTCAACAGGACTTTGAAAGAAAAATAAAGGTTTTCTTTTAACCTCTTTCTCTACAGTATGTCTGGGCTAAGACACTGAATCAAAATGTGGATCTCAATTATGCAAGTCTCATAACATTGTTAATAACCACCATCCCTTAATAAGACAGCCTCTGGATGAAAGCCAACATAGCATTTTTTTCCCCAAGATTTTATTTATTTATTCATGAGAGATACAGAGAGAGAGGCAGAGACACAGAGGGAGAAGCAGGCTCCCTAAGGGGAGCCCAATGTGGGACTCGATCCCAGGACCCTGGAATCATGACTTGAGCCAAAGGCAGACGCTCAACCACCGAGCCACCCAGGTGCCCTATCAACATATTATTTTTTATAGAAAGCATCAGATTTGAAATTGTGATATTATCAGAGTGACATTGGGCAAGTCACTTAACCTTTTCATGTTTCACTTCTTTTCTCTGTAGAATAATAAAACAGTACCTACTTCTGAAAATTAATGTATGTGAATCTTTTAGAAGTGTACTTTTATTTTTTTTAAGATTTATTTATTCGTGAGAGACACACAGAGAGAGGCAGAAACACAGGCAGAGGGAGAAGCAGGCTCCCAGCGGGGAGCCCAATGCAGGACTCCATCCTTGGATCATGCCCTGAGCGAAAGGCAGACGCTCACCCACTGAGCCACCCGGGCGTCCCTAGAAGTGTATTTTTCTTTAAGGATACTGTCTGCTGAAAGAAAATGCATCCAAATTCCATGATAAAACATAAGAGCTTCTTTTAAAAATTTCATTCATGTATTCAGAATTTTTTCTTTATTGTTAAAATCAATATTTTGAGAATACTCCCCTGACATAATTGATAAATTTTTAATAGAGCATACACCTTTCACTCTTAATTTGACTAGGGTAAGTGCAACACATTTATTAACATATTTTTTATCTATTTGTCTCAGGCTCCATCTTAATATTAGTGATATAGAATACAATTACAAACAATAAAAATAATAGGAGAAAGGACAAAAGCTGATGGAGAACTTTTTACCCAAGTAATAAGCTACAAAAATGTACAAACCTAACTTATAAACAACTATCTTTCTCCACTTGGGTAGAGATAGCGTCACTGGTGACCATTACTGAAGCACAGGAAGAATTTAAATGATGTTTGCTGAGGTTGAAAAGAGGGCAGAACACGAGAAGAACTTATCATAAACTCAGAGCTACAGGATTCATCATGCAGGAAGCAAGAATCACAAAAATGACGCTAAATATATTTTCAGGAAAAACAGAAATAGTAGTCATGTAAAACTTAAAAAAATTTTTTTTACAAAGGAACATAGCTTACATTCTCTCCAGCTAAAATGTTCCTTCCTCCAGTATCATCGTGGCTTACCCCTTCACGTCAACCAGGTCTCTGCTGAAATGCCACCTCATCCACAGGTCCACATTAATCACTGTATGTGATACAGCACCTACCCACTTGCTTCACTCTCAAAAAGAAAACCAAAGGCCCAAGATGGACTCAGTTATATTTAGGCCCCAAGTCAGCAAATCAAGACTTAATACTTAACCTAAATGCAGTTTCAACCTCCCCACGAATGTAACCTTTGACCAATCAACATAGAATTTCTTGGTCGGCACTAAGAAATTTGTGGGAAGACAACCTCTGTTGCCTTTAGGAGGAAGATCTTGTCTAAAACAATGCATTCTTTGTGAATAAACTTTTTTTTTCTTTTTTCTGTTCCTTTTCTACTTTTAAAAACCTTTCCTTTTTTACTGCTGAATAGAATTCCTTTCTATTTGCTAGATGGGATGCGGCCTGATTAATGAACCATTTAACAAAGCCAATTAGATCTTCAAATTGACTCAATTGAATATTTGTTATTTACACGGATTTGGTGACAGTAGTTGGGACCAAAGGAGACTTATGGTGGCTTGAGGAACAATGAAAAAAAATGTATAGTATCACAAACCCTTTGAGGTCACTATTTTTCTTGCAGTTTCCAAGCGCTGTGGATAAGAGTTCCCTCTTGGTTCTGAGCTTTGCTCTCTTTACTTTGAGCACCCAATCTAATCGGCTTTTCTTTCCAAGGAACATCAGTTGGAGCTGGCAGACAATTCTGCCTCCAGCCCAGTTGAACTGGCAGATGATTCTGCCAAAAGCCAAGCCCCGTAGTCTTTCAGACTGCAATCCTAGGTTTTTTAGTGGAAAATCCTAGTCCTCAATTCTATCTCCAGATTCCATGCAGGAAACTGCTGGCAGTTTAGTCCATGGTTCTCCATTTGTTTGGAATCCTTCCTGGGATTCCAACATTGGGAACTGTGGGTGGCAGCTGCAGTTCTGCATTTTGTTTGGAAACAGTCTGCAGTCCCCATTCTTGGATTTGTTGGTTCAATCCTTTCCCCAGTCCAAGGTTCCATGGGAATTAGTGGTGGTGTGCACAGGGCCTTCTCTTGGCCAACACAGTAACATCTCTTGGTTACTGCTGATTTATTAAATGCACATGTTTTTTTGTCTTGTTTGGTGTAGATAAAAGCTATTGCTAACAGGGATCTCAAATGCCAAAAGGTCATAAAGATTGGTGGGTACACAATGAGCATTTAAGAGCTGTGAAAGTGCTCATTTCCTAACCCAAAGACTCCTTTGTTAGGATAATTTGGTCATGGAAGCTGTTAGATTGACACTAAGTCACCCACCAACCTCAAGAAAATTTCTGTGCAACAAGGCACACTGTGAGACACTACACAACCCTGCAGCATTATCCCTTTTTGGTATTAATTTGGCTCCAAGAGACCAAGATGCATAGCTAAGAGAAAAATCATAAATAAAGAACAATAAAATGGGATCCAGAATTAAATGCACCACCTTCTATCATACCTGCTTATTTTATATTTAAGAACTATGGTCCCAGAAGTCAGAAATATCTACAAAAATGGCAAAATCTTACCAAGTTTGTTTTGTGTCCTAAAGAACTTGATTTGATGACTGTCAGGCTACGGTCCTTAAAAATAAGGCTGGACAGAAATGTGAGTTGTCATATGCAGCTAGGGTCTGAGTGAACTGCCATCCCTCAGGGTTATTACAATCTAGAATTACAATGGCCATTATGAGGAACATTCTAATTAGATAAAATTATGTAAGAAGTGAACCTAAAGGCAAAATTTTCAAAATTCCCCAAATAACTTTATTAAAACTTTCACTGTAAAAAGCTGGTAACAAATTAAAGATAAGAGGTACCTGATAGGAAAGGCTACAGATATAACTGATGTAACTCCTGCTGCTCTCTTCTGTTTCCCCTGTGAGTATTCATTCTAGTGACTCTCTGAATAGTTTTCCCTGCTCTGAAAAGAGGACATGAATGTAAACAAGAGCCCACCAAGTTAATGTCCTTACAGACACCTTCATATCTACCTTTCAAAGGAGGGCCCTATACGCCTCTTCCAGTCTACCCAGGGCTTTTCTGATAAACTGCAACCTTATACCCTTAAACAGCCAAGTGAAGATTAAGATTAAAAGAAATTGTCCTTATTTTACAAGTCTTTTCAAAACCAGACATGCAGCACTAGAGGCAATTCAAAATTTACCTATTTCTTTCATACTGATCTCCAAACATCCTGTTTATCTCAAAGGCTTTTAAATTATTGGTCTTGGAAAAACAAAGTTTTCCTCTTGGAGGAACTCACATTCTTTCCCTGTGCCAGAGATGAAAATATTAAAAGTACAAACCTCAGGGAAGTAATTCTTTTCAGAAGTAGAATGAAAAAACGAAAGGTCATTTTAAATTTAGAAGAGTAAAAAAATCATGTGTTGTTTCCACAAATATTAGCAGAAAAAACTTAAACCATTTGAGCAGGTAACCTTAATTTACTCTATTTGCCAGTAAAACAGTTTGGATCCAACTGTTCTTTTACAGACTAGTGAATATTGCATACCATAATACCAGTCCTATGGCTAAAAAAATCTGAAAACAAGATCTCTGTTTATATGTTTATCTATTGTAGATATGCAGCATTTTCTACCTCATTTCTACATTTGCTGAGATTTGCAAAGCATTCTATTTAATTGGCTTAAAAATAAGCACTTATTTTAAAATCTCAAATAAAATAGAAATCAACACAAATGCTTTTAAGTTCATGTGACCATAAGATATTTATATTAAAGCTAGTTTAAGGTTGTTGGTTTGATTAAAATACTTATCTTAGAATTATAAACATTGAATATAATGCAGACATAACTTCCTTACTCTTTCTGGGTTTATGAGTCAGGTAAGTTAATGTTATATCTGTTGCAAAACTTGTCAGCAAAAAATAACAGAATAATGGCTGACTTTGCCTAATGCTTCTTGATGTCTTCACAAGTAATCTCAAAATAATTATTAAGAACAAGTAAATTAAATAAATATATGGATGATAAAAAGGTTTTATGTCAACTTTTTTTAGCAGTAAGTATGTTTTATAAAACATATGTACTTAAAAACAGTTTTCCTAATCTCTTTGGTAGCTTAAAATTCTAAAGTTTTACTAAGTGAAGTTAAATAATGGAAAATTATCAAAATATCTAGAACATTTCCAGATAAGATAAAATAATGAAACACTAATCACTAAACATAGGCTTACCCACTTTTTGCTCCCTTTTACATAGGAACTAAAAATATCTGCAGCTATTAGTAAACATGTTTTAAGCAATGCTAAGAAATTTCCTGAGGGAAAAAAGCATGTTTCTAGAAATCATAAAAAAGTATTTATAAATCTGCCAAATTCACAGAACGCTAATGTAAAAGACAGCTCACAGTTGTTTACTTTTTAGTTAAGGTTCCTAAAGGTTAAGAAAGAATTCAAGTAAATGTATGTGATTAGAACTACTAGAACATCTCTGTATACAAAAAAAGTAGGATTGCTCTTCTGATTTGGAATCATTAAGAACAAAAACTGCCCTTAAATCTTCCTGGAAGGGACTATACCAGATCTTTCTTAGTACCCAGATGAGAGTCACAATTCAGGGACTTAAATTTTGGATATGCATCTCACAAATAAAGAAGTCTCCACCTGACATGCAGTGCGGTACAGATGTTGGAGACTCCAAATTAAATTGATGAGGAGGGCAGCCCGTGTGGCTCAGTGGTTTAGCGCCGCCTTCAGCCCAGGGTGTGATCCTGGAGACCTGGATCTGGTCCCACATTAGGCTCCTGGCATGGAGCCTGCTTCTACCTCTGCCTGTGTCTCTGCCTCTCTCTATCTGTGTCTCTCATTAATAAATAAATAAAATCTTAAAAAAAGTTGATGACGGAAGTGAAGTCGCTGACATTGAGGTAGACTCCTTCCTCCAAACATGCTGGATCAAGATTTCATACTTTAAACAGGTAACTCCTTCTTCTTTCCTTTCTGTCCTTTACTCTGGCACTGGTCTGGAAAAGATAATGCCACCATCTGGGTCTCCCAGGCCATGGCAAATGGGAGAAAGTTTGTCTTTCAGATCGTTGGATCTGCCATCAAAAACTTGTAGGTACCTGGGCGGCTCAGTGGTTAAGCATCTCCCTTAGGCTCAAGTCATGACCCCAGGGTCCTGGGATTGAGTCCTACATCGTGCTCCTTGCTCAGCAAGGAGCCTGCCTTACCTTTCCCTCTGTCCCTCCTCCCGCTTGTGCTCTCTTTCTTAAATAAATAAATAAATAAATAAATAAATAAATAAAATCTTAACCCCCCCCCCCCCCCCCAAACTCTTGTCTATTAACAGTGCCAGCTTAGTGGAAGTAGTTTATATCCTGATAGGGTTTATCTTTGTCTGTGATGTTATTCCTTGGGCCTGTGAATGCTAAAATGGCTGCTGCATAATCAGGTAATGCCTCTCAGGTTTTCCAACTGTGCCCTAAATTGTTGTATCTCATCGTTAGACTCAGGGGGATTTACATCATGAAGGTAGAGAAAGGAGCTACAGAATTATTTACAACTCAGGATTTGCTTCCTTTGGTGGGACCATACTACTCTGGTTAGAAGTAAATATAAATAAGAATATGATCAGAAGCCACTCCTTAACTCAAAGATTGAACAAAATCTGTTGCTAAGACAATAGCTGCTCTACAAAGATCCTTAGAGCTTCCTTCATTTATAAGGCTCCAAGTAAGCAAACCAAGACTCAATACCTGACCAAAGTTCAGTTTCAACTCCTACCCAACCCTGCCAGGAATATAACCTTTAGCCAGTCAACATGGAATTTCAAGGTCAGCACTAGGAAATTCACTGATAGGCCCCTTGAGTTCCTCTGAGGAGGGTGACCGTGCCTAAAACAATATATTCTTTGCTAACACTTTTCTTTTCTATGTTCTACCTTTAAAAACCTTTTATTTCCTACAGTTCCTTTTTCTTTGTTAGATGGGGTGCTGCCCAATTGTTTATAAAGCCAATTAGATCTTCAGTTTACTCAGCTTAATTTTTGTTATTTAACAACTCTCCCTTGGCTTTTTCTCTGGATCACTTAATATCTGTCTGAAATATGGCATGTTTATTATTGAGCTCCCTCTATGTTAGAATGGAACCTCTGGGTTTGTACTTCAATTTGTTGCCATTTTCAGAGAGCAGATTAAAAACTTGGAAGAAAAATGGAAAAAATCGGAGTCCCAAATAGGCATGCAAATGATATGACTGAACAAATGCTAAAGGGAATTTTTAAAAAATTTACTTTCTCAGGCAGCCCAAGTGGCTCAGTGGTTTATCACCATCTTCACCCCAGGGTGTGATCCTGGAAACTCGGGATCAAGTACCATGTCGGGCTCCCTGCATGGAGCCTGCTTCTCCCTGTGACTGCTTCTCCCTCTGCCTGTGTCTCTGCCTCTCTCTCTGTGTCTCATGAATAAATAAACAAAATCTTAAAAAAAATTTACTTTACCATTGAGGTGAAACATGTTAGAAAACTCAGGTTGCTTAAAGAGAAAAGAGCAGGCAGGATAAAATTTTTATGTAGATTATATCAGCAAGATGATGTTAGATACGAAAATAAGATTATTAGCAAAGACAAGGGCTCATAAGGAACAAATATAGCTTGACAAATTACTATGGTTTTCAAGAGTGTATACAATGAACATTTGTGGTAAAACTTCAAAATTCTAGGAAAGAAATAACACCTCAAAAGTCCTTTTTTTAAAATTGAGGTATAATTGACATATAACATTATGCTAATTTCAGGTATATAATATAATGATTTGATATTTGTATATAATGAAATGATCACCACACTAAGTGTAGTAGCATTTTTTTTCTCTCACGATGAAGATGTTTAAGATCTTTTCTCTCGGCAACTTGCAAATATGAAATATAGTATAATTAGCTACAATCAACATGATCATAATTCTTATAAAGTGAAGAAGGATGCAGAAGAACTTGTTTTTAATAACCATCTTAACAAGTTGGACACAGCTAAATGTTACTGAAGTTCAATAACTTCATTATACATGAGAGGTATGAACACTGAACTACAAGAAAATCAAGCATACTAACATTTTTTTCATAATTTCTTCAGCAATTTATAGAGCTCATAATAAAACTTACAGAGAGCTAAGTGCTAAAATGTAAGGTTAAGTCTATCTGAATAGTGCAGGTAACTGTTGGATCAGGCACATAGGCTTATCAAGTGACATCAAATCAGGTTTCTTCAACTTCGTAAGAATGTTATGACTGAGAAAAGTCAGAGTCAAAGACCTGCTGAACACGCATTTCTACAAATAGCAATTCAAATAAGCTATTGTCATTGTAAAACAGCCCAAGGCTCCTGACATCTTTAGAATGTCCCTAGGTAAGAGCTACTGCAGGTCAGTAAAAATAATTCCTAGCGGCAAGGATGAGCAGCCTCCAGACAGAATCTGTTCTCCAGGGCATATAAGAGCAGTCTTCCACTCTTCTCCAAACTTAGAAGCTTTAGGAAAGGCTTCCAGCTCCTTCTTCTGAAATATGACTCTGGATCCTCAAGCTACAAGGCTGCTCACACAGAGGTGTCGCAGACTCTATCTGAATGGATGCTGCTGTGTGCTAAATTCTTGGCTTTTCCAATTTAGGTCAAACTTCTTCCATTTACTTAAATTTCTGGTGCTCTAAAGTGCTTCCCACTTTGTAAAAAGGCAAACAGGAATGCATTCCCAGTGCAAGAAGCAGACTTTAAACAAATTACTGCTGCTAAAACAACACAAAACCACCTTTGTCAACTATATGGTCATCCCTTAGCTCCAATTTATTTATGGTAAGAACCGTATCACAACTACCATTAAGTGAATCTTTAAAAAGGAAAATACAGACCCGTGTTACCATAAGTCATTATTTTTTTATTGTTAACTCCGCTATGATAAATGTTTGTAACATCTTTTTTGATTTATCATTATTTTGCAAATGTTTCTCTAGATTTTTAGATATAATTCTACTTCATTGGAACATTAAAAGATACCATTGAATTAATGTCACATTTTAAATAACAAATGTTTGGGCCTGGGTGGCTCAGCGGTTTAACACTGCCTTTGGCCCAGGGCATGATCCTGGAGACCTGGGATCCCGTCCCATGTCGGGCTCCCTGCATGGAGCCTGCTTCTCCCTCTGCCTGCATCTCTCTCTCTCTCTCTCTTTCTCTCTCTCTCTCTGTTTCTCATGAATAAATAAACAAAATCTTTAAAAATAAATAAATAACAAATGTTTTAACATAAAATATTGATTTTCCCTGAAATTGTAAATCATGCTTGCTCAGTATTAATAGCAAAAATACAAAATTAAACAAAAAATAAAGAGAAATAAGTGAAAAAAATACATAAAAAAACTATAAATTCACCAATCAAATCAGAGACTATCATTGTTGACATTTTGGTATATTACTTTCTAATAATTTCACTATTCACACACAACTGAGATTTTACACTTGTATCTTTTAAACACTTCTGCTAAGAATATATCATATGTTGCTTAAAAATGACATTAAATAATGACATTATATTGTTCTCTTTAGTTTACTCAGTGAATCTTCCGTTGGCCATGGAATTTCCGAGATGATGATGATAATATTCTGTAGCAGAAAGGGCAATTAGGTTCTTTCTATGTGCTAAGGAAATTTAAGTAAGCACCTTAATAGGCATTAGCTTCATTTGATCCTTCTCATCTTAAGGCTTTGCATGATCTACTTCCTTGCTAGAATACTTATATCCATGATCTCTGTGTGCAAAGATTTTTATGGGCTTCCTTTGATAATTCAGCTCTCAGTTGAATGACACTTTTCAGATATATCCACTTCTCCTTACTTCCCATCAAGAGTAAGTGTACTGGGGATCCTTGGGTGGCACAGCGGTTTGGTGCCTGCCGTTGGCCCAGGGCGCGATCCTGGAGACTCGGGATCGAATCCCACATCAGGCTCCCAGTGCATGGAGCCTGCTTCTCCCTCTGCCTGTGTCTCTGCCTCTCTCTCTCTCTCTCTGTGTGACTATCATAAATAAAAAATAAAAATTAAAGAAAAAAAGAGTAAGTGTACTGGCACACAGCTGGTGCTCCAAAGTATTTTTTAAATGAATCCATGAAGGAGGAGAAATAAAAATGGCAAAATTGAAGATTTGGAGCTCATCTCCTCACACAGACATGCTAAAACTACAAACACATAAGAAGAATCTTCTCTGAGAATGACCTGACACTAGGAGAACAGCTCTTTCACAACTAAAGATATAAAGAAAAAGCCATATTAAGAAAACTTGAAGGGGCAGAGATATGATCTGGTAAGGACCAACAATTCCACTGTGGTGGCCTACAAAGCAGGAAAGTTATCACAAATGAAAAGATTCTATCTGAGGAGTGGGGTGTTTTGCCCCACATTGGGTACTCCAGCCCTGGGAACCTACACCAGAAAGCCAAGAAACTCACTTGTCCTGAGACCCTGCACAAAGGTAGTAGTTTGAAAAGCACCAAGGTCACATGTGAAGGACACTTAACTAATTTTAGGGTATGTGCCAGAAGGGAAAGGATCTGTAGGAACTTTCTCTGGGAATGGAAGTAGATACCAGTTTTTGTTACTCTCCTTCTGTGTTGCTGGCCTGACAAAGGTGAACACCATTTAAACACTTTCTGTCTGCTTGGCCTGCCTGGGCATTCCTGTATAGACTTGCCCCATTCAGGTAGGCACCCCTACAAATTGGCTCTAATCTTGCCACAAGTATCAAGCAGCCTTGGCAGGAAAGCAACTCTCACACACACAAAAGTGGCTCTATTCCAAAATACCTAGCAAGTAGCCACAGTCAGGACCTGTGTCCCTGATTCAAAGCAGCTCCCACCCTACCACACCTGCAAGGTGCCTTGTGGGGACCAGTGCTGACAGCTGCTGGGCCTGGCAACTGGCAAAACCAGGGGTTACCCTGCCCATCAGTGTACCCACAGAAGTCATTGCCCAAACACAACAGACACAAGCAATAAATACAGTAGACACCCCTGTAATAGCTGGTTCGGTTACCAGGAGGAATATTATCAAAGGCCACCACAGGACGATTCTACATAGGCCAAATATCTTTAAGACCAGAAAACATATGGGATCCCTGGGTGGCGCAGCGGTTTAGAGCCTGCCTTTGGCCCAGGGCGTGATCCTGGAGACCCGGGATCGAATCCCACGTCGGGCTCCCGGTGCATGGAGCCTGCTTCTCCCTCTGCCTATGTCTCTGCCTCTCTCTCTCTGTGACTATCATAAAAAAAAAAAAAAAAAAAAAAAAAAAAGACCAGAAAACATAGCTGACCTACCTAATACAAAAAAGCAAACAAAGAAAGTCAGGCAAAATGAGGAGACAGAGAAATACGTTTTAAACAAAGAAAAAGGAAAAATCCTAAAAAAAGAACTAAACAAAATGGACATAAGCAATCAACCTGACAAAGAGTTTAAGGTAAAGGTCATAAAGATGCTAATTGAATTCAGGATGAGAATTAACATGAGGAATTTTTAAAAGTGATAGAAAATACATACAGAAAGATTTAGAACTGAAGAATATAGTGGAAATGAAAACCATACTACATAGAATCAGCCTAAGGGACTAAAAGAAAACTTCAAGCATAAAACATTCACATCATACCTATCCCATTATACAGAAAGAAGAAGGAAAAAAGGAACAGAAAATATATTTCAGGAAATAATAGCAGAAAACTTCCCCAACCAGGGAAAGGACATCTAGATCCAAGAAGAACAGAGAGCCCCAGGCAAGATCACACAGAAACAGATTATAATTCAAACGTCACAAATTAAAGATAAAGACAGAATTTTTTTTTTATTAAAAAAAAATTTTAATTTATTTATGATAGTCACACACACAGAGAGATAGAGGCAAAGACATAGGCAGAGGGAGAAGCAGGCTCCATGCACCAGGAGCCCGACGTGGGATTCGATCCCGGGTCTCCAGGATTGCGCCCTGGGCCAAAGGCAGGAGCCAAACTGCTGTGCCACCCAGGGATCCCAAGACAGAATTTTTAAAGTGGCAAGATAAAGTTAGGTAGCTACATATAAGGGAACACTAATAAGACTATTATCTTTGAATGATAGAAACTTTGCAGGCCAGAAGGGAGTAACATATATTCAAAGTGCTAAGAGGAAAAAAAAAAAACCTATAACCAAGAACACTCTACTCAGAAAAGTTATTATTCAGAAATGTGGCAGAGAAAGAGTTTCCCAGACAAATAAGAGTTCACTGAAACTAAACTGGACTTACAAAAAATTTAAAGTGACTTCTTGGAAAGTCACTTTATTTTTTTTTTTAATTTTTATTTATTTATGATAGTCACAGAGAGAGAGAGAGAGAGAGGCAGAGACACAGGCAGAGGGAGAAGCAGGCTCCATGCACCGGGAGCCTGACGTGGGATTCGATCCTGGGTCTCCAGGATCACACCCTGGGCCAAAGGCAGGTGCCAAACCCCTGCGCCACCCAGGGATCCCGGAAAGTCACTTTAATTGGAAAAGAAAAAGCCATAACTAGCAGTAAAAAATTATAAAAGAAAAAAAATCTCACTGGTAAAAAAGCAAACACATAGTAAAGGTAGCAGATAAACACTATTACAAAGGTTGAAAGAACTGGTAAAATCAACTGTATCTACTAATTGGTTAAATGATACACAAAATAAAAAGATGCAAAGTAACACATCAAAACATAAAACATGGGCAGCAGAATAACAATGTAGTACTTTTAGAATGCATTTCAATTTAAGTGAACATTAACTTCCAATAGACTGCTATGTAAATAGGCTGTTATATGAGTCACATGATAACTACCAATCAAAAAGATATGACAGGTAAACAAAAAATGAAAGGAATGCAAACATAACACTTAAGAAAGTCATCAAATTACAAGGGAAAAGAGCAAGAAAAAATTAACACAGAATAACAAAAACGATTAAAAAAGCAGCTAATAAATGGCAATAAGAACACAGCTATTACTTTAAATGTAAATGCACTAAATGTTCCAATTAAAAAAATACAAGGTGGAGATTCCCCAAGATGGCAGCAGATTAGGAAGATTCTAGGCTCATCTCGTCCCAGGAACACAACTAGATAGCTATCAAAATCATTCTAAATACCACAGAAATTGGCCTGAAGATTGACAGAAAAAACTCCACAACTACAGGGAGAGAAGAGGTCACACTGAGAAGGTAGGAAGTGTGGAGATGTGATTTAAGGAAGAAATGGATTGTGAGTGCTGCAGAGGGGAGGGAGCCTTGGCCCTGGAGCAGGGCAAGAGAGAGGAGCACACTGGGGAATGCACAGAGAGACCATTTCCCCAAAAATGCTTGCCTGGAAAATAAGAGGGGATGAATTTTGTGAGTTCTTGCAACCAGCAGGTCTTAAAGCCTAGAGTTTAAAAGGCCAGTGGGCTTGGCTGGGATACAGCCTGGAGGGCACTGCTATGTTCCTGGAGAAAAGGCAGGCAAACAACCCAGGGGCAGATGACATGGAAATAGCGATCTGAAGAATGCCTGGGGCACACAGTGGGGAGATTATTTGCTCATCTTGGGAATGCATTCAGAGACCCCTTTCCCCAACAGGGAGCTGGCCAGTGCCATTGGCCTCCCCGGCCCCTCAAGATAAACACAGTGCCACCTGCAGGAAGCAGTGCAGAGCCCACACAGGCTGCCTCAGTTACTTACACTGATGGAACTGCCCCCTTTTTTTTTTTTTAAGATTTTTTTTTTCGTTAAGATTTTATTTATTTATTCATGAGAGACACAGGGAGCGAGGCAGAGACATAGGCAGAGGGAGAAGCAGGCTCCACACAGGGAGCCCGATGTGGGACTCGATTCTGGGACTCCAGGATCACCCCCTGAGCCAAAGGCAGATGCTCAACCCCTGAGCCACCTAGGCATCCCTGAACTGCCCTTCTCAATCAAGTCTACCTTAGTCTCACTGGTGGGCCATTCTCCAAGAAGACTAGCACAAACCCCTGCCCACACAACAACTCCTGACTAGAAGCTTGATGCAATGAATAGCAGGATGGAAGAAGCAGAGGAATGAATTAGCGAACAAGAAGACACAATAATGGAAAATAATGAACCCAAACAAAAGAGAGGAAGAATTATGTAACATGAAAGTAGACTTACAGAATCCAGTGACTCAATCAAATGTAGTAACATTTGTGTTATAGAAACTCCATAAGAGAAGAAAGAGAAAAGGGGACAGAAAGTTTATGTCAAGAAATAACATCAGAAAACTTCCCTAATCTAGGAAAGGAAACAGATATCCAGATCCAGGAGGCAGAGAGAACTGCAATAAAAATCAACAAAAGTAGGCCAACACCAAGACATATTGTAATTAAATTGGCAAAATGTACTGATAAAGCAGCAAGAAAAAGAAGTCCTTAACTTACAAAGGAAGACTAGCCCATTAAGCTAGCTGCAAGAGTTCTCCACAGAAATGTAGCAAACCAGAAGGGAGTGGCATGATATCTTCAAAGTTCTGAATATGAAAAATCTGCAGCCATGTACACTCTATTCAGCAAGGTGATGATTCATAATAGAAGGAAAGATACAAAGAGCTTCCCAAAGAAAAACTAAAGGAGTTTGTGACGACTGAACCAGCCCTGAAAGAAATATTAAGGGGGACTATTTGAGTGGAAAGGAGAGACCAAAGTGACAAAGACAAGAAAGGAGCAGAGAAAATCTCCACAAACAACAAAACGAGTAGTAAAAATAGGCCTAAATACATATCTATCAATGACTACTCTAAATGTAAATGGACTAAATGCTCCAATCAAAATGGATTACATGTTCCAATCAAAAGTGTCAGAATGGATTAAAAAAACCAGACCCATCTATATGCTGCTTGGAAGAGACTCAATTTAGACCTAAAAACACCTATAGATTAAAAGTGAGGGGATGAAAAACATTTATCACACAAATGGATGTCAAAATGAAGCCAGAGTAACAATATTTCTATTTGACAAACTAGACTATTTTGTTCTTGTATTGTTTTTTTTTTTTAAAGATTTTATTTATGAGAGAGAGAGAGAAAGAGAGAGAGAGAGAGGGGCAGAGACACAGGCAGAGGGAGAAGCAGGCTCCATGCAGGGAGCCTGATGTGGGATTCGATCCCAGACTCCAGGATCATGCCCTGGGCTGAAGTCAGGCGCTAAACCGCTGAGCCACCCAGGGATCCCTCTTGTATTGTTTTTATCCTGCTTTGATATCAAGGTAGTACGGGCCTCATGGAAAGATTTTGAATGTGTTCACTCTATTTGTAAGATTTGTAAAGATTTTTTAAAAAAGATTTTTGTAAGATTATTTGTAAGATTTTTTAAAAAATATTTTATTTATTCATGAGAGACACACAGAGAGAGGCAGATATGGGACTTGATCCCAGGACCACAGGATCATGCACTGAGTCAAAGGCAGATGCTCAACTACTGAACCACCCAGGTGCCCCTATTTGTAAGATTTTGATAATGATTGTGATTATTGTTTTAATGTTTGGTAGAATTCATTAGTGAAAACATGTAGTCTTCGGCTATTTTCTTTGCTAGGAGATTTGTTTTATTTTTATTTTTATTTTTATTTTTATATTTATTTATTTATTTATTTATTTATTTATTTATTTATTTATTTTGCTAGGAGATTTGTGACTTCTAGTTCAACCTTAATTCCTAATATTGGTCTAAGATGATTTCCTATTTCTTGGATTTAAGATTCATGATTCAATCTTAGTAATTTGTGAGTTCTTAATAATTACCTGTTTTTCTTTTCCTAAATAACCTATTTGTCAGTATATTAATTTCTTATAGTAGTTGATTATCGCACTAGGTATTTTTGTGATTATCTGTCGTATTATTTTCTTACACTTCTCATTTTGCTTTTTGAAGCTTCTCTCTCTTTTTTCTTAATGTAGTATGGCCAATTTTGTTTATATCTTTGGAAAAACTGGTCAATATTATCTTATTATTTATTCTGGTCTCTATTTTATTTATTTCTGATTTTTCTTTTTTATTTCCTTCCTCTTCTAAATATTAAGTTTCTTTTTTTTCTAGTTCTTTGTGGTATAATGTTAAATCGCTTATTTTAACTTTTTTCTAATACAAGTATTTATATAATTTAGAGTATAAATTTCACTCTAACATCTGCTTTTGTTGCATCTAATAGGTTTTGAATATTGTGTTTTCTTCTTTTATTTTGAGACATTTTTGACTTGCCATTTGATTTCTTATTTGGCTCACTGCTTGTGCTGCAATGTTTTAATATTTGCATATTAAATATTTCATATTAAAAACGATAAAGACAAATCAAGAAAGACAAGTCTTAATTATAGAGAACAAGCTAATAGTTACCAGAAGGGAGAGGTGTGGGAAATGGGTAAAATAGGTGATGAGGATTAAGGACTACATTTGTCCTGATGAGTACAGGGTGATGTATGGAAGGGCTGAATCACTCTATTTTACACCTGAAACATATTACACTGTACACTAAGGAGAATTAAAATAAAAAAATTTTTAAATTGAACAAAAGATATAGGATGGCTGAAAGGATAAAAAAGCGAAACCCATCTATATACTCCCTACAAATGATTCATTTCACAGCTATAGACACATATAGACTGTAATCAAAGGAAAAGAAGAAGACATTCCATACAATTGGGAATGAAGATATATTTGAGATAGCAAAACTTAAACCTAGAAAATAGATACTAAACAAATCTTATCAAGCATCTTTTCCAACCACAATGGTATGAAACTAGAAATCAGTTATAGGAAAAACAAATCCCACACAGAATACATGGAGGCTAAAGAACAGCTACTAGACATTCAATTGAGTCATTGAAAAAAATCGAAAGAAAATTGTTTCAAATATCTTCAAACAAATAAAAATAAAAGAACAGACGAAAAACTATGGGATGCATCAAAAGCTGGTTTAATAGGTTTACAGTGATATAGGCCTACCTCGAGAAATTAAAAAAAAAAAATCTAAATAAATAATCTAAACTTACACCTAAAGGAAATAGAAAAATAAGAAAAAACCCCTAAAAGTAGTAGAAGGAAGTAATCAAAGATCAATAGAAAAGATCAATAAAACCAAACAGTTTCTTTGAAAATATAAAACATTTTGACAAACATTTAACCAAAGCCATTAAGTACAAAAGAGATGACTCAAGTAAATAAAATTGGGGATATATGATGTTATAATGTATACCACACAAATACAAAGGATTGTAAGAGACTACTACAAAAAACTTATACACAAATAAACTGGAGAACCTAGAAGAAATTGATAAATTCTTAGAAACATACAATTTTCCAAGACTAAATCAGGACGAAACAGAAAATCTGAATAAGATTGATTACTAATAACGAAATTGAATCAGTCATCAAAAAACGCCCAACAAAAATTCAGGAACTAGATGACTTCACAAGTGAATTCTACCAAGCATTTAAAAAAGAATTAAATACCTGTTCTTCTCAAACTATTGCAAAATATTAAAGAGGAGGAAACACTTCCAAATTCATTCCACAAAGCCAGCATTACCCAGATATCAAAACCAGACAATGCAATGACACTACAAAAAAGGAAACTACAGGCCAACATCTTTAATGAAAAAGATTAAAAATCCTTAAGACAATATTAGTAAACCAAATTCATCAATATTTTAAAAGATTCACATACACAATAATTAAATGGGATTTATTCCAGGGATGCAAGAAGGGCTCAATGGTTTAATATCCATAAATCAATCAACAGTTCACCATATTAACATACTGAAGGATAAAAATCATGTGATCACTTCAATAGATGTAGAAAAGGCTTTGATAAAATTCGACCATGCATTTATGGTAAAAAGTCTCAATAAAGTGGATATAGAAAACATACCTCATAGTAAAGGCCATATATGACAAAACAACAACATCATACTCAAAAGCTGAAAGCTCATCCTATAAGATCAGGAAGAACAAGACATAGATGCCCAATCCTGCCACATTATTCAGTGTTAGAAATTTCAGCCACAAAAGACAAGGGAAAGAAATAAAAATCATTCAAATTGGTATGAATGAAGTAAAACTATCACTATTTGCAGATGACATGTACTATATATAGATAACCCCAGACATTCCACAAGAAAAACCAATCAGAATTAATTAATTCGGGGATCCCTGGGTGGCTCAGTGATTTGGCACCTGCCTTTGGCCCAGGGCATGATCCTGGAGTCCCAGGATCGAGTCCCGCGTTGGGCTCCTGGCATGGAGCCTGCTTCTCTCTCTGCCTGTGTCTCTGCCTCTCTCTCTCTCTCTATGTCTATCATGAATAAATAAATAAAATCTTAAAAAAGGGGATTCCTGGGTGGCTCAGCGGTTTAGCACCTGTCTTTGGCCCAGGGCGTGATCCTGGAGTCCCGGGATCGAGTCCTGCGCCGGGCTCCCGGCATGGAGCCTGCTTCTCTCTCCTCCTGTGTCTCTGCCTCTCTCTCTCTCTCTCTCTCTCTCTGTCTATCATAAATAAATAAATAAATCTTAAAAAAATCTTAAAAAAAGAGAATTAATTCAGTAACGTTTCAGGTTATAAAATTAATATACAGAAACTGGTTTTGTTTCTATATACTAAGAACAAACTTAAAAAAGTGAAATTAAGAAAACAATCCTATTTACAATTGAATCAAAAAGGACAAAATTTCTAGGAATAAATTTAACCAAGGGGAAAGACCTATACGCTGAAAACTATAAGACACTGCTGAAAGAAAAGGAAGATGACATATAAATGGAAAGATATCTTGTGCTCATGAATTGGAAGAATATTGTAAATATTTCCATAATACCCAATGAAATCTACACATTTAATGGAATACCTACTAAAATACCACTGTTATTTTTCATAGCATTACATATCTATGGAAGCACAAAAGACCTTGTCTTGTATAGCCAAAGTAATCTTGAGAAAAGATAACAATTCTGTAGGTATCAATCTCCTTGATTTCAAACTATATTATAAAGTTATAGTAATCAAAATTAGTATGGTACTGGCACAAAACCACATAGATCAATGGAACAAAATAGCCCTGAAATAACTCAGGCTTTTCTGGTCAATCAATCTATGACAAAGAAGACAAGAATACCAATGGGAAAAAGACATTCTCTTCAATAGATGGTGTTGGGAAAACTGGACAACTACACACAAAAGAATGAAGCTGGGCCACTTTCTTATACCACACACAAAAATAAACTCAAAACGGATTAAAGACCTAGATGCAAGACCTGAGACCATAAAGATGCTAAGAGAAAAATAAAAGCAATAAACTCTTGGACATTAGTTTTAGTAGTGTTTTTTGGAGTTGTCTCCTCAGGCAAGGGCAACAAAAGCAAAAATAAACAATTATGACTATATGAAATAAAAAATATTTTACATAGTGAAGGAAACCATCAACAAAACAAAAAAGGCAGCCGATTGAATGAGGGAGGATATTTGCAAATGGTATATGTGATAAGGAATTATTATCCAAGATACATAAAGAACTCCTACAACTCAATAGCGAAAAAACAAGGTGATTAAAAAACTGACAGAGGATCTGGATAGGTATTTTCCCAAAGAAGATACAACAGATGGCTAACAAATACATGAAAATAAATTCAACATGATTAGTTATCAGGGAAACACAAATAAAAACCATAATGAGAGAACACCTAACACTTGTCAGAATAGCTATTATTAAAAAGACAACAAATAAATGTTGGTGAGAATATAAAGAAAGGGAACCCTCAGAAACTGTTGGTGGAAATGTAAATTATTGTACCCACTATAGAAAACAATATAGAGGTTCCTTAAAAAATTAAAAATAGAACTACCATATGATCCAGCAATACTATTTTTGGATATTTACCCAAAGAAAATGAAAACAATAACTTGAAAAGATACATGTGCCACTTTGTTCACTGCAGCATTATTTATAATCATCAAGATATAGAAGGAACCTAAATGTCCATCAATAAATGAATGGATAAAGAATATATACACATGCACACACATACACATATATATGCATGTTTGTGTGTATGTGTGTGTATAAAAAAGACGGCATATTTAGCCATAAAAAAAGCATGAAATCTTGGCATTTTGACAACATAGATAAACCCAGAGAGTATTATGCTATGTGAAATAAGACAAAGAAAGACAAAATCTATATGATTTCACTTATATATAGAATCTAAGAGACAGATAAAATCGAAACACACAAATACAGTGAACAAACTGGTGGTGCTGGAGTAGGAGGGATGGGCAAAATTTGGGAAGGGATTAAGAGGTACAAACTTCTAGTTATAAAGTATAGCATAGGGAATAATAGTAACACTGTAATCACTATGTATGGTGACAGAAGGTAGTTAGACTTATGGTAATTATTTTGTAATGCATATAAATGCTAAATCACTATGTTGTATATCTGTAACCAATATGATATAGTATATCAACTATACTTCAGTAAAACAAAAAAAGTGAGTCAATGGCCTAATTTCAAAGTCCAAATTAAGTCTGTATTCGGCAGCCCCGGGGGCTCAGTGGTTTAGCGCCACCTTCTGCTCAGGGCATGATCCTGGAGACTCAGGATCGAGTCCGACGTCCGGCTCCCTGCATGGAGCCTGCTTCGCCCTCTGCCTGTTTCTCTGCCTCTCTCTCTCTCTCTCTCTCTCTGTGTGTGTGTGTGTGTCTCTCATGAATAAATAAAATCTTAAAAAAAAAACCAAATTAAGTCTGTACTATTTGGTGATAAAAGTTTTTTTGTGTGTGTCTTTGCTGGAAGCTTTATTTTTATTATTTTTTTAGAAGCCTTATTTTTAAATGCCCTTGGTCACTTAAAGAGATCCTTGGGGTTGTCTTCTGTCTGTAGAAGATGAAAAATAGTTTATTTTTGTTTACCATACAGGACCCAGAATTTCTGGATTCTCTCTGTTTTCTTTTATCTCTGCTTTCCAGTCAGTCAGTTCTTTCCTGGGTTCATTTCTAGTAACTTCTTTTCTAGTAACTTCTCCATTACAGCCAATATTAACCAGATACTCCTGTAACATTGTATTTCCTCATTTCTTTTAAGGCATAAATATATTCAGTACATTATCTGCCTTCTCAGTTGTTGAAGTTGATAGACTCACCAACACTATGAGTTCATTCCAGCCTCCAGTAATAATTTCCTCACCAACCACTCCCAGCAGCAGAGCTAATGACAGTGATATTTTTAGTGGTTTTGCTACTGTTGTTGTTGCTGCTTAGGCTGCACGTTTGTGTTTCCAGCTTCTATATCACTTAGTTGTGGTGCAATAGTAACAAACAACCCCCAAATCTCAGTGGCCTATGGCAACAGGTTTTTTTGCATGTCACTCAAAATTAGATATTGCCCATAGGTTGGCTGTACCTCCACTCTATTGTAGAGCACAGGCTGAAGTAGCAGTCTCCATCTGGGTGATGTCACTTTTGTGACAGGGAAAAGAGAGATGATGGAACTATGTGGTAGTTCTTAAGGTTTCTACTCAGAAGAGACACAAATATTTTGTTAGCCAAAGCACCTTACATGATATCTTCAGGAACAGATGTATAATCCTCTCATAAGGACAGGCTTAATAGAGAGGGGCAGAGAATGTTTGAACAAACAATATGCAATCTCTTAAAAACAATGTATCTGAAAATACAGGGAAAAGCAATGTATATCAATTTTAATGCATTTTAAAACATTCCGTAACTACAGAACATCTATTCAATGAAATATATAGAACCATCAAAACAACCAGTCAGTTCTATATTTATATACAAATATATGCACAGAATATCTCTAAAACATATTAAGATGCCAATGTTTGTTCCTTAGAGGGAGGAGAACTCTGATAGAGGATATGTTTGTGAGGGAGATTTATTTTTCACTATATACTGATTGGAAACACTTGAGTTATGTAATTTATATTTAACATTGCCTAGTAAAAGTGAATTAATTTAAAAACATATTACATGAAAAGCTTGACTCAGGAAAAAACTGATAAATTAAAGCTTTTGCTTTAATAAAAATGAAAAGCTTTTGCTTTGTTAAAGTAGTGTGGAGATAGTGAAAGACAACCTGCAGCCTGGGAGAAAATATTTGTAAATGACATATCTGACAAATGACTAATAGCTATGATATTTAAAGAACCTTCAAAATTCAGCAACATAAAATACAAACAATCCAATTAGAAAATGGGGAAAAATATGTGAAGGTGTATTTCACCATGGAAGATATACAGGTATTAAAAAAACACATGAAAAGATGTTCAACATCATTAGGCATCAAGGAAATGCAATTTAAAACTACATTGAACTATCACTGCATACCTATCAGAATACCTAAAAATGATGACAACACCAAATGTTCATGAGGATGCTATAGAATCTAGGCCACTCATACTTGCTGGTGGGAATGTAAAGTAATATCACCATAGAAAAAAGTTCCAGTTTCTCAAAAAACTAAGCATGAAACTACCATAGGACTCAGCAGTTATACCTTTGGGCATTTATCCCAGAGAAATGAAAACTTATGTTTGTACAAAAACCTATACATGAACATAAGGGCCAAAAATCAGCCCAGGTATCCTTCAATAGGTAGATGGCTAAACAAACTGTGATAACACATATCATGGAATACTATTCATCAGTAAAAATAAAGTAACTATTTGATTCATGCAACAACTAAAACAAATTTCCAGATAATTATGCAGAGCCAAAAAAGCAAAGCTCAGAGGTTACATACTGTAAGATTTCATTTACACAACATTTTGAAATAATAAAATTTTAGAAATGGAGTGCAGATTAGTGCTTGCCAGGATTTAGGGATATTGGATTAGCAGAGGCAGAGGGAGGGGAGTATGGTTATAAAAGGGTCCTTGTGGTACTGGAGCTGTTCAGTATCTTGACTGTGGCAGTGTATACATGAACCTTCATAGGTAATAAAATGGTATAGAATTTAATACCTACACAGACATACAAATTAGTACAAGGAAAACTAAGAAAATCTAAATAACATTAGTAGATATATCAATGTCCATATCCTGTTTTTGATATTATACCATGGTTTGGTAAATCTTATCATTAGGGGAGGGGAAGCTGGGCAAAAATGTACAAGGTATCTCCATATTTTTTTCTAACAACTCCATACAAAACTACAATTATCCAAATAAAATTTTCTAAAAATATTAAATAAAAGAAAACTAATAGTCTAGCAATATAACTGCCCCCCCCCCCAAGTGCTGATGTAGAGGAATTATCTTCAAAGTGATTAATAATTTATTTTGTGACCCAAAAAGGAGGAAATAAATCTCTCTGGGCTTATTAAACAATCAGGGAATACTGAATGAGAACACATTATATGAGAAAATTATTGCTAAAATCCCAATTTAAGCATTTTTGAATAGCATATACCAAATTTAAATCCTGTTGTAGGAGTCTGATATAAATAAGAAAGTTCTTTAAAGTCTTAGAGCTAAAAAGTGGACCCTAGACAGTCTTATCCCTTGACTGTTGTAGGTCTGATTTAAGAAGAATGAAATCACAGTTATATTGTTGAAGTTGTTATATTTTTTATATTTCACTTCTTTACACTCATTCTCAGTAAGAGGGTAAAAGTAAAGAACATTCTTAGTACACAAATCTTCCTGGAATATTTTCTTTTCATTATTTCTATGTCTCACAGTCTATTTCTTTTTATTATTTGCATTTCTTCTTACAGCATATTGGAGAATTGCAATGAAAAAGTTATTTGATGGATTGAAAGCTTCTACAGGTTAGTAGGAAATGATATGAAACCAAGATCCTCAGGCTTTATGTAGTAGTTCATTTTTACATATTTTCTATTTTATTTATTTTATTTTATTTTTTTAAAAAAGATTTTATTTATTTATTCATCAGAGAGAGAGAGAGGCAGAGACACAGGCCGAGGGAGAAGCAGGCTCCATGCAGGGAGCCTGATGTGGGACTCAATCCTGGGTCTCCAGGATCATGCC
Source organism: Canis lupus baileyi (assembly GCF_048164855.1). Classification (NCBI taxonomy): domain Eukaryota; kingdom Metazoa; phylum Chordata; class Mammalia; order Carnivora; family Canidae; genus Canis; species Canis lupus. The sequence continues at coordinate 40,310,345 of NC_132852.1, read as the reverse complement.
CTGGGCTGAAGGTGGCACAAAACTGCTGAGCCACCAGGGCTGCCCTTCTACTATTTTATTACTGATTTGTAAATATTAGCTTTCAACCTTTTCTAATAAAATATTTGCTCTTCATGTCCCATAATTTGCCTTTTTATATAGTAATCAAAATCAATAACTTACCAACAACTCTAAACTTTCTGGAGTTTTTAGACTAACAATATTTATTATTTAACACTAGATTCCTAAATCAGGATGTATCAAGCGACAAGATAAAGTTTTATTGTCAGTATTAAAGCAAATAACATTTCAGAAAAAAATTTTTATTTTATTTATTTATTTTTAAATTTTTATTTATTTATGATAGTCACACAGAGAGAGAGAGAGAGAGAGAGAGAGGCAGAGACATAGGCAGAGGGAGAAGCAGGCTCCATGCACTGGGAGCCCGATGTGGGATTCGATCCCAGGTCTCCAGGATCGTGCCCTGGGCCAAAGGCAGGCGCCAAACCGCTGCGCCACCCAGGGATCCCGAAAAAAAATTTTTAAATGTAAAATACTCTGGTAAGGTGTGTAAACGAATTGATGTTGATAACCAGATAGTTATTCAGATAAAATTCATTCTCTTCTACTTTGACTCCTTGTCCAGTTAGGAAATCATACTTTTCAGTATCTTTATGTTTAAATTTGATATATGGTCCTTAATTCTGAATAGATGTATATATGTTATTATATCCTTGAACTTCCACAAATTAAGAAGAAACATGTTTAATATCATTAAATTATTATTTGAAATAATTATTCTATAAAATTATTTAATGATCACATTTCATATTTTCAAAGGACGAAGGATTAATGTGCAACAACTGCCAGATTTTGTGAGCAATATGTGTATTGAGCTAACAGATAACAAAAGAGGCTGCTAAAGGAACTTCCAGTTGATGGTGAGCCATAAAGATACCTTAGTTGCCATCTGGAATACTTAGCTTTATGGTATGATGGGAGAAGTTTTTTCAAGTTCTCTTTTAGCTGTAAGAATACATTTATTTAAAGTAATTAGAAAAGGTATGTCTTAAGTTATATGGATACCCTTCTGTTCATTTTTTTTTAAAGATTTTATTTATTTATTCATGAGAGACACACACACACACACACAGAGAGAGAGAGAGAGAGAGGCAGAGAGAGCAGCAGGCTCCATTCAGGGAGCCTGATGTGGGACTCGATGCCGGGTCTCCAGGATCACACCCTGGGCTGAAGGCAGCACTAAACCCCTGAGCCACCTGGGCTGCCCCCCTTCTGTTCATTTTAATCCAGGCCATCAGGGGCAAAATAAATTTAGTGTCATAACCTCTAGCCAAGGAGAAAACTACAGGAAAGAAAATGAAGAAATGTGATCTGGGGAGAGATTTTTTAGAAGAATTAGAGATCAAAGGAGAAAGAAATATCAGTGTAGAAAGTCTGTTAACAGTCCTGTCACCTGTTTGGAATTGCATAATTCTCCCTTTTAAAAAAAATAACACTTATTAAAAAAAAATTTTTATTGGAGTTCAATTTGCCAACATTTAGCATAACACCCAGTGCTCATCCCGCCAAGTGCCCCCCCTCAGTGCCCATTACCCAGTCACCCCAACCTCCTGCCCACCTCCCCTTCCACTACGCCTTGTTTGTTTCCCAGAGTTAGGTGTCTCTCTTGTTTTGTCACCCTCCTGACATTTTCACTCATTTTCTCTCCTTTCCCTTTATTCCCTTTCACTAATTTTTATATTCCCCAAATGAATGAGACCATATAATGTTTGTCCTTTTCCTGATTGACTTATTTCACTCAGCATAATACCTTCCAGTTCCATCCATGTAGAAGCAAATGGTGGGTCCCACAACTTTATGTTCAACTAATATTCTTTTGCACGTGGCAAATTTGTCATTCCAAATGGCTAATATTCCATTGTATGCATAAACCACATCTTCCTTATCCATTCATCTTTCGATGGACACCGAGGCTTCTTTCACAGTTTGGCTATTGTGGACATTGCTGCTATATACATCGGGGTGCAGGTGTCCCGGTGTTTCACTGCATCTATATCTTTGGGGTAAATCCCCAGCAGTGCAATTGCTGGGTCGTAGGGCAGATCTACTTTTAACTCTTTGAGGAACCTCCACACACCATTCCACAGTGGCCATACCAGTTCACATTCCCACCAACAGTGCAAGAAGGCTCCCCTTTCTCCACATCCTCTCCAACATTTGTTGTTTCCTGTCTTGTTAATTTTCAATTTTCCCCATTCTCACTGGTGTGAGGTGGTGTCTCATTGTGGTTTTGATTTGTATTTCCCTGATGGGCAGTGACCCGGAGCATTTTCTCATGTGCTTGTTGGCCATGTCTGTGTCTTCCTCTGTGAAATTTCTGTTCATGTCTTTTGCCCATTTCCTGATTGGATTGTTTGTTTCTTGGATGTTGAGTTTCATAAGTTCTTTATAGATCTTGGATACTAGCCCTTTACCTGATAGGTCATTTGCAAATATCTTCTCCCATTCTGTAGGTTGTCTTTTACTTTGTTGACTGTTTCTTTGTGCAGAAGCTTCTTCTCTTGATGAAGTCCCAATAGTTCATTTTTGCTTTTGTTTCTTTTGCCTTCGTGGATGTATCTTGCAAGAAGTTGCTGTGGCCAAGTTCAAAAAGGGTGTTGCCTGTGTTCTCCTCTAGGATTTTGATGGACTCTTGTCTCACATTTAGAACTTTCATCCATTTTGAGTTTACCTTTGTGTATGGTGTAGGAGAATGGTCTAGTTTCATTCTTTTGCACGTGGCTGTCCAATTTTCCCAGCACCATTTTTTGAAGAGACTTTTTTCCAGTGGATAGTCTTTCCTACTTTGTCGAATATTAGTTGACCATAAAGTTGTGGGGCCCATTTCTGGATTCTCTATTCTGTTCCATTGATCTACGTGTCTGTTTTTGTGCCAGTACCACACTGTCTTGATGACCACAGCTTTGTAGTAGAACCTGAAATCTGGCATTGTGATGCCCCGAGCTCTGGTTTTCTTTTTTAATATTCCTCTGGCTATTTGAGGTCTTTTCTGAATCCACACAAATCTTAAGATGATTTGTTCCAACTCTCTGAAGAAAGTCCACAGTATTTTGATAGGGATTGCATTAAATGTGTAAATTGCCCTGGGTAACATTGACATTTTCACAATATTAATTCTTCCAATCCATGAGCATGAATATTTTTCCATCTCTTTTTGTCTTCCTCAATTTCTTTCAGAAGTGTTCTGTAGTTTTTCAGGTATAGATCCTTTAACTCTTTGGTTATGTTTATTCCTAGGTATCTTATGCTTTTGGGTAACAATAGTAAATGGGACTGACTCCTTAATTTCTCTTTCTTCAGTCTCATTGTTAGTGTATAGAAATGCCACTGACTTCTGGGCATTGATTTTGTATCCTGCCACACTGCCAAATTGCTGTATGAGTTCTAGCAATCTTGGGGTGGAGACTTTTGGGTTTTCTAGGTACATTATCATGTCATCTGCGAAGAGGGAGAGTTTGACTTCTTCTTTGCCAATTTAAATGCAAATTAAATTGCCAATTTATTTCTTTTTGTTGCCTGATTGCTGAGGGTAGGACTTCCAGTACTATGTTGAATAGCAGTGGTGAGAGTGGACATCCCTGTCTTGTTCCTGATCTTAGGGGAAAGGCTCCCAGTGCTTCCCCATTGAGAATGATATTTGCTGTGGGCTTTTCGTAGATGGCTTTTAAGATGCTGAGGAATGTTTCCTCTATCCCTACACTCTGAAGAGCTGTGGTCAGGAATGGAAGCTGTATTTTGTCAAATGCTTTCTCTGCATCTATTGAGAGGATCATATGGTTCTTGTTTTTTCTTTTGTTGATATGATCAATCATATTGATTGCTTTATGAGTGTTGAACCAGCTTTGCATCCCAGGGATAAATCCCACTTGGTCATGGTGAATAATCTGTTGGATTCTATCTGCTAGTATCTTGTTGAGAATTTTTGCATCTGTGTTCATCGGGGATATTGGCCTATAATTCTCCTTTTTGGTGGGGTCTTTGTCTGGTTTTGGAATTAAGGTGATGCTGAACGAGTTTTAAAGTACTCCATCTCTTTCTGTCTTTCTGAACAGCTTTAGTAGATTAGGCATGGTTTCTTCTCTAAATGTTTGATAGAATTCCCTGGGGAAGCCATCTGGCCCTGGACTTTTGTGTCTTGGGGGGTTTTTGATGACTGCTTCAATTTCCTCCCTGGTTACTGGCCTGTTCAGGTTTTCTATTTCTTCCTGTTACAGTTTTGGTAGTTTGTGGTTTTCCAGTAATGCGTCCATTTCTTCTAGATTGCCTAATTTATTTGCGTATAGCTGCTCATAATACGTTTTAAAAAATTGTATTTCCTTGGTATTGGTGGTGATCTCTCCTTTCTCATTCATGATTTTATTAATTTGAGTCTTTTCTCTCTTCTTTTTAATAAGGCTGGCTAATGGTTTATCTATCTTATTATTTCCTTCAAAGAACCTACTCCTGGTTTTGTTGATCTGTTCTATAGTTCTTCTGGTCTCTATTTCAATGAGTTCTGCTCAAATCTTTATTAACTGTCTTCTTCTGCTGGTTGAAGGTTTCATTTGCTGTTCCTCTCCAGCTCCTTTAGGTGCAAGATTAGCTTTCGTATTTGAGCTCTTTCCAGTTTTTGGATGGATGCTTGTATTGTGATGTATTTCCCCTCAGGACTGCTTTTACTGTATCCCAAAGATTTTGAACGGTTGTATCTTCATTCTCATTAGTTGCCATGAATCTTTTTAATTCTTCTCTAATTCCCTGGTTGACCCTTTCATCTTTTAGCAGGATGGTCTTTAACCTCCACGTGTTTGATTTTCTTCCAAACTTCTTGTCGTTTAGTTCTAGTTTCAAAGTATTATGGTCTAAAAATATGCAAGGGACAATTCCAATGTTTTGGTGTCGGTTACGACCTGATTTGTGACCCGGTATGTGGTCTGTTCTGGAGAAAGTTCCATGTGTACTTGAGAAGAATGTGTATTCAGTTGCGTTTGGATATAAAGTTCTGTAAATATCTGTAAAATCCATCTGGTCCAGTGTATCATTGAAAGCTCTTGTTTCTTTGGAGATGTTGTGCTTAGAATATCTATCGATTGTAGAAAGCACCGTATTCAAGTCTCCAAGTTAAGTGTATTATCCAAGTATGTCTTAACTTTGGTTATTAATTGATATACTTGACAGCTCCCACATTTGGGGCATAAATATTCATGATTGTTAGGTCCTCTTATTGGATAGATCATTTTAAGTGTGATATAGTGTCCCTATTCATCTCTTACTACAGTGTTTGGGATAAAGTTTAATTTATCTGATATAAGGATGGCTACTCCTGCTTTCTTTTGAGGACCAACTGAATGGTAGATGGTTCTCCATCCTTTTATTTTCAGGTTGTAGGTGTCCTTAGCTCTAAAATGAGTCTCTTGTAGACAGCAAATAGATGGATCTTGCTTTTTTATCCAGTCTGAAACCCTGTGTCTTTTGAGGGGATCGTTAGCCCATTCACGTTCAGAGTTACTATTGAAAGATATGAATTTTGTGTCATCATGATACCTATTCAGTCCCTGTTTTTGTGGACTATTTCCTTGGACTTGCTCTTTCTTTTACAGGGTTCCCTTTAATATTTCTTGTAGAGCTGGTTTGGTGGTCACATATTCTTTCAGTTTCTGCCTATCTTGGAAGCTCTTTACCTCTCCTTCTATTCTGAATGAGAGCCTTGCTGGATAAAGTATTCTTGGCTGCATATTCGTCTCATCTAGGACCCTGATATATCCTGCCAGCCCTTTCTGGCCTGTCAGGTCTCTGTGGAGAGGTCTGCTGTTAACCCATAAAGGTTAGAGATCTTTTGTCTCTTGCTGCTTTAAGGATCTTCTCTTTATTTTTGGAATTTGCAAGTTTCACTATTAAATGTCGAGGTGTTGAGCGGTTTTAATTGACTTTGGTGGTGGTGGTGGGGGATCTCTCTATCTCCTGGATCTGAATGCCTGTTTCCCTTCCCAAGTTAGGGAAGTTCTCAGCTATGATTTGTTCAAATACAGTCTCTGGGCCTCTGTCCCTTTCAGCGCCTTCGGGAACCCCAATTAAACGTAGATTTTTCCTTCTGAGGCTGTCATTTATTTCCCTTAACCTATCCTCATGATCTTTTAATTGCTTTTCTCTTTTTTCCTCAGCTTCCTTCCTTGCTATCAACTTGTCTTCTATGTCACTCACTGTTCCACCTTGTTAACCCTCATTGTTAGGACCTCCAGTTTGGATTGCATCTCATTTAATTGATTTTCAATTTCGATCTGATTAGATCTAAATTCTGCAGTCATGAAGTCTCTTGAATCCTTTATGCTTTTTTTCTAGTGCAACCAGTAGCTTTTTATTGTGCTTCTGAATTGGCTTTCTGACATGCATTGTAATCCAAATTTTGTAACTCTGTGGGAAAGAGTACTGTTCTTGATTCTTTCTTTTGTGGTGAGTTTTTCCTTCTAGTCATTTTGTTCAGTGCAGAGTGGCTAAAAACAAGTTGTACTGGAAAAAGGAGAAAAAGAGAGAAAAAATAACGGGGGGGAAGAACAAACAGAAAACAAAAAACAAGGAGGGGTATCCTCTGATTCTATATACTGTAAGTCCCTAGACTTCCCCTGGAAGTTTCCAGCACTGCTTGGTCAAGAACTTGCTTTTCTCCTGTCCTTCCAGATGGTCTTCTGGGGGAGGGGCCTGTTGTGCTGATTCTCAGGTGTGTGTACCTGAGGGAATTGCTCCTCCTCCTGCCAGATGCATGGCTCAGTGGGATCTGTTTATCCTGTGAGGCCCCTGCTCAGTCCCAGGTACAAGGTGACACCAGGAGGAACAACAACAGTGGTGGCAGCCAGCTCTGCAGCTCCAGAGTCAGGTCCCGCAGTAACTACTGCAGCTCCCAGTCTGCAGTGGCCTGGATGCTCCCGTGGCAGGGGCCCCGATCTGCACAGCTCAGGGCCACCATGTGGCACGAGCATCCTCGCTGTCTTGGGCCCTCCCAGCGTCCGCCTTTCCCGGATCCTGGGCTGTGTCCCTCTGCGCCCTGGGGCCTCTGCCACTAAATCACGGTCCTGGAGCGGTGCAGCCACTTCCATGCAGAGCTGCCGCCTAAGCTGCTCCTGGGGCCCTGCCAGTCCAACACTCCAGCCCTTTAGGGAGCTTGCCTGCGGTGTGTGGCGCGCTCTCTCCCAGGGGGCACCTCCTCTGTTAGTGCCCCTGGGAGCCTGGGGGCTCCATTGCCCCTCCTGGATTCCTGCCTGAGCTCCCTACAAGCGCCTTTGTGTTTGGGAAGATTGGTGAAGCTCCTGCTTCTCCGGGCCTGGGATTTCCTGTCCTGGGGCACTCACCTCGCAGCCTGCCCAGCAACTCGTGGGGCCCCTCCCCCTTGGATGCTTTTTTATTTCTTTATTTTTTTCTGTCTTCCTACCTTGATGGAAGCGTGTACTCTTCTCACCGCAGCCTTCCAGCTGTTCTCTCTTTATAAGCCGAATTTGTAGGTTTTCAGGATGATCTTAAAGTTATCTAGGTAAGTTGGTGGGAACAGGTGACTTGGGGACTCTACTCTTCTGCCATTGTGCCCCACCTCCCTGATAAACGTTTTGTACATAAATTTCTGTCACTGTAATTATTTCCTTTAAAAAGCATTATTGTATTTTTCATTTCAAATTTTTACCTAATTACTGAAGAATTTCAGAATGCATTAAATAACCATAACAGATACACCAACATTAGTTTTTTCAAAAGATCAAAAATCTTTAGAATCAACAGTTCAAATAGAATAATTTCTAAAAATCAGATATAGTGAAAACAGTGCATTCCTCTTTCAGAAAGAAATATGTCAGAAATTATGAACACAGACATTTTTTATGAACACAGGTACTTTATTTTTTCACAAAGGGAAAGGAGTGAAAATATCTGTGAGGGTAACAAAACATGAGAGACACCTAACTCTGGGAAATGAACAAGGGGTGGTGGACAGGGAGGTGGGCAGGGGGTTGAGGTGACTGGGTAATGGGCACTGAGGGGGGCACTTGGCAGGATGAGCACTGGGTGTTATGCTATATGTTGGCAAATCAAACTCCAATAAAAAACTTAAAAAATAAGTATTTATTCATGAAAGACACAGAGAGAGGCAGAGACACAGGCAGAGGGAGAAGCAGGCTCCATGCAGGGAGCCTGATGTGGAACTCTATCCTGGGTCTCCAGGATCACGCCCTGAGCCAAAGGTAGATGCTCAACCAGTGAGCTACCCAGGTGTCCCCAGATTTTTTTTTGTTTTTGTTTTTTTGCACTATAATGTTTGCAGTCCTGTTACATGTCAAAGGCTTGTCAAGGGCTTCTGAGGATAGTGGATGGTCACTTTCAAACAACTTTTTTCCACGTTAAGAAAAGAATTTTAAATTATAAAGACAGGGATCCCTGGGTGGCGCAGCAGTTTGGCGCCTGCCTTTGGCCCAGGGCGCGATCCTGGAAACCTGGGACTGAATCCCACATCGGGCTCCCGTTGCATGGAGCCTGCTTCTCCCTCTGCCTATGTCTCTGCCTCTCTCTCTCTCTCTCTCTCTCTGTGTGTGACTATCATAAATAAATAAAAATAAAAAAATAAAAATAAAAAAAATAAATTATAAAGACATTAGCCATCAAAATGAAACTTAAAAAATTAATTTAAATGTAGAATTGTGAAGAGGCTTTCCCCATGAAAACCAGGTAAAATGTTACCAAAACAAGACTGTTACATGTCATACTACTACATGAGATTCAAAAGGTGCTGCCCCTTAACCTTATACAACATATCAAAAGCTTCATTTTACACCCAATTCTCACAGCACAGCAAAGTGGAAGGAGGGGGAGAACTTAGCATATTTTAAAATAATTGCTTTGCTTTGCCTCCACTTAAAGAGTCTTTCTCTAACAGGAGAAAACAACTGGCTTATGGAAATAAGAAAACTATTTCAATTTTATCAACTTTTAATTATAGTGTCACTGTTCCAAATGTTACACAATAGCAAAGGATTCTACCTGCACTGCCATTATAAACTCTATTTTCAGTATGTGTGACTCAGAATAACATCTACTCTCTCAAATTTGACACGTTGGAATAAATTTTCAAAACTTTTACTGACAAGCAAGTGCGTAAATCCCTTTAAAGTGAGTGAACCTCCCTAACCTTCTCAAGATGCTACCGAATTCTCCTTAAATACAAAGTATTTAAAATAGGATGGCTCAGTGGTTTAGCGCTGCCTTCAGCTCAGGGCCTGATCCTGGAGACCTGGGATCAAGTCACACATCAGGCTCTCTGCATGGAGCCTGCTTCTCCCTCTGCCTGTGTCTCTGCCTCTCTCTCTGTCTCTCGTGAATAAATAAATAAAATCTTAAAAATAATAAAGTAAGATTAAAAATATGAATCCAATGGGTCTTACTTTCTTACAAAGCAATCTACATTTCAATATTTCAAATTAGAAACAAATCTCACATGGGTAAGGTCACTGAAGAATCTATACTGGAAATATGATGTGATTAAAGTATTTTAAAATTATTAAAGTGGCATGTCCACACAATTAGCCAACTTGGTTCACTTCTTCACAAGTCCTCCTATCCAATTTGCCATCAGAAACTACTTTTAACAATTGACCTAGAGACGCCTGGGTGGCTCTGCAGTTGAGCATCTGCCTTTGGCTCAGGGCGTGATCCCAGAGTCCTGGGATCCAGTCCTACATTGCGCTCCCTACAGGGAGCCTGCCTCCTTCTGCCTCTCTGTGTGTGTCTCTCATGAATAAATAGGTAGAACCTTAAAAAAAATGTTATTGTAGTGATGGTGATTACTAATTGTTTTTTTTTTTGGCTTTTCCAACTGTTCTTTTTCTCACATAGACTTCAAGAAAAAAACACCCTCCACTGTTTCTAAAGTTCCAATGCAATCATGTGTTCTATCAAGTTTTTAAAAATCATAAAACACTAATGCATCTAAAGTTTATCAAGAGCAATAAAGCAAACAGACATGCATCCTCACCTAATTTTTTAAATGATCAATATAGTTGCACTGCTGTGTATTCCTCACTGACTACATGTTTCCCCTCTGTCAGAGGTAACCACTATTCCATATTTAATAATTTTCTATATGTGAACATATTCCTACTAAAAACAGTGCTGTTTTACATGCTTTAGAATCTTAGGGGAAGGAAGGGAAAATAAAATTAAGATGAAATCAAAGAGGGAGACAAATCATAAGAGACTCCTAACTACAGGAAACAATCTGAGGGTCACTGGAAGGGACAGGGGTGAGGGGATGGGGTAACTGGGTGATGGGCATGAAGGAGGGCACGTGATAGAATGAGCACTGGGTGTTATAGGCAACTGATGAATCACTGGAACTCTACCTCTGAAACTAATAATACACTATATCTTAATTAATTGAATTTAAATAAAATTAAATTTAAAAAATCTTCTATGTGTGCATTCTTCTGCAAGCTGCTTTTTTTCATTTGACATCATGTTTGTGAGAGCCATCCATTTTGATACATGGAACTCTAGTTCCTTGCTTTTCATTGTTACATAGTTTTCTATTATATGAATATACGAAACCTATTCAATCCCTTATTAAGGTCCATTTTGGTTATTTCATTTTCAGCTATTATAATATTGCTATGAAGTTTCTCCTCATAAAATGGCAAGAGTTTTTGTCAATATGTACCTAAGTAGGATTGGATTAACTAAGACAGACTGAAGTATTTTCAACTCTTCTGATGAATGCCACCTGTCTTCCAAAGTGGTGATACCACTGATACATTTACATGGTAGGAGAGTGCTCATTGCTTGCCAACATTTGGTATCATTCTTTTAAATTCTTGCCAATATGACATATGTGAAATAATATCTCAACATGTGTTTAATATGAATACCCTTGATTACTGGAGAGTTTGGGTATCTCTTCATATATTTATTAATCATCTCAATTTCTTTTTCTATTGGTGATTTGTTGCAACTGTTGCTCCTTATGTTATTAGGCTGTCACTTCTAACTAATTTAAGATTTTTTTAAACGTATATTATGGAAATCAATCTTTGCAATGTGCTACAAGTATCTTTTCCCAATCTGTGGATTGTCTTTTAACTTTTCAAGAGGATTTTAATACAAAAGCCTTTACTTTTAATGTAATCATATATTAAAATATTCTTCCACTGTGTTTTTGTTTTTCTAAATTTTATGAAATCTTTCTCTGCCCAAAGATCATAAAGATATCGTTCCATAGTTTCTTTTAAAAATTTCAGATTTTGTCTCTCAGATTTTTACTTTTGATTTATCTGGAACTAATTTTTCTGGTTGGACTGATGTGGAGAATACACACACACACACACACATACACACACACCCTACTATACCCTACATGAACACGTACTACATAACCCCCTACCACACACACCATATCCTCTACATACCCCATCCACATACTTGTATGCCCCATACTCTGCACATTTACTGAAGCATTTCTGATATCCTTAATTATTTGAAATACTTTTTTTAAAAAAATTATTTATTTATTTGATATAGAGGGAGCACAAGCAGAGGGAATGGCAGAGGGAGAAGGAGAAGCAGGCTCCTCGCTGAGCAGGGAGCCCAATGTTGGGCCCAATCTCAGGCCCCTGGGATCATGACCAAGCTGAAGGCACACGTCTAACTAACTGAGCCACCCAGGCCCCTGAAATACTTCTTATGACATCTTTCAAGTTATTATAAATAATGGATATTACTGCTTCTGGGCTCTCTTCTATTCTACTGTCTTATCAATGTCTTCTTATTTGAGAAAATGTAAGCATAGTCTGAACAGCATTTCTTCCACTCAACTCTGAACACTAAGTGTGGTACCTTAGCTGATTATGTATATAAAAATTTGTACTGTGGATGCTAGATTGTAATTACTTTCTACATATTACACCTGAAAGTAAGCTACTTAGGAGGGAGATTATGTTTCATATAAATCTTTCTCCATATACAGTCTTAGGTACTTAAGGAGTGCTTAATTCATGTAGGAAAAAATATCATTACTTACACTTCACCTTATGTAGACTGTGGTAATAAAAACTTGGCAACCACTTCATTTCTTGCCACACTGATACCACTAAAATACAAAGATGGCACTATGTATGATCTTATTCATCTGCTTGCTCCTAGCTTTTCTGTGCTATACTAGTCTAAATGGAGGACAGGTATGGGGGTAACAATCTCAAAAGAATACGTGGCCAGAAAAGGAACAATTATTGTGCGAGAAGGCCTTATATGACGTAGGGAGTTGTGGAAAATATGGTCCACAAGAAACTAACAAAATTAGAATTTTGCCTAACAAAATTCATGCAATTCAAAATATATAAAAGAACTGTGTTGGCCAAGGAAAAGAAATGCTCAGCCCACATAGGCTCTAGATTGAGACCTCTAGTCATCTAAACGCATGCTACATAGTAACAGACTGTTTCTCAACAACACAGAAAATGCAGAACTTAAATATTTCATAAGCATATTTTCTCTTGGGTACTGCTTTAAACAATATGCTGCAATTAGTTTGCCATAATCAGATTTTAATAGTACCAGATGTCCTGCTATTCTCTACTATAGCCTTGGTTAAGAGGTTTAATATCAATTTTCTCCTTAATAAAACGGGGATACTAATAATATTTACTTCATAAAGTGAAGATTAAATGAGTTAATACATGAAGTGATTAGGATAAAGCTTTAATATTGTCACTTTTATCACTTGCTTATCAATGTTATTATCCTCATTTTAGGGCATTTATATTTTGAATACTTTGTTTCCAGTCACTTTGATTTCTACAAGTTTCTTACATCAGATTAATAAAACTAAGAGTTCATACTGGATTTTTTTTAAAGAGTTTATTTATTTATTCATGAGAGACACAGTGAGAGGCTGAGACAAGGCAGAGGGAGAAGTAGGCTCCATGCAAGGAGCCCGATGTATGACTCGATCCCAGGACCCCAGGATCATGACTTGCGCCGAAGGCAGATGCTCAACCACTGAGGTTGTTTTTTATTTTACTTGACAAAATCCAAAGATACAGTTTGCTTTCCAAATTTGACTATTCAAGGGCTCCTGGAGGGCTCTGTGGCTGAGCGTCTGCCTTCGGCTCAGGGTGTGATCCCTGGGATCAAGTTCCACATTGAGACCCACATAGGGCTACTTGCTACCTGCTTATCCCTCTCCCTCTGCCTGCCGCTCCCCCTGCTTGTGCTCTCTCTGTCAAATAAGTAAAATCTTAAAAAATTTTTTTGACTTAATGTCAGATTTAATGAGGCTGATAAACACATATACTTCTGTGAGAGATACAACATTTGCTTTCAATCATGATTTGTCTCCTGGAGGAGACAAATAATATTTTAGAATTTAAAATATAATTTGAGCATATTTTTAAAAGGCTAAATAAATTAATTAAATGAAGCAAAGAAAAGCTCCAAAGCTTTTAAAGTGTTTATGAGCAATTACAGATGCAATCTGACAAACTGAGTCCTTAGGGTTAATTACAAAAATGAAAGATACCAAATACTGAGTCAGACAAAAGGTCCTTTAGAGACAAGTTAATCAGGGTTTTAATCTCTCCACAGAGCTTTAACCCAAATCTTCACTTATTAAAAAATTGTAGTAATATCTGTCATGATAGCACCTGGCTATGTTTACATATATATTCAAATGCAATACAGTTCTTGCTACACTGACCATTATAACCCAAATAAATGTCTATAGACTTTGCAGGATGAATGTCATTACACAACTTTCTTAAAAATTATTTGAAGCACCTATTCCAAATAAGCTTCACTATTGTTCTGATTTTTTAAATGTCTTAAACATGAAAAGGGATATATTTTAAAGCACATTAGATATGAGTGGCATAAAATATATTCCAAATTTACTTATACTGACCACCTCTCAAAAGAGAAGAGCAGATGCATTCAGAAACAGTTCAGCCACTCTGGTACATCTCTAAGAAGCAGCAGCTTCACTGAGACAAACCAGTTCAACCAGATATTACTGAAAGTCCAACAAATAGGAGTTGGGTAGAGCATGGAGAAGATTAGCTGGGAAGCCAAAATATTCCCTTCTGGATTTCCAAATACATTTCTAAAGAGTTCGATTGTACTCACATGCTTAGAATTCCTTTTTTTTTTTTTTTTAATGGTTCCCTTCCCACCCACCCTACCCCCAATTTCTATTTAAATTCTTTTTGTTTTTTTAAGATTTTATTTATTTATTCATGAGAGACACAGAGAGAAAGAGGCAGAGACACAAGCAGAGGGAGAAGCAGGCTTCATGCAGGGAGCCCGATGTAGTATCTAGGATCAGGACCTGGGCTGAAGGCAGAGGCTCAACCACTGAGCCACCTAGGCGTCCCTCTATTTAAATTCTAATTAGTTAACATACAGTGTAATATTGACTTCAGGAGTAGAATTCAGTGATTCATCAACTTACATTTAACACCCTGTGTTTGTCGTAACAAGTGCCTTCCTTAACATCCATCACCCATCTAGCCCCTCTCCCCGCCCCTCCAGTAACCCTCCATTTGTTCTCTGTCCTTAAGAGTCTCTTATGGTTTGCTTTCCTCTCTCTTTTTTCCCCTTCTTCTCCTATGTTCGTCTGTTTTGTTTCTTAAATTCCACATATGAATGAAATCATTTGATATTTGTCTTTCACTGGCTGATTTATTTCACTTAGTATAATATGCTCTAGCTCTATCCACCTTGTTGCAAATGCCAAGATTTCATTCTTTTTGATGGCTGAGTAATATTCTGTTGTGTATATATATATATATATATACACAACAGAATATTGTTATATATATTGTTATATATATGTATAACAAATTCCTTCCTTCCTTTCCTTTTCTTTTTTCTTTCTTTTCTTTTTTCTTTTCTTTCTTTCTTTCTTTCTTTCTTTCTTTCTTTCTTTCTTTCTTTCTTTTTTCTTTTCTTTCTTTCTTCTTTCTTTCTTTCCTTTCTTTTTCTCTTTATATCTCTCTTTTTCTTGTAAGTCATAAACTTTATTTTCAAAGTTTCCCACTGGTTGTTGCTGAGGGCAACTTGCAATTATGATAAAACCAAAAGGCCAGTGCAGTCAGAACATTGGTTATTGATATGCTGAGACTAGCACAAAGCAAGTTCAGCACAACTGAATGACATATATAATAAATTCATATTCTATCATTGCAGTTACTAACCAGTGGTACCACAAATATGTTCAACATTTTTAATACTTTGTCATTTCCAAAATTTTATATAAATGAAATCAAATAGTATGTAGCTATTTAAGATGGGCTTTTATTGGAGCACCTGGGTGGCTCAGTGGTTGAGCATCTGCCTTCATCTCAGGGCAAGATCCTGGGGTCCTGGGATCGAGTCCCACATCGGGCTCCCCGCAGGAAGCCTGCTTCTCCCTCTGCCTGTGTCTCTGCCTCTCTCTGTATCTCTCATGACACATATAAATAAAATAATAATAAAAAAAGATGGGCTTTTACTCATTCAGCATAGTTCTCTGTGTCATCCCAGTTGCCTGGTGTATCAATAGTTAATTTTATTATTACTGTGTAGTATTCCAGGTGTGTATATAATACAGTTTACATTTAACCTGTTGAAGGAACATCTGGCATGTTTCCAATTTTTGGCTATGACAAATAAATCGACTATGGACATTTGTATAAAAAGTGTCTGTGTGGCCACAAATTTTTATTTAAGATAAGAGTGTATTTGCTGGGGTATATAATAATTGCATATTTAGTTTTATAAGAAACTGTTTTCCAGAGTGGCCTTGCCATCTTACAATCTCACCAGCAATACAAAGTGATCCAATGTCTCCATATCCACCCCACCATAGGATGTCACTGACTTTTACTTTAGCCATTCTGATACATGTGTAACAAAATTTCATTGTGGTTTTAATTTGAGTTTCCATCACAGTTAATGATATTGGACAATCTTTCATGTGCTTATATGCAGCAATATGTCTCTACAGCCTCATGTCTACTCATTTTCTCATTGGATTTTTGCTGGTTTTTCTTTTCTTAATTTTTACTATTGAGTTTTGAGACCTATTTATATATTCTTGATAGTAGTTCTTTATTAGAAATTTGATCTGCAAATATCTTCCTCTCGCCTGTACTTATGTTTTATCCTCTTTACAATGGAATTCACACAGCAAGTTTTTAATCTTTATGACATCGAATTTATCAATTTCTCCTTTATTGACCATGTTTTTGTTGTCAGACCTAAGAACTCTTTGGCCCTAAACTCCAAAGATTGTGTTTTTATCCCTTGAAATTTTAAAGTTTTATATTTAACTTTGTGATTCACTTTGAGTTAGTTTTTATATAAGATGTTATGTTTAGATCAAGATTTAAATTTTTTTTTTAATTTTAATTTTTTTTTCTTTTTTGCCTGTTGATGTCCAATTGCTTCAGTGCCACTTGTTGAAAAATCTATCTTTCCTCCACTGAATTATTCTTGCACCACTGTAAATAAGATGAACATATATGTATGGTCCTATTTCTGGGTTCTTTATTTTGCTCCATTGATAGGTGTGACTATACCTGTACTAACACCACACACTCTTGCGTAGTGTCAGTATACAGTAGGCCTTCATATCACATAAAGTCATTCCTGATATTTTATTCTTTTTCAAGACATTTAAGCTATTCCAGGGCCTATGACTTTCCATAGAAGTTTTAGAAATAAGCTTCTTTATGTCTACAAAAATCTTGCTAGAATTTGGATATTAAATTGCATTAAATCTACATATCAATTTGGAAAAAAATTGACATCTTGCATATGCTGAATTTTCCTACCTCTGAACACACTATGCCTCTGCATTTATTCAGTTTATTACTTCCATCACAATATTATAATATTGAGCACATAAATACTGTACATGTTTTAAAGGCATACCTAAGTGTCTTAGTCTGCTTTGGCTGCCATAACAAATTACACAGACTGTGGCTTAAAGAATAGAAATTTATTTTCTCACAATTCTGAAGCCTGGAAGTGTGAGATCAGGGTGCCAGCATGGTTGGGTTCTAGGAAGAGCTGTCTTCAAGTATTCACATGGCATTTCCTCAGTGCATGCATGTGGAGGGAGGGAGAGAGAGAGAGAGAGAGAGAGAGAGAAAGATTCCTCTTCTTTTAAGGCCACCAATCCTATTGGATTAGGACTCTAACCTTATGAAATCATTTAACCTCAATTACTTCCTGAAAGCCTAATCTCCAAATAAAGTCACTCTGGGGGTAAGAACTTCAACATATGAATTTTGGTTGGGGGGTGGGGGGCAAATTCAATCCACTGCACTAAGTAAAATTTTTTCCTTAAAGTAACTGTAAATGGAACTTCATTTTTAATTTGGTTTCCTTATATTCATTGTTAGTATATAGAAATGGGATATATTTAACATGTAGATCTTTTAATCTGCAACAAGTCTGAACTCACAACTAAATACTATGATTTTTCTTTTGCACTAAATCCCAGGACTTTTTGGTAGATTCTTTGGAAGTTTATATAAAAAATCATGTCATCTATGAATTGAGGCAGTTTTATTTTTCCATCTAATTTTCTAATTTTTTTTCCTTTATCTGGCCTTATTGCACTGATTAGAATTCCAGTATTATGTTGAGTAAAAGCGGTAAGCATATAAATCCTTGCCCCCTTCTCAGTCTCAGGGGGAAAGCATTTAGTCTTTCATTAGTAAGTATGATGTTGGAAACAGGATTTTGGTATAGGCTCTTTACCAACTTCAGGAAATCCAATTATTGCCGAGTGTTCTTTCGTTCAGTTAACAGTTTTTAATAATTTAATATTGTCTATATTCATCATACTTCTGATCTCCAGAACATACATTTTTTTCCCAAGTTTTAATTAAATTCAAGTTAAATTCAAGTAGTATTTAGTGACTCATCACTTACATATACCACCAAGTGCTTATCACAACAATGGTTTTCCTTAATTCCCAACACCCATTTAGCCCATCCCTACTCACCTTCCCTCCAGCAACCTTCAATTTGTTTTCTATAGTTAAGAGTTTCTTATGGTTTGTCTCTTTCTATATATATTTTTATCTTATGGTATTTTTCCTACCCATCCCCTCTGTTCATCTGTATTGTTTTCTAAATTCATATGAGTAAAATCACATGGTATTTGTCTGTCTCTGATGGACTTATTTTGCTTAGTAGAATACACTCTAATTCCATTCACGTCATTACAAAAGGCAAAATTTCGTTCTTTTTGATGACTATTTTGCCACATATTCATTACTATTCATCAGTCTATAGATACTTGAGCACTTTCCATAGTTTAGCTATTGTTGACAATTCTGCTCTAAAGATTGGGATGAATGTACCCATTCGAAATTTGTACTATTGTACAAATTCTTTGGGTAAAGAATCTAGTAGTGCAATTGCTGAGTTGTAGGGTAGCTTTATTTTTAATGTTATCAGGAACTTCCATACTGTTTTCCCAAGTGGCTGAATCAGTTTGCATTCCCCCCAACAGTGCAAGAAGGTCTGCATCCTCACCAACATGTGTTGTTTTCTGTGTTGTTAATTTTTGCCATCCTGATAGGTGTTAGGTGGTATGTCATTTTGGGTTTTGATTTGTATTTCCCTGATGATGAGTGATATTCAACATCTTTTTATATGTTTGTTAGTTATCTGGATATCTTCTTTGGAAAAAAATGTATATTCATGTCTTCTACCCATTTCTTAACTGGATTATTTGTTTTTTGGGTGTTGAGTTTGAGAAATTCTTTATAGATTTTGGATACTAACCCTTTATCAGATATGTCATTTGCAAATATTGTCTTCCATTCTGTAGGTTGTCTTTTAGTTTTGTTGATTGTTGTCTTTGCTATGCAGTTGTTTTTATTATTTTCATTAAATTTTATTTATCTGAGAGAGAGAGAGAGAGAAAGTGAGTGAGCGCACGAGCAGGGGGGAGGGCAGACTTTCTGCTTATTGGGGAGCTTGATGCAGGGCTCCATCCCGGGACCCTGAGATCATGACCCAAGACAAACATAGATGCTTAACCTATTGAGCCAGCCACCCAGGAATCCCAACCAATAGTCCATTTTGCTTTTGTTCCCCTTGCCTGTGGCAACGTGTTTAGTAAGAAGTTGCTACTGCCAAGGTAAAAGAGGTTTTTGTCTATTCTTGTAGACTGTCTTTTTTTCCATTGGATATTTTTTCCAAAACATATTGGCTCTAGCAGTTTTTTGGTGGAGTCTTTTGAGTTTTCTCCAGAGTATCACTTCATCTGAGAAACTGAAAGTTTGGTTCCTTCCCTGCCAATGTGGATGCCTTTTATTTATTTGTTTTTTGTTTTCAGATTGCTCAGATTAAGATTGCCAGTAATATGTTGAACAATAGTGGTGAGAGTGGACATCCCTGTCGTGTTCCTGACTTCAGGGGAAAAGCTCTCAGTTATTTCCCTTAGGATAATGTTAGCTGTGGATCTTTCCTATATTGCCTTTATGATGTTGAGGTATGTGCTGCCTTCTTTCCCTACTTTAGGGTTTTTACCAAGATAGTTACTATATTTTGTCAAATTCTTTTTCTGCATCTATTGAGAGGATCACATGGTTCTTATCCTTTCTTTTATTAATGTAGTGTATCATGTGGATTAAGTTTGGGATACTAAGCCCAAAGGAAAAAAACCTTTCTTGGTTGTGGTGAATAATTCTTTTAATGAACTGTTGGCTTTGATTGGCTAGTATTTGTTGAGAATTTTTTTAAAATTTTATTTATTTATTCATGAGAGACACAGAGAAAGAGAGAGAGAGAGAGAGAGAGAGAGAGGCAGAGACACAGGCAGAGACACAGGCAGAGAGAGAAGCAGGCTCCATGCAGGGAGCCTGAGGTGGGACTTGAACCCAGGACCCCGGGATCACTCCCTGAGCCAAAGGCAGATGCTCAACTGCTGAGCCACCCAGGCGCCCCTGTTGAGAATTTCTGAATCCATGTTCATCAGAGATATTGCTCTGTAATTCTTAGTAATTTTTAGTGGGATCTTTGCCTGGTTTTAGAATCAAGGTAATACTGGCTTCCCAGAATGAGTTTGGAAATTTTCCTTCCATTTCTATTTTTTTGGAATAGTTTTGGAAAAAAAAAGGTATTAACTCTAAGTGTTAGTTAGAATTCTCCTGGGAAGCCATCTTGTTCTGGACTCCTTTTCTTTTGAGAGAATTTTGATTACTGACTCCATTTCTTTGCTGGTTATGAGTCTGTTCTAATTTTTTATTCCTTCCTGTTGTTTGGTAGTTTATATGATTCTAGGAATGCATTCATTTCTTCCATATTGCCCAATTTATTGGCAGGTAATTGCTCTTAATATTCTCTTATAATCATTTCTATTTCTTTGGTGTTGGTTGTGATCTCTCCTCTTTCATTCATGGTTCATTTATTTGGATCGTTTCTCTTTTCTTTTTGGTAAGTCTGGCTAAGAGTTTATCAATTTTGTTCATTATTTCAAAGAACAAGATCCTAGTTTTGTTGATCCATTCTGATTTTTTATTTCTGTATCATTGATTTCTGTTCTAATCTTTATTATTTCCTTCTGCTGGTTTTAGCATTATTTGCTGTTCTTTGTCCAGTCCCTTTAGGTGTAAGAGTATGCTGTGTATTTGATACTTTTCTTGCACCTTAAGAAAGACTGGTTATCATTATATACTTCTCTCCTATGACCACTTTTGCTGTATCCTAAAGATTTGGGACTGTTATATTTCTTCTTTAAAGTACTGGTTAGCTCATTCATTCTTTATTTTTTTAAAATATTTTATTTATTTATTCATAAGAGAGAGAAAGAGAGAGAGAGGCAGAGACACAGGCAGAGGGAGAAGCAGGCTCCATGCAGAGAGCCTGACGTGGGACTCGATCCCAGGTCTCCAGGATCACGCCCTGGGCTGAAGACGGCACTAAACTGCTGAGCCACCCGGGCTGCCTTCATTCATTCTTTAATAGAATATTCTTCAACCTCTATGCATTTGTGGTTTTTTCAAATTTTTCTTGTTATTGATTTCAAGTTTCATAGCGTTGTGGTCTGAAAAAAATGCATGGTATGATCACAATCTCTTTATATTGGTTGAGGCCTGATTTGTGACCTAGTATGCGATCTAGTCTGGAGAATGTTCTATGTATACTTAAAAAGAATGTGTATTCAGTGCTTTAGTATGAAATGTTCTGAATATATGTTAAGTCTATCTGGTCCAGTGTGTCATTCAAAGCCCTTGTTTCCTTGTTGATTTTCTGCTTAGATAATCTGTCCATTGCTGTGAGTGGGGTGTTAAAATCCCCTACTGTCATTGTATTATTATCAATGAATTTCTTTAAGTTTGTTACCAATTGCTTTATGTATTTGTCATGAAGTTCAGGGGCATCAATATTTACAATTGTTAGATCTTGTTGGATAAGATGCTTGTATTATGATACAGTGTTATTTTTCATCTCTTATTACAGTCTTTGGTTTAAAATCTTGTTTGTCTAATATAAGTATGGCTACTCCAGCTTTCTTTTAATGTTCATTTAAATGATAAATGGATCTCCATCCTCTCACTTTGAAACTGAGGGGTCTTTGGGTCTAAAGTCCATCTTGTGTAAGGAATTTATCAATGGGTCTTTTTTTAAAAATTTTTAAAAATTTTTATTTATTTATGATAGTCACACAGAGAGAGAGAGAGAGAGAGGCAGAGACACAGGCAGAGGGAGAAGCAGGCTCCATGCACCGGGAGCCCGACGTGGGATTTGATCCCGGGTCTCCAGGATCGCGCCCTGGGCCAAAGGCAGGTGCCAAACCGCTGTGCCACCCAGGGATCCCCAATGGGTCTTTTTTTTAAAAAAAAAAAAAACCTATTCTGATACCCTATGTTTTCTGAGTAAACAAACATTCAGAATATTGTTAGATAGGAATGTAGTGCCTTTGTATTACCTCCCGAGTCCTGTTTGTATAGCTTGTTTCTGTTCCCTTCTGGTCTTTGTTGTTTTTGGTCTAATATTTCTTGCATAGCTGGTTTAGTGTTCATGAACTCCTTTAGTTTTCACTTCTCTTGGAAACTCTTTATCTCTCCTTCTATTCTGAGTGACAGTCTTGCTGGATAAAGTATTCTCAGCTGCATATTTTTCTCACTTGCATGTTGAATGTTTCCTGCCCTCCCTTCTGGCCTCATAAGTTTCAGTGGCCAGGTCTGCTGCTAACCTTATGCATCTACACTTGTAGGTAAAGCATCTTTTGATCCCTAGCTGATTTTAGAATTTTCTCTTTATCACTGCATTTTTTAAGTTTCACTGTGATATGTCATGATGTTGACCTGTTTTGTGTATTTTGAGGGGAGTTCTTAGAACCTCTTGGTCTTCAATGCCCGTTTCTTTTCTGAGCTAAGGGAAGTTCTCAGTATAATTTGTCCAAATAAAACTTCTGCCACTTTTCCCTACTCTTCTGCTAGGACTCCTATGATATGGCTATTATCTCGCTTTATGGAATCATTGATTTTCTTAAGCCAACCTTCATGATCTAACAGTTTTCTTCCCCTCTTCTTTTCAGTTTCATTATGTTCCATAATTTTATCTTCTTTATCACCTATTGTCTCTTCTGCTTCTCCCATCCTCATTGTGATTATATTCATTTGGTTTTACATCTCAGTTCTAGCATTTTTTATTTTGGCCTGGCTGGTTTTTAGATTTTTATCTCTGCAGCAAGGATATCTCTGGTGTCTTCTATGTTTCCTTCAAGCCCAGCTAGTATCCTTATGACTACCGTTTTGAATTCTTGTTCAGATGTATTGCTTGTATCTGTTTTAGTAAATCCCTGGATGTGATTTTTTTCTTGATCTTTCTTTGGAGAGAATTCCTTCATCTTGTTATTTTGTCTAGGGTTCTGTCTTTTGCATGTTATGAAAGCTTATTATGTTCCCTGCTCCTGAGAGTAATGCTATATCAATAAGGGGTAATATATCAATATTGATATATTAATATATCAATAAGGGGTTACACTGTCCAGGGCTTGGCACTTCAAAAGGTGTTTCTGGTATATGCTGTGTGTACTCTGCTGTTGTGTTCTGGCTGTACTTCACAGGTTAGTCATTTTTAGAGTTCCTCCTTGCTTGCAGTGGGGAATGTTTAGGCATTTAACCAGGTATGCTTTGATTTGCTTGAAACTATAAGCCTGGTTTTTTAAAAAGAGAGAGAGAGAGAGAGAGAGAGAGAGAGACATAATATCCCAAACACACAAACTAAAAATGATGAGTCTGATTCCAAAGAGAAAAAAAGAGGAACAACAACAAAAAAACCTGATCCGAAAAATGGCTTTGGAAATGAAACCAAAACCAAAACCAAAACCAAAACCAAACAAATTAAAAACTATAGACCTGATTCCAAAGGGGAAAAAAAAAAAGGAGAAAAAAAAGAAAGTCTGGGCCTCTTTCCACTGGGGGTGAAGATGACAGTTTGGAGCACTCTAAGATCAGTAGACTTGGTGCATGCAGGGATCTTGTGCTATTCCTCTGGGGGAGAAACCTGCTGTGCTAACTCTCAGTCTGACCTGCTATAGTAGAGATGCACCTGCAGGATGCAGAGGGGCCTGGTTGGGTGTAAGTGTCTCAAGATTCCACTGGGGGCACTGAGTGTTGCTCACTGAGGTCCAACCATGCAGTTGGGAGAGGGAAAGATGGCATTGCCCCATTCTCTCCTCCCCAGAGAGGGGAGCTCAGGCTGCTGCTGTTCAGAAAACTTTCACAGAAAAGAGAACAATCTCCCTTCTCGTGTCTCAGGCTTCAGTCTGATCCCCATCCTCAATGTGTCTGTGCCTGGACCACAGGCACACCTGGCGACAGAGTTCTCTTATGTTTTATCTCTGGTGCCTGGATAGGACACAAAACTCAAATTCTTAAAGGACTTGATATGGCTCGGACCCAACCTGTTCTTCTGGAGCAGAGCTACATTGCATTGTTTCTGGTGCTGTTCTGTCCCAGGAAAGTAATCATATGACAGTGTAGGTGCTTGGATTTGATTGTGAAGCACAGTGAAAAACTGCAAACAGGTTATTTGCCCTCTGTGTGTACTTCTATTCCTTGCTAACAAACAGCCACTCAACGGTGCTCAGTGAGTATTTTGTCCTTAGAGAGACAATGTAGCCTCTTCCCAATGTACTCAGGGAGGGGAGTAATCTCTCCCAGGGTGACCCAGGGGACACCTGCACCACGCTTTCTTCCCCTGGGCCTTCACCTTCCTCCCCAGAAGAAACACTGCCTACCCTGCTGGATTCTGGTGAAGAGTGCAGGCTTCTAAAACTTCAAAATTTGAATTCTGCTGCTTGCAAAAACTTGTGACAGTCCCTCTGGATTCCCAGTCAATGGTTTTGGGGAAGTGCTTTTCTAAACCAAAACACTGCTCTCTGTTCCCCTCTCTCTCTTTCCTTCCTCCATGGAAAGTATTCCCTCCCCTTCATGGCACTGTGCCTTTTCTCTCCTCTAATTCATATCTCTGCAGCTTGTACATGCCACATTCTCTCCAGTTGTGCAGACTGTTCTCTTAATCCTCAAATAATTTCCTAGGTATTTAAAATGATTCAATGTTACCCTAGCTATTCAAAGGATAAGGCAAGACCAGGGTACCCCTACTACTCTGCCATCTTAACTCTCCACACCCATCACAATTTCTTTATTCAATCATCAATAAGTGGATATTGAGGCTCCCTCCATAATTTGGCTGCTGTTGATAATGCTGCTAGTAACATTGGGGTGCATGTACCCCTTAAAATCAGTATTTCTGTATCCTTTGGGTAAGTACCTAGTAATGCCACTGCTGGGTGATAGGGTAGTTTTATATTTAACTTTCTGAGGAATGTCCATAGTGTTTTCTACACTGGCTGCACCAGTTTGCATTCTCATCAACAGTGTAAGAGGGCTCCCTTTTTCCTGAATCTGTGCCAAAGTCTGTTGTTTCCTGTGTTGCTTATTTTACCCATTCTGATAGGTATGAGGTGGTATCTCACTATAGTCTTGATTTGTATTTCACTGATGAGTGATATTGAACATCTTTTCATGTGTCTTTCAGTCATCTGGATGTCTTCTTTGGAAAAACGTCTATTCATATCTTCTGCCTATTTCTTCAATGGATTATTTGTTTTTGAGGTGCTGAGTTTCAGAAATTCTTTGTAGATTTTGGATAATAACCCTTTATCAGATGTATAATTTTATTTATTTATTTATTTATTTATTTATTTATTTATTTATTTATTGTTTAGAAATTTCATTTTATCTCACATATGTAAACACAAAATTTGGGTGAATACAGAAGTCAGAAATAATTTTTGTAGATACCCATAATATTCTTTACTCTGTTTTAGTGCCAGTGCATATTCTACAAAAGAAAATGGTTTCATAAATTAATATAATTTAAAAGTAAATGCCAATGTTTTTATTTTAAAAATTAATTTTATGTAATGAAATCTAAAAAAAAGGTGTTGTTGACAATTTTTAATGCAGCAAGTTGGTCTGGGATAACAGTTTTCAGGTTAGATGTATCATTTTAAATATTGTCTCCCATTCCATAGGCTGTCTTTTAGTTTTGTTGGTTGCTTCCTTTGTTGTGCATTAGCTTTTTAACCTGAATAAGTCCCAACAGTTTGTTTTTACTATTGTTTTCCTTGCCTCTGGAGACATGCATAGTAAGAACTTGCTCTGGTTGAGATAAAAGAGGTTGCTGCCTGTGTTCTCCTCTAGGATTATGATGGTTTCCCATCTCACATTTAGGCTTTTAATCCATTTTGAAATTATTTTTGTGTATGGTGTAAGAAACTGGTCCAGTTTCATTCTTTTGCATGTTTCCATCCAGTTTTCCCAATATCACTTATTGAACAGACTCTCTCTTTCCCACTGAATATTCTTTCTTGCTTTGTTGAAGAGCAGTTGACCATATATTTGTGGGTTCATTTCTGGGTTTTCTATTCTGTCCCACTGATCAATTTGTCTGCTATTGTGCTGGTAAATTTTACTATGGCAAAACTGAAGAAACAGCAGTAAAAGAAGTTACTAAAAGAAAGTCCTAAAAGTACAAAAAAAATTTAGAAAAAAATAGAATAGTCTTAATGAACTTTTTGTGTAATATCAAGTAGTTGAATATACAGGAAAGGAGAATCCCAGAAAGAGGAGTGAGTGCAATGGAACAAATGGCCAAAAGATTTCCAAAATTGGTGAAAAATGTAACCTGATGAATCTAAGAACATCAAACAGTACCAAACAAGGAAAACAAAATGAAGATCCCATTAAGCCAGCTCATAATAAGACTGATGAAAATCAAAAATAAAAAGAAAAATCTTGAAAGCAGCCAGAAGGAGAGAATAAAACCATGATAGGTACAGAGAAACAAATAATGTCAGTAGGCTTTTTGTCTAAAACCACACAGGGCATTGAAAAATAGAACATTTTTTAAATTACTGAAGGAAAAGGAAAACACTGGCAAAAAATTCTGCAACCAGTAATAAAAAAATTCCTAAAATCAAGGTGCAGTGTACAATTTTTAAAAAAACAATAAAACAGAACATTTCTTGCTAACAGGATGTCACTACAGGACATATTAAAGGAAATTATTTAAGCAGGAAAAAAAGGTACTAAATGGAAATTGGGAATGCAAAGAGAAACTCAGTATGCCAGAAATAGTCAATTTGTGGGTAAAAGTAAAAACTACATTTCTATTTAAAGCAAAAATAATCACAATGTCCTGAGTTTTATGCACAAGTAAAACAGAGGACAATAGCACAAAAGCAAGGGAAATAGAAAAGAAAATAATCTGTTGTAAGAGTTTCAATGTACACATGAAGTGGTAAAATTTGAGAATAGACTGTGCCAAATGAAAGATTATACTGTATATCCTAAAAAAAATCACTAAAATTATTAAAGAGGCACAGCTAATGCACTAATAATGAAGACAGAACCACACAGAACATATGCACAATCCTAAACAAAGCAGGAAAAGAGGAAAACATAAAAGATAGAATAAGTAAAAATAAATAGCAATATTGAACATTTAAAGTCAACTATATCAGTAATTACTACAAATATAAATGGTCTAAGCACTCTAACGAAAACAGAGATCATAAGCTGAATAAAAAACAAGTTCTGTCATATGTTTTATACAATGATTTTCAAGACAAGATCATAGATTAACAATGTGGGGAAAATGTCTAAATATCAAACAAAAACTAAGAAGAAAGGTGGAGTCACCATTATTATAGTTCAAAATAAGTAATGACCAGGAATAAGGAGGATCATTTCATGATAAAGGAATCATTTTATAAAGAGGATTTAACATGCAGAGCTGGCCAGAATGCAAAATGGTAGACACTTTAGAAAAAAGTTGGGAGGTTTCTTATAAAGTTAAACATATATTATACTAAGGATGTACTGCAGTAATGTTACAATCCTTCTCACTCCAAAATAACTTATTTTTATTTTTCCAAATTTTCACCTAAATTCCAGTAAGGTAACATATAGAAATATTATTTTCAGAATTAGTGAAATTAGTGATTTAGTGAATTTAGTGATGCATCATATACAATACCCAGTGCTCATCACAAGTGCACTCCTTAATACCTATATCAATTTAAATATTAACTGGTCCTCCCACCTCCGCTCATCTCCCCTACAGCAACCCTCAGTTTTTTCTCTATATTTAAGAGTCTCTTATATGGTTTGGCTCTCTCTTTGTTCCCCACTATGTTGGTTTCTTTTGTTTCTTAAATGTCACATATGAGTGAAATCATATGACATTTGTCTTTCTCTGACTTATTTTGCTTAGCCTAATATTTAGATGCATCTACATAATAGCAAATGGCAAGATTTTATTCCTCTTGAGGTGGGGAGCTAAGGAATATTCCATTGTATAACATTTCTTAATCCATTCATCAGTCCCCATGGGATATTTGGGCTCTTTCTATTATTTGGCTATTGTTGGTACTGCTGCTAGTAACATGTATCTATTGGAGGTGCATGTATCCCTTTGAATTAAATTTGTATCCTACTAGGATAAATACCTAGTAGTTCAACTACTGGATTGAAGGGTAGCTCTATTTTTAACTTTCTGAGGAACATCCATAGTGTTTTCTACAGTGGCTTCACCAGCTTGCATTCCCACCAACATTGTAAGAGGGCTCCGCTTTCTCTGCATCCTCACAAAATCTGTTGTTTCCTGTGTTGTTAATATTAGCCATTCTGACAGGTGTGAGGTGGTATCTTATTATGGTTTTGATTTGCATTTCCCTGATGATGAGTAATGCTGAGCATCTTTTCATGTATATGTTAGCCATCTGGATGTATTCTTTGAAAAAAATGTCTATTCATGTCTTTTGCCCATTTTTAAACTAGATTATTTGTTTTTGGGGGGTTGGGTTTTTTTTTTAAGATTTTATTTATTGATGAGAGAGAGAGAGAGAGAGAGAGAGAGAGGCAGACACACAAGCAGAGGGAGAAGCAGGCTCCAGGCAGGGAGCCCAATGTGGGACTCAATCCTGGTACTCCGGGATCATGCCCTGAGCCAAAAAGGCAGGTGCTAAACTGCTGAGCCACCCAGGGATCCCTGACAAGTTCTTTGTATATGTTGGATACTAAGTCTTTATTTGATATGTCATTTGAAAATATCACCTTCTAGTCTGAAGGTTGCTTTTTAGTTTTGCAGACTGTTTCCTTCACAGTGTGAAGATCTGTATTTTGATTAAGTTCCAATAGTTTATTTTTGCTATTGTTTCGCTTGCCTTTGGAGACATGAGTATTAAGACGTTGTTGTGGCTGAGGTCAAAGAGGTTGCTGTCTGTTCTCCTCTAGGATTTTGATGGTTTCCTACCTCCTACTTATGCCTTTCATTCATTTTGAAATTATTTTTGTGTATGGCATAAGAAACTGGTACAGGTTCATTCTTTTGCATGTTTCCATCCAGTTTTCCCAATACTATTTGTTGAAGAGACTTTTTCCTTTTTCCTTCCTGCTTTGTCAAAGTGTAATTGACCATATATTTGTGGGTTCATGTCTAGGTTTTCTATTCTGTTCCATTGATTGTGTCTGTTTTTGTGCTGTATTATAGTGTCTTGATCACTGCAGCTTTGTAATATGACTTGAAGACTGGAACTGTGATGCCTCCAATTTGCTTTTCTTTTTCAAGTTTGGTTTGGCTATTCAGGATCTATTGTGGTCCCATACAATTTTTTGGATTGTTCTAGCTCTGAGAAAAACGCTGGTGGCATTTTGATAGGGATTGCATTAAATGTGTAGATTGCTTTGAGTAGTACAGAAATTTTAACAATGTTTGTTCTTTCAATTATGAGCATGGAATTTTTTTCCCATTCCTTTGTGTCCTCTTCAATGTCTCTCGTAAGTGTTCTATAGTTTCCAGAGTACAGATCTTCTCTCTGGTTAGGCTTATTCCCAGGTATCTTACAGTTTTTGGTGCAATTTTAAATGAGATTGATTCCTTGATTACTCAGTACAACATATTTCTGTATGTTGATTTTGTGTCCTATGAACTTTACTGAATTCGTGTATCACTTCTAGCAATTTTTTGACGGCATCTGTAAGGTGTTCTATATAGAGTATCATGTCTTCTACAAAGAGTGAAAGTTTGATTTCTTCTTTGCCAATTTGGATGCCTTTTATTTCTTCTTGTTGACTGACTGCTTGGCTAGAACTTCCAGTACTGTGTTAAGTAACAGTGGTTAGAGTAGACATCCCTGTCTTGTTCCTGACTGTAAAGGAAAAGTTGCCAGGTTTTCCCCATTGAAGAGGATACTACCTGTGGGTTTTTCTTACATGGCCTTTATTATATGTTGAGAATTTTTGTTTTTTTTTGTCATGAATGGATGTTATATATATTTTTTCAAATGCTTTTTCTGCATCTTTTGAAAGGATCGTTTGGTTCTTGTCTTTTCTTTCATTAATGTAGTTGATCATGTTGATTGCTTTACAAATATCACACCACCCTTGCAGGCCAGGTATAAATCCCACTTGATAGTAGTGAATGATTTTTAAAAATTATTTTAAAGATTGCATTTATTTATTTGAGAGATTGAGAGAGAGATTGCAAGAGAAAGAGCAAAAGCATGGGGAAGCACCTTGGGATCATGCCCTGAGCCAAAGGCAAGATGCTAGAACTGACTGAGCCACTCAGGCACCCTGGTGAAGGATTTCTTTTTTCTAATGTACTGTTTGATTTGTTTTGCTACTATTTTATTGAGAAGTTGTACATCTATAAGCATCAGGGATATTGGCCTATAGCTCTCTTTTTTAGTTGAGTCTTCATTTATTTTTGAATTCAGGGTAATGCTGGCCCCATAGCATGAATGTGGAAGCTTTCCTCCCTCTTGTATTTTTTGGAATAGCTTGAGAAGAATAGGTATTCACTGTCCTTTAAATGTTTGGAGGATTGATCTGTGAAGCCACCTAGGCCTGGATTAATTCAATTTATTTGCTAATTATTGGTCTCTTCAGGTTTTCTATTTCTTCCTCTTTCAGTTTTGGTGGTTTATATGTTTCTAGGAATACATCCATTTCTTTCAGGTTGTCCAACTTGTTGGCATATAGGTCTTCATAATATTTTCTTATAATTATTTCTGTGGTGTTGGTTGCTATTTTTCCTCCCATTCTATTTATTTGGTTTCTTTCTCTTTCTTTTTGGTAAGTCTCACTTGGGGCTTATCAATTTTGTTCATTTTTTCAATGAACCAGCTCCTGGTTGCATTGATCTATCATTTTTTGTTTTTTAAGTTTCTATATTACTTATTTCTGCTCTAATTTTTAGTATTTTCTTCTGTCTGCTGGATTTAGGCTTCATTTATTGTTCTTTTTCTGGCTCCTTCAGGAATAAGGTTAGGTAAGATTCTTCATGAGGTTACCCTATATTGCTATATATTTCCTTGTTAGGACTCCTTTTGCTGCATCCCAAAGGTTTTAGACCATTGTTTCACTTTTTTTTTTTTTTTTGTTTGTTTGTTTGTTTGTTTTAAGATTTAATCTATTAGGGTTTTTTTTTTTCCTTTTACTGAGGAGGAAAAAAAATTTAATATTTTTGTTGTATAAGGAATAGCGCCCAAGGCAGGTACTTATACTCCTGACCTCAGCCCCACACACTCCTGTTTTAATAAAGCTATAGGACAGAGCAGAGTTGGAACTGAAAATAAAGGCAGGGTAGAAGACACAACAGATAAACCAAAGGGAGCAGGGGGATGCAGAAAGAATGACAGTCACACATATACCACACACATTCTAGCCCCTGCAGCGAATCAGAATGATGCCAACAGAATCTGCACTGGCTGGTGACCCTGCCATGGACGCAGGAGGAACGATGGATACTAAGAGTGACAACAAAGAAGACTGGGCCATGGCCACAGTTGGGCAATCCAGAGGAAAGAGGGGGAGTACCGGATTTTACTCCTTGTGTCACACGAGCTAGAAGAACCCTACCTCCCATTGTGGAGGCACACCTACGTCCCACCCATTTCCTTACCTTACCGTACGGTCTACCCCTGTGGGAAAACTGAGACCCTGGCTAGATACTCCACTCCAGGATAAGGCTGAGCAGTCTTAGTTCTCGAGACTGCCTCTTTTATAAAGATTGGATTAGAGTAGGTGAGAAGTGAGACAGAGACATCAGAGACAGAGAGAGAGAGGCAGAGACACAGGCGGAGGGAGAAGCAGGCTCCATGAACAGAGGGAGCTTGATGTGGGACTCGATCAAGGGTCTCCAGGATCAGGCCCTGGGCTGAAGGTGGTGCTGAACTGCTGAGCCACCCTGCCTGCCCCATTGTTTTCACTTTTATTTGTTTCCATGTACATTTCTATGTCTTCTTTGATTTCCAGGTTGACACATTGTTTAAGTAGCACATTATTTAACCACCATGTGTTTTTAGTCTTTCCATAGTTTTTTTTTTTTTTTTTTTTCTGTGTGTGTGTGTGTGGTTGACTTTAAGTTTCCTAGCACTCTGTTCAGAAAAGATGCATGGCATGATCTCAATCTTTTTGTACTTGCTGAGAACGGATTTGTGACCTAGTACATGATCTATTCTGGACAATGTTCTATGTGCACTCAAAAAGAAATGTGCATTCTGCTGGTTTAGGATGAAATGTTCTGAATATATCTGTGAACTTCCAGTGTGTCATTCAAAGTTATTGTTTCCTTTTTGAATTTCTGCTTAGGTGATCTGTCCACTGATATAAATGGGGTGATAAAATCCCCTACTCTTACTGTATTATTTTCAATGAGTTCCCTTATGTTTGTTTTTTTTATATATTTGATGCCTCCATATTATGCATATAAATACTTCAATTACTAGACCTTACTGTTAGATTGTGCCCTTTGTTATGATATAATGCCCTTCTTCATTTCTTGCAGTCTTTGGTTTAGTCTAGTTTCTCTGACAGAATATTGCTTGCTACTCTGGCTTTATTTTGACATCCAGTTACATGGTAAGCATTTCTCCAAATGGAGAAATTCACTTTCAGTGAATGCACAGGTATCTTCAGGTCTAAACTGAGTTTCTTGTAGGCAGCATTAGATAGGTCTTTTTTTTTTTTTTAAATACATCCTGACACTATATGCTGATTGAAGTGTTTAGTCCATTTATATTCAGAGTAATTATTGATAGATATGTATTTAGTGCCATTTTATTTGTTTTGTTGTTGGTTTCGGAGATTTCTCTCTATACCTTTCTTGTCTTTGTCACTTTGTTCTTTCCTTTTCACTCAGAGTCCCCTTCAATATTTCATATAGGGCTGGTTTAATAGCTACAAACTCCTTTAGTTTTTGTCTGGGAAACTCTTTTATCTTTCCTTCTATTCTCAATGATACCCTTGCTAGATAGAATATTCTTGGCTGCAGATTTATTGCCATTCAGTACTCTGAATATATCATGTCACTCCCTTCTAGCTTGTCAAACTTATGTCGAAGATCTGAAGCTAGCCTCGTGGGTCTTCCCTGTAAGTTAGGTCCTTCTTTTTTTCTTGCTCCTTTTAAGACTCTTTTCTTTATCAGTATATTTCATAAGATTTAATTACAGTATGTTGTTGGCCAGCTTTCATTTTTTTAAAAGATTTATTTATTTATTTGAGAGAGAGGGAGGGAGGGAGGGAGGGGAAGAGGGAGAGAGAATCTCAAGCAGACTCCCTGTTGAGCACGGAGCCCATGCTCCACGGGCTCAGTCTCACAACCCTGAAATCATGACCTGAGCGGAAATCAAGAGTCAGATGCTTAAGTGACTAAGCCACCCATGCACCCCAGCTTTTGTTGATTTTGATGGGAGTTCTTACTTAGTGCTTCCTGGATCTATGATGTCTGTTTCCTTCTCCAGTTAAGGGAAGTTTTCATATATTATTTTCTCAAATAAATTCCCTGTCAACTTTTCTCTGTCTTCTTCTCCTAGCACACCTATAACATGAATGTTATTATGTTTGATGGGGGCACTGAGTTCCTTAAGAGTATTCTCATGTTGCAGAATTCTCTGTTTTGTTCAGCTTCAATATGCTTCATTATTTTATCCTGTACATCACTTATTTGTGCCTCTGGTTCACCCATCCTTGTATTCATTACATCATGTCTGTTTTGAATCGCAGTTATCACATTTTTCACTTCTGACTTTTTTTTTTACTCTTTTATCTCTGTGGTAAGGGTCTCCCTGGTCTTCCATTATTTTCTCAAGCCAGCAAATATCCTTAACGATTGTGCTTTGAATTCTTCACCAGTCATATTACTTTATACCTGTTCTGCTTAATATCTGGCTGTGTCTTTTTTTTTTTTAATTTTTATTTTTTTATTCATGATAGTCACAGAGAGAGAGAGAGAGAGAGAGAGAGAGAGGCAGAGACACAGGCAGAGGGAGAAGCAGGTTCCATGCACTGGGAGCCCGATGTGGGATTCGATCCCGGGTCTCCAGGATCGCGCCCTGGGCCAAAGGCAGGCGCCAAACCGCTGTGCCACCCAAGGGATCCCTGGCTGTGTCTTTTATCTTGTTCTTTCATTTGCAAGAAATTCCTCCACCTTGGGATTTTGTCTCTGTCTTCTTCTCTGTGTCAGAAAGCCTGTATGTTTCCTGCTCCTGATAGTCATGACTTTCTGAGGAAGAGATCATATAGGTCCAGGGTTTGGTAGTTCAGAATTCAGATTCTCTGTGTGCGTGTGCTGTGTGCTCTCTGCTACTGTGTTTTGGCTGCTGTATCCTTCCGGCCTGTCATCTGCAGTCTCTCGTTGCCTGCAGTGGGAAGTGTTTGGTCTTTGCCCAAAATGTTTCAACTAGGTGCGCT
Organism: Canis lupus baileyi; assembly: GCF_048164855.1. Classification (NCBI taxonomy): domain Eukaryota; kingdom Metazoa; phylum Chordata; class Mammalia; order Carnivora; family Canidae; genus Canis; species Canis lupus. Next base: position 40,276,008 of record NC_132852.1, on the reverse strand, counting down.
CTGGTCAGCTTGTTAAATGAGACCTGATACTTCCACTTAAACTGAAGTCATGTAGAACTCTCTGGTCAGGGGCCATGGTGTGGGCAGTGGTTTTTGCTGCTCCTCTGTGGAAAAGGCCTATAGCACTGGGACTGAGGCAAGCTTCACTGACAAGGGCAGTACTACCAGACTGCATGGGTGCTGGATTTGTAAGGAGGTTAGACAGCCAATGTGGGTACTCTGCAGCTCACTACAGGTGGCTACTGTTTATGTTGAGGGGTGGGAAAGGAAGTAGCACTAGTCAGTTATTTTGCTCCTGGACAGGAGTATCTACCTATGCTGCTTCTCGGGGAGGCACACCTAGAAGAGTGAATAATCTCACCACTGTTTGTTCCTGGTGTTTTTCAGATTGCTGTTTCCACAGTCTGCTTCTGGGTTGTTTGACTCCTCCCAGAAACAGGGCAATGCCCTCTGGGCAGTATCCCAGGCAAGTCTGCTGACTTTTGAAACTCCAGGCTTCAGAAGGCAGGGCCTTGTGCTGGTGCTCAGGGGCAGGATCTCCCCTTTGCAGAAATTCTTAAGTTGCTAAAATGACAAAAGTCCCAGGACACTTAAAAATTGCCTTAATGAATCTAAAGTTCTCAAAGGAGTTAACTAAGGCTCTAAATGAGTTATATTGGCAAGAAAATCTAGCATGATATAAAAGGTCTGTGATGGCTCAACTACTAAGCAACTCCCAGGTTTTGTACCTATATGCATATACAGTGGGCTGTTAAGGGAGTAGAGCTTCCAACAAGGGAATTCTCTCAAATAATCCTCAGAAGTGGCCCAGGAAAACAAGAAAGAAAGAAAATTTCACTGGTAGGCTGAATCTGGGGACTCTTTGGAATGAGTTAACCAATTATGTCAATCCATTGCTAGGGAAGTGAGTCAATGAAAAGATGCTCAAGTAGGTTAACTTTGTTATCTTTGTTCAGCATAATGTAGTAAAATTGCTGTTTTTGCTTCCCTTTTTGAGCCTTTCCTGAACTGGTATTTTAAACTACAGTTATTCTGCTTTTTTCATCTAGTACTTTATATGAAATATGTCAGATATTTCTGTATTTTTCATTTAGCCCATAGAGTGAAATTTACATCCTCACCTGAGGAAAATGGACACCAACCTGCAAATTTAAACCTTAGAGATGGGAGCTATTCCTAGGCAAAACATGTGGGACAGAGATGAATATACCTGTGGCTATAAATGGAAAACAGTACCGTGTTCAGCAAAAGCTTCATTTGAAGTGGCTGGAGAAAGGGTGTGTGTGTGTGTATGGTGGCAACTAAGAGAAGATTATTGCTTTGTCTACCAAAAAGAACTCCTTTTCTGTGAGAACCGTATCTTATTCGTTTTTTTTTTTTTTTTTTTTTTTTTTTTTTTTTTAAGATTTTATTTATTCATGAGAGACAAAGAAAGGGAGGTAGAGACAGAGGGAGAAGCAGGCTCCTCATGAAGCAGGGAGCCCAATGTGGAACTCTATCCCAGGGCTCTGGGATCATGACCTGAGCCAAAGGCAGATGCTCAAACAACTGAGCCACCCAGGTGCCCCCTATCTTATTTGTTCTTGAGGGAGCTTTCCTCTTTGCATTTCAACCAAGTGAGAGCTGTCAATTCAGTATTCTATCCCTCAGTCATACAAATCGGAGTTCTGCCCCAGATTATAGTAAATTCAAAATCAGGGAAGAAGGAGAATACTTTTTGTTGACAAAATTGAACACATGCTCTATAATGCTGCTAATAATCCTGTACCCAGCAATGTAAAAGAGACCTGTTTCAAAGAGTAAAGGTGACATGCAATGTAATGCAGATACAGAAATGGACAAAATGTCCTGGAAACAATTCATTTGAAGTGTGTTGTTGCCTTTTTCCCTAAGCCAGTCAGACTTGCTGTCACTGGCAACTATAAGAGTCCAGAAATAATTCTCTTAGAGAAAATTAAGTAGTCTAATAGGCTAGTATATAGAGTGTACAAGATGTATGGTAGAGGTACTCCTAAGGAACTTGGAAAAACTAAGAAACATACTCAGCATCAAAAGGCAGTGTCAAAGCCACTTTATTACAATGTTTCTCTTGACTGTAACTCAATAGAATGTGCTAACACATTAAGAAAAAGTCCCCAGCCAGATAGAAATAGTGGTACTGTCCATCCAAGCACTGCATGTTTGTGTTTATAGGGAGAAAGGAACACCTTAAAGGTTTAACCTACTAATTTTGAGCATACATTCCAGCTTACCTTAACCTGTTCAAGTATATCAAATGGCTATTTCACTCTCTGCATTGGCTTTTCCAAGCACAGAAACACACTTCATTTCTTTTAAATTTCAAATGTCATTACCTGTCAGTAGATAACAATGTCTCACACTTCACAGAGCCATCAGATGGGACTCCTTTAGTTTTCCAATACTAATTATACCATGCTTACCTACAACACACCTCCCATCCATCTCTCATAAAGGCCAATCCATTCAAACGTGTGTGTGGACTGAAATTCTTTCCCTTCCTTGTCTGTGGGATCTTACATTATTGATTATTCTATGTGTTATAAATCCACTCTTCCCCCTTTCCTTCAACCAACCAGAGATATCAACTCCATGAAGACAGGGACCTTGCCAATCCTATTCACTGCTATATTTTTGATGCTGAGCCCATGCTAAGTACTTAGAATTATATTTGTTGAAGGCAAGGGTAAATAAGTGAATAAAAGATTGGAAATGAATAATCTGTAAGAGGTCTTCCATTTCTGAAGCTTTATAATTTTACTTGGAGAAAAGCAGGTGCCAGAATGGATTTCTGCCTTAGGGTTAGAGGTTTCACCAAACTTCAGTTAACACTTCTCTAGATAAACCTAATATAATATTTCTTCATTTGTGACTTTACTTCAGATAAATTCACTTTAAATTTTGAGCCTCAGGATGAAATAAGTGAAATAGACAATGACAATAAATTGTGCTTACTCTTCTTTCCATCCATATCTGCATGGATTTTCCGAGCCAAGAATCCACTTTTGTACACAGCAGCATTCGGGTCGTGAGGAATGTCTAAGAATGGATTGGTAGTGCTCCCGATACGACTGATGGTCTTTGGATGTGTTCCATTAGCCTTCTCATCAGTACCTTCTGATGGAGATTTTTTTTTCTCTTCGTCATCTCTAAAGGGAGAAAACACAGATTGAGCACCTAACACAATATTCAATAACTAAAGTTATTTAATATAATAAACTATCATGTTTTCCAATAGTCTATCAGTCTTGATAACAAAGACTATAGTAACAGCTATCACTTACTATGTGTGTATGTGCCAGGTATCAATGATTATAACAATTTTCTAAGACTGATATTTGTATTCTATAGCACAGATAAGGAAACAAACTCAGAATAAATAACCCAAGGCCACAGATCTAGTAATCAAAGAAATAATGAGGCTATGATGGCAAAAACAGCTAAAGCCTTTGCTCTTTCTACCCACTACAGTTTCTTCCTGTCTTGTCCTCTTTCAAGAGTGGAGATTCTTTGGCAAAGATCATGATTTTGGTTTTGATTTTTTATTTTTACATGGTTTATAACAGTTCCAAGTATACAGAATACAATTATAGATTATTCATTATATATATTATATAGATTATTATATTCCCCAAATAACCAGGTTATTCTTTTATAGTAAAGCCCCTGGTAAACCTATCAATGAGGTAGGATGGTGACGTTACCCACAGTGCTTTGGCATCTTATAGTGACTACTTCCTCAGCTGCCACGAAAGTGTGGGGCATCCTAACAGCCATGAGAAAACCTGTAATTGCCTAGTCTTTTAAAAATTCTGTTCCTTCAAGGAGGGAAATTTAACTCTGAGATTCTAATGTACATTAAGTATGAAAGAGGCATAAAGTGAATGGTTACACTCAATAAAGAGGAGTGAAGAGAAGAAAATAAACTCTGATATACAGCTGAAGAACACATCACCGAATTAAGAGCATTTGTTTTGGTTCACCTGTTCAATTTCCCGAATCACCTCTGGTTTTATTGCCCATTAGATACTGATTAGTGAATATATTTATTAAAACTTCAAAATAACCACAACTAAAATATATTTAAAATAAACCACAAAATTGATAATTATCAAAAGTGTTTATCTGGTGATCAAATTAAAAGTCTTTTTTTCTCCAGTGCTATTTGATTATTGTGAGATATAAAAACAACACTGGAATGATCCTTAGATATCTATATTTTGTTTCTATTTTTGAGATAATTCTAGGTTTGTAAAGATAGTACATACATTCCCATCTGCCCATTATCCAGTTCCCCTAATTTTAACTTACATAACCATAGTAAATATTTCCAAATGAAGAAAGCAATAGTGCAAAATACTGTGAGTTAAATTTAAAACATTATTCAGAAAAATTTGTCCTGCTCCAGGATCTATCCATGATCCCACAGTGCATGTACTTGTTAAGATTTCTTAGTTTTCTTCAGTCACCAACAGAACATTTATCTTTCCTTGTCTTTCATGACCTTGATATTTGAAGAGTACTAGTACCAGTAGTACCAGCCAATGATTTTGTAGAGTAGCCCTCATTTAGGTTTGTTTGATTAGACTGAGGTTGTACATTTTGGGGAAGGTTATCAGGGTGATGCATCCTCTCAGTGCATCAGATCAGGGTATATATGTTTTATGACAAGTGGTATTAACCTTATGACTTGGTTAAGGTGCTGTCTGGCAAGTTTCTATTCTGTAATGTGATTTTCATTTGTGAATGTCTTGGAGAAAATTTGTGACTATGAAAATACCCTCTTTCTCCTTAAATTTCTCAACACTAATATGAGAACTCATCAGTGGATCTTGCCTATGATAATTTTTATTGTGCTGATCAAATGGTGTTTATTTCCCTCATTTCTTCTACATTAGTAATTGGAATTCTTCTGTAAGTATGGACACATGGGTATAATCTTATTCTTTTGATAAAATATTATCATTATTAAATTTGTTGCTCCATTTTTTTCAGTTTTGGCCACTGGGAGTTCTATCAAAGAGGTTTCTGTGTCCTTTCAGCATGCCTTTCTCTTTTTCCTTTTTGTTTTTTAAGCTCTTCTTCTGGATAACACAAGATGATATTCCAAGCTCATCTTAAATTTTCCCTATTTCAACCCCCAAAGAAATGTCTCCAAGAAGTCTAGTTTTTCTTGTTGGACAATGGTATTTAAAACCAAATTTAGGTGCTAAATGTGTTCACTATGTGTACAAAGTTCCCTCCTGCTGCCCTCTTTTAGTCAATTCCTTTCCCCACCAATTCTTGAAAATTACTGATGTCATCCATCGCTATAGATTTCCCTTTTTCAAAATAGCATAAAACTGAGTTCTTTTACCCAGTAAATTATATTTGATTCATCCATATTGTGTAAATCTATAGTTTGTTTCCTTTTATTGCTCCATATTATTTCATTTTATGCTAGACCATATTTGTTTATCCATTTGCCTCTCCATTTTACTGAGGAACTGATTTTTAATACATTTTAAAATTTTTAAAAAAGATTTATTTATTTGAGAGCGAGAGACAGAGATAGCAACAGAGAACAGGAGCCAAGGAGGAGGGGAAAAGCAGGCTCCTCCCTGAGCAGGGAGCCTGACGTGGGGCTCAAGCCCAGGACCATGACCTAAGCTGCAGGCAGACACTTCACCAATTGAGACACTCAAGTTTTACTTACTGAGCCACCATAAGTTTTTAGTTGATTTCAGTTAATTAATACACAGTGTAAGAGTTTCATGTGTTAATACAGTGATTAAACACTTCCGTATATTACCTGGTGTTCATCACAAGCACATTCCCTTGGATCCCATCATCTCTTTAACTTATCTGCTCACCTACGTCCCCCTTCTAGTAACCATCATTTTGTTCTCTACACTCAGATATGTTTCTTGATTTGTGTGTGTGTGTGTCTTTTTTGTCCCTTCTCTCAGTTGTTTTATTTCTTAAATTCCACATTTGAGTGAAATCATATGGTATTTGTCTTTTCCTGACTGACTTATTTTGCTCAGCATAATACTGTCTGGTTCTCTCTGCTTTGTTTGCCTCCTTTCTCTTCAGGAGTAGCACAGTGCCCTCTAGTCTCTAAGTAAGCCAGGCCCTCTGACCTTTAGAACTCCAGGTTCTGGGCAGCCCAGGTGGCTCAGTGGTTTAGCACCACCTTCAGTCCAGGGCCTGATCCTGGAGACCCAGAATCCAGTTCCACGTCAGACTCCCTGCATGGAGCCTGCTTCTCCCTCTACCTGTGTCTCTGCCTCTCTGTTTCTCATGAATAAATAAAAAATCTTAGAAAAAAAACAAAACAAAACAAAAACAAAACTCCAGGTTCTAAGCTCCTCTGATGGCAAGAAGACATGAAATCCCATCCTTGTTGTTTGCCAAACCAACGGCTTTGGGGAAACATTCTCCTTGTGTGTTCCCCTGTGTGCTCCACTCTCTTTTATCCTTCTCTACAACCACACTTCTCTCCCCTCTGTAGCACCTGGCTTCCATTTCTCCCCTAAATCACATCTCTGAAATTCCTATGTTCTTCAATGTCTTCTCTCCCTTTAGTTGTGGGGCTTTTCTGTCAGTCTTCATGTCAATTTCTGGGTTATTTAGGATGATTTGACAGTTATCTAGTTTGTGGTCATGGGACGTTAGCCTAGGATTCTCCAACTCTTCTCCCTCTGTAATAACTGATTAGTGAAATGTAAGAGATTTATTTATTTATTAATTTATTTTGAATTAATGGTCACTATTGATGTTCAGAAAATATCTTCTGGATATTGCAAAAATCCTGGAAAATTATAATTCGTTATTGTACGGATTACATTTCCTCTTCTATGCTGCTTATTAATTTTTTTGAGTGTAATTGACAATTTAATGTGAGATTTTTATTTTTTAAAAATTTTTATTTATTTATTTATGATAGTCACACACACAGAGAGAGAGAGAGGCAGAGACACAGGCAGAGGGAGAAGCAGGCTCCATGCACCGGGAGCCTGATGTGGGACTCGATCCCGGGTCTCCAGGATCGCGCCCTGGGCCAAAGGCAGGCGCTAAACCGCTGCGCCACCCAGGGATCCCCTAATGTGAGATTTTTAGAGTACACAGTATGAGGATTTAATATATATATACACACACATATTGTGAAAAGAGTCCCCTCATTGAGTTAACATCCATCACCCTACATATTTTATACATTCACACACTTTTTTTTAGATGCTGCGTAATATTCCATTGTGTGTGTGTGTGTGTATATATATATATATATATCTCATGTTCTTTACCCACTTATCTGTAGGCACTTAAATTTTTTTCATACTTTGGATATTGTAAGCCATTCTGCTATAAACATGAGAGTTCAGGTTATTCTTTCAGATTATTTTGTTTCCTTTGCCTATATATCCAAAAGTGGGATTATTGGTAGTTCTATTGTTTTGAAAGATTTTATTTATTTTTGATAGACAGAGAGCATGTGCACAAAGGGTGGCAGAGGAAGAGGGAGAAGCAGACTTCCCACTGAGCAGGGAGCCCAATGCAGGGCTCATTCCAGGACCCTGGGATCATGACCAGAACCAAAGGCAGACACTTAACCAAATGAGCCACCTAGGTGCCCCAGGTAGTTCTAGTTTTAATTTCTTGAGGAGCCTCTATGCTGTTTGCCATAGTGGCTGTACCAGTTAACATTTACACCAACAGGGTGAACGTCTTTTCCCATTTAGTAGGTGGCCTTTTTATTTTGTTAATGGTTTCCTTTGTTGTGTAGAACTTTAAAAAATGTTTGATGTAGTTCCATTAATTGTTGCTTTTATTCCTAAATCTAAAAATGTATTTATTATCAAGATCAATGTCAAGGAGCTTATTCTTTGTTTTCTTCTAGGAGATTCATGGTTTTAGGTTTCATGTTCAAATATTTGATCCATTTTGCGTTGATTTTTGTGCAAAGTTGAAGATAGAGGTCTATTTGCATTCTTTTTCTTTTTTTTTTTTAAAGATTTTATTTATTTATTCATGAGAGACACAGAGAGAGTGAGGCAGAGACATAGGCAGAGGGAGAAGCAGATTCCATGCAGGAAGCCAGATGTGGGACTCAATCCTGAGACTCTGGGGTCATGCCCTGAGCTTTGGCTCAATGCTGAGCCACCCAGGCATCCCATTTGCATTCTTTTTCAGGTGTATATTCAGTTATCTAAAACCATCTATTGAAGGGACAATCTTCTCCCTTATATATTCTTGGCTGTCTTGTCAAAAATTAATTGAACAAATCTCTGTGAGTTTATTTCTAGGTTCTCTATTCTGTTCCATAGATCTGTATGTTTAATTTTTTTTAAATGTCAATGCCATATTGTGTTGATTACTGTAGATCTGTAGTATAGTTTGAAGTCGGGACTTATGATGCCTTCAGCTTTGTTCTTCTTTCTCAAGACTGCTTGTCAAGATACCACAAAAAAAAGAGATCTACAATCCAATATTTCTCATGAATATAGATGCAAAATTCAACAAAACCTTAGCAAACCAAATCCAACAAAAAAATCCATTAAAAAAATTATACACCAGGGCACCTGAGTGGCTCAGTTGTTTAACTGTTTGACTCAGGTCACAATCTTATGGGTTGTGAGATCAAGCCCCACACTGGAGTCTGTGCTCAGCCGGGAGTCTGTGTGAAGATTCTCTTCCTCTGTGCCTCCCCACATACATGTTCTCTCTCTCTCTAAAAATTAAAAAAAAAAGTCATACACCATGACCATGACCAAATGGGATTTATTCCCAGGATACAGGGTGGTTCAACATTTCCAAAACAGTCAAATGAAATATGTCACAGGAGTACAGAAAGGATAAAAACCCTATTTCATTAGATGCAGAAAAAGCATTTGACAAAGTACAACACTCATTCATAATAAAAATCTGTGAAGTAGGTCTAAAAGGAACATACTTCAACATAATAAAGGCCTATATGAAAAACCCACAGCCAATATACTCAATGAGAAAAAACAGAGCCTTTCCACTCAGGTGAGGAACCAGTCAAGGATGTCCACTCTTACCACTTTTATTTGATATAGTACTAAAAGTCCTAGCCACAGCAATTAAGCCACATAAAGAAGTAAAATGCATCTAAATTGGTAAGGAAGAAGTAGAAATTTTAGGATTCACATATGCATGATACTATATATAGAAAACCCTAAAGACTCCACAATAAAAAAAAATTATCACTAGAATTGATAAATTCAGAAAGCTGCAGGATACAAAATCAAAGTATAGGAATCCGTGGAATCCGTTGAATTCCTATACTCTAATAATGAAGCAGCAGAAAGAGAAATCAAGAAAATAATCCCACTTACAATTATGCCAAACACAATAGGATATCTAGGAATAAGCATCATTAAAGAGATGAAAGACCTGTACTCTGTATATGATAAAATACTGATGAAAGAAATTCAAGACAATGTTAAGAAATGGAAAGATACTCCCTGCTCATGGATTGTGTGAATAAATATTGAAAATGTCTACACACACACACACACACACACACACACAAAAGAAAATGTCTACACTACCCAAAGCAATCTACAGATTTAATGCAATCTCTAACAAAATACCAAGAGCATTTTCTACAGAACTAGAATCCTAAAATTTGTATATAACTATAAAAAGAACTCAAATAGCCAAAGCAATCTTGAAAAAGATCTCAATCTTGAAAAAGAAATACTGGAGGTATCACAATTCCAGACATCAAGTTATGTTCAAAGCTGTAGTAATCAAAACAGTACTGTTTATGGTACTGGCATAAATACAGATACATAGATCAATTTTTTGCTCTTTGTTGATTTGTTTCTTAGATTCCACATATGAATGAAATCCTATGGTATTTGTCTTTCTCTGACTGACTTATTTCCCTTAGCATAATAATCTCTAGAGTTCCAACCATGTCATTGCAAATGGCAAGACTTCTTTATAATGGCTGAATATATATATATATATATATATATACACACACACACACACACCACATCTTCTTTATCATTCATCAGTTGATGGACACTTGAGCTATTTCCATAATTTGGCTATTGTAGATAATCCTACCATATATATCAGAATGCATGTAGCCTTTTTGATTTGTATTTTTGCATCGTTTGGACAAATACCTAGTAGTGTGATTCCTGGATGATAGAATAGGTTCTATTTTTAACTTTTTGAGGAACCTCCACACTGTTTTCCAGAGTGGCTGCACCAGTTTGCATTCCCACCAACAGTGGAAGAGGGTTCCTCTTTCTCTGCATCCTCACCAACATCTGTTGTTTCCCGTATTGTTGATTTTAGCTATTCTGAGATGTGAGGTGATTATTACATTGTGGTTTTGAGCTGCATTTCCCTGATAATGCATGAGGTTGAGCATCTTTTCATGTCTGCTGCCTATCTGTATGTCTTCTTTGGAAAAATGTCTACTGATGCCCATTTTTAAAACAGATTATTTGTTTCTTGGCCTTTGAGTTTTATAAATTCTTTATATATTTTAGATACTAATCCTTTTATCAGTTATGTCATTTGTAAATATCTGCTCCAATTCTATAGGTTACCTTTTAGTTTTGTTGATTGAAGACAGTCTTTACAACAGATGTAGTTGGGAAAACTGGACACCTACATGCAGAAGAATGAAACTGGACCACTTTCCTATACCATATACAAAAATAAACTCAAAATAGATGAAAGACCAAAATGTGACACCTGAAATCATAAAAATCCTTGAAGAGGACACAAGCAGTAACTTTCATGACATCAGCCATGGCAACATTTTTCTAGATACGTCTCCTGAGGCAAGGAAAATAAAAAGCAAAAATTAACTGCTGGAACTATATCAAAATAAAAATGTTCACAGAGTGAAGGAAACAATCAACAAAACTAAGAGGAAACCTACAGAATGGAAGAAGATATTTGCAAATGACATATATGATAATGGCTTAGTACCTAATATATGTGAAGAACTTATCAAACTCAACACCCAATAAAAGAGTTATCCAACTGAAAAATGAGAAGACATGAATAGACATTTTTCCAAGAAGACATACAGATGGCCAACAGACATGAAAAGATCCTCAACATCATTCATCACTAGGGAAATACATATCAAAACTACAATAAAATACCACCTCATACCAGTCAAAATGGCTAAAATTAACAACGCTGGAAACAGGTATTGGCAAGATGTGGACAAAAGGGAACCCTCTTTCACTGTGCGTAGAAATGCAAACTGGTGCAGCCACTGTAGAAAACAGTATGGAGGTTCCTCAAGAAGTTAAAAATAGAACTATTCTATGATCCAACAATTGTTCTACGTATTTATCTGAAGGATACAAAAATGCTAATTCAAAAAAATACATGCCCACCAACATTTATAGCAGCTTATCTACAATAGCTGCATTATGGAAGTAGCCCAAGTGTCCACTGACTGATGAATAAAGAAGAGGTATATATGTATATACATATATAATGGAATATTACTCAACCATAAAAAAGAATGAAATCTTGCCATTTGCAATGACATGGATGGAGCTAGAGAGTATTATGCTAAGTGAGATAAGTCAGAGTAAGACAAATACTGTATGATTTCACTCACATGTGCAATTTAAGAAACAAAACAGATGAACATATGGGGAAAAAAAACAGAGAGGGAAGCAAACCATTAAAAGACTCTTAACAACAGTGAACAAACTGAAGGTTTGTTTGTTTGATTTCTGTGAAAAATGGTATTGCAATTTTGATAGGGATTACATCTAGTCTGTAGATGGCTTTGGGTAGTACAGACATTTTAACAATATATATTGTTCTAATCCATAAACACAACGTACTTTTCCCATTTACTTGTGCCCTCTTCAACTTCTTTCATTAGTGTCTTATAGTTTTCAGTGTACAGCCTTTAACTTCCTTCATTAAATTTATTCCTAAGTATTTTGGTGGTTTGGATGCTATTGCATACGGAATTTACTTAAAATCTGTTTCTGATGGTTCATTTTTTTTTTTTAAGATTTTATTTATTCATTCATGAGAGACAGAGAAAGGAGAGAGAGAGAGGCAGAGACACAGGTGGAGGGAGAAGCAGGCTCCATGCAGGGAGCCTGATGTGGGACTTGATCCCAGGTCTCCAGGATCACGCCCTGGGCCGACGGCAGGCGCTAAACCACTGAGCCACCCAGGGATCCCCGGTTCATTGTTAATATATAGAAATATAATGGATTTTCATATATAGATTTATATTTTGCAACTTTACTGAATTCATTTATTAACTCTAATAGTGTTTCTGTTGAAGTTTACAGGCTTTTCTACATATTATATCATGTGATCTGCAAACAGAGGTAATTTTACTTCTTTCGTTTTGATTTGTAGATCTTTTATTTCTTTTTCTTACCTAACTCCTCTGGCTAGGATTTCCAGTACTATGTTGAATAAAGTTTTGAGAGTGGGCATCCTTGTCTATTGTTCCTTATCATAGAGGATCTGCTTTTAGTATTTCACTGTTGCGTATGATATAAGCTATGGCTTGTCACATACAGCCCTTCCAATGTTGAGGTACATCCTCTCTCTACCTAATTTTCTGAGACTTATCATAAAAGGGTGTTAAATATTGTCAAATGCTTTTCTGAGTTTACTAAGATAATCATATACATTTTTTATACTTCATTTTGAACATGTGGTACATCACATTTATTGATTTGCAGATGTTAAATCCATCCTTGCATCTCTGGAATGACTTCCATCTGATCATGGAGTATGATCTTTTCATTGATTGTATTTCTGTTGTATCAGTTGTAATGTGTTTCATTTCTTCTAAGATTTTATTTATTTATTCATAAGAGACACAGAAAGGCAGAGACACAGGCAGGGGGAGAAGCAGGCTCATGCAAGGAGCCCAATGTGGGACTTGATCCCGGGACTCCAGGATCACACCCTGGGCTGAATGCAGGCACCAAACTGCTGAGCCACCCAGGGATCCCCAACTGTCTGTTTCATTTCTAATTTTATTTGAGTCCTCTTTATTTTATCTTTTTGAAAATTGAGCTCTTCGCTTTATTGATCTTTTCTATTGTCCTTTTTAGACTATTTATTTCTACTCTGACCTTCATTATTTCCTCTTTTCTTCTAATTTGCAGTTTTGTATATCCTTTTCTTTCTAATACCTTGAAGTATAAAATTAAGTTGTTTTTTTGAGATCCTACTTTTTACTTAATGTAGGTATTTATTGCTATAAACTTCCCTCTTAGAATTGTTTTTCATGCATCCCATAAGTTTTGGTACATTGTATTTCCATTTTCATTTTCTCAAGATTTGTTTTTATTTATCTTTTGAAGGATATTTAGGGTACTTCTAGTTTCTATGCTTTATTTTCATAATGAAAAATTATCTATGTTGGTAAATACCATCATGATAATAATATAAAAATACAGTTTTATAGATCTTTCATAGTTTGGAATCAATCCAGAAGGAAAATCCCTAATATTCAAAAAGATTATTCTACTGTCATTATTAAGATTTAATACTGGTAAGATATAAGTTTGGATTCATTTGAAAAACAAAAAGTAATTCATTGTATTAAAGAAAAACAACTGCAGGTTCACATTCAAATATTGCTTGTTGAATATCACTTCATTCTGTGTCACGTCCTATATAATTTTTTGTTTGTGCAACTGATGATATGTGAGCAAGCCAAAATACATTTATCTGAAGAAATTATAACTCCTTTCCAATTTCACCTATTTACAGCATGCTTACAAAAATTACTTATTTTTTTCACATTATTCTATATTATTAAATTTGATAGTCATCAGAAATACAAATTTTGAAAGTTCTGATTATATTAGATATTTTGTAATGTGAATAAGCTACATTTCTATAAGAGAGCACATGACACACATAGTTATTTCTAAAACAATTTTGACTGCTTTAAGTGGTTATGTCCAAGACAAAAATAATAGTAAATTATTATTTTGCAGTTTTCCACTTGCTATGCAGGGGTATTTTAAGATGACCCAAAAGTACTATTTTCTCATTTTTAAAAGAGAAAAATAGGACACATTAAATAAAAGTTAATGAACTGTTAGCTGCTTGACTTCAAAATTTATTCATAAATTTGTCCTTAGCATTTGGGCATAACTAATTTTTTGGGGGGGTTAGTTATGAATAAAAAAAACAATGATTATCCTGGGAATTATGTTAATTATTTTAGAAATGAAGAGCTATAAGAGACACTACTATATACATGGTTTCCAAGCTTGTTTTCTAAGCAGATTAATCTTTTGGAGGGAGTAAACTAAACAAAATCTGAGTATGAAGTTCATGAAACATAATTCTGCTTTATAAATTTTAATGTATTTTATTATAAATCATCAATTGGAAAGGTGGAACTTAATTTTTTTTTGTTTTGTTTTGGGGAACAGTTTTTTACAAACACAGAATTTATAAAACTTGGACTATGTATCAGTGTAGTTAGCCTCAATATTCTGTTTAATTTTGTACTTTGGATGGTTATACAGGTTTGTAAAAATTCTGATTCATGCAAAAAAAATGGTATAAATGATAAAATTTTTATTTTAAGTTGCCTACTTCATAAACAGATCACTCATTAATAGAAAAGTGAGATAGCAGTAGGACAGTATTCTGAGATCTGTAAAAATTAATATGATGATGTATAAATGCGTACATTTTTAGTACATGTCAGGCATTTTGTATTTTAAGCTGAAAAGTTTAAAACACATTTTAAAATGAATGCAGAATCAAATTCGTTTAAAAGTCCTGAAGGACTATGAAAAACTCTTCAACTTCAGTCAACACAAACACAATTTGAAAAGCACTGTACTAAAGAGTTAGCATCAAAGTCATGTCCCAATTAATGTACTTAATTCATTTCTGGAAATCAATGTTTGGTCAAAAAATGCAAAATGGAGGGGCCCTGGGTGGCTTAGTCAATTAAACACCTGCCTTTGGCTCCAGTCATGAACCCGAGGTCCTGAGATCAAGCCCTGCATTGGGCTCCTTACTCAGTGGGCAGTCTGCTTTTTCCTTTGTCCCTCCCTCTGCTCGTGCTCTCCTTTGCTCTCTCAAATAAATAAATAAAATCTTAAAAAACAAAAGCAAAATGGAGACCTACTTCCCATTACTTGCAAGAGAAAAAAAATGATCGTTTATTACATGTCAATCTCAAATAATTTTCTGAAGAAGTGGCTAAAACATAATAATAATGCCTATATATAAGCAATAATCACTCACATAAGATAAAAAGAACTTAAAATATTACTTCCATATCACCAAATAACTGTGTTTTTAAAGATTTTATTTTAGAAAGAGACATAAGAGAGCATACACACACCAGTGGGGGGAGGAAAGAGGGAGAGGGAAAAACTCCACACCCAGTCTGATTTTTCTCTAAATAAACATCAATGAAAAGAAGCTTACAGAGGGACAATGTTTAATATGGTAGCACTGGCCAGATATACCTACTGAGAACTTGAAATGTGGACAATCCAAATTGAGATGTGCAATAAGTAAAAAAATATACACCAGATTTCAAAAGATTCAGTATGAAAAAATGGGAAAAAATGTTTCCATAGTTTTTTATTCTGTTTACATATTAAAATGATAATATTCTGTATACTCTGGATTAAATTAAAAAATACATTGTGAAATTAATTTCATTGATATATTACTTTTATGATATGGTACTAAAATTTTAAAAATTACATATGTGGCATACATTAGATTTCTTTTAGGTAGGTCTGCTGTTAGAGTAGCTTGTATATTCTAGAATACTTGAATATTAAAAATAGTTGGACAACAATAATTAAAGAAATGTTCAGTAAAACCCCGAAAATAAGTGAGGGCTGAAAATATTCAACCCTGCAAAACAAGTATTCTTGATATTTTGAAAATTAATGAAATGATCTTGTCAAACTCTGAGAGTAAAAATCTACCCTAGTCTGAGATGCAGATTGGTTCCATCTGGTGGTAGTTGCTTTTTGGGCTTAAATATATGTAGGTATAGGCCTGTGTTGGCTGGGATTTCTAGGATGAATGTAATAGCAGATAATAATGTGAGGACCTTCCCTTTCTCTAACAGCTACCCCTCCACCCCTGCAGTACACTCCGTTTCTCTATTATTCCTGCCTTTCTTCCGATGTCTCTGTAATCCCCAGAGGAACCTGTACCAGCCTTCATTTGAGACATGGAATTTGCATAGAATGGGAACCAATCACTTTATTCCTTAATTCCTGACTGCATTATTGTGAGGTTTTATTGCTTTTATAGTTTATCATAAATGCCAGTGCTTCCCCATAAGGGAGATTATTTCCACTGTATATAGGAGAAGACATAATATTTTGATAAGAATAATTCTATAAATAAAGTTAGCTCATTTCTATGGCAAACAGCCCACCTAACTAGGACTTTTCTGCGTACACTGAACCATTAAGAAATTTTCAGGATGATGATACTTTGTTAAAGTAAAATGATGGAGACACACAACAGGGCTCTTGGTCTTGATTATGAAAAGAATGATTCATGCCTGAATATTTTTATAAAGACTAATAGTGTAATATTTTCTACTTGAGATTCCAGACATCTCAAAACCTTACAACCTACAAAATTCCCCTACTTTTTAACATGAATGTATTCTCTCAGTAATCAAGTATATAACTCATGGAGTGGTCTAAATTCACTACTTAGTGGTACAGTTCATTTTAAGATGATGAAAGCTCTAATGCTGATAGCAGATAATCTTTATACTTGCATGTTCTTTTTGAAGGTCACCTGTAAATCACGACTTTCCGACATTCTGTCTTACTCATGACAGGTGATTTATTGTGAAACCACAAACTTAGATAAGAAATCATATGAATTCGCTGGAGTATTGTATCTCAGTGGAATTCCACAAAGAATGGAAAACAACTGCTTCCTATAATTTAGAAAAGCTGAGTATCATTACATTGACCTGAACACTGAGCAGATTTTGAAATACCTCATTTTGGTAAGTCTCATCATAGTGGAGTTTCAGTTTAAACTAAATAGTTAAGCTAGAACCAAACTTAAACTTATCTTGAAGGGCCTTGGTTATATGGAATTCAAATACTGAAATCAAATATAAATTGGAGGGGCTTGTGGGTGTATGTGCATGAGTGTGTTGGGGGTAGTGGTGAGAAGTAACAGTTGAAAACAAAACCATTTTCCAGAGCAAAACTGAATATTACTCAACTACATTCAATATGAAATCATCACTAAGAATGTGATATTGGAATTGGATAATAAAGATAAGTTCACTAGGCAGAAAAAGTGAAACACTTCCAGTATTCACATTTATACGTGCATTTCCTTTTTTTCTAAATTGTAGTAAAATATACTTAATATAAAATTTACCATTTTCAAAATGGTACTGTTCTGTGACATTAAGTACATTCACATTGTTTTAAACCAAAACAACCATCCATCACCAGAATTATTCATCATCCCAACTAAAATTCTGTAACCATTAAATAACAACTTCTCATTCCCTCCTCCCCCAGCCACTAGTAACCATCATTCCATTTACTATCTCTATGAATTTCACTACTATAGGTATACCTCATATAAGTGAAAACATACAGTAATTGTCTTTTTGTGACTACCTTCTTTCACTTAGTATACTGTCCTAAAGGTTCATCCATGTTGTACATGTTTCAGAATTTTCTTTTTAAGGCTAATATTCTATTGTGTATGTATATGTATATAAATGTGTGTGTTTATCCGTTTTGTTTAAGCATTTAGCCATCAAGGGACACTTAGGTTGCTTCTACACTTTGGCTACTGTGAATAATGTTGCTATGAACATGAGTGTAAAAATATCTCAAGTCATTGCTTTCAGTTACTTTGGGAAAACAGAGCTATCCTATGACCCAGCAATTGCACTTCTAGGTATTTGTTCAAAGAATACAACATAGTGATATGAAGGGACACATGCACCCCATTGTTTATATAGCAGCAGTGCCCACAACAGCCACGTATGGAAAGAGCCGAGATGTCCATTGACAGATGAATGAAGAAATACTACAAATATACAACAGAATATTAATCATCAAAAAGAATGAAATCTTGTAATGGGTGACGGGCACTGGGTGTTATTCTGTATGTTAGTAAATTGAACACCAATAAAAAAAAAAATAAAAAAAATAAATAAAAAAAAAAGAATGAAATCTTGTGATTTGCAACAATGCGGATGGAACTAGAGTGTATTACATTAAGCAAAATAAGTCAGTCAGAGAAAGATGAATGCCATGATTTCACTCACATGTAGGATTTAAGAAACAAAACAGATGAACATAAGGGAAGGAAAGGAAAAATAAATTGAGATGACAATAGAGAGAGAGGCAAACCATAAGAGACGCTTAATTCTAGGAAACAAACTTAAGGGTGCTGGAGAGCAGGTGGGTGAGAGGAAGAGGTAATTCACAGGTGGTCAGCATTAAGGAAGGCACTTGATGTAATGAACCCTGGGTGTTATATGCAAATAATGAATCACTAAATTCTATCCCTGAAAGAAATAACATAGTATATGTTAACTAAATTGAAGTTAATAAAGAATTAAAAAAATTACTTTGGGGATATATGCAGAAGTACAATTGCTGGAACATATGGTAATTTTTTGAGGGTGGGGGGTAATTCTTTTCTTTTTAACTTTTTGAGGGGGGATCCCTGGGTGGCTCAGTGGTTTAGCACCTGCCTTTAGCCCAGGGCACGATCCTGGAGTCCCGGTATCGAGTCCCACGTTGGGCTCCTGGCATGGAGCCTGCCTCTCCCACTGCCTGTGTCTCTGCCTCTCTCTCTCTCTCTCTATGTCTATCATAAATAAATAAAATCATTAAAAAAAAAACTTTTTGAGGAATTGCTTGCCATAGGTGGCCATGCCATTTTACATTCTCTCAGATGGTCCACAGAGTTCCTTTACATGTTTGCTAACACTTTTCTTTTGATTTGATAGTAGCTATCCTAACAGGTATACAGTAGTATCTCATTGTGATTTTGATTTGTATTTCCTTAATGATCAGTGATGTTGAGCATCTTTTCATATGCTTATGAGCCATTTGTGTATCTTCTTTGGAAAATAATCTATCCAAGTACTTTGTCCATTTTTTAATGTTTTGGTTTTTTAATTGTTGAAGTGTCATCCTTTATATATTCTGGATCTTAATCCATCATCAAACATTTGAATTACAGATATTTTGTTTCATTTTATGGGTTACTTTTTCACTCTGTTGATAATGTTTTGATGCACAAAATTTTTTAATTTTGATGAAACTCAGCTATCTAACATTTCTTTTGTTTCCTGTATTTTAGGTGTTATACCCAAAAAATCATTGCCAAATCCAGTGTCATGAAGTTTTTCCCCTTCTGTTTCTTCTAAGAGTTTTATATTTTAGCTCTAATATTTAAGGTCTTTGATCCATTTTAAGATAATTACTATATATGGTGTGAGATAAAGGTTCAAATTCTTTTTTTTTTTCTCATGTCTAAGTCCAGGTTTCCAAATGCCAATTGTTGAAGAGTGTCCTCTCTTCATTTGAATGATCATAGCAAGTTGTTGAAAATCATTAAATCATAATATGGAAGGGTTTATTTCTGGCTCTCCATTCTATTCTATTGGTCTTTATATCTTTCTTTCTGTCAATACTGCACTGTTTTTGATTACCATGGATTTATAGTTAAGTTTTGAAATCATGAAGTGTGAGGCCTCCAACTTTGTTCTTTTACATGATTATTTTGGCTATCTGGGGTTCTTTCAGATTCCCTATGAATTTTAGAATAGGTTTCTATTTTTTTGCAAAACAACAAAAAAGTCATTTAGGAATGTTCTGGGAACTACACTGAATCTGTAGGTTGCTACAGGCAGAACTGATTCCTATAGGTTCATTGGGCCTCTTGGATCTGGTGTCTATTTCTATCTCTAGGTTTGGGGCATCTGGGTGGCTTAGCTGGTTGGGTGTCTTGACTCTTGGTTTCAGCTCAGGTTATGATTTCAGGGTTTTGAGATTAGGCCCCACATTGGGTTCTGTGCTTGGTATGGGGTCTGTTTGGGATTCTTTCCCTTTCTGCTCCTTCTCTTGCTCATTTTCTTGCTAAAATAAATAATAAATGGATAAAACCTCAAAAAATATTTTTTGAAAGTCACTGCATCATCCACAGGGATGCCTGTGGAGCATGGCAGACAGCAAGAGGTCAAGCCCCTGCTTGTCTCTCCAAGATGGAGTGGGTGCTGGCTCAGTAATAATTAAAATGAGCCTTTAGTTGTCAGGCAGTGTGCTAGGCAATGTGTATATCAAAAAGATTAAGACCATCTGAGGGACTTATAGTCCAACAGAGGAAATAAATACATATAATAATGGGTAATATACTTTTTTAAATAAATAAAATAGAGTATTGTATTATAAACCTCAATAGAGCTGGGCACAAAACAGTGAAGGACTGGACAAGAGGGAAGAGTTCATATCAAATATGCTGAATGATATGCACAAGGGATCTTTATGAGTGGTAACAATGGGTGATGAATTCTAGTGATTGTTATACAACTCTATAAATATACAAAAAATCATGAAATTGCACAATTAAATGAGTGAATTTTATGGCATGAAAATTGTACCTCAGTAAATCTGTTCTTAAAAAATAAACATAGTAGTTGAGTGCAGAAACAGAACACTAAGTTGAATGTGATCCAAATATTATGATCAGGTGATTGTTGGAAAATAAAGAATAAACTTATTTTAAAAATCTGCTGATGTGTCAAGATATTTCTGTGATACCAGATTATATTATGGCACAAGGCAGAGTGAGTTTAAAATGAATGTCTTTGTCATTTACCAACAGTATAAAGTAAAAAAGATATGTAAATTTAAAATTGATGAAACTTAGAAATATATTTTATTTTCTAAAATTATCTTATTCTCACACAGGCATCTGAACTATAAAAAAGAGACGGACTTTGTATTAAAAATGTCAAACTCCGTCTTTATTTTTTTTACCATCAAAAAGAATGCTGCCAAATGTGATGAGGATGATGCAGGCTGGTAACTTGGCTTTCTGAAACAAAGGAGCCGACCATATGTACAAGTACTGTAGCATGCTTTTCCAACTAAGAAAAAGTTAACTATAAATGATAAGAGGTTTCCAAAAGATCTACTGAGAAATTTTTAATGGGCAACTTAAAATAACTTCTTTTAGTATTATTGACCTGGCTAAATTTTCCTCACCCCTGAAAATGTATGTATGCTAAAATGTACACATACAAAATGCTTAATTAAATCCAGACAACTATTGTCTAAAATGTCTAGGCACTATATTAGCTACTGCATACATAGTATGCTTCATTTAGAAACTATATGCATTATAGTATTTTCCTCTTATGTCATTAACAAAAATCAAAAGGTTAGCAATTAATATAGATGGTATAAAATTCTAAATCATCAGCATGTTAGGAAAAATGAATTCCTTATAGCCCCGCTTCCATAATTCTTTGCACCTCAGTGATTCTAAAATTGCTGTGGGACAAGTAGGATACTAACATTATAATCATGTTCTATCTGGTCACCAACTATCTGTTCAGCATATTCTGAAGTTAACGATAATGTAAAGCAAAGATAACAATATTTGTAAATTACATCATTTTCATCATCATCTTTATGGATATTAAAACTGTTAGGATAATAATTCCTTAAGTATTCTAAGTATCCATCTATATCAGCATTGAGAGATATGCTGCTTACATAGAAAGCAGATGTTTTGTTTTTAACTTGCCCTTTAAAGCTAAGAATTGGATAACAAATTCCTCCAGTTTCCTATACACTTGAGTTCAGAATACTTGAAATGGCTGAGAAAAACAGGTACTTACAGATTAAACATTGTGGGCTATGATTCAGATTCTTAATAAGTTACATTTCACAGACTATGAATATATTCTTTTCAAGTGTACATGGAACATTCTTCAGATAGACCACATATTAGGCCAAAAAAACAAGTCTCAAGAAATTAAAAAATATTGAAGTTATACCATGCATCTCTTGTGACCACAATGGTATGAAACTAAAAATCAACTACAAGAAAAAAATCTGGAAAGAGTACAAATACATGGAAGTTAAATATCATGCTATTAAACAATGAATGGGTCAACCAAGAATTTTTTTTTAAATAAAAAATTAAATGGAGAAAAAAAGAGATAACATAATGATACAAAATCTTTGGGATGCAACAAAAGCAATCCTAAGAGGTAAGTTTAGCTGAGACACCTGCACCCCGATGTTTATAGCAGCCACGTCCACAATAGCCAAACTGTGGAAGGAGCCTCGGTGTCCATCGAAAGATGAATGGATAAAGATGTGGTTTATGTATACAATGGAATATTACAGCCATTAGAAACGACAAATATCCACCATTTGCTTCGACGTGGATAGAACTGGAGGGTATTATGCTGAGTGAAATAAGACAATCGGAGAAGGACAAATATTATATGGTCTCATTCATTTGGGGAATATAAAAAATAGTGAAAGGGAATAAAGGTGAAGGAGAAAAAATGAGTGGGAAATATCAGAAAGGGAGACAGAACATGAGAGATTCCTAACTCTGGGAAACGAATTAGGGGTGGTGGAAGGGGAGGTGGGTGGGGGGTGGGGGTGACTGGGTGACGGGCACTGAGGGGGGCACTTGATGGGATGAGCACTGGGTGTTATTCTATATGTTGGCAAGTTGAACACCAATAAAAAATAAATTTATTAAAAAAATAAGAGGTAAGTTTATATAGTAATACCGCCCTATCTCCTAAAGCTGGAATAATCTCAAATAAACAACCTAACTTTTTACCTAAAGGAGCTAGAGAAAGAACAGCAAACTAAGTCGAAAACAAGCTGAAGGAAGGATATAACAAAGATTACAGCAGAAATAAATGATACAGAAACTAAAAAAACAATAGAACAGATCAATGAAACAAGGAGTTGGTTTTCTGAAAAGATCAAAGAATTGATAAAATTCTAGCCAAAATATCGAGAGAGAGAGAGAGAGAGAGAGAATGAATGAAAGAACTCAAATAAACAAAACCAGAAGTGTAAGAAGAGAAATAACAACCAACATCACAGAAATACAAACAACTGTAAGAGAGTATTATGAAAACCTATATGATAACATACCAAACAACATAGAAGAAATGGATAAATTCCTAGACACATATTACCTGCCAGAACTAAAGCAGGAAGAAATAGAAAATTTGAAAAGATCTATTACCAGCAATGTAACTCAATCAGTAATCAATAACTCCCAATAATCAAAAGTCCAAGATCATATGGCTTCACTGATGAATTCAAATATTAAAGAGTGAATACCTATCCTTCCCAAAAACTATAAGAAGAAAGAAAACTTCTATATTCATTCTATGAGGGTAGCATTACTCTGTTACCAAAACCAGATAAAGACACAGTAAAAAAAGAGAACTGTAGTCCAATATCTCTGATGAACACACATGCAAAAATCATCAATAAAATACTGGCAAACTGCATCCAACAGTACATTAAAAAAATCATTCACCACTGTCAAGTGGGATTTAATGCAGGGATGAAAGGTGGTTAAATACTGGCAAATCAATGGACTACATCACATCAGTAAGAGAAAGGATAAGAATCTTAAAATATCTGCAGAAAAAGCATTTGATAAAGTGCAAGATCAATTCATGATAAAAGCCCTCAACAAAGTAGGGCTAGAGGGAATATACTTCCACATAATAAAGGCCTCATATGAAAACCCACAGTCAACATCATCCTAAATGGGGAAAATCTAAGAGCTTTTCTCTTAATGTCAAGAACAAGAAAAGGATATCCACTCTCTCTGCTTTTATTTAACATAGAACTGAAAGTCCTATCCACAATAATCAGAAAACAAAAAGAAATAAAAGGCATTCAATTTGGGAAGGAAGAAGTAAAACTTTTGCTATTTGCAGATGATACCATATTTTAGATAGAAAACCCAAAAGACTACACCAAAAAACCTCTAGAATTCATAAATGAATTCGGTAAATACATAGGATACAAAATCAATGTACAGAACTCTGTTGCATTTCTGTGCACCAATAATGAAGTAGTAGAAAGTGAAATTAAGAAAATACTCCCTTTTCCAAGGCACAAAAAATAATGAGATAAGTAGGAATAAACTTAACCAAAGAGGTGAAAGACTTGTATTCTGAAAACTATAAAACACTGATGAAAGAAATTCAAGATGGTCTGAAGAAATGGAAAGACATTCCAGGCTTACGGATCAGAAGAACAGATATTGTTAGAATGTCCATACTACCCAAAGCAAACTACACATTTAATGCAATCCCATCAAAATACCAACAGCATTTTTCACAGAAATACAAAAAACAATCCTAAAATTTGTATGGAATCATGAAGACTCCAGATAGCCAGAGCAACCTTGAAAAAGAACAAGAAAGCTGGAGTTATCACTATTCTGGACTTCAAGTTATATTACAAAGCTGTAGTGATCTAAACAGTATGGTACTGACACAAAAAGATACCGAGATCAGTGGAATAGAAAATCCCAGAAATAAACTTATAATTATATGATCAATTAATATTCAATAAAGCAGAAAAGAATGTGTGTTGGGAAAAAGACAGCCTTTTCAACAAATGCTGTTGAGAAAACGGACAGCAACATGTAAAGGAAGAAAACTGGATGACTTTTTCACACCATACACAAAAATAAACTCAAAATGGATTAGGAACCTAACTGTGAGATCTGACGCCATTAAAGTACTAGGAAAGAACACAAACAGTCATTTCTCTGACACTGGCAGTAGCAACATCTATCTAGATATGTCTTCTGAGGCAAGAGAAACAAAAGCAAAAATAAACTATTGGGGCGACATCAAAGGAAAAGAAATAGCCAAGAAAACTAAACAACAACCTACTGAATGGGCAAGATGTTTGCAAATGACATTTCTAATAATGGTTAGTATCTAAAATATATTAAGACTTTATAGAACTCAACACTCAAAAAACAAAAATCCAATTAAAAAATGGGCTGGATGCGTCGAGCTCTCGGCGTGGAGCCTGCTTCTCCCTTTGCCTCTCTCTCTCTCTTTCTCTATCATGAATAAATAAATAAATAAATCTTTAAAAAAAATGAGCTGGAGACATAAACAGACATTTTTCCAAAAAAGACATTCAGATGGTCAATAGACACATGAAAAGATGCTCAACATCACTCATCATCAGTGAAATGCAAATCAAAATCATAATGAGACATTACCTCACACCTGTCAGACTGGCTAAAAAATACAAGAAGCAAGTGTTAGTGAGGATATGTAGTAAAAGAACCCTTGTGCCCTGCTGGTGGGAATGCAAACTGTAGTAGTAACTGTGGAAAACAGTATGAGGTTTCTCAAAAAATTAAAAATAGAACTACTCTATAATCCAGTAATCATACTACTTATTTACCACAAAAAATACAAGAACACTAATTCAAAGGGATACATGCACCCCCCCCATGTTTATTGCAACATTATTTACAACAGCCAAATTACTGAAGCCGTCCAAGTATCCACTGAAAGATGAATGGATAAAGATGGGATGTGTGTGTGTGTGTGTGTGTGTGTGTGTATACAATTCTATATATATGTCTATAGAATTGTATACACACACACACTGATATTATTCAGCCCTAAAAAAGAATGAAAACTTGCCATTTGTAACAATATGGATGGACCTGAGCATACAATGCTAAGTGAAATAAGCCAGTCAGAGAAAGACAAATACCATACTATTTCACTTGGGTGGAATTTAAGAAATGAAACAAATGAACAAAGGAAAAAAAAAAAAAGACAAACCAAAACAGACCCTTAACTATACAGAACAAGAAAATGCTTACTAGAGGGCAGGTGGGTGGGGGGATGGATAAAATAGGTGGAGGGGATTAAGAAAACACTTATCTTGATGAGCACTGAGTAAAATATGGAACTGCTGAATCACTGTATTATGCACCTGAAACTAATATAAGACTATATGTTAATTACACCGGAATCAAAATTAAAAGAGAAAATACTTTTTAAATTACTCAAAAATAATTAAAAAATAAAAACTGAAATAAAAAACGAAATTACTTTTGGATGTCTTAGATCAAAGTGTGATATAAATGTCTTGATCCAAAATACTTTGTTTAAGTAAGAAAGTTTTCCTTTGTCTACATATACTATTAAGAAACACCACCTTAGGGAGATCCCTGGAGATAAATAAAATCTTAAAAAAAAAAAAAAAAAACACCATCTTAATTAATAACTTCATATATCTAAATTCACTAGGGCTTTAGGATATTAAAGTTATTAGCAGAATAATTCACTGCAAAAATGAATTACTGTGATTTATCTTTTTGTGATGGAAATAAAATAATTTTAACTTCAAGGTAAAAAGTATTTAAAAAATAAGACAGAGAAGTACCCTTTTCTTTAGAATACAAGTTCAAAACATTCTTTTTTTTAAAAAAAAAATTTATTTATTCATGAGAGACACACAGAGGGACACAGACAGAGGGAGAAGCTGGCTCTACACAGGGATCCTGATGTGGGACTCGATCCCAGGACTCCAGGATCACACCCTGGGCCAAAGGCAGGCGCTAAACCACTGAGCCATCCCGGGATCCCTAGAATATAAGTTCAAATCTAAAAGGTAAGTATAGGGAATTACAATTTTTCTTCCTGGAGGACTCTAATGTTTACAAATAATAAAAAATAGGGAGTATTATAATAAAAGAGAAAATGATAAGGAAAACAAATTTAGGACAATAAATTGCATTCACAAGCTAAAGGTGGCTCATCTAAATCAGTCTAAGTTACAAGAAAAACACGATTGAATGGAAATAAAACTACCCTTTTCATATGGCCATTTCCTACAGAGCAACATTTGAAACAACATTTTAACAAATTCTAGCTTTGTCACTAGACTGTAACTTTGGATTTCTTAATGAATGCTTCTTTCTTTTTTAAGATTTCATTTATTTATTCATGAGACACAAAGATAGAGAGGCAGAGATACAGCAGAGGGAAAAGCAGGCTCCTCAAAGGGAGCCCAATGTGGGACTCGATCCCAGGATCCCAGGATCATGCCCTGAGCTGAAGGCACATGCCTAACCACTGAGCTACCCAGGCATCCCTTAATGAATGGTTCTTGACTTCATTTTCTTCATATAAGAAATGAGAACACTGGGATTTCAGTGAGATACAGTGAGAACCAGTGAGAACTGGGAACTGTGGATTTTGAAATACACATTTCAAAAAAGATAAAAGTGAGGCTGCTTTGATCATCTGAAATAGGCATGATGCTTCTAGAATGTAGAACTGAGCCCCTGTTATTGCCCTTCTTTCTCCTTACTCAGATCACCTAGGGTGGTACCTAGATGTATTCCTAGGTTCTAGGAAGTTCTAGTGCTCTATGAAATCCAGCTAGAAAGCCAAAGGACTAAAAACTCTCAAGTCTCTCCATTTTATAACATTCCACAGTTGCATAATTTGATTTTTTCTAAGCTTCTACAGTCCGTATCAAGTAGCCTCCCAAGCAAGTATACATTATTCTACAAATTTTGTAGAAGCATCTTCTTTCTCACTAACCATTGTCTAAACTATACAATGGTAGGCTGATCTTTTAGGAAACGCAATTCCTTGCACTATTGTTATTGTTCTTTCCATAGCTTTTTATGTAGACTTCATTGCCTATAAGCACTATACTCAGTAAAGGAAGATATAAAGGGACAAATGCAGACATGTATCATTTCCTTAAAGAGCTTACAGTAATGGAACATTCCTACAAATAACTATAATGAGGAGTAGAAGCTGACAGTATCATTAAATAAAGTAAAATAGATGTCTAAGGGCTGAGATTATTTCCAGTTAGGAGCTCAGCTACAAAGAATGGCAGGCTTTGAACACAAAAGATTGGTACAGATGTGGATTCTAGGCAGAGGTTGCTTCATGAATACCAGCATAAAGGCAGGTAGCCATGAGACAAGTACAGGGATGTGTGCATAGTAGTTAACTTAGTTGAAATGTAGGCTATGTAAAGACAAATATTGGAGAAAAAATAGATTACCGACAGAATGTAAAGAGCCTAAGTGAAGTTTTATTTTTTTATTTTTTTATTTATTTTATTTATTTATTTTTATTTATGATAGGCACACAGTGAGAGAGAGAGAGGCAGAGACACAGGCAGAGGGAGAAGCAGGCTCCATGCACCGGGAGCCCGACGTGGGATTCGATCCCGGGTCTCCAGGATCGCGCCCTGGGCCAAAGGCAGGCGCTAAACCGCTGCGCCACCCAGGGATCCCCTAAGTGAAGTTTTAGAGCAGGGGAGCAAGTTTGAATTCTGAATTCAAATAGGTTAAAGTAGTAGAATGAGGCTGGAGACGGATGCACCTGCTAGGATACAAAAAGTCTGATTGCCTGAAATCAGACTGTAGCAGTAGG
Source organism: Canis lupus baileyi (assembly GCF_048164855.1). NCBI lineage: Eukaryota > Metazoa > Chordata > Mammalia > Carnivora > Canidae > Canis > Canis lupus. The sequence goes on along the minus strand of NC_132852.1, from coordinate 40,247,495 downwards.
AATGGAGAGGAAGGGTGCTGTTTGGAGTCGAATCTGCAGCAGTGAAAAAAGTGGCATGGGAGGAGTCAAAGATAATGTAGAGGCCAAAATCTAACCAGACGCCAAATTCCCTAAGTAGGGAAATACTGGTACTGTTAACAGAAATGGAGAATATATGACAAAGTTCAGACAGATGATTAAGGCTAAGTTTATTTTTTTTAATATTTTATTTATTGATTCATGAGAGACATAGAGAGAGAGAGAAAGGGAGGGAGGGAGAGACATAGGAAGAGGGGGCATAACTCTGCCTCTTTCTGTGTCTCTCATGAATAAATAAAGATCTTAAAAAAAAACTACTGTAACAAATTCACTACATCAAGAATTTAGATTTACAGAACAGATCCTCAGAGGTACATTTATCTGGTTTTTAAAATAACTTTTATAAAGGAATCTTCAAAATATTCTCTCCCATAGTATGAATATATTTATACTTCATTTTTATTAATTTTCTCTAGAGGAGATTAATTTTCTCTACAGAGGTCAGGATATGCCTTTTTTTTTAAAAAAAGATTTTATTTATTTATTCATGAGAGACAGAGAGAGAGAGAGACAGACAGAGACAGAGACACAAGCAGAGGGAGAAGCAGGCTCCATGCAGGGAGCCAGATGTGGGAGTCAATCCCTGGACTCCAGGATCATGCCCCGGGCCAAAGGCAGGCACTAAACCACCGAGCCACTGAGGGATCTCCAGGATATGCCTTTAGTATCTCAGCAAGATTCTAAGTATATTATTTATGAAATTTTTCTAGGAAACTCACTTTTATTCATGACTTATAAGTCCAAAAGTGATCACTTTGGAGCATAGGCCATGAATTCTTTTTATTATCTTAACAAGTTTTCCTTGAAATGATATATTGTCTTTGAATCTGATGATGTATACAAATATAGACATATCACATGTACTTGTAAATATTAGTCTCAAATTCAAAATCCCTAATTTAAAATAGTATCATACAATCTTACAGTTATTGGAAACAGTTTAAGTAGCATTTGCTTAAATTCATTCTGGCCTGTTATATGTGAGATATATGTAGTCAATGCTAAACCACTTTTTTCCAATGTACAGATGAAAGGAATAAGATTTATCCTCCAAATTCTGATTCTAAGTTCATTTGCAGATTGTTGTTACGTCGCATGGTAGAAAAACATATTTGAATTCTTACTATCAGTGAAAATCAAAAATAAAAATCATATGCAGTTCTATTTAAAAGACATATTTTGATCTAATTTATGGACAACTTTAGTAACTTTTTTAAGTTAAATTCTTACATTAGACACTGGTGTAAAATGAGAACTGGCCATGCATATTTAATCCTTCTCTAGGATCACCTTCTCTAGGATCACCTCTAAAGCATAAAGAAAGACAGTAAGAAAACTGGTTCATTTATTAAAATGCTGACATGCAGGTACTTACACTGCCCATTCAAGCTTCTCATTCTTAATAGAGTTGTACAAAGCCTGTAAAGAGAGAAAATAAGATGGAATATTCTTTCAGTTCTATTCAATATTTTTAATTCAGCAAATGACCAAAGCCAAAAGGTTTGAATGGAGTCAGCAAGCAACTCCCCAGCCCCTTGTTGGTCACTCTGTCGGCTCTGAAAGATCAGGAATACACAGATGAAACAAATGAGCATAGGGTAAAAAAGCAGCATTTTGTAAAATAGATTTTGCACCAAGTAAAAAATGACTTTTATAAATACACACAACACTGTATTGCATTGTACCATAGTAAAATATTAGGATATGATGAAAATTAGACTGTGTACTCCATTTTTTAATTCAAAATACGGTCTTATAGTTTCATGAGTTTGGATACTGAAGTGTGAATATCTTTTTCATTGATATAATAAATATAACTGTTTTCATAACAATTTAATGAGCAAGATACATGTGAGGGGGGCTGAAGCTAGATTATGGAGAATGATCGTGGAATAATTTTAGAGTTTTATACCAATGACTCATGCAGTTTTTATCAGTCTAACTTCATAATTGTGCTTATAGCTAATGAGTGTTACCCTGGTGTGCATGAGGTGGTCAAGGGGAAAGACAGAAAACTTCCTTAGAGCCTTGGCAACACTAATGACAAAGTCAACCTGATTGCCTCTGATTCTCCCAGATATGATAAGATCCTTGAAATCAATTGTTCCACTATGAAAATCATCCAAGAAAATGCTATTCCACATCTCTACTTCCTTAATTTTGAGTAAGTTATATATAAAAGAAAACACAAATGTATCTCTAAGCTATAAAACCACTGCAACAAATTGTATCAAAGAAAAGAATACTGCCTCATAACATTATAATGATGTTGGAATGTTTTTCTTCAAAAAGGACTTGGACCTATATGACTCGCCAAAGATTCAGCACAAAGACATTTAGGTTATAGACTTTATATTACTTAAGATTTAATCCATGTATCTTTAGCCAGTATTTTCATAGATTCTGTGGGAATTTTGTAGGTGGCTATAACAGTCAGTTTAAATACTAGATAATTACCAAGCTAATAAAAATTAGGAGGCATTTCATCACTATCAGGACATGGTAGAATGCATCCTCACATGTAAAAACTGATAGAACATCAAATTAAAATAAGGGGTAAATTGAAGGACAAAGATTGGATATTCTTTTTGAAGAACTAAACTTCCTGAAGAACTACAGCAACCCACTGTTTAAATGTCTCAAGAGGCTGCACTTATTTAGAAGTGCAGAGAGAGTAGAAGTCTAACTCAAGCCTGGAGACTCCTGCTGGCAAATCCTTTCTGAATGTGTTTCATTACTTGTGTGAGTATTTTGAATCCCCAAGCAAGAGTGAGCTGAGAAACTGCATTGAAAAGAGACAGATGTTGGCAAATTGAACACCAATAAAAAATAAATTTATTGAAGAAAAAAAAAAAGAGAGAGAGAGAGAGACAGATTGGGGCAGCCCCATTGGCTCAGCAGTTTAGTGCCGCCTTCAGCCCCGGGCCTGATCCTGGAGACCTGGGATTGAGTCCCACGTTGGGCTCCCTGCATGGAGCCTGCTTCTTGTAGTAAAGATTAAAAAAAAATCGATTCTTAAAGGCAGATACTTGAAAATGATATCTAAGCATCTAAAAATTTTCAATACATTTAATTCTGTCCTAGAACAAGTTTTTTCAAATATTTTGCCCTTGAGAATATTCTCCTTAATGAGGTACTGAGTTCCAAAATAGAAAATCCTATTCAGCTGTACATCATGCAAAAAGAAATCTTTTATAAAATATCCTATAAAATTCAGCAAACTTGCCATATTGTAGTCCCCTCCCAGTGTATATATTATAACATGACAAATCTAAGAAGTGGATGTTCTCCTTATCCTTTTCAATTGCAAAATTACAAAGGGATTTTCTTGAATTTTTCTGGTACTTTATAATGACACTATTTTCCTTAAAAAAAAAAAAAAGGAAAAGATATTTTGCAAATGCATCTAACACTACATATCCTTCATCACAATTTCCCCTTTTTTTATCTACTTAGCTTAGTTAAGAATTGAATTCCCTGATTCCCCTTATCTTTAGCACCAGTCTCCCTTCCATCCTTGTGCAGCCTAGACTCCACGGTCTCCCATATCAACCAGTCTTGTTATTATTAATATCCTCAATTTCTTTGTCCCCCTGCCTCTTTGCTGTACCCAAAAAGAAACATTGAAACTCTTGAGCAATCCTACTCTGACTTCTCCACAATTATATCCCCTACATTAGTTAAGGTTTCTTTAGTTTCAGACATTAACCCAGAGCTACCTTGAGCATGAGGGTGAACTCTTGGTTTCTTTAGCCAAATCAAAAAAGACATGGATGAACCTGGCCTCAAGGACACAGGCATTCAAAACTCTGCTCCTCTCTTCTCAACAATTCTCCTCTTTTTACCCCAAACATCTCCATTCCTTGTTTCCTTACTATACAAGCAACTTGTCTACAATAAGCAACACTCATTTACTTCTTTTATAATAAGAGAAAACAGTTCTTTCTCCTAACTCCAACTTGAAAAGATTCTAATTGATGTGGTTTAGATCACCTGTCCTCCCCACAGACTAATCCATGTGGCTGGAAGATGAGGTATAATAATTGGACCCATCCCTGAAGTCAAGGAGGTTGGCTACGCAGCGCTGACCTAGCCCCTAGAGTAATCCTCCTGAGCTTCACAGCTGACCCTAATTCAGCCCTAATAATGAAAATTAAACAAGAGCACAAATTAATGCCATTGAATATTCATCATCTCAAACTTCAGGAGACACTTCATTCATAAGCCTCTTTTTGCCATCTTCCCTAAAATACATTTTTTCTGTCTTTCTGATGGTAAGGAAGGGGACATCCCACATCTACAAAAGGCTGTCTGTGGTAACACGTCTCTTCCTTTATTAGCTCTTTTCTATCAGCTCTCAGACATGTGCAAGTTTCTCTGAACCCTACTTCTGCAACTTAGTTATCACCCTTTGTTCCTCAGTCCCTATTGTAGCCAAATTTCTGGGAGAAGTTTCTGCAATTCATATCTGTACTTAATTGTCTTCTCTTCAACTCAAGCAACTTGCTTTCATTCCTGCTCCTTCATTAAAAACTGATCACAATAAATGTGTCAGCTTCATTATAAATTCAAGGCCACTTTTCAGTGTTCCTGTATCACTTTGCCTATCAGCAGCATTGAATATTCTTAATATTTTCTTCCTTATTTTCTGTGACACAATACAGTTATTTTCTCCTCTTTGGATAATCCCCATTACTCATATCTTCCTCATCTTATCACTTAAATGTGGATGAGCCTAAGGGTTTATCTTCAGCCCATGTGACCTCTTGTGAACTTTAGATCCATATGTCAGATGCACTGAGATGTCTCCAAAGCACCACAACTCAGAAAAGAGGAACTATGGCATGAACGCCTAAAAGCGAAAATGTACTCTCAGTCTTAGTGAACTCTATTAGTATACAGTACTTAAGTTTTTGATGGAAATGCTATACATAAAGCCCAAGTAAAGGTAGCTTATAGTAATATGAAATATATCCAAGATGATCCTAGGACTGCCAGAATTTTTCTATCAACTGTTTCATCCATTACTATTATATTTATATCATACAAGCAAGAAAGCTCCAAGTTAAAAATCATATTTGTATCCGCCTACTAATGGCAAAGGGACAAGCCTTTTACTAATAATGTCGGGATGAACTGCGAAACTCTCTAATTTCTACTCAAGAAATTGTCGGGCTGGCAGGATCAAGGGGGATCAGGAGGGACCAAAGAAATGGAGGCCAACCCTCCACCTTGTTGCCCCCACCTCAGAACTTTCCCATCACAGCAGACCACCCAACAATACATCATCAGGGGGAGACTGGACCTATGCAGGAAACCTGAACCGTACTTTACCCAGATCCCATGTAAGGGCATAAGCAGTTATCACTCCATGCTGATTTACCAGTAATATGCCTTATACCTATCATCCAGTACAGACACACAACCCCTCACCCCTCCCCCCTTAAAAAGCCTGCTTGCACTCCCCTGGGCGCAACTTTCCCAGCTGCGACTTCCCTGCTCTCTCCCTCCCCTGCTGGCTGTGGAACCTCACCCTAGAGCACATATTAAAAGCCTGTTTCAAACCATCTTCTTTTTTTCTTTTCTTTCTTTTTCTTTCTTTCTTTCTCTCTTTCTTCTCTTCTTCTCCTTTTCCTTCTTCCTCTTTCCTTCCTTCCTTCCTTCCTTCCTTCTTCCTCCCTTCCTTCCTTCCTTCTTCCTTCCTTCCTTCCTTTCTTTCTTTCTTTCCTTTCTTTTCTTTCTTTCTTCTTCTTTCTTTCTTTCTTTCCTCCCTTCCTTTCTTTCTTTCCTCCCTCCCTCCCTTCCTTCCTTCCTTCCTTCTCTTCCCTTCCCTTCCCTTCCCTTCCCTTCCCTTCCCTTCCCTTCCCTTCCCTTCCCTTCCCTTCCCTTCCCTTCCCTTCCCTTCCCTTCCCTTCCCTTCCCTCCCCTTCCCCTCCCCTCCCCTCTCCTCTCCTTTCCTTTCCTCTTTTCTTTTTCTTTATTGGAGTTCAATTTGCCAACATATAGCATAACACCCAGTGCTCATCCTGTCAAGTGCCCCCCTCAGTGCCCATTACCCAGTCACCCCAACCCCCTGCTCACCTCCCCCTTCCACTACCCCTTGTTCATTTCCCAGAGTTCTGTCACCCTCTTGGATATTTCCCACTCATTTTCTCTCCTTTCCCCTTTATTCCCTTTCACTATTTTTTATATTCCCCAAATGAATGAGACCATATAATGTTAGTCCTTCTCCAATTGACTTACTTCACTCAGCATAATACCCTCTAGTTCCATCCACGCTGAAGCAAATGGTGGGTATTTGTCGCTTCTAATGGCTGAGTAATATTCCATTGTATACATAAACCACATCTTCTTTATCCATTCATCTTTCGATGGACACCGAGGCTCCTTCCACAGTTTGGCTACTGTAGACATTGCAGCTATAAACATTGGGGTGCAGGTGTCCTGCCATTTCACTGCATCTGTATCTTTGGGGTAAATCCCCAGCAGTGCAATTGCTGGGTCGTAGGGTAGCTCTATTTGTAACTCTTTGATGAACCTCCACACAGTTTTCCAGAGTGGCTGCACCAGTTCACATTCCCACCAACAGTGCAAGAGGGTTCCCCTTTCTCCACATCCTCTCCAACATTTGTTGTTTCCTGTCTTGTTAATTTTCACCATTCTCACTGGTGTGAGGTGGTAGCTCATTGTGGTCTGGATTTGTATTTCCGACCAACTTTTGCCTGGCCTCTCTATTTCATTTCACTACCCATCGATTGGATTAAACCTGACAGAAACAACAAAATGAAATTTCACAGATGACAGGACAGGAGCCTTAGAGATCATAAAACAAATTCTTCCTTTTATAGATGAAAAAAATTGAAGTCCAGTGTTAACTAACTTCTCTCAAGGTCCAATAGCTGTATTTCATAAACTGACTCAAAAAACACATTTCTCAGAAATCAACTGGCTATATTCAACTAACTACATTCTCTCCTCTCAAGACCAACCTTTACAGCACTGTAAATGCTGGCTTGTCAAGGCCCAGGTGAAAAGGTAACAAGGCTTGTGCCTCTCTTAGAATATATTCAATAATGGTAGTCACTGTAATATTCTAAAGGATGAGCTTTCAACAAGAGCCACTGCTGCTAGGACATATACTTGAAATGCCTTTTTGGTGACCATGATTGGTTTGCCACACTGATTCTATATCCTCAGTCCACTTACAACTAAAGATACTTGCCATATAAATGGCTAAAACTGGAGATGTAGTCTATAGCTCAGGAAAATAATTTATCCCTAATTTAAGGAATAAATTTGTGAGGAATTATTTGGTCTAGCTCCAAGAGAACAAGGTTTCTGGGCAACATTGTCATGAAAGGCTGTTATATCTTGGTGACTATGAATTGATGGTTGGGGATAAATCAACCTTAATGGGCCCATAGCAACCCATATATATATGCAGTGAGGTGATAACCAGTTGTGGTGGGATAAATAATGGATCCTCCAATGATGTCCAGGTTCTAATCCCTGGAACCTGTAAACATTTCTGATTATAGTAAAAGGACTGCAAATGTGATTAAGTTAATATCTTGAGATGGGGAGGGTATCTGGTCTGGGTGGTATCTATAGACGATGGAAGATGGGATATTTATGGAAGACAGAAGAAGAGAAGGACAAGTGAAGATGGATACAGAAATTGGATACAGACACAAGTGAAGGAATGCCAGCAAACACCATACATTGGAAGAGGCAGGGATTCTCTCCTAGACACTCCAAAGGGAGTACAGCCATGTTGATACCTTGATTTCAGATTTCTGGCCTCCAAAGTTATGAGAAGATAAATTTCTGTTGTTTTAAGACACCAAGTTTGTTAGAGCAGCCTTAGGAAACTAATACACAAAGGTATAAATGGAAGACAGATATCTGAGTAAAGAATGAGCATACCCATAGGTTGATTTTCAGAAATATTTCCAGAATTGGTACCTAGGGAAAACATAGTCTTCACCATACTGGTTTCAACCAAAAGTGTAAGGTTGTACACCAAAATGAGTCAAGGGATTCTTTAAAAATATTGATCACTGAGTCCCATCCCAGATCTACTAAATCAGATTTCCAGTTGAGAAAATACATGAACGCTTTTAAATGCTCTACTCCGGACTCTGATATGAACTCTTTGTTGAAAACCACTGCTCTTGATGGACATCTGGGCTCTTTCCACAGTTTGGATATTGTGGACATTGCTGCTATGAACTTTGGGGTGTAGGTGTCCCCTCGGATCACAACATTTATATCTTTGGGGTAAATATCCAGTAGTGGAATTGCTGGACAAAGAAGATATGGTCTATATATACAATGGAATATTACTCAGCCACCAGTAAGGATGAATATTTCCAATTTACATCAATGTGGATGGAACTGAAGGGTATTATGTCTAGTGAAATAAGTCAATCAAAGAAAGACAATTATTATATGGTTTCACTCATATGTGGATTATAAGAAACACCACAGAGAATCATAGGACAAGGGAAGGAAAACTGAATGGGAATTCATCAGAGAAGGAGAAAAACCATGAGATGCCCTGCTCTTAACTATAGGAAACAGAGTTGCTGGAAGGGAGGTGGGTAGGGGAGATGGGGTAATTGGGTGATGGACATTGGGGAAGGCACTGTGCGTTATTGCAACTGACAAATTATTGAACACTACATCTGAAGCTAATTATGTACTACATGTTGGCTAACTGAATTTAAATTAAAAAAAAACAACAACATACCACTGCTTTGAAGTTTATCAATTGTTTAAGTGAAATTCCTGCAACTTAACCCAGGAGGTAGATAATAACCAAATCTCCACTGAGATTAAATAGGACAGAATGATTCTTCAGATTTGAAGTTCATTAAATTTTAAGAATGAGAAAGCAAAAGTAAATTGCTTAAATCACAGAGATCAAGGTATCTTGGTCTAAATTTACTTTTAAGTCTTTGTTCTAAAATTTTGATTGCTTTTCACTGAGATGATAAAATGCAATTTTATTCAAGGCTTAGCACCACCACTGACAGCCCACACCTGGTTCTCTGATGTTTTCTCCATTATCATGCATTGTGTATCCCTGAGATTCTCTGTCTCTCTTTCTTCCTCCCTTCCCTCTCTCCCACCCTTCCACCGAGAGGCACATTTTACAATCTATGATGTTCATGTATTTTAGTTCAATCATCTCTAAACTCCCATGATTTTTTTCTCCATGTAGTCCTTAAGTTATTATACAAAGTACAAAGGATAAATTAGATAGCTTCCAATTTCCTTTAGTGAGACAGTGACCGCAGTAAAATTTGTACCCAGGAAGAATTATGGCACCATCAACACCATAGCAATCTTTTCCAAGTGCAATGCTGCTTCATGCAGATAATCAGATCAAATAGACTTTTTAAATATAAAATTAAATATGTACTCCTCTGGAAGTTATTATAAAAAAATGACTATGTTTGAAAAAGACATTACTTAAAAACTAATGATAAAACTAGTAACCAAATGAATTTCAAATTGTTTAGAGAAACTCAAAATATGTTAAAGTAATGGTGATCTATTTCTATTTTCTTCTCTGTGCCTTCAAATAATATTGACAAATTGCATTATCTCCCTCATTAGAGGCTCCTCTAAAATCAATATTTAGAATAGGCTTCTTGTTTGCCCCTTCTATTCCTGTAGGATTTCACATGTTTGCAATGTACCAAATAAGATTACAGATAAGAGCTATACCTCCCCTTTTCTTTAAATCGGTCTGTCATTTATTTCATCACGTGTAGGTAATTCTTTTTTTTAAAATTTTATTTATTTATTCAGAGAGAGAGAGAGAAAGAGAGAGAGGCAGAGACACAGGCAGAGGGAGAAGCAGGCTCCATGCAGGGAGCCTGACATGGGACTCAATCCCGGGTGTCCAGGATCACACCCTGGACTGAAGGTGGCGCTAAACCGCTGAGTCACCGGGGCTGCCCCCCCCCCCTCTTTTTTTTTTAAGTGGCAGAAGGCAATTGTCAAGCAGAGGTGAAAAACAATAAACAGCCTGAAACTCTGACCATAAGTGCATTCACAGAGGGTAGATTCATTTAAGGGAGAAGTACTAAAGATGAATTTCTCAAAATTGATTCCCTTAATCCACTTGTTTTCCCATACCCATGAGGCAATTTTCATGTACCCAAGTTTAAAGAGCACTACATTAAAGGACATATATTCACAAACATCATAAACATTCATCTCTAGTTCTCACTCAGGGTGACAGAAGCATGCTTAGTATAAAGTAACTTATTTTGAGTTTTGTTTTTTCCACATCTGTTATCAGATTTATTTTTTTGGATCCAGCCACCATGTAAACAGAATCAAAACCTATGTCTTAGGTTAACCTATGTCTTAGACAATTAACTTAACCTTCTGTTGTGGTACACTTACAAACCCAGCTAGCAACGGCGGAAATATTGAACCATTAACTGTCTGACTCAACTGAGTAGACATGCCAACAAAAACGCAAATAAGCACTAGAAAACTAATTAAAAAATGCTTATATTATTGAAAGGCAATCTGAGGTATAATTAATATGCATAATTCATCACATAATAAACACTTTTGAGAACATTCTATTGTCTGGAGTAACACTATGCTAGGTGCAGATAATTACATTCTGCCTTCAGGGGCCTCTTATATGAGGGTGACAAAATGTGATGCTAAACCTGACTGATCTATTGGAGAATTAGTTGGCTAACAGTCAACCAATTTTACTTCCTATTTACAATGTGCAAGATGCTTTTACACACAGAAACTGTAACTGCTAATTAACATTTCTATTAATGTAATACTCCAAACAATTACACACACACACACACACACACACACACACATTTTTATTCATTCATTTTGAGGGACAGGTTGGTCAATAAGGTGTTATGAGAATTTATACTCCTAAAGTGCTTTTCCTACACCTTACAATTGCTTTCCATTTGATTAGCACCTGTGTCTTTGGGAAAATTTCTTAAATATGCTAGTACAAAAAACATTATTGCAAATGTAAGCAAAAATTTAAATACTAAGTAGCCACTAAGTTCTTTTTTTAAATTGAGGTATAATTGACATATAACATTACATTAGTTTCAGGTATACAATATAATGATTCAGTATCTATACTAAGTTCCTTATTAAGCAAAAAAAAATTTTTTTTAAAGAATTTATTTATTTATTCATGAGAGACACAGAGAGTCAGAGACATAGGAAAAGGGAGAAGCAGGGTCCATGCAGAGACCAACACGGTACTCGATCCCAGGACCCCGGGATTATGCCCTGAGCCAAAGGCAGTCACCCAACTGCTGAGCCACCCAGGCATCCCCCAAAATTTTTAAGCAGAATTTTCTTCTACTTGTTAGAGCTGTAGCAGATCCCTTAACATAATAAAGGCCATATGTGACAAGTGCACAGCTAATATAATATTCAACAATGAAAAGGCTCAAAACTTTTTCTTTTTTTTAAAGATTTATTTATTTATTCATGGGAGACAGAGAGTGAGGCAGAGTGAGAAGCAGGCTCCCATTAGGGAGCCCGATGCGGAACTCGATCCTGGATCCCAGGATCATGCCCTGAGCCGAAGGCAGATGCTCAACAGCTGAGCCACCCAGGTGTCCCTCAAAACTTTTTCTCAAGTCAGGAACAAGATAAAGATGTCTACACTTGCCACTTTTATTGATCACAGTATTGAAAGTCCCAGCCAGACCAATTAGGTAAGAAAAAGAAATAAAATTCATTCAAATTGGGGAAATTAAAAAAAAAAAAAGTAAAACTGTCCTTATTTCCAGATGACATGGTATTATATATAAAAAAACCTGAAGATTCCATAAAAAAAAAACAAAACTATTGGAACTAATGAAAGAGTTCAGGAAAGCAGCAGGACACAAAATCAATATATGAAAAATATGAAAAGTGTAAAGTGTTTCTATACACTAATAACAAAGTATAAGAAAGAGAAATTAAGAACATAATTCCATTTATGATTATATCAAAAAGAATATAATATCTAGGAATAAATTTCACCAAGAAGGTAAAAGATCTGTACAGTGAAAACTGTAAGATATCAATGAAAGAAACTATAGAAGACAAAAATAAATGTAAAGATATTATGGGTTCAGGTACTAGAAGAATACTATTAAAATGTTCATTGTACCCAAAGCAATTTATGAATTCAGTGCAATCAAATAAAAGTTCCAACAGCATTTTTCATAAAAATAGAACAAACCACCCTAAGAGATGGATAGGACCACGAGACCTCAAACAGCCAAAGCAATCTTGAGAAAGAAGAACAAGGCTGGAGGCATTACTCTCCCTGATTTCAAACTATTTTTCAAAGCTACAGTAATTAAAACAGTATGATACTGTCGTAAAAACAGATTCACAGGTCAATGGACTAGAAAGCCCAGAAAAAAAAAGTCATATATATATATATATATTTCAATTAATTTATAACAAAGAAGCCAAGAATCTGCAATGGAGAAAGTACAAGTCTCTTCAATAAATGATGTTGGGAAAATTGGACAGCTACATGCAAAGGAATGAAACTGGACCTCTTTCCTACACCATACCTAAATATTAACACAAAATGAATTACATATTTGAATACAAGGCCTGAAATCATGTAAGTCCTAGAAGAAAACATAGAGGGTAAGCTTGCTTTATTTATGTATGTATGTATGTGTGTATGTATATATGTATGTATGTATGTATATTTTTTTATTGGAGTTTGATTTGCCAACATATAATACCCAATGCTCATCCCGTCAAGTTCCCCAGAGGGTAAGCTTTTTTTTTTAAAAAAAAAAGATTTTATTTATTTATTCGAGAGAGAGAGAGAGAGAGAGAGAGAAAGAGAGAGAGAGGCAGAGACACAGGCAGAGAGAGAAGCGGGAGAAGCAGGAGAAGCAGGCTCCATGCCGGGAGCCTGCTGCAGGACTCAATCCCAGGACTCCAGGATCACGCCCTGGGCCAAAGGCAGGCGTTGAACTGCTGAGCTATCCAGGGATCCCCCAGAGGGTAAGCTTTTTGATGTCACTATTGGTAATGATGGTTTTGGATTTGGTACCAAAAGTAAAGGCAGCAAAAAGCAACAATCAGTTAAGTGGGACTGCATTAAACTAAAAAGCTTCTGCACAGCAAAGGAACCACCAACAAAATAAAAGGGCAACCTACTGAATGGGAAAAAATATTTGCAAATCATATATGTGATAAAGGGGTAATACCCAAAATATAATACACACAACTCAACAGCAAAAACAAAAAAAATCCAATTTTAAAATGGGCAGAGGATCTAAATAGGCATTTTTCTAAAGAGGATCTAAATAGACACTTTTTTTCCCCCAAAGAAGATATATAGATGGCCAACAAGTACATGAAAAAAATACTCAACATCACTAATCATCAGGGAAATGTAAATCAAAACCACAATGAGTTATCACTTCACCCCTGTTAGGAAAGCTAGTATCAAAAAGACAAGAGATAACAAGTGCTGGCAAGAATGTAGAGAAAAGGGAACCCTTGTGCACTGTTGGTGGGAATGTATACTGGAGCAGCTACTATCGAGAACATTATGGAGGTTCCTCAAAAAATTAAAAGTAGAGCTATCATATGATCCAGTAACTCCACTTCTGAGCATTTATCTGAAGAAAACAAAAAGCATTAATTAAAAAAGATATATGCAGCCCCATGTTCATTGCAGCATTATTTACAATCACCAAGATATGGAAACACTGACAGATGAATGGATGAAGTGTGATATATATATATATATATATATATATATAATGGAATATTATTCACCATAATAAAGAGTGAAATCTTGCCATTTGACACAATATGGATCGACCTGGAGGGCATTATGTCAGGCGAAACAAGTCAGACAGAGAAGGGCAAATACTGTATGATATCACTTATATGTGGAATCTAAAACAAAAACAACAAACAAAAAACCAAGTTCATAGATACAGAGAACAGATTGATGGTTACCAGACTAGGGGATGAATAAAATGGGTGAAACAGGTCAAAATGTACTAACTTCCAGTTACAAAATAAATTATGGCATGTAACGTATGGCATGGTGAATATAGTTAATAATATTCTATTGCATATCTGAAAGTTGCTAAGAGAATAGTTCTTAAAATTCATCATCACAACAAAAAAATTGTTCTGTCAATACGTAAGGTGATCATTTTATAATATATACAAATATCAAATCATTATGCTGTATACCTAAAACTTCTCACATACTACAAGAATTGATAGTAGTTCGAATTATCCTTTAACACATTACTGAATCTTTATAAACTGTTTCAAATGGCATATCTTGCATAATTCATAAATACTGTACCACTCTACTGTACTGTAAGTACAACAAATATTTTATCATAAGCTGATATGTCACAGGAAATTCTTAAGTAACTTTTAAAAACTACTTTTTATAACTACCAATGATATTTTTTTCTATAATAGTGTATATATACTGTAAGTATTTACACAAAATAGTAGTTTCATTCTTCACTACTAGAAGCCTATAATTCCTACTGTAACATCAACAGTACAGTATAACAGTTGTAACACTTGTAACAATATAATATAAACAAATGCCTTAAAACTATTCACTCATTCATTCATATATTCAGTCAATAAATATTTACTGAGTCTCTACTACCAATCATGACATCAGGTATTAATACAAGTCCAGTGGTGAAAAACACAGGCATAGAACTTAGATTTAGTAGAGGTAGAAACAGACAATAAAGGAATAAGAAAACAGACAAACACATCAAGGTGATTCTGTCATTTTCTGGTAGACTTCCACATAATTATCATAAGGTAGTTAATATAAGGTACCTTAAAAGACTAGCTTTTCAACTGGATGGACAAGAAGACCTCTATGCAAGGAAATTCAAAACATAAGTGGACAAGGGGCAACCATACAAAGATAAAGGGAAGATCAATAAGCAGCTCCTTGGCATACCTGAGCATGGTAGGTCTGAAGGCCTGCGGTCAGGGCCAATAGGCAGACAGGTCACATAGGACTTTTTGACCAGAAAATAAGGAGTTTCTGTGTGTGCTGGGCAACCATGGAGGAGACACCTACTCTAGCACATGTTCTTACAGGTTACCCGGGGTTCTGTGTGGAGAAGGAAGTGCAAGAGAGCACAGGAAGTGGCAGAAAGACTGGCGATGTCTGAGTAGAGATGATGGGACCTGGACTGAGGTAATGGCAGTGGCAGATTTGGGACGTATCAGTTATATTCCTAAATTATGGGAGAAGGGTGGCCCATTTTTGCATGCCTCAAGCACAAATAAAAAATAGTTTATTTTTTATTTAACAATACCAGACATATATTGTTATCCATTCATATTTAAAGTCATTTAAACGAAAAATGAAGTAGATATATTAGGACATATTGTTAAAAGAAAAAGGTGCAAAACAGTGCATATGTGTATGTACAAATATAAATGTATGCTCCTACAGAACACTTCTGAAATGCAGAAAAAAACCATTGAGAGTGATTGCCTTTGGATCCCTTCTGGGGCGAGAGAATTTTCAATGTATAATCTTCTGTACTATTTCAATGTTTATCACACCATGTATATATTACCTCAACCGAAAATCTAGATAATACTAAATTTTAAACTCCTTGCACATGTGATCAAGTCTTTTCCCTCTCTGTGTTCTCTACAATGCCTTGTAAATTATTTTGACCACAGCAAGTTTAAAAAAAAATTGTTGAAAAGACAAAGACCTCAAAGATGATAATCCTAATATAACAATTATGATGGGAAGCAGCAAACATAGAAAAAAGAACAATGGACTAGAAATCAGCAGACTTGTATCCAACCAGCCTCTTCAATCAGCTGTATGACTTTAGCCACTAACACTAAACCCTCACTTTCTTCATCTGTAAAAATAGATAACAACACCTACGTCACAGAATTGTGAAGATGATATGAAACCATTGTACTCTGGTTAAATGACACATAAATAAAAGGTACTACTTTTGTTGCATGCAGTCTACTCCTATCCTCCTCAGTACTTTACAGAACACTTGAATTTAAATATCCAGAATCTTTCCATTTCATGCCAAATCAACTCCATGAGAATCAATAGCCCATGGCAAACATATGCTGGGCATTGGGAGAATCACTTATTTTGAATCATGGACAAATTATGTCAACAGCTAACATTTACTGAGTAGTTAACAAGTGCCAAGACCTGTTCCTAGGGTTGCGCAAAACCTACATCATTTATACTCTGTATACCACCACCAAAGGGTATTACTCCTATTTTACAGAGAAGGAAAAGAGAGTGCAGAGAGGTTCAGTGCTACTAAGTGGAAGATCTCAAAATGGAATCATAGGCAGTTTGACTTTACAGCCTTTATAATTTTTTCCTTGACCTTTGGTTTCCCCAAAACCAAATGTGCTTTCACTTCCTATTTCCACCTCTGTGTATAACTAATGAGCCTGGGTTATATAATTCTTCCTCCCCAAATTTTGAAAGACAAGAGTATAAAGTCTCTGACCAGTCAGACTAGCATACTGTTCATTCAAATATCCTAGAATTTGACACAGAAGTCCAACCTGGGGGATCCCTGGGTGGCTCAGTGGTTTAGCGCCTGCTTTCAGCCCCCCGCGTGATCCTGGAGTCCCGGGATCGAGTCCCACATGGGGCTTCCTGCATAGAGCTTGCTTCTCCTCTGTCTGTGTCTGCCTCTCTCTATCTGTATCTCTCATGAATAAATAAAATCTTTTTTTTCCCTTTTTTTTTAAATTTATTTTTTATTGCTGTTCAATTTACTAACATTACAGAATAACCCCCAGTGCCCGTCACCCATTCACCCCCACCCCCCGCCCTCCTCCCCTTCCACCACCCCTAGTTCGTTTCCCAGAGTTAGCAGTCTTTACGTTCTGTCTCCCTTTCTGATATTTCCCACACATTTCTTCTCCCTTCCCTTATATTCCCTTTCACTATTATTTATATTCCCCAAATGAAAGAGAACATATAATGCGTGTCCTTCACCGACTGACTTACTTCACTCAGCATAATACCCTCCAGTTCCATCCACGTTGAAGCAAATGGTGGGTATTTGTCATTTCTAATAGCTGAGGAATATTCCATTGTATACATAAACCACATCTTCTTTATTCATTCATCTTTCGTTGGACACCGAGGCTTCCACAGTTTGGCTATCGTGGCCATTGCTGCTATAAACATCGGGGTGCAGGTGTCCCGGCATTTCACTGCATTTGTATCTTTGGGGTAAATCCCCAACCGTGCAATTGCTGGGTCGTAGGGCAGGTATATTTTTAACTGTTTGAGGAACCTCCACACAGTTTTCCAGAGTGGCTGCACCAGTTCACATTCCCACCAACAGTGTAAGAGGGTTCCCTTTTCTCCGCATCCTCTCCAACATTTGTTGTTTCCTGCCTTGTTAATTTTCCCCATTCTCACTGGTGTGAGGTGGTATCTCATTGTGGTTTTGATTTGTAAAATAAAATCTTTTTAAAAAATAATTATTTGTATTTCTTTGGTGTTGGTTGTTGTTTCTCCTCTCATTCATGGTTTAATTTATTTGAGTCCTCATGGTTTAATTTATTTGAGTCCTTTCTCTTTTCTTCTTGATTTGTCTGGCTGGAGGTTTATCAATTTTATTGGTTCTTTTCAAAGAACCAGCTCCTGATTTTTTAAATCTGTTCTATTGTTTTTTTTTACTTTCCATTTCATTTATTTCTGTTCAATCTTTATTATTTCTTTCTTTCTGCTAGTTTTAGGTTTTGTTGTTCTTTTCCTAGCTCCTTCAGGGGTGAGGTTAGGCTGTTTGCTATTTTTCTTGCTTCTTGAGTTAGGCTTGTGTTGCTATAAACTTCCCTCTTGGAACAACTTTTACTGCATCCCAGAGGTTTTGGCTATTGTGTTATTTTCATTTGTTTCCATGTATTTTAATAGCTTCTTTTAATTCCCATTGGATTCATTCATTGCTTAGTATCATGTTATTTATCCTCTATGTATTTATGGTCTTTCCAAATTTTTTTCTTATGACTGACTTCTAGTATCATAGTGTCATGGTCAGAAAAGATACATAGCATGACTTTGATCTTAAATTTGTTGAGGTTTGTTTTGTGGGCTAATATGTGATCTATTCTGACAAATGTTCCATGTGCTCTTGAAAGGAATGTGTCTTCTGCTGCTTTAGGATGGAATGTTCTGAATATATCTGTTAAAGCCATCTGGTCCAGTGTGTCATTTAAAGCTATTGTTTCCTTCTTGATTTTGTTTAGATGATCTGTACTTTGATGTAAGTGAGGTGTTAAAGTCCCCTACTATTATTATATTATTGATTAGTTCCTTTATGTGTGTTATTAACTATTTTATGCATTTGGGTGCTCCTATATTGGGTGCATAAATATTTACAATTGTCATTCTTTTTGGATTATCCCTTTATAAGATAGTGTCCTTCTTTGTTTCTTTCTTAGTCTCTGTTTTAAAGTCTACTTTGGGGCAGCCTGGGTGGTTCAGTGGTTTAGCGCTGCCTTTGGCCCAGGGCATGATCCTGGAGACCTGGGATTGAGTTCTGTGTCAGGCTCCCTGCATGGGGCCTGCTTCTCCCTCTGCCTGTCTCTACCTCTCTCTGTTTCTCATGAATAAATAAAATCTTAAAAAAAAAAAAGTCTAGTCTGATATAAATATTGCTACTCCAGCTTTCTTTTGAAATCTCTTCACATGATAGATGTTTCTCCATCCCCTCACTTTCAATCTGCAGGTGTCTTTAAGTCTGAAATGAGTCTCTTGTAAGCACTATATAGATGAGTATCAGTTTTTTTATTCACTGTCACCTTATGTCTTTTGATTGGAGCATTTAGTCCATTTACATCCAAGGTAATTATTGAGGGGCACCTGGGTAGCTCAATCAGCCAGATCTGCGTTTGGCTCAGGTCATAATCCAGGGACTGAGCCCCACATCAGGCTCCCTGATCAGCAGGGGTCTGCTTCACCCTCTTCCTCTATGCACTCACTCTTTCTCTCTCAAGTAAATAAATAAAATCTTAAAAAATAAAACAAACCAAAATAATTATTGATATATACTTACTGTTGTTTTATTATTTGTTTTGTGATTGTTTCTTAATATTTTCTCTGATCTTTTCTCTGTTTCATGAGTTGCTTATTCTCTTCAGTGATATATTTGGATCTCTTTCTCTTTATTCTTCATGTTTATTAGTGGGTTTTGATATATGCTTATCATTAGGTTTGAATATAACCTCTTCTGCATATAGCAATCTATATTAAGTTGATGGTCATTTAGGTTTGAACTCATACTTTACTCTTCCCTGCACTTTAGGTTTATGTTTTCATACTTTCTGTACTTTTATTTTGTGGGTTTCATGACTGATTTTTTTAAAGAAGTATTTATTTTTATAGCTTTTGTGTTTCCTACTTTTATACTGTCACTTTTAGTGTCCCCTTTACACCCAAAGAGTCCCCTTTAATATTTCTTGCATGGCTGGATGGACCTAGAGTATATTATGCTAAGTAAAATAAGTCAGAGAAAGACAAATACTATATAACTTCACTCATGTGGAATTTCTGTAACAAAACAGATGACCATAGGGGAAGGGAAGGAAAAATAAGAGAAAAACTGAGAGGGAGGCAAACCATAAGAGACTCTATAGCTAAGAGACAAACTGAGGGTGGCTAGAGGGGAGATTGGGGGGGATGGGCTAAATGGGTGATGGGTATTAAACAGAGTACTTGCTGGGATGAGCAGTGGGTGCTATATGTAAGTGATCAATCACTAAATACTACTCCTGAAACTAATATTACAGTATATGGTAACTTGAATTTAAATAAAATTAAAAACATATTTCTTGCATGGCTGATTTAGTGATCACAACCTCTTTTATTTTTCATTTGTTTGGGAAACTATCTCTTTCTGTTCTGTATGATAGCCTTGATGGCTATTCTTGGCTGTAGGCTTTTCCCATTCAGCACTTGGAATATATTATGCCACTCCCTTTTGGCTCTTAAAGTTTCTGCTGAAAAATACCCCACTAGCCTTATGTGTTTTCCTTTTGAGTTACTGTCTTCTTTTATCTTGCTGCTTTTAAAATGTTTTATCACTGTATTTTGCCAATTTGATTATGTCTTGGTGAGGATCTGCTTTTGTTCATTTTGATAGTAGTTCTCTGTGTCTCTTGGATCTGGATGTCTGTCTCCTTCCCTGGATGAGGGATGTTTTCAGCTATTATTTCTTCAAATAAATCTTCTCCCCTTTTGGTCTCTCTTCTTCCAGGACTCCTATAATACAAATGTTGTTACAAATGGAGTCACTGAGTTCCCTAAGTCTGTTTTCATTTTGCATAATTCTTTTTTCTCTTTCAGTTAGCTTAATTTCCATTACTCTGTCTTCTAAGTCACTAATTCATTCCTCTGCTTCTTCCGTTGTGCTGTTCATTTCATCAAGTGTGCTCTTCAATTACTGAGCCTTTTATCTCTGCTATATTATTCCTTACCTCCATGTTAAAGGTCTCACTCATGTCTTCAACTCTCTTCTCAAGTCCGGTGAGTATCCTTATGGTCGTTACTGTAAATTCTCTATCAGGTATATTACTTATATCTGTTTCACTTAGATCTCTGGCTGCGGCGTTGTCCTGTTCTTTCATTTGGGATAAATTTCTCTGTGCTCTGATTTTGTTTAAGGTTCTATGTCTGTTTCTGTGTTATGAAAGTCAGCTATAATCTCCTGCTCTTGAGGATAATGGCCTTATGAAGAAGAGGTCTTGTAGTGCCTTGCTGTGTAGCGTCCCCTATTGCTTAGATTCTGGCATTCTTGGAATTGTCTCCAATGTGTGCTGCTTGTGCTCTGCTTTTGTGTCCTTGGGGCTTTATCCTTGTGGCCAGTTGTCTGCGGAGTCTCCTTTTGCTGTGGGCAGTGTTTGTTCCTTGGCCTGAATGCAGTGCATTTTATCTAGGTATGCACTGTCTGCTTGTGAAATGAGATCTGTCACTTCCACTAGTAAAAGGCTCTACAAAAAATTTCATATCAGGATATTGATGTGAGCAGGGGTTTGGACCTGTCTTCTGGGGGAAGGGGTGACATGTTGTGGCTAAGGCAAGACTGGGAGCGGCTGTTCCACTAGAGCATGGGGGTGGGGCTTGGTGTAAGCAAGTTAGGGAGCGAGTGTTGGTGCTGTGCTGGTTCCTGCAGATGGCCTGAGCTTATGCTGAAGGCAGGGAAGGGAAATAATGCGTGCCAGTTCCTTATTTCCTGGAAGGCTGTCTGTGAATGCTCTCTCTCTGGGGTGAGCTCCAAGAGATGAGCAAATAACCTCCCCACTCTATGCCCTGGGTGTTCTTCAGATTGTTTCCTCACTGCAGGTCCACAGGTTGTTTGCTTGCCTTCTCCTCAAGAGTAGTCCCAATGCCCTCTGAGGTCTCCCAGAGCCAAAGCAGGTTGACCTTTAAAACTCTAGGCTTTAAGCCCCACTGTTTGCAGGAACTACAAAATTTGGACCCTCTTGCTTTCCAAGCCAATTACAATGGTGATTTGTTTGCCCCATGAGCTCTCCTATGTGCTCATCTGCCTCTTACTCCATGACTGTGGCTCCCTCCCTATCACAGCAGCCATGCTCCCTTTCTCTTCCAGCCTGTGTATCCACACTTCTTACCTTCTTTGATGTGTCCTCTTCTCTAACTTTAGTTGTGAAGTTTGTTTTGGCAGTATTCAGATTGATTTCTGGGGCATTTAGGATGATTTGATAGTTATCTAGTTATATTCATGGGATGAGGCAAGCCCAGTGTCCTACTCTGTTGCCAACTCCTCCTCTAGCCTTTCTACAGGAACCATTTTATTCACTGGAAAATATTCTAGTCCTGTGTGTGTGTGTGTGTGTGTGTGTGTGTGTGTTTGCTATTTTCTATTCATTTTAAAAAGCTTAACAAGGCAACACATGTCTGTAATTTTTATAATAAAACAATTACTAAAAGGCATATAATGAATATAACAATCCCTTGATTTACCTCTGATTCTTGCTGCCCAGAAATAATCTCTTTCAATTCCTTTTGGTTTTTTGTATTTTCAGTATGACCTATTGACTTTCACCTATTGATTTGTGGAAAAAGGGCACTTCTCTCTCTCCCTCTTTCTCACTCACACATACACACAGCTGACTCTCACTCTCTCTCCCCTCTTGCACCTCTAATCCTTTCACTATAATTATATCACAATCACAATTTAGCACTACATCCATTTTCAGTGCTTACATTATTATGACTGCTCAGATATAATCCACCCCTGAGCTATGTATGCACTGTTTCATTTGTTTTGTTGTGACCTTTTTGTTTTCTCTGGAGTTATTACCTGATTTTGTTGTTTACTTCATTTTCAAAAGCCTATGTCTAATTCACCTCCACAATCTCCAAAAGAACCGTGACTCTCCTCCTCCATATGGTCCAACATTTCACATATTTTCTCAGTGACATTGCTGGAAGCATCCTTGGAAACCTCTATTCTCCCACTCAAAACTGGTTGGTTTCTATCTCCTGCATAGTTGATGTTCTAAGGTTTCCCTTTATTATCATCCTGAGGTTTTCCTCTGCCTCTTTGCTATTAGATTTCCTGTTTACTGGATACAAACCTCCTATTCTTCAAGTAACTAAGAAAAAGTACATGAATGAGGAGAAAGGGAAGAGTCTACCCACTGTGAAATGTGTGTACTTTACCCTTAAATTTGCTATTTTCAATGTTGGAATCTCACTATTAATGGCCTCAACTAAGCCTGAATTCCTATGTCCAAAGCTTTTGGGCTAATCTTCTAAGACAGGAGTTGCAGAAGATGAGGAGAGTAAGGTCATTCGACTCTACAAAGTAGGGAGGGCATTGATAGTGTCTAGTTATTAATTTAGAACCTTTAAAGGGTCTTCTTGTTTTGACCCACTGCCCTTAGATGTAACCAGTGCATCCAATTCCTAGACTTTCCTTGTGTTCTATGGGGAAACATCAGTCATCTTTTCTTGGCTTCCAGGCCTGCAGCCACCTGGGTTTCAGCTTTCTCTGGGGTGATAAATAGTTGACGTCTGTAAGCTTTCCATATTTCAAATTTTTTTTTTTTTGACATTTTGAGGGCATCAGGTCTCATTCTGTGTCCTTTAAGATCTATGGAGTTCTATTGTCATTTTAGTGAGGTTTATATAGGCATGGAGAAAAAAGCATACTATTATCTTTATTTTTAAGAGTTATGCTTTTGCAGTATGTAAATACCACTTAATCAATATTCTTAGAGGTCACAACAGGAGGTTAATGAAACATACAAAAATCCCCTTAAAATACTGCCCAATCATAATTAAAGTATTCTGGAGAGTCTTTCTATTTTACCTGTTCTTTAAAAAGTACTCTGAGGAGAATTGTCATAAATCAGTGCACTGATTTATATACCAGTGACTGCTGGTATTTTAGCAATCCTACGTGCCTATAAAGAGCTTTTTCTGTCAAAGCATTCTCCTGTATCTGTCTGCCTATTCAGTCTACTTAATTAGCTAGACCTCAACACTTCTAGTTTGCTTACACTGGGAAATCTTAGAAGAAAACTAATAAAAAGCTCCATAGGAATGAACTCCCTTGTCATGAGCTGCTAGGAGCTCCAAGGGTCTAGCGAAGTTCCTATTTAGCTGTAAACAGCTCAGCATGATCCAGCGGATTTCTCAATTACAGAGTGGAAACTGACCCCACCTAATTGCACCTGGATGCAAGGGGATTATTGTGTCCGGAAAAGCTATAGAATATTGTTTAATTTGGTAGAATCAAAGAAAAGCATGGCTTGCCAGATTTGAATCTGGTGATGAGTAAGTATATTAATGACTCCAGTGCCTTGGGTATCATCCTGCCTTCCAACACTTAACTGTAGGCTACAACCAGTGTTATGTTATGAGATGAGTCAGACTATAAAAATTGAGTTTCAGCCAGTACTTTCTTAAAATTTTTGACATGAAGCACTCTAAGTAATCTACCTAGAAAAACAAATTCCACAAAGATCAGATGACCTATATGCACAAATAAACCAAATGTTGTACCATCAGAATGTGAAAGATTGGCTTTTAAAAAGCAATGAAAAGTGATGTGCTTAAAGAATAAGATAATGCTCCAAAATCTTAATTAAGATCAAAGATAAAATAGAAAATCCCATGATAAATGACTGAGGAGGAGCCACCCTGCCCAGCTCCTCATGGTTTCTGTATCACTATGGATGAGTAAATAGAAATATTTTCCAAAAATCTATTAGTCCCTAAACTGAATGCAATCTCTAAATTATAAACCAGGCAACCAGGCATGATCTAATAACAGGATAAATAAAGGAAAGGCATCATCCTGGGAAATCAGGACATCTGGTCACCATGCATATTCCCACACAAGAGCTCCCAGATGGTTAAGTTCAGGTTATCACGATGCTACTAAGTTCCCTCAAGCTTCAAAAACTCTTAAAAATGAGAGGATTCTTTTTTCCTCCCTGAACTCTGATCTTAATATTTGATAGATTTTTTTTTTCCTTTTCCTTGATTCTGACAAGGGTATTATACTACTTGCCAAGAATGATGGCATGGGCCAGCAATTTCCTTACAATGTCCAAATACTACATGGAAACCCTGAAACACCTGCTTTAGAGTACCATCACTGGAAGAATGTGTTCAAATAGAAAGGCATGAGGTAGCAGATCAAGAACACAGTATGACACTGGGAATTATTTTAGAGACACTCAAATCAAGCACAACTCTACTGGCACTTTAATCAAGTGAAAAATGAGTAAATGATAAGATCTGCTTTTAATTATATTCAAGGGTCAACAAGGGTCATTTTATCAGGAGCACAGTTTGCTCAACACTCAAATAATTTGTATTATCTAAGGGAAAAATATTAATTTACATGAAAGTACTGGCAAGAGCTGAGAAACTCAGAAACAAGCTGGTGGTGGTGGGAGGTAGGGTTAGGGCTTAAACGAAAATAGAAAAAAAACCCAAACCAACAACAAAAACCAGTATCACTTTGCTAGCTTTATTATTTCAAAATAAACCCAAAAGTAGTACAAGCTTCTATTTGGAGGCAAGGCTGACTAAAGTCATAGGAGAGTTAAACGGCTATTGATAATAATATAGTCTGCAGAAATATCTTCCAGAAGGAGCCAGGTCTCTTCCTAACACCTCCTTTGGGTAAAGACCACTTTAGAACATCAAAATTTGTTAGTCTAGTAGAATCACATCTGAAGGAAAAGTGTAACTTCTTGAAATACAAGAAGTGACTCTAGTGTAGAGCCAATGAAAGAAAAGCACAGAGTTCTGGAGATAAAATTATTTTTATCTTTACACTATCAGATTTGTTTTGTAAAAAACACTTGCTCTCTAATTTTCTCAAGTGCCAGAGTTATAACTAGTACAGAGAGATGTTCTTGAATTCTGATCCCAATTGTTTAAATCTCCTGTCCTTCTGAAAGGATCCAAGTAGGGATGAATTTACAAGATTAAAAGATGTTCTGCTTCCATTTAATAATAAAATATATATAAACAGACATTTGCACGAAATTTTTCAAATTATGACTAAGGATTTTTCCCATAATGTATGAGATATACATTTTTAAAAAGACAGATATAAATGATCCATTTGACCAGAATCTCCTTCCCAGGCTTTAGCCTTAATCTAAAGCACAAAAGGGATCTAGTAGAGAAAGACAACAATCTGCAAACCTCTCATGAAAAACTTTGGATTGCAATGGGCATTGTAGTGGTATCTTTAAGGTTCCCTTGTCGTATAGATTTGATTCACAGAAGGGGAAATGAGTAACATTTACCTAACAATGTAAAGAAATAACAGGCAAGCTTATGCAGGATGGAGAGAATAGAGTTGATGGGGTCTTTCACCACAACCGCAACATGTTTTACAAAGCAATGAATTAGGCACTTACATGTTTATGGTTAACATCTCCTAGCACAGGAAGAGTTTTATCCAAATACATATAAAACTCATCTTCCCTGAATCTAGCTCAGTCTTTAGGTTCCTTTTAGAGAGGAAATAACCCCCATCAGCCCCCGCAAGATTTCTAAAATTAACATTGCTCAGAACAAAGCTATCATTCTATCAACCCCTGCATTTTATGGATGAGTCCTAGGGAGAAGTATCTGTCTAGGCACACAGTGTTAATTATAGGGAACACCAGGATGCAACACCCTGGCACAGACAGCAAATGGCCAACTTCTTCCATTTTGCACTATCCAAAGTACCAGGTTTTGGGGTTTTTTTTTAATGATTTTATTTATTTATTTATTCATGAAAGACACAGAGAGACACAGAGAGACACAGAGACACAGGCAGAAGGAGAAGCAGGCTCCCTGCTGGGCTCCCTGCAGTCCGGCAAGAGATGAAGTAAATAAGTGATCTTATCAATATCAACTTTTACAGACTTATGTTTTAAACTTGTAATTGACTTACTCAAGTTAAAAAATAAGGAATAACAAAATAATTTATATTTGAGGTATAACTAAATCCAAGGGAGACCTGTGAAAATTCCTGGCAGAATTGAGGCCTACTCAACATTTCTTATACTACACACACCAA
Organism: Canis lupus baileyi; assembly: GCF_048164855.1. Lineage (NCBI taxonomy): Eukaryota > Metazoa > Chordata > Mammalia > Carnivora > Canidae > Canis > Canis lupus. The sequence continues at coordinate 40,220,790 of NC_132852.1, read as the reverse complement.
ATTCTCGAGCACTTGCCTGTTAAGAAATTGATTCCAAAACGTTACTTCTGTCAAAGTCATAGCAACCAGCTGGACCTGACAGCAGGAAGGTCTGCACTGCCCCCTCATGGCCAGGAGCCTCACTGGTAACTCTTCCAATGACAGACCCTTGTGATAAACAGCTTAAGTCAAAGTAAGACTTAATACATTTGAACATTGACTGTGTCCTCCACAAAAATGCATAGTCTTCTAAAACATACTGAACATGTGTCCTATCCATTTTATCTGCTTCAGAACTTGATATAAGCAATGTTACCTAGAAAAGGACAAAGCCACATTCTATCCAGAGGTCTAAAGAATAGTTTAAAATACCTTGAAGAAAAAAGAAAAAGACCATACAGAAAATCAAGTTTCAAAGAAAATAACATATAGACTGTGTTTTGGTAGTACAAATAACATTCTTCAGACTATGTCAAAATTAACCACAAAAGATTAGAAAATTCAATTTTCTTAATTTAAAATGATTAGATCAAGGGAAGCTTTTAAGATATTTTGCTAAAATCAAAGGCAAAAATACCTAATCCTTTCAGAAGTCCTTTAAGACTTCAAATGAAGAACAAATATGAATAAACTAGATAAAAAGGGAGGAAAACCGTTGAATCAAATTTACATTAAACCATTAGGTTTTCAATAAACAACAAAACAGAAGTTACAAACATGAAAAATGAAAGCTTTTAAGGAATACAAAACATGTTCCAATTCCAACTCTCTACAAAGGACATTTGATATCCCTATTCTAGAAAGAACCAGAGTTCCAGAGAGAGAAAATTAAATCCCAGGAGCATATATCACAAACACCTTACCAAATTTTTGGAAGGGATTAGGGGAGAAATTTTTTCTAATCATTGGAGTAGATCTCTTTTATTTTGTATAAAAAGTCAGATAATTAAAGAGTGTTATTTACATGGTTAGCAGGAAGAAACACTAATTTGAGTGCTAACAAAGTACTACCAGTGAACAAGAATTGATTATTAACCCCCCAGAGTAAAATGTGTACACTGTGGATAGAAATATGTGTTGATATGTATTTATGCAACTATAATACAATTCAATCCCCTGTATTTAGGGTACAATCTTTAGTGTTACTCAGTTAACTTCATTTAGGCAGTAAAAATCGCTAGTGAAAGATGAAGTTCAATCTATCTAATTTCCTGTTCTAGTGATTTTCTATTAGCTCCTGGTGTTCAGTTTTAAAAGACTACATAATCCTACAAAAATATCTCTTGTGAGATATTGGGGACTTGAATTACATTCTTAAATATGCACTCTAGAACTTAAGACCACAAATGTTTAAAAAATATAATTAAAAAAATTTGACTATCATTTCCGAAGTATTATATGATGACATATTGATTACAATTCTACCAGGGGTCTTTTATACTGTTCACTCCTTGTAATGTTTGTGTTATTAAAAAAAAAAAATTCTTGGCTTTCTCTTGCACAGATGCAATGTCAAATAAGAAAACCTATACTGTGTAACAAACAGAGAAGACAGTAGAAAGTCTTTTCCTCTCACATCTATGCTAGATTCCAAAATTAATTACAGTATACAGCCATAATTCTGGGCAAACAGACTAATATTATAATGCTCACATTACCATCAGGATTGGTGGTAGATGATGATGATCTGTTAATTTCCCAAAGTCTCTGACTGAATACTGTAGGGTAAAATTCATGTTAAAACAAAATCTAAAAGATGCTTCTTAGCATTCCTAGTAGAAGCTAATGTTAAAGCCATGTTGAGAATCATACATATGCTTACATACATTTAGTTATTTAACAGTATAATAAGCCATCCAGGTCTATCATAGCATGACACAGTAGTCATGACACCACAGGAGGTCTCACGGCAGTCTCAACAGAGACCGATACATCACTGTGTGGGTCCCAATGACAGGACGGTGAAGATTACATGTGAACAGGACACGTGAAGACACGTTTCTCCCCAAAGCTACAGCTTTAAAAAAAAAAAAATACCGAAGGGGAAAGAGCTATATTTGAAGACGTTCTGGCTAGAAAATTTGTTAATGCTAATAACCACAGTGGGTTACATCCCACTGTGTCATGATCTAAGGGGGTGGCGGGTGGCTAGAAAGCCAACATGTTTCTTAAAGTCACATTAAGGTATTCTGCACCCCCCGCCCCAATTCCTCACCCCTGCCATTCTTTGAAAGGAATCTGATATTGCCAAAGGCTTTCAATAATATAAATGCCATAGAAGGGGACCGGGAAGGTGAAAGGTGGGAGGTTGTGAAAGCCTAATGTCACTCTCCGGGGGTCTGGATATACGACTTGTGAAAAGACTGAAAGGACACGGAGATCTACCTTCTGAGGCTTTTTCTGTGCATTTTCATACCTCCGAAATCTCCATCATAATCATCTACATCTCCAGCCTTAGAGTTCTATGATCCTATGATTCTATGATTCCATTTTTAAACCTGTGGAGTGGGAGTGTTTCTGAGTACCCTGCTCACACAGATGGTGGTGGGAAGAATCTCAAGAATATGTTGCATGTAGTAAATGCCCATTTCACTACGTAATCACTCCCTTCATATTTCATATGAACAGAGATAATATCATCCTACAGACAATCACAAAAAGACAAGCAATTAATGGCAGCACAGCCAACACACGTGTAAGAAAAATGAAAGAAGAAAATCTTCCCGATTACATATACCTCAGGCTAATGCCTCTGTACAAGGCAAGAATGTAGTTTAGTAAGACCAGGTTGCTATTGTACCTCAGCTCCATATACTGTGGGCAGAGCAGAGAAGGGGAAGCAAGGGGACTAACTGAATGCTAAAATCATACACAATGTCTCTGTATTCCTGATGTTCTAAAAATACACTGCACTGGCAAATCATCTGTCAAGGCAACCTTTCTGAGACTAAAAACAAGATCGATGTGCCAACCAACACTTTCTCACAGTCATCTCATTTTGAGCATTGCCTCACCTTCTCTCTTCCACAAATGGGCTCTTTACAAAACTGACCCATGCAGCCACAATCTTCCTATCTGGAGTTCAGATACCACCCCTGTCAACTGATCTCACCTGATTGTCTTAGAACCATTCTATACACCTTACTCTCCCATTCTGTCACTGCACATTCAACACTGGCAAGACTATCAAATTGTCAATGCAGTTTAACATGGTATTTCTTTACCTTGGTATCCTTAGCTGAAAACTCTGAGGAGTTAGAAATTTTCATAGACTTTGACCGGTGGGACTGCCGCCGGATAGAATCCTCCCGGGAGTATTTCACGGAACCTGAGGTCCTCACCCGCACCTTGCTGGTACTCTGAACACTGTTCACGCCAATCATGTTGCAGGTTGACGGGAAGGAGGTTGGGAGAAATAGAAAGGCACTTTCCAACCGCTGAAAGGCTCTATGCTGAAGGAACTCCGTCCGGTTGTGCCTGAGCAGCTCCGAGAGCCGAGATCTGCGTTAGCTTAAGAAACACCAGGCTGCCTCCCCCAGCATCTTCAACAACCCTGTTTGCAGCGAGTCTGATTGTTCCAGGCACGGCTCACGTCACTGGCTGCGAAGAGGAAAAAAATGCAATCCCACCCCTGCTACTCGCCTCTCTTTTACACACACACACACACACACACGCACACGCACGCGCATGCACGCTCCATATTCACACGCTGGAACAAATGGCAACTGGCCAGGCAAGCTATTCATTAACATTCCAAATAGCAACACCGTTTCTCTTGTGATATTGTGCAGCAAGCTCATTAATGTCAACAACAAAATAAAGATAGCACAAATAAAAGTCTCAAGTAACCTGCTAGGCACCATGTGGGGTGGGAACAGAGATAAATCTCCAAAAGGAGGGGGGAATAAGGATGGAAATCAAAAGGCTCATGAGTTATGGGCTAGGAAAAGGGTGGTAGCCACAAAGGCATCTCCAAAGATCATTTATTTTCCTCTTTCTCCAGGCCACAGATTATTTAACAGTCATTTAAACTGTATAGCCTTCTGAAGAATTAAATGTTTATTATGACCTTAGAGTACTTAGTCATATATTTAGACAGGAATTGTGTCACATTGTATGAAAAATCCAGAATAAAAAAAGGTTATGCTACCTTCCTATCACACTAAAAAGTCAGTTCGCATGTTAATTTTAAATATGGTTTAGAATAAGAGCAATAAAACCGATTCCAATCAATAAAAAGAAGTAAGTTTTTCCAATAGCTGTAAATGCTTGTCAGTGTAAATAGCACATACAACCTTCTGAGTAAGAATTACAAATTGGAGTTTATTAGAAGACCAAATAATTTCCGTTCCTGACACACAGAGTCAGTTTCGAGTATAACACTCAGGAATACAATGTCTCACTTATCTGGCCTCTCAGGAGTAGAAAGAGTGTCAGCCAGATAACCTCCAGATAAAAGAAGCTTTAGTATTAATACAAATTTAAAAATTTTAAAATAGTTTGTAAAATGCCAATCTAGGAAGAGAGTGGGGCCTCAATTGATCCAATCCTCAAGTCTGAACTCTCCCTCGATGACTCAGGATTATAAATTTTGTACGTAGTACGTGGTAAAGCACAGAACTTAACCACCACTTAAGAACACCAATGGTGTCCAGGCCATTTTATCCACTGTCAATCAGCCCAGGCAAAGTGATATTTGGACTTGGGGTTTTGTTTCACCCTCAGGTCAGGGGCTTCCTCCCACCCTCCTCTAGACTTCTTTACTTTCCATCTTTTATCTCTGAAGGCACTTGATACTTCAACTCTGTTATAAACAAAAAAAAAAAAGAAAAAGAAATTTATTTTTGATAGAATTTTGTCTAAAATAATAATAGATGATAGCTTTTTAGAAGATCTTGGGGATCTCCTCTAAGAATCCATTTCAGAGTCTATAACATCTTTTTGGTTACTATGCAGTTGATTTTTCCTCTTTTCTCAGGTAATCTTAAGCGATTGCATAACTGTTCTTTAAATTAAAGAATAAAAACAAAAACAAAAATGCAGCAGCTTTACATATTACAAAGCATGTTCCAAAGACATAAAAAGAAGTGCTATAACATTATGATAAAGTTGATCATTTAAAATATGCATAATTCAGATTTAAAATATGCATGATGTTTATATAGGAACATATCTTCATTTAACACAAGTAAGCCTGAGGTAGAACCCATGAAGGAACTAACAGCAGAGGCAAGATAAAAATTCAAAAAGTACTTTGTAAAAGACAAAAGCCCCTGCCTCAGCATGGTTATAAAACAGAATACTGGTTTAAAAGAAATATGTCTTTTGGATATTTGCTAGTCACTATAATAAGGAGTTAAAACTTGTTTCCTGATGAACTGAATTTCCTTTTCTCCACCAAAAAGGTTACATAAAAAGAATGAAAACCACGTGTTAGTATGTACAGAAATGGATTGTGACATACAACTTGATTTCTGTTTAGCAGAAATATTCTCTTTCTACCCACAGACTGCCCAAATGGCACTATTATTCCTGTAATGTCATTATTAATAACAATTTTCATCTGTTAACACTTTATAGAAGCAACATTTGTTATCTCGTTTTGATTGCAATTTGGCAATTTTGTGAAGTGGGTTGACGTCACATTACAATCCCTACCATTTTATAGATGAGAGAGTTCAGTTCGGGATCATGCCACCAACCATACAGTCTTCCACAAACTATGGCTGTCTACATTGGCCCCTTCCTTTTTAAGCCTAGAATAAATCTTTCTGCAAGTCAGGGAGGGAAAATTCCTTCCCTTTACTTCCCCTATATTTTCTGTTCCAAACTTCTATCTGGACAGAGTGAAGAGAACCACTGCAACGCTGCTAGTACTCTACGAATTAACAACAGATGATACCTATCTGAGCATGTCCACCAATAGGTATGTGGAGAAGCTGGCAGGACCCCTAGCACTCATGACTAGTGGTGTGGGCCTCATCCTACTGACCTAAGCTTAATTCCCACCACTTCCCAATACACTCTCTCCTTCAGTCAGGACTGTCTCTCCATTCCAGTTTCATGCACTGGACTGTAGCTTTCACTAAACCCACATATAAAATGCAAGCTCATTTCCTTACTGTAGCTTTCCTGAGTCACTTCCTATTTGCTGTCCTCCCACCTGGAACTCTGTTGCCCCACCCTGATCCTCCACATAGCTGGGTTCTCATCATTCAGGGTTGAGCTCAGCCGCTACTCGTTCCAGGAGACTTTCTCTGTCACCCTTCCTAAAAGAGCCCCACTCTCCACCCCTCTTGTTCTCAACTGTAACCTCTATCTTCTGGTCTTTATAATGCTCATTCCTGTCTGAAGTCATCGGCCCCTCTGAGCCGACAACAGTACCTGGTAGAGAGCAGGAGTTCAAGGACTGTTTGTTGAATAATTAAACTCCTTAAATACACAATAAGCTTTGCTTCTCTACTGCATTTCATGTTGTTAAACTTTCTAAGAAAATTCATCATAACTTTTTTCTGAAAAATGAATATATTTAATACACAATTTATTTCCTAATGGTACAAAAGAGTATGCAGTGAAATTTAAGTTCCCTCCCACACCAGTTTCCCAGTCCTCTCCCCAGAAAAAAGCACTATTGCCAGTTTCCTGTGCACCCCTCCAGAGATAATCCATCCACATACACTGTGAGAGTGTATGTTGGGCTTTTTCTCCTTCTTATGGGCTATAAATGAAAGCATGGCATATATTCTTTTAGTTTCTTGCTTTTTTCTCTTTTCAAGATCTTTCTACATCAACACAAAGCTACCTTATTCTTGTTAATAGCTGCATAGTATTCCAGTGTGGTGAGGTATCATATGTTATCAGAATCATCTTATTGGACATTTACTTTACAGTCTTTACTAGCATAAATAAGGATGCAGTTATGGGCACCTGGGTGACTCAGTCAGTTAAGCACCTGCCTTCAGCTCAGGTCATGATCCTAGAGTCCTTGTATTCAGCTCTGCATCGGGCACCCTGTTCAGCCCATCTCCCTCTTCCTCTGTCTACCGCTCCCCCTGCTTGTGCTCTCTGTGTCAAATAAATAAACAAATAATTAATTTTAAAAATCCTTGAAAAAAAAAGGGATGTTGTGAATCTGCCTGTAATATTCTACATCTTAAATAATATTTAAACCATATGGTTTTCTAATTGTTTTCTGAACAGGTCTTATTTTCCTTTTCCTACATTTATTTCATATCCCTCATTGTCATCATGATTAGGTATTTATGGGGTTCACAACTAGAATCAGTATGAATCACTTCAGAGACTTATTGGATGGCCCTGTCCTGCCCCATCCTGCTCTGAGTGGGCTTGACTGTCCTTAGACTTTAGCCAGCCAGTGCACAGAGAGCCTGCTTGCTATAAAATAAAGGCAGGCCTCCTAGAGAGCACCAGCTATTTAGAAGTTAAAATAACTTTACATAAAAGCTTTCATAGAAAATAAAAGTCACTTCCACATGAAATAAAAAGGGTAAGGGAAATTTAATTATACAAATTAATTAACTGGAAGTCTGAAAATTAGCACTTCACCTCCTGATGCTTTCTCTGACTTAGGATACTAAACCCTAAAAGGCTGCTAAAAAAGTGTCCCAGTTAATGGGTAACAGAAAAACTCCCTAAGCCTTTCCACAGGCAGAGTTCCAGAGAAACTAATCCAATTTAATGCCTTGTTCATGTGTGCCAACTAGATACCAGGTGCTAGGGATATATACAACACCAGTACGAGGCCCCTAACTTTAGGTAGCTCATAGCCCATTGGGGGTAAAAGTCAGAAAAAACAGGAAAGTCTATTACCATAATTATAATGGTAAATACTTTGAAATATCAATGAACTTAAGACTGTAGGCCCCAAATGAAATAGAGAAGACAGCATCAATGGTATCTACGTAGACACTTCTTTCCCTTCTAGGAAAATGTCATGGAATCACGAGCAGAAAAAGATAAAGACTGAATTATGAAGAGACAACTGGAGATAAGCCAAAGTGGTATAAATTCTAAATACCCACTGTCCAGAGGTAAAATTATTGACATGATACATAGAAGGGCTGGGGGTGGGGAGAGACGTGTGATCTGGCAGGAGGAAATGAAACCAGCTCACTTTATTTTTAGAGCAGAGTGGTGGATGTAACATTCACTTAATATAAAAAGTTCTCGAGGCTTTCCCTCGGTTCTTTAGAACACACTGTCTTTTTAAAAAGAGAGTAAAGTGACAGAATGTTCATCTGGGAGTCAGGTGCTCACTGAGCCTCTCTGGCCATGACTATCATGTGGCCCCACATATTTAATACTGGTGCTAGTGTTACTGTCATAAAGGTGCTAATGAGTGGTTGTCTTCTAGGTCATTCATTTGGATTTCAGCTCATTGGTAGAGAGCTACAAGGGACCTTAGAAATAATCACCTTCGATCTCTTCACTTCACCAGTGAAGGCTTCTGAGACCCAGAAATATGAAGTGACTTGTTTAGGATCTCCTAACTAATAAGTGACAGAACTGAGACTTGTGTCCAGGTTTCCTAATTTCTAACAGAGGCTGTTTTTCTCCTGTGTTGTTTGTTTCTTGAAAGCTAAGGATTCTAGGGCCACACATTTTTTCAGATTGCAGTAAGGCTTAAAATGGTTACCCGGAAATGGAAACTTCACTACAGGAAGATTGACTCTAAAAGTAAAATGGACGCCAGCCACTCATACAACAACTGCAGGGAAGACCTGAAAAATCAACTCCACCAATAGCTTAGGAACTAGTCTTAGGGTCCAAGAAAATGTGTGACAGCCTCCTGTTCCTGATGGGGCAAGAATGAGGTATGCATGCTCCCATTCTCTGGGTCCTATTCCTTTCCATACAGCAACATGATTGCAAAATTAGTTAATCTTCTAGAGGACAATGTCTACTTTATTGTGACTGCTGAGAGTACATAAAAACAACAAATGATTTTGAAGTAATAGATACATTAGATAAAAACTTATTCCCTGCTTTATTTTCCTGTCTTCTTTCAGGCTTTCCTATAATACTGATACTTTTCCTATCTGGGGACCCATAGCCTAGATTCTTCTAGAGCTCTACACCCCAGGACTCGATCCTGATCCACAGGTGGTCCGACCACACAAGGCCTCGTGCAGGCTCACCTGCCTGACATCTGTGCTGACAGTTTGAACTTGAGCTCTATTGCCATGTGTCACCAATCTACTACTTTAATGGACCAGACACACCATCCACTAACAGACACTGAACCTATTCTCTAGTCCCTCTATCCTTCAGTCTCAGCCTAACAAGCAAGTCTCTTTCCTTTGTCCACTGTCCCTTTTCCTAAAGGTCTGACCATGCTTATCTTTACATATCTCAGCCCTGCACAAAAGTGAAAAGTTCTGTCTAGCAGTGGGGCTACAGGTTTCTTTGGGTCATAATTCATCATCTAAAAAGTCTAATTTTAAGGAATAACCAATTGTCTTCTGCAATTGGCAGTTTGAAGTCAAAATCCCTATGACTTGTTCAACCTATGAAGGCACACTGCCTCACTCTAGCAGCCCTCAATCTTGCCTCTATTATCACATGCTTTAGTTCCATCTGTTCCTCATACAAAGCAACAGGATGGGGAAAAAAAATCTTTAAATAGAACCTTCTTACATTTAAAATTAAATAACATTCTTGAGGGGGGAAAGACACCCTGTAAGCATGTAATAGTTCCAAACTTGAAAAAAAACCTATCATTTTTCCATCATAAAACCAAATCCAGTGATGTAAAACATTTAGATAAGGGTCAAATATTAAATACGCTATTTAGAAGTACAGGAAAGTACAGAAGGAAGACTTCATTCACGTGTTCATAACATAATTTTCTAGAACACTGTCATGCTCAGCTTAGGCCTTCTAGGATGCTAGAAAAACCTATCATGTATACCTGAGACACTATAAATTCTTCTTTCTGTGCCACAAGAAGGTACTCTTCATTCTATCCCAAAATACACACAAAATGCAAATGCTGAAATGGTTATCATTTCAGAGCCATAAAAGATGTTCTTCTAGGAAGTAAACCAATAATTATAGATGGGATGGTAAGTGCTGAGAAAATAATCTGCCCCAGAAGCTAATCCAGTAAGTCCAGTCACGATAATCTCTTTATAACATTTAGTGTTAATTCAACAAATATTCCCTAAGTCCTTTACACATGTCAGGCACAGTGTCTGGGAGTAATGAAATTGGTCAGAGATTGCTGCCCTTGTAGAGATTCACACAAAAGACAAATTATTATCTGAGTAAAAAATAATGCTAATCAAAGTACATGACTCTACTTTCATTTTTTTCCCCAAAAAAAACCCACATGAGTTGTAGAGAGAGAGCACCACTCTTTGCTGTCTCTTTTTCAGAAAATCCTTAGAAACCACAAAATTTCATTTTCCAATTCTTTGATTCGTTTGCTTTGATAGGTTAGGTCACTTTATCAGTTTCTATCAGTCCTTAGTTATTCAAGTCATATTTAATGTCACCAAAAATGGTCACCACTTAGTGTTACATAAGAGTAACTATAAGCTCTATGGTGCAAGACAAAAGACCAACTTAATTTTGTTCACCACTAGAATTTCCTTCATTCACTATGTTAGGCACTAAGAACAGAACAGTCACAAAACCAGACAGGTTCCTGCTTCTACTGAGTCTACACTGAGATGGACATTTGTCAAAGAATCAATAATTAGTAGATAATTAAATAATCCCACAAGCAAATGGAAAACAATAACTGTGCCACTGATGTGAGAAGAAACACAAGGTACTTTGAGAGTCTCCAACAGGTTCAGAGCTGGTCTTAAGAAGTCTAGGAAGGCTTCCCTGAGGAAGCCGATGATGAGATGGAATCTGAAAGATAAACCGGAAGGAGAGGGACCAACAGTCTAACCAACTAAAGCATAAAGCAGTAGCTAGCCATGGTTATATTAGTCAAAAAAGGAACTGCAAAAATTGTTATTTGGGGACATTTTCTGTGTCCAAATCTATCTGTGGCTTTCATTTTCAAAAGGACAGTAAAATCAAACTGCTCCAACTACATGGATACTATTTTAACTTCTTAATAAGAAATTCCAACCAAAGGAAAGAATGGAACACAGAGTGTTAGGAACATTCAAATTCCTGAAATATCAAAGTTGTGATCTGGAGCTTTAGAAAGTCATTTCCATGGGTAGAAGGTCCAGGTGGGAGGTTGGATTGGTATGGGTTTACCTTCAAGTAAACTCCTGAAGGGTTCAGAAAAATATTGAAGAAAATTCAGGAGTACAATTTATTCTGAAATAGACAAAGGCTAGACTAGACTATATATATATTATAGAGTATCCAATGATCAACTTCTCAAACTGAGCCAGATTTTTCCAATGGAACCAGACCAGCTGGAAATGTGCAACCTTCAAAAAACAAAACTAACTAAACAAAGCAACAGATTTTCTATTTAATACTCCTTGCTTCATTCAAATTTCAATGTGGACAAGACTATAGCTGTGGCTTCTACAAGGTTAACAGCCTTAAGACAGAAGTAAAATGTAAGGTTATGAGCCAAAACAGACTAGAGTTTAAACCTTGGCTTCATCACTGACTGGATGTATGACTTTAGGTAATTTATGTGAATTCTTGAAATCTCAGCGAAAAACAGGGGAAACAACTCAGTGTACATTTGTTGATTTTAGGCTACTCATCAAGAACAACTTCCTACTTTGGGGGAAACCCCTACTGCAGGCCAGAGGTGGGGTCCAGATAGTCTCTGTCTGTGTAAGCTGGCAGCAGAGGCCCTGTGACCTAGGTTTGACCACCTGGTGCTCCCAAGGGAGAGGCAGTAACAGAGCATTCCTGTTACAGTCCTGGTGGCTGGTGCAGGGTCCTAACTGCACCTTTCTCATGGAAGCAACTTGATATTTTCCTCTGCTGTCAGCCTGCCTTGGAAGGAGCCCATTTTCCACTACGATTCTCAAATAATCTCCCCCTCCATTCTATGAGCTACCTGATGACCCTCCAACAAATTCTTTTTATCCTTACCAAAGGTCAGTTTCCTTTTTGAGGAGGAGGGGAGTCAACAATTGTGGTTATTACAATGTCATTATGGAAGATGGTAGAGACAGGAAACACAGATGAAGCACTTAGCATAGCACCTGATATATAGAAGATGTATTTGTGATAATTGAATAGTAAAGCTAGATCCTGATGCTCTGAAAGACTTGATTTTGAGATCAGAAAATACTCCTGTCCAAGTTTCATGAAACAATAAAGCAGCTCAAGCCAGAGTTTCACTTAAGCAATGAAGATTAAAAAGATCCTGGTACCTATTTAAGCCTGGGCTATAAACAGTAAATAATCATTAATAAAACATTCTTATTTCCTATGGCTTAAACAGCAACCCACCATTCCCACCCACCAGCCAACTCTGCTTACATGTTCCCCTTGACACAGAGCTCCCAAGTCTTTTGGAAAAATATCCTACCAAACTCAAATTAATTAAAATGTGAGGTTACCTTTCTAGATGAAAGCTCTTCCATGTCTTACTTAGATAATGAATCTAAATTATTCTGATAATAAAATGGTTTTTAGGTTAGTGGCAGTCATTCAAGGGATCCTTAGAGCTAGCCAAGTATATGGAAATTTATACCACCCCCTCAAAATACTACTAACTCTTAGATATTAAAATCCAATACACATTTTATTTATTTATTTTTAAGATTTTATTCATTTATTTGAGAGTGTGAATACGCCCACACAAGCACAAGCAGTGGGGAAGGGGTAGAGGGAGAGCAGACTCCCCAGTGAGTGAGAAGCCCCACTAGGTGCTTGAACCCAGGACCTCAGGGTCATAACCTGAGCTAAAGATGGACACTTAACTGACTGAGCCACCCAAGCAACCGGAAAAACAATCCAATACAATCCAATACATTTTAATATAAGAGGAACCAATAAATGGAAACAGAGAATCTAAGACAAATAGTGTGAAAAATGGACCACAGCTATTCTGTGCAATTCTAAAATTCTCTGGAGATAAGTCTCTAAGAAGACTAAAGACCTCTAGCAGAAGGAAAAGCTTCTTTACAAAGAACAACAACAAGGACTGATGAGAGCTATATCACAGTAATACAGTAGCATAATCACTCATCAAGTCATACTCATCAATTAAGTTTATCAGGAAATACTTAGTTTTGATTAAGCTAGTTCTAACAAATTTGGCTCTACCACTTTCATCCATTCTAACTAGGACAGGGAAGAGGTGTTCAGTCTTAAATCATACCATCGTTAGTTTTGGGGAAAAATTGGGGGCAGGTACTGTCCAAGAGAAATATAATGAAACATACGTACTTTAAAATTTTCTAGTAAACTCATTAAAATGAGTAAAAAGAAAACAGGTAGAATTAACTTAAGGCTAATAGGGCTGTTGCTGGAAACACCCACTGTTTCTCAGCTCCACTTGCAGCAAGATGCCTGCCAATGGAATGTGAGTGGAAGGAACATGTGCCACTTCCAGGTCAAAGCTTTTTAAGAAGGAGCTCCCTCTCCCTGCCTGCCCCCCATGTCCTCTTTCTCCTTTTACAAGCCAGATATAAAAAAAATTAAGGTGTCCCTGGGTTTGTTAAAGCTAAAAAATGGAAACTGACTGCTATTTTTCTTCATAGAAAAAAGCAACAACTTGCTCACCAGGAATACCTGCCTTGGACAACTGGGTAAGAAGCAAAATAAACTTCTAATGTGTTTAGCCATTATACAATCTGAGATTATTTACTATCGCAATTTAGCCTACCTAACTGACAGATCTAGTTGCAATTAAGAAAGAGGACCCAATATTTGATTTCAGTTTACTTTCATGGTGACAACGTGGTATGTGGTAATTCACGTAGTAGGAAAGATAAATTAATCATAAGAAAGGTTTGGATCGGCATATTGAGATACAAAATGGGTTTTTAAATTAAATTAAATTTTACTTTACATTTTATTTTATTTTATTTATTTTTTAAACTTTAAGTCCAAAGCGGGGCTTGAATTCACGGCCCTGAGATCAAGAGTTGTATACTCCACTGACTGAGCCAGCCAGGCACTCCAGAATGAGTGTTTTAAGACAGATGAAAAAGTAAGATGTAAAGCATTTTAATTATTTCCATTATTTAAACAAAGTTTATTAGTTTTCTTCCTAGTACTACACATCGTGTAAATTGTAAAGAGGCCTTAAAAAAACAAAAAGCAAGAGATTCTATATATTCTGCTTTTATTTCTTCCTTTCTTTACTGACCACTGGTGAATGGTTAACTTTTTAAACTTACTTCCAAGAATAAACTTTTTCCCACAGGCCGTTAGTTAATCAATGACAAAATTCCTCGAAAATTTTAATGTGGTGAGGCTTCCTTCTTTGCAAGAGGATTTGATAGAGTCTTACTTCAGCCAAATCCTGTTATCATTTTCCTAAGCCAAGATTTAACCAAATGGGACCTAAGAAATTAATCACCACTTTTGGGGGCTCTCGTGTTAGCATTAGACATATCTTTTAAAAACAAAGATCTATTTCACTCTGAAAACAGATTTCTTAATCAGTTAATTAAATATAATTTAAAAAGCTACATAAAGTCCCAGAATTTATAATATAGGCTGATATATTATAGATTATAATGAATGAGTCATCAAAAGGGTATATTTATTCATATTAATAACTGGAAATATGATGTACTTTCTACAGTGTGGCTGGTTTTGTTTTTTTTTTTGGATCAAGTTCTTAAAGATATAAAACATCACTACACAGTGTGAACATTGCTTACAGGCCAAATCCTACACCTACCATCTACACCTGCTATATACTTCTAATAATCTGAAAACTGTTTAAGAAAATCAACAATTTGCTTTGGGAGCTAAGAGTAAGCAGAAGCACAGCTTCATCATTTAGCAGGCCTGCAGAATGGAATAATGGCTTCCAAGCAGCTGTTTAGGGGTTTATAATTTTATAATTAAACACAGTTACCTGTTTATATATGATCTGTACTCTGTAGAATAAAGATTTAAAGAAACTCCCTTTTATAAAACAAAATGTATAAACATTCACTTTCCCATCAGAAACCAACGAAACACCAAAATAGGACCAGATACATAAAACACTGCAAAAAATAGTTTTTATTTAAGAGGAAAATAAGACCAATATTAGCAAGGGCAAAGACAGTAACAGAAGCCAAACCTCTAAACTACTAGACTCTGAAACCAATGGATTTCACATCATACTAAAGACCAATCTACAGAATATTGAGGCCTCCTTTCCTTTTGTCCCTTCGTCCTTCATTTCTTTTTAAAGATTTTATTTATTTATTTGACAAAGAGAAAGAGCGAGAGACAGTACAAGCAGGAGGAGCAGCAGGCAGAGGGAGAAGGGGAAGTGGTCTCCCTGCCAACATGGGACTTGATCTCAGGTGGGGATCGAGCCCAGGGCCCTGGGATCATAACCCGAGCTGAAGGCAGATACTTAACTGGCTGAGCCACCCAGGTGCCCCTCGTCTTTTCTTTCTTTACCTCTGCCTACGTCTAAAGAAGCAGTGGAATAGAAAGTGTGCTAGGCTGAGATTCAAAACCCTAAGTGAAGTTGAAGCAACCTTGGAAGAATCTCTTCACATCTCAAGGCCTCAGTTTACTCATCTGTACAGAGGGTATGACCTCTTAGGCCCTGGCAGATTTAAAGTTTCACAATTTCATAAAATAACATCTTAAATTACAACTAAAATTTTTTTTGGTCATTTTTTGGAAATGATACTTTGAGTTGGTATAGCTCAAAGTTGGAGTTGGATATTTTGAGTTGATATAAATAATTTCAATGACAAAACAAGTTTCATTCAGCTCGCTATAAATTTTAAACCTGTATAAAGTATGCTACTTTAACATGTCCCTATGTGAAGACTGCACAACTTAAAACCTAGCATATAGCAAAGGACCTCTCATACAGAACAAAGCAATCTTAACAATTATCAAAAGACTATAGTTGATCATTTATATTACAATCCAGTTAAACCAAAAGAGTGCAAAGGCTATCATTATGAGTTAAGTTCTTCATTGTAGAAAGAAACAAAAAATGGTTTCCCAACAGGACACAACAAATAAATTCCAAGATATGCACATGTATCTGTCAAGGTGAATTTTCTTCAAATGCAATGAGTTTATCTGATAATGTTTAGTATTTGTCTTTAAGTGGATATTTATTTTTAAAATGGAATTATTTACCACTTACAATAAGCTTTACAATAGCATAGCCATAAGCTCTCCCAAGGGTGTAAAAACCTACTTAGGAAGTAGAGACTTATGGACAATACTTCATTTCAATCTTTTTCAATCTGACACACAAAAAAAATCATGAAAATGTCTCCATGTGTAATACTACGTTCATAGGACGACTTATGGCTCTTGGGACTTTTTGCCTACATATTGTTTGAAAACTATGTGAAAGAACTGAAAATAAAAGCAAAACAAAACAAAAAAAAAAACTCAAGATCTAGTTTTAACACTGTACTTCTCAAGGCAGATGTTTCCCAGGAATTGTGGTGTTGCCTTCAGATACTCTGAGTGACGTTTATCACTGCGGGTATTACACTGATAGCTCATCCATCTGCAGAGGAAGGCTGAAACCTTCCAATTTGTAACCAGCAGTTGCTTCTACATGCTTAAAATAGTCTTGAAATAGATGGAACTGTTTGTAACTCTATATCTAAGACCCACATTCTTCCTCCCTAATAACTTCAAAACATGACCTGATCAATTAAGAATATTATACTGCAGCACACACAAACACAGTACAGTGGTTGAGAAAGATGGGGGGGTGGGATGGGGAGATGTGCCATTTTCTGCCAAGGGAACTATGCTATATGTTAAGCTGTAGTTTTCAATTCTGTAAAATAAGGAAATCTTGTGTATATGTATATGCGCACATATATATATGTATTTGTACGCATATACATATCACCTACTTAGGGATTGTTCTCAGAGTTATAAGATGGAAATGACATAAAATGTTATTACAAATGTTATTTGTAAAATATCTATACCTTAATTGGTACTCTTTACAAAAGGCACTTTATTATTTTGCACACTGCTTGCCAGGGCCATGTTCACGTTCTACTAAAATATCCTTCGCTTATCTCTTTTCTAATAACTGTCTTGGTTTTTGTGAGGACTAGAACTGGGAGAAATTCTAGCAAGAGAAAACTCTTATTTGTCAGTGTCAAGAGCTGCATAAAGTGTCCTTTAATTCTTTGCTGCTAGGACTCCATCAAAAAGAAGGCACCAACAGTCCCTGAGCTTTCTTATTATTCTCCTGGTTATAGAAGGTGTTTTCTTGTTGAATTCATAGTCTATGAACCATGACAGTGATTTTTCTCATGTGTCTTCCATGGTTGTAAAAGAGAGTGAAGCTCACTGACCAACATGCAAATGAGACCTGCAGCTACCTAGGACCCACTTCGCTCAGGAATGGCTTACCCACAGTTATATAGTCATTGTCCCCTCCAGGTACCTAAAGGTGCTTAATCTGACTTGATTCAAGGGGTTGAAACCAAAATGGTTTTCCGTCAATTCTTCATTAGCAGGAGATTATTTGAACTCTGAGGAGATCAGCCATCTACTTTTCAAGGACAAGTTTAAAATAAATTTCTAAGAATATAAATAACAATGTGCCATTTTTGTTGGTGTAAATAATCACCCACAGAAAACACACTCCCACATAGAGAATTTCCCTGGAAGTACAACTGTTAGTTAAGATAAATAACATACAAATAACTTCCACAGAAGACTGGGTGATATATATCCATTACAATGGATGCTATTTCTAAAAGATCAGTTGCCAACCTTTAGGGTCATTTTTTTTTTTAAAGTAAAATAACATGAGTGTGTTTCTAATGAGAATATAGAACACTAAGCCAGAAAATTAGTAAGTAAACATTGCATTCTAAAACCAAGAGAAATGAATGCAGTTGAATCTCAAAGCAATCATTTTCAGCATTTGGCTTGAAGTATATTGCCATGAATTTCACATTAATCAAAGTGCTTTTAACCCTGAAAATACTGCAACATCACCGGTTTGTTCCTAAAACTGTGGCACTGATTTAAAAACAAATAAGCAAACAAACAAAAACAAAGAAAAAGAAGATAAAGAAAAAAAGCTGATTAATTGAAAACTAACTTCCTGGCAGTAAGACCTAAAATAAAGATGCCAAAAGGATGAAAAAGCAAAAATCAAAGTAAGGCATGATGTACCAAAGTATCGCTTCCCAATTGAAAACATACACTTCTGTATTCTTTTCAATCACTAACTTTACTGCCACTAAAATAAAGATTATTTACTTTATTCTGAACATTTTTTCTCTTACTAGATAAATGAAGAATGCTCCGGTTCTGGGAAGATACATGTCCACAGCGGGGGGAAACGTTAAATACGGAGTCTAGAGGAAAGAAAGAGAATCTCAGTGCTTCCTGCTCTTCAAGTTTCACCCCAGGCCCTCCCAGTTACTGAGAGACCTTCTGCCCTGTCTCAGTGCATCTATTTCCTGCATTTTACTCAATATACTATCCATAAGGTTTTTGCCCTGATTAATATTTAGAAACCGAAAGTTTAAAAAATAGAGTTAAAAGACAGACCAGAAAAAATAAATAAAATAAATAAAAGACAGGCCAGAAAAAAAATAAGCAGCATAGGTGAGAGACAAAGATTAAAAAATCGTTAAAATACAAATTTTAGAGATGAATCAAAGAAAAAAAAAAGATGAAAAACCCAATTCAAAAAATTGGAAAAAAGTAATAAGCAGGCGATTCAAAAATGAATACTAAAATGTTCAATAAACATAAGGAAAGGAAATTAATACTTAAAAAGGAAACAATAAGATAGTATTTTAACCTGTCAAACTGGTCCAGAAACAGCACAGAATAGCCTTTCTGGAGTATAATTTTATAATACAAAGGAAAAGCACTAAAAATATGAATTTATCCTTTGACTCAGCAATTCCTAAGTAAATAACTGAGAAATAAAACAAATGTTTAAACAGGTGTTTAAAATAGCAAAAACTAAAAACAAATGTCTACTAACAGGAGGACTGGTAAAAACCCGTATGCCATAAATAATGAAATGCAATGCAAGCACTAAAATTTTATTAAAATATAAATGGATATGGAAAGACTATTTATTATATGAATTGAAAAAAAGAAGACCACACCACTTAAATTTGTTTTCATTTATGGCTATATTATAAAACCCATGAAGAATGCAACACAGGCTGTTCTTGGATGTCTCTTCTTTGGAGAGGGGGTAAGAGTATGTTTGCCTGTGGAAGGAAGTTAGTATTCATGAACAGGAAAGTAGAACGTAGTTGTTGTTTTACTGGATACATGTATATTTGGGGTGTGAAGGAATATTTGTGACCAAAACTATCGCAAATTGTACTGTTTTTCACAAATCCCTATATACACCCTTCTCCCAAGGTTTCCCAAGAAAACCTACCTACCCCATTGATGTTGGCCACAGCCATGTAAGTTGCTTTGGCGAACAGCATATGAGTATTTAAATATGATCTATGTCACACACCAGTAGAAGCTTTAAGTTCGTTGTGGTTGGGTTCAGCCTCTCCTGGTCTTCCTTCTACCACAAGAATGGGCCTGTACACAGAAGAACCCCTTGTCCAGGTTGGATCTCCAAATGAGAAGACACTTGGAGCAGAGCAGAGATCAGTCATAGCCATTCCACAACCACCAATATGTAATAGGAGAAGGAAATAAATCTGATTTAGGTCATCAAGATTTTGGGGTTGTTTGTTATGTAGCAAAGCTATTTGAAAAAATATCCAACGGAATGCTATTCTGCAAAATGTCATTATGGGAGAATTTTTCTCTTGTTTTGCTTATATTTATTTCCTAATTTTTCTATTATAACTATGTATTACATAATCATACAGTAGTTCAAAAAGTTACCTCAACAAGCCAGAAGTATTCATGCTGACCGCATATATTACAATATCTAAAGAAATACACACTGTCAGCTATTTATTAGCCAAGGAAGAAGAGCAAAAGAGCCATACACAAAAGCACTGGCAGTGCCCATCCCTGTACATTCCAGAGGGGAAGAAGCCTGAGCTAGTGAGGCTAGATATATTTTTGGTCCAATTGGCAATCTCCAAGCACAGAGATGAATACAGAAGCTACAGCTAAGGAACTCTGAAGTTTGTGGTCTACTGCACACTCATCTCTATTGGAAACTGTTATATCAAGATGCCTTATTAGCTCAATGACGTTAAACATTCAATTCATCTAACTCTCTCTGTCCTGATGCTACCCCCAAAAATCTTCTACATATAATATGGTCTTGTAGTTTTAAGCAATGGAAAAGAATTTGCTAATAAAAGGCTCAGATAAAGTTATTTAAGTCCATAAGTTAATAAACTGGGATTCAGATTTCATTTTGAGGAGAGAGAGCAACAAGGTGTTTTCAAAAAAAACACCTCCAAGTTCACTCTCCTCTCCTTTCCAGGAACCCTTATTCCTTCTTTTCTAATTCACAGCAGCACTACCAGTTATTTTGCTCCACTCACGTGTCAAGTATATGAGACTTTTCCTCTGCAGAGAACTATAAGCTCCTTGAAACTTTCTATATTCCCCACAGCAACAGGTGAGCAGTGGATTCTCAAAAAATATTTGTGCAACTGATTTCTGACCACATTAATTTGGCAGTTTCAGGGCATGTAGGCTTAGGATTTATGGGCAGCAGCCCTGCAGCAATCATATTTACTATTCCAAGTTATAGTCCTGAGCACTCGTTTACAAATTACCTGGAAAAAAAAAGTACAAGACTATGAGATAGATACTGTCACCACACCCATATTTCATAGACACAGCAAGACTCAGATAATTAATAACATTCCCAAGGGCAGTAGTAGTAGAACTGGGATTCAGAGTCTATTAGCTTGGTCTTGTGTATATTACCTCCTGCTAATTTTAGCTTCTAATGTAAGGCTCATTGGAAATGTAACAGGATAGAGAAAAATTATTATACTCCTCAGAAGAGTACCATGTGAGATTGGAAAGTTTGGAACAGGAAGTAAGAGCCTCCCCAAAGAGTGCTTGAATTAAAACAAATACCAATCTGTCTTCTCCGGAAGGCAGAGGTCACAGTTTTTGTTTGGTCGAGTAGGGTATGACAGCTTTAAAAAACAGTAAGGTCATCCACAGGCAAATTTCAAACTTTCTTTTTTTTTTAAAGATTTTATTTTTCATGAGAGACAGAGAGAGAGAGAGAGAGAGAAAGAGAGAGACAAACAGGCTCCATGCAGAGAGCCCAACGTGGGTCTCGATCCCGGGACTCCAGGACCACGACCTGGGCCAAAGGCAGGTGCTAAACCACTGAGCCACCCAGGAGTCCCCAAATTTCAAACTTTCAATATCAGCGGTATTTCTGGGTAAAGCTCTATCACTGATGAATTGTGGATCATACAGTTGCCTCTCCCATGTTTTTTTCAGGCAGTTTCACTCCAATATTCAGTAACAACATTTTCATCATGACCCAGCACATACAAGACACAAATATATATCTGAAACAAAAATTTCAGAAAGTAATACTTTTCCCATAGGTACTTTTCCTACATGTACTTGCATTTTTTCTATTCCATTTTAATGAAAGAAATGCTAGTTACAAAACAGATTAATTTAATGATCCAGTAACCTGCAATTTAAAAAGCAATGGTCTAAACTCAGCAGATTTAAACACCCAATTTTAGGACATTAATTTTATTAATGTATTCATGTATGTATTTGTTTATTGTCCATCTACAAACTGTAACACTTGAAGAAAACATTCTGCTATTCTTTAAATTATCCTAATTCTGATTGTTCAAGAAAAGTAAGCACTTACAAATTCTAAATTACATAGCTTATAAATTGGCAATAATTTAAAAATGTGACTTATTTCTAGAGACTAAGTCTAAAGACTTATCTGTTATATTTATTAAACATAACAGATTTTTAAAAATATTAAATTACTTGAAAATGCTTTCTAAACACAGGTATCTAAACACAGGTATCAAATATTAAATTACTTGAAAATGCTTTCTAAACACAGGTATCAATGCTTTCTAAACACTGTGCCTCATCTGTGAAAGTCTACGGCAGGCATGGTAAACACATGCCTTGCTGCTCTTTATAGCCCATGATGGATATCACTTATTAATAATGCTTGTTTTTCTTTCTTTTTTTTTTTTTTTACCAAACCCCATTTAGGTCTTTAGTTTCTATCTCAATTCTCTCAGAAGCTACCCCAAAACTGGATTGGCAAAGAGATTCTTTCAATAAATATGTACTGAGACTACTACATGTCAGGCATTGTTTTGGGTATAGAGGGGCACACTAAAACAAAGAGCATCTACCCTCCTAGAACATGGATTTCAGTGAGGGAACCCACCAACATATGAATAAGCAAATGCATGAATCATTCCAGGTTGCTTAGGTGCTATGAAGAACATGAAGTGAGTAAGATAACAGAATGTAATGGTCGGGGTGGGTAAGTGCTACTTGAGAGAATAGGCACAGCACAAATACTGGTCAGGGTGTAAGTGCAGAGAAAGGAATCTATTTAGGAAGTTTAAGACTGTGATTTACCAGATATTAAACAGTTTATAGATTGCTAGAAGGGCTAATGAAAAAATCCTGGCTGAGTGTGCAGGAAATAGTAGCAGAGCTGTACAACAGAACAGCACCACTATCAGGGCCACTGCCCTGACCACGATCAGGACACAGTGCTGCCATCAGAACCACCTAACCTCAAACATAACTGGCCCTTCATCCTGCCTCTGGATAGGTACACAAGCAATGGACATTGGCATATCTGCCATGGAAGCTACAGAAAAATGAAACTCCAGCAGAAAGAGGAGCACTATTACAAGCAGATTCGGCCTCTTCACGGCTTATGTCCATCTCACTTGGAATCTGGATGGCCAAACCTAAATCACAAATCTGAACCTGAGCAGCAAGGATAAAAGTAATACAATTTTTACCTTTTCAGGCACTGCAGAGGCATACACGCCTGAGAATCCAATTTTTGAGGAGGCTGCTGATTAAGTTCTGAGTGTGTGAAACAATAAAAAGGCTGAGAGTAGGAATGAGCTTAGTGTATTCACAGAGTGGCAAGAAGGCCAATGGGCTGAAGGTTGTGCAGCCAGAAAAAAACTGGCAAGACAGGAGGTGGGGGTGAGGTTAGAGGGTCAGTGTCAGGAGTCTGATCACAGGAGCCTTGCAGGTCTTGATAAGGAGTCTAAATTTGTTTTTCTAAGTGTGGAGGTTAGTTATAGGATGAAGGATTTTATGCAGAGTAGCATGATCTGATTAACCTTTATAATAGATCATTTTATCGTTTTATAAACTATTCTCCATGTCTGCTTTAGTCAATGGTTTAAAAATGGCTAATTTGGGGATGCCTGGGTGGCTCAGTGGTTAAGCGTCTGCCTTCAGCCCAGGGAGTGATCCTGGAGACCCGGGATCGAGTTCCACGTTGGGCTTCCTGCATGGAGTCTGCTTCTCTCTGCCTGTCTATGTCTCTGCCTCTCTCTGTGTCTCTCATTAATAAATAAATAAATTCTTTAAAAAACAAAAATGGCTAATTTGATCTCATCAGAATGAGAATTTTAGAAATCAAAAGGAATAACTACAAGGTAGTATCTCTCAATTTTATCTCTGTTACAGAGATAGAAGTGTGAATATGACCGTCTCCACCTCCCCCAGGACAGAGAAGGGTGGTACAATGGCCGCTGGCCCAACCTTGGGCAGATGTCTCCTGCCAGCCTCCAAAGACATGTGGTTGACCAGGACGCACCTACTTAAAAAAAAAAAAAAAATCCAAACCCCTGGACTTAGAAACCTGAAGCTCTTCAAACATGAAAAAAATGGTGCAGTTAGAAAAGAAAATGAAAATTAGCCAGCAGAAATGAAATCAGCCTTTTTAAAGGAGTCCCAGTATCAACAGTGGCTTTTTGTTTTCTTCTCCAGTACACAAAACAAAACCAAAACAACAGGATTAAATAAAAATAAATAAGCCATCAAAGTAAATCATGTTTCAGGTAGTAAGCATTACACCCCAAGATTACATTTACAACAGACCTACCTTTTTTTTTTTTAACAAGGAGTGAAGCCATTTAAAAGAAAATGTCAATTTAAAAAATGTTCCAGAATGAGAATTAGGGGAACTTTCCTTAAGTATATACCAAGTTAAGCAATTGTCTTGCTTTTGCCAGGAGCACCTGTTACTGGTGTGAGGTCACACATCTCAACTGTGGTCAAAACATTCTAATTTGCTTTTATTTTTACAATTATAATGTTTTGGCCTTTTGAGCCTAAACATATTTTGCTCCAATTTTAAAAGAAGACATAAAATTGCAGAAAGGGAGTCAGTTTTATACATCTCTTGATATATTATCTATTTCGTGTATTTGTATATTAGTTATTTATATAATTTCTCTTACCTTTTTCTACACAGAGCAACCACAATACTGGCTTTGATGAATTCCTGCCATCTTGACAGACTCAGAAAAAACATTATTTGGCTTTTTTTCCATACAGCCTGCCTTAGTGATTTTTTTTTTCCACACATAAATTAAATCTGAACCAATCATTCTTTCCATGTCACAAACTTTCACCTGCTTCAGCTCCCCTTCCTATACTAAAGGAGACAAGTTGACACTTGGTAAATAAAAGAACATAGAAAATGTTCCACAGGGTTCAAACCAAATGCCAAAGACAGCTCAGAAGGATTTGTGGCAGCAGGTGGCTTAAGAAGGTACCCACTGTGTCCTGCCTCTGGGAGTCATGCTCTTGTGCATCGCTTCCCACTTGAATTTTTTTTTTGTTTTAAGATTTTGTTTATTTATTCATGAGAGACACAGAGAAAGAGGCAGAGACACAGGCAGAGGAAGAAGAAGGCTCCATGCAGGGAGCCCAATGTGGGACTGGACCCCAGGACCCTGGGATCATGACCTGAGCCAAAGGCAGACGTTTAACTACTGTGCCACCCAGGCGTTCCCCTTTTCCCACTTTGTAACAGGGTTCTTTTTTTCAAGGATATTCAGTACGGGGGGGGGGGGGATGCGGTTTTCACATGGGCTCCAGTGAACCCTCCATGAACCTTCCACTGTCAGCTGGCTTTGACTGTTTCTTACCTCCTGCTGCTCCCATGCAAACCACCTACCTCCATTTACTAAAAGAACACCACACAAAGTTATAGTGTAAATAACACTCTTTTACACTCACACTTTATCCTTTCATCCATTTATTCATTCATGTTCATTTCTCTAGAATCATCAGTAATGTTTATCTGTTTTCCCATGCTATCCATTACCTTTTTCTCCCCATAAGAAATTATAAAAGACACCTACCTTTTGCATACTATTGTATGTGTTTTTGGTTTTAGTTTTTCTAAGAAAGTAGGCAGAGGAAGGGATTACAAAGAGATTAAACCATTCAGCTTCATAGATAAAAAGGACTAGAAGGAAATATTCAAAAATATTGTCTCTGGGCTACAGGAATAGTGAAGGCATTTTTAATACTTTAAATATTTTCTATAACTAGTATTTAGTAATTTTATAGTCATAAAATATTAATAAAAAGAAAATACATGACTACTGCATATATTCATGTCTCAGCTGTGTTCTTGAGTATAAGGTCTTCTAAAACTTGAAATGTCAAACAACCTGAAGTAAAAACCAAAAGCCCTTAGGAGATGAAAAACAGAGGCAGGAGGAAAATAGGAAATGATAGTAAAAGAAAGTAGGAAGTCAGGGAAATTTTTTAACTTAGAGATATAATGAATTTGAAAGTAAAGAGATTTGGTGTTAAAAATAAAAAATTAAAAATTAAAAAACTAAACTAAAATGGGAAAACAGGTTAAAAAAAAAAAGAAGGCAAATTAGGATAGCAGAGTTTAGCAAAAATGCCTAGACAATGTGCAAAGACAGACATCACAGAACTTCAGACTGTACCCAACAGACATAGACATCTGTAAAACAGTCAGGCAGCTGATGTAGAGAACTTGTGAGAATAAAGGATTAAGGAATATAAGTGATAACAGAGTTAGATCAGGATGAGGTTAAAGGGAAGAATGAAGAGGGAGATTGAAAATTAGGTGTCTGTGACTTCTGATTGGCATGGAGTCTGTTTCAGGAGCACTCTGTCCTGTTCCAGCTAATAAACAAGATTCTAGAAAGCACCTGGGAGGAGGAATATGAGTAGACGCCACTGAGGCTGTCAAAGTAACACGTTTGGTGTGTAGCATATATAAAGTCCCCTCGTTTTTTTTAAGATGTCATGTGAGATCATTAGTAGCACCGAGATCACTACGGGTTCATCTTTAACAAAACTGCCAGCTTCTTTATGGGATGTATCCTGTTTCTAAAATGACAGTATAAAATACAAAATCAAAGTTAAGACTCTGGAGTCAGGGATGCCTGGGTAGCTCAGCGGTTGGGCGTCTGCCTTCGGCTCAGGTCGTGATACTGAGATCTGGGATTGAGTCCCTCAATGGGCTCCCTGCAAGGAGCCTGCTTCTTCCTCTGCCTGTCTCTGCCTCTCTCTCTCAGTCTGTGTCTCTCATGAATACATAAATAAATCTTTTAAAAAAAAGACTCTGGAGTCAGACTTTAGGATTGTAGAAATGTTCCTCACTTAAACACTTCAACTGCCTTATCTCTAATCTGAGGATGACTCCTAAGAAAAAAAAATTTCAAGCCACATAAGCAACATTGGCAGAAATAGAAGACATTCAAAGGCATCATCTTTATTATGTATTACTAGTCATCTTGTTTAAAACAATATTCACATCTGTATTAAACTGTAATGAACTATAAACCATAGACTCTTATTTGAGAAACACTTGAAAAGTTATTTGGTTCAACTATTCTTTTAGCTGAACCTTCTCCTTCAGTATCCCAGCTAACTGCCCAGTATGCTTGAACACTTTCAGGTCACGGAAGCCACAATTATAGAGGCAGTACATTTTATCTGTGGACAACTCTAACTCTGAGAAAGACTGACTTGCTTGTTCTAGGATATTTTATTTTTATTCCTAAAACTGCCTACATCTCCTCTTTTATGGTCAAGTGGTTTCATTTAACCAAATAGCTTTGTAGGAAGATAGCATATATGTAAATAGCAAAACTCGGTATTTTATATTTTGTTTTGCTAAAGATTTTGAGATAATAAGAAAACATTTTGTACATCATAAGCTATATACTAACACATATGATTAAAAAATATAAGTTACCTGCATTATCCTGATATCAAAACCAGACAAAATCACAAGAAAAGAAAACTACAGGTCAATATCCACGAGGAACATAGATGCAAAAATCCTCAACAAAATATTGCCAAACCACATTCAACAATACTTAAAAAGAATCATTCAGCATGATCAAGTAGGATTTATTATGGGGATGCAAAGATGGCTCAGTATCAGTGAGCATGATATACCACATCACAAAACAAAGGATAAAAATCATATGATTATCTCAATAGATGCAGAAAAAGCACTTGACAAAATTCAGTATCCATTCATGATAAAAAAACTCTCAACAAAGTACATTTAGAGGGCACATATCTCAACATAATAAAAGCCATATATTAAAAACCTACTGCTAACATCATACTCAATGGTGAAAAATTGAAAGCTTTTCCTCTAAATCAGAAATAAGGATGTCCACTCTTGCTACTTTTATTCAACATAATACTGTAAGTCCTAGCCACAACAATCATACAAGAAAAAGAAATAAGAGGCATCCACATGGGTAAAGTAGTTACACTGTCACTATTTCCAGAGAATCCTAAAGTCTCCACCAAAAAACTATTAGAAGTAATAAATTTGAATACAGTAAAGTTGCAGGATAAAAAATACTCAGGAATCGGTAGTATTTCTAGACACAAATAACAAAGTAGCAGAAAGAGAAATTAAGAAAACAATCCCATTTATGATTGTACCAAAAAGAATAAAATACCTAGGAATAAACTTAACCAAGGAGGTGAAAGACCTATACTCTGAAAAATTTAAAATATTGATGAAATTGAAGATAACACAAAAAACTGAACGATATTTCATGTTTATGGATTGGAGGATTTAATATTGTTAAAATGTCCATACTACTCAAAACAATCTACAGAGTCTATGTAATCCCTTACCAAAATTCTAATAACATTTTTCAAGAACTAGAACAAAAAAATCCTAAAATTTATATGGAGCAAAAAAGGCCCTGAGTAGTCAAAGTGGTCTTGAGGAAGAAAAACAAAGCTGGAGATATCATAATTCCAGATTTCAAGATACATTACAAAGCTATAGTAATCAAAACAGTATGATACTAGCACAAAAACAGACACATAGATCAATGGAACTGAACAGAAAACCCAGAAATAAACCCATGCTTATCTGTTCACTTAATCTATGAAAAAGGAAGAATATACAATGGAGAAAAGACAGTCTCTTCAATAAAGGGTGGTGGGAAAACTGGACAGCCACATGCAAGATAATGAAACTGGGACACTTTCTAATATCACATACAAAAATAAAATGGATGAAAGACTTGAAACCACAAAAATCCTAGAAGACAACACAGACAGTATAATTTCTCTGACATTGGCCATAGCAACATTTTTCTTAGATAAAAATCTCCTAAGGTAAAGAAAATCAAACCAAAAATAAACTATTGGGATGATAAAAAAATTAAAAGCTTTTGTATAGTAAGGGAAACAACAAAACAAAGACAACCTACTAAATGGGAGAAGATATTTGCAAAAGACATATCTGATAAAAGGTTAATATTCCAAATCTGTAAAGCGGTTATCAAACCCAACACCAAAAAGCCAAATAATCTAATTAAAAACGGGCAGAAGACTTGAAAAATTTCTCCAATTAAGACACACAGATGGCCAGCAGACTTATGAAAAGATACTCAATACCACTCATCATCACGGAGATGCAAATCAAAACTGAGTTACCTGTCAGAATGGCTAAAATCAAAAGCTCAAGAAATAACAGATGTTGGCAAAGATGTGGAGAAAAAGGAGCCCTGGTGCACTGTTGGTGGGAATGCAAACTGGCATAGCAACTGTGGAAGACAGTGTAGAGGTTCCTCAAAAAATTAAAAAGAGATACTCTATGATTTAGTAATTGTATTATTGGGCATTTACCCAAATAATATGAAAATAATAATTCAAAAACATATATGCACCCTATGCTTTTTGCACTGTTATTTACACTAGTCAAGAGATGAAAGCAACCTAAGCATCCATTAATAGGGGAACAGATAAGGAAGCTGTGACTATATAAAAATACACACACACACACACATAAACACACAATGGAATATTATGCAGCCATAAAAAGGATGAGATCATGACATCTGTGACAACATGGAAGGACCCAGAGGATATTACGCTAAGTGAAAAAAACCAGAATGAGAAAGACAAATACCATATGACTTCACTTATATGTGAAATCTAAAAATCAAATGAATAAACAAAAAGCAGAATCAGACCTGTAAATACAAACTCAATTGCTAGTGGGTAAGTGTAAAAGAGTGGTAGTAGGATGGTCAAATTGGGTGAAGGGGAGTAGGAGATATAGGCTTCCAGTTATGGAATAAGTAATGTATAAGTAATGCCCATAAAGGGCACATCAAAAGGAATACAGTCAGTGACACTGTAACAGTGTTATATGGTGACAGATGGTACCTATACTTGTGCTGAGCACAGCATAATGTATAAACTTGTCAAATCACTATGTTGTATACTTGAAACTAATGTAACACTGTACTCAAAAAAAATTTTTTTAAATAGAAATGAGGTATTTCTCTTCTGTTCATAGTGATGTATTACATTTCTCTCACTAAAATACAGAAAAGTAAAGATATGTAAATTTTGTCCTCAGTGCACAAAGTGTAAAATATAGAAACCCACAGGCCATTATGACTATTCCATTCTGACCCACCCCATTAAGGGTAACTACCATACCCAGTATGGCAAAAATGGTATGTACAGAGAAAATCTGCAGCGATATTCTGCAAGTAGAGGAGCATGCTGGGATATATAAGGAAGCTCAAAGCCCTAGCTTTGGGTATAAAAACATGACCCTGTTTTATTGGACTAGACAATAAAGCACATAGGTACATTCCAATCATTACCACCTACCTGAACTACCAGATGTTTACTGGATTATACTTTTGGCAGAACTGCACTCTGAACCTCTTAAGACCCTTTGAATTGACAATCTATTTTAATATAAATCTGGAAAAACAGCACAATTTTGGTGAGTAAAACGCAGTAATGCAGGGAAAAAAACTTAAAAAAAAAACTATATCCAGATCCTCAAACTACTGGAATTACATATATTTAGAGCTATTTATAATTAGCAAAAAGCAGCAAGAATGAGAAGCTCTTGATGGGACAGAAACAAAGTATCATATGCAAACTGACCAGAAGAAAAGAAAAAGGAAAGATTCTTAAAGAAGTTCATACTGAAATCTGCCAGAAAAACTGAAAGAAAAATCCAGTCTAGTATGAAATCCTCCTCCCTGACCACCCCCACAGTGCTCTGCAGATGGCATATAATACCCATAAGCAGAGATGCAGATGCATTCATGTAATGCGCTTTAAATACATACATAATTACAACAGCTCATCAAGTCTTCAAGAAAAGCAAAGAAGGTTAAAGGTCACTTTCAAAATTTGTGACTTATCATTAGTGGTGATTTTTTTAAAGGTTTTAATTTTTTCTACCTATTTTCTTTTTGAGGAAGAGAGCAGGAACACAAGCAGGGGTGAGGGGTTGAGGAGGGGTAGAGGGAGAGGGTCAGAGAGATTCTGAAGCAGGCTCTGGGCTCAGCACAGTGCCCTAGGCAGGGCTCAATCTCACAACCCTGATATGACCTGAGTGGAAATCAGGAGTCCGATTCTTAACTGACTGAGCCATCCAAGCACCTCTAATTTTTCTTATTTTATATCACTCTTCCTCAGAATTTGGGGAAACCAAAAGGAGCCTTTATTCTAAAAGCAAGCATGAAGATAAAAATATTTATACTGAGGCGTAAGCCTCATCAGCCAGTGTAAACAAAGAGATTTCATGAACATTCTATCAATTTTCTTGGTGAAAGAAGACTTTGCCCACTGTCCCCATCCCTCTGAGAACAAAGGCCTACCCGCTCTTAGAACCCCAGTGAATATCACTGCCATCTGACTCACAGGATACCACTTTGGAGCACTCTCTTCAGGGCTAGCAAAACAAGATGTATGCAATTTCTGTTTTTTTTTTTTTTTTTTAAATACACTTAATGGGTTCCTTTTAAGGATCAATTATTTCTGAATAAAATCTACCAAATTTCTAGGAGAGGCTCCAAAAGGCTGGGGGAAGAAACAGTGCTATTTGATGTAAGATTCATTTTGAGATATGCCTACAAATGTCTACTTGGATGAGTCAACCATGTCCTAGGTAATCAGAACCAAGTACTTGAGCCACCTGAGACCAAGGAACTGGATTGATCCTTTCATATTCCTCCAGAGTTCTGTAGAATACCAGGAGCATAAAAATCTCAGAAATTAAAAAGATTGACATTTACTAAGATGATAAGGCAATGTCTCTGTTTATATAGGAGGAAAGTGAAGCTGTGTGTACCTGGCCCAAGGTCACAGAACAGTGTACCATCATGGCTATAGGAGGACCTGCGTGTCTCGACTCCTGCTCTAGGAATCACTCCGCATAAACAGATGGTCACTCTGGAAAATGTGTCCTAACTAACACAGAACAGGGGGGAAGTACTTAATTACTATTAACTATTTACTAGATAATTCCCTGAACAAAAGCTCATTGTACTTCTTCACCCAGTAAGATCCAGTCCATTTAGAATCAGTCAGTATTCATTTAACCTCTCAATGTTCAAAATCAGGTTGCAATTAAAAGACAGATTTGTAGAGGGCCTACAAGTCAACCAGTGGCTATACACATGTTGTTCCCAGTGCAAGGACAACCATTTTAAGTAGGTCACAGATAGTAATTCCATGTAATTTAAAGTGTGATGACTAATAACATTCTAAAATGAAAGTCAATTTATTGTTATGATTTCTAAACTAGTGCCGACATAGAGACTGTGATTTCTGAGGCTTTTTTAACAGTATAAATTATATTTCAACTCCCCTTTCTCCCAGCTGCAGTATTGAACTTAAATGTCTACTAGATCAGTGGGTGGAAGATCAAAGAACATTTAAAAAATTTTAACTTTACTACCCACAAGGATGTGGGAGTAATATGTCAGTGGGACTAAAAAGTATGTGACAGAGTCTTAGAGATTCCCTAATTCGACAAGGAGCAGGTTGTTCCCTTTTTTAAAGAGGCAACAGTCAGCCTTCCTTTGCCGGGTCTACTTTAGAGAGCTGACAAACACAAGAAAAACTTCAACCAGAATCTAAAAATGTGTATGTTCTTATAATGTTCTCTTTCCAGCACAGTATAAGCACTAATCACAGGTGACGATCTGAGATTTTTCTTACCTAGATGGCCTTGTAAAAGGTTTCCCTTGATCTGGGTAATAAATAATCTATTTACTCTTTACTAAGAGTAAATTTAGTCTTTGAAGAAAGGGACAAACATTAAGTCTTTCTCTCCATTGTCTCTCCTTCACTCCCACTTCACAAGAGGACATGGCAGTGGCATCAGCTGTGCATGGAGCAAGGGAAGCACACCCACCTCCTCAAGCCCCTGGTTGCTCTTCCAGTGTCTCCCATTAGCGTGACATCCTCTCAAGTAACCACAAGACTTGAGCAGTCAGACTTCAGTTGGCCATTTCCAACTGCTAGCCAACACTATTAACTATTCTCCCTCCTCCCCCCAAATCTCTAACCCCAGAATGTCCTTTTCCTCCTCACCACAAGCCCCCTTCCCATCTGTCTAAATCCCATCAATTAGGCCCATTCAAAATTCATCACCCAAAGAGAGCGTCCCTGGAGTACCACCTATCTGCCACGCTCTCATTTTCTGAACTCTTACAGCACTCTTGTGTGAAATCTGTTAATTCGTCACCAATTCCAGAATGTCTTGTGTCCTTTGCTAGTTGTTGCATATATATCACCAGCTTTGTTTCCACACTTAGACTGTAAGATCAAGGACATACACCAGAACTTATGCTTTCAAAATATGTTCCATTGGGGATCCCTGGGTGGCTCAGCAGTTTAGCGCCCACCTTCAGCCCAGGGCATGATCCTGGAGTCCCGGGATCAAGTCCCACGTCAGGCTCCCTGCATGGAGCCTGCTTCTCCCTCTGTCAGTGTCTCTGTCTCTCTCTCTCTCTCTGTCTCTCATGAATAAATCTTTAAAAAAAATATGTTCCATTGCACTAGTATGCCAGTGGACAAATAGGTACTTGGGGAAAAAATCCTGCTGCACTGAATTAGCATAGCATGGTCAAACTCATGCCTCTCAAAGGTGACACAGTATTTGTTCCTTTGGCTATACATGAACTCAGATGCAACTAAAAAATTTATGGCTGTAAATCACACTGTGATCCAGCTCCTTTGCAGACTAGACATAATCATCAATAGTATTGTTGTTATTCATCTTCAAGAAAGCAAAGTGCCATAAGCAACACTTAGGCATGCAAATTCCTCAAATGCCTTTGTGCCAATATGGAAGTAATTTTCCTTTCATTTTTGGACTTCATCATCCAGTGCATTTTTTTTTCATTTTACAGCAAGTCATTAAAAGGATCCTTCAGTCAAGTATTTTAATGTAATCCAAGTTAGTCATATAGGCATTTATTTCTCTACTGAAGATCTATTAAATGCCCAGCACCAAACAACACCCTGAAATACAAAAAGACATGTAACAGAGTTCCCTTCTTATTTTGTTAATTCTCGAATATAAAAAGCACACACATAAACACACCTAGACACACTCACATATACAGAGTTCTCAAAGAAAGGAACAGAAACCTATTCCTTCTTTATCTCCATCACCATCTTTCCTAGTGCTGCATACACAGTAATAGCTCAAAGAGTGCGTCAGTGGCACTGCATTGTTTATGAAATAATGAAGTTTGTAGGTATAAAGACAGAAAAGCACAGTAGCCCTTTATAAGTAAACAATCCTATGAAAGCCAAGTACATAAAAATAATATATTTTAAGAACATGTTTTTTCTTCTGACTTAATTTCTAGAGAAGAGTTGATTCACCCACACACTGTCACTGCAAAAACCATTTATTGATTTTAAATCTCATGTTTCCTGAAGCAGAAATTAGAGAGTCAACTTCTGTATCTATACATATTAATACCTATGGAAGCCTGCTGTTGCCACAGCAGTGATTTGCTATCACAGCTATATTAATATAAGTAAAGGACTGTAAACTTATGTGTATAAAGAAAGTTCCATAGAAAATTATGTTTTCAAAAGTAAAAAACAACAGTCATTAAAAAATAGATATACTAAACAGACCAAAACACAAACCTAGGGTTTGGGTCACAGGTGACTGTGGAAGTATTATGAGGAATGGAGACTTGGCATCAGGCATGCCAATGCCCGTTATCAAGGGGTTGATCACCAGAAGAAAAATGAGGCACCAACATACTAAGTAGCCAAAACAAGTAGCAGTACTTCTATGTCTAGACACTTCTTTATAATTCTTTCCAGCATGGGTATAAAAGTTTGTGTGAATATGCAATGGTTAATGTGAGGAAGGCAATTATTACTTAACAAATGATTCTAGAACAAATAAATACATAAATAAATAGAGGAAGGAATAAGTGAATACAAGAATAGAACAAGGAGAGTGGGGATAAATGATTTACTCTTGGATACAGGGGAAGTAAATGAACAAAGAACAATCCTAACCACTAGACAGCAATACCGGATGATCTGAAGTGGGCAGGTGAGCTTGGGGCAAAGTTAGTTAGGAGGAAAAACAAAATTATGTAAAAAGATTTTAAGACATAGATAAAGTAAATTGAATTTTTCCCATGTAGCTCATTGAGCAAATCCTAATTTCCTAGTTCTTTTCTGCCAAATAACCTTTCATTAGGCTTTCACTATAGAAAACATGTTCTATGTATTGGCTCCCAACTATGTTACTTCTTTTGTACCTCACGTCCGTAATAAGCCTCCACCCCACCTCACCCTGTATTCATCCTTAAGGTCTAACTCAATACAAGCCCTAAGAATTCTTTCTTCTTTAGGAAACTTAGAAAATAGCTAGCTTTGAGAAGAGAGCCTACAAACAGATAGGGACAAAAATAGATAAAGGAGGAGATGTAAGTAGGATCTGAGCTTGGAAGAAATTAATATTACAGACTTCCTTGGTTGGGATCTGAAAAAAAAAAAAAAAGATGAAAACCAGGTCTCTCAACCACACTTTGTCCTAAGGGGGTAAAAATTCTTCAAGAAGGCTTGCTTTTGATTTCTGGAATCACTGGAAGGAATAGGGTTGGCATTCTTATTTTACAACCCTTCTATCTTATGTCCCATTTTAAATCCCCTCTTTTTGGCAACTGAGGCATCTCAAATATATTCATTTAGGATATGTCCCGAGTAGAAGACAATCAGAGAGAAAAGCAGAAGATCAAGTGAGAGGGACCTTCTCTCTCTTCCACTGTATTTCTTTCACCAATTCCTCTAGCATTAACCCTGTAAAATGGGATGGGTAACATTTCCTAGATTATTGAGAACATTGCCACACCTCTAAAGAAAATAAAATGCTGAGACACTGGGCTACTCCCAAAGAAACAAGGATGGATGGGGTAAGTAAAATTAGTGGCACTAGTGGCAATGACGCAGAGCAAAAGAAAAAGGGAAGAAATGCCAAGCTGTAGCCAGGCAATGCAATGCGAACCATTGCTTCACGTCCCGCCCACTTCCACACCCACTGAGAGTGCTGTTCTTGGGGACGGAAAAAAAAAAAAAAAAAACAGCTTGAGATAGCAACAGAAGAATCAATGCCAAACCATCCTTATCTCTGAGCCAAGACACTAACCTCACAGTTCAGGGATATTATTGAAAGAAAGAAGAAAAGACAAGAGAAGCTATGACCATGGGTCTCTCCTTATTTCACTTCCCTAAACCCAGAAAGGCACTCATGTGCTAATAAATCTATTTAAAAATCATATGAATTACTGGTCCCTATTTCTTTCATGCATTTGTTGGAGACAAGCCTAAATTGACATCGATGAGCTAGTGAGATACTGCCAAGTAATAAGCAAAGAGAGACATTAAGTTACTGAACTTTAATAAAATGACAGTTCAGAATTTAAAGACAAGGAAATGTCTTTATTTCCGTACTTCTTCCACATATGGGAATGGAGTATAGCTAGATAAAAGATTCACAGTAATTCCCTGATTTTCTCTTATCTTTTTTATTTTCATATCAATTGCCATATAACTGTTTACAATTATTACATTATTATAGCAAACCCTAGATATAAAAACTTAAGTAAACTATAAGATTATCTGCTACCTAGACATCCCATGGCTGCAACTCATATTTGTTACAGAAGATTGCCAAACTCTGATCTACAATTCCATCCTCTCATTTGGGTATCCATTAAAATGTAAACTTTATGACAGCACAGGCCTCATTGGTCTTGTGTATGTATGACTCTGTATGACTACACATACACGAGAATGATAAAGTGTGAGAGCTTAATAAGCATCAATTGAGTGAACCTAAGTCTGATGAAATCTGATTCAACTTAGGCAAAATATCTTAATTGCCCCTGTGTTTCTTGCTTTCCAGGCTCTAAATGTATAGTCTTAATTTATCTCTCTCCTTTATTTCCTTTATCCAGACAGTCCATCATCTAGGACATTTTCTTTAGAAACTAAGTTGCTGAATTAAAAACAAGTCCAGGGACACCTGAGTGGCTCACCGGCCAAGCATCTGCCTAAAGCTCAGGGTGTGATCCTGGAGTCCCAGGATTGAGTCCTGCATCGGGGTCCCTGCATGGAGCCTGCTTCTCCCTCTGCCTGTGTCTCTGCCTTTCTCTCTGTGTCTCTCATGAATAAATAAATAAAATCTTTAAAATAAATAAATAAAATAAAAAGAAGTTCAACACT
The DNA here is from genome assembly GCF_048164855.1 of Canis lupus baileyi. Taxonomy (NCBI): domain Eukaryota; kingdom Metazoa; phylum Chordata; class Mammalia; order Carnivora; family Canidae; genus Canis; species Canis lupus. The sequence goes on along the minus strand of NC_132852.1, from coordinate 40,183,710 downwards.
CCCCCCATACACACGTGCACTCTCACACACACCACACACACACAGACAATGTCTCTTCTAACAATCTTTACCTCTCTGCTACTACCCTATTCCAAGTTGGGTATCATTACCCCTATTTTGACAATCTTGTCTAAGTTGGACTTTTTACTTTCAGTTGCTGCATACTAATTACAGACTAAAAGTCTCCTTTACTCAAAAGCTATATATACTTCTCCAATACACACCTACTTTCCGAAGTTAAATTATGCTCTTAAGGGGAGCCATTCAAAGTCCAACTTGCAACGTACCTTATTCATCAAGCTGGTCCTCCCCATTGCCTTACTAGCACCAAGCTAATTTCTATACTCCAGTTTAACTCATTTTTATCCATTTAGTCCATCAGAATATGAACTCCACTCTTCTTTACTTTTATATCTTCAGCACCTAGAATAATGCTGAAACATATTAAGACATCAAAAAATATCTGTTGGATGAATGAATGAGTTGTTATAAGAATAATAGAAAAACAGAAGGGAGAAAAAAGAGAAGTAGGAGAAAAAAGATGCCAAACTTTCCCCACGAAGGAGTTTATAATTCAGGTCAAATTCCCATTTTTTCAAATCACTTCTATCTTCAGTGCTTTTTCATTTCATACAGCTTAGCACTTTGATACTCATCCCAAGTATTCAGCGAGTAGTTGAGAACCAGCTATGCATCAAGCTCTGTGTCAGGCACTGGTGATAGATCAATGAATACAATAGACATGGTCTTTGTCTTCTCCAAATTTATAGTCTGGTGTAAACATTAAAGTCAATTAAAACCCAGGTGCTATGGATGAAACAGAAAGCACACTTGGAAGTCAACAACAGGGAAGGCTTCTCAGAGAAGGGACATATAAAGGAAGACCTGAAGGATGGGTATGAGTTAGGAAAAAAAAAAATTGAGATGTATTTGAGGCAGAGGGAATGGCATGAATGAATGAAGACCTAGAAGCAAGAGAGAGTAGAAAGTGTTCAGGAGTTGAAAGAAGTTCAATAGGTCTAGAGTTCAGAGCTCAAAGGAGTTCCAGGATCGAGTCCCACATTGGGCTCCCTGCATGGAGCCTGCTTCTCTCTCTGCCCCTTTCTCTCTCTGTGTCTCTCATGAATAAATAAATAAAATCTTAAAAAAAAAAAAACCCACAGAATAAGATCCTTGTGATCTTACATTTTCTCTATATCCTGAAATGCCTGCTCAAGAAATGCACTGTTGAAAAAACTGATGGAAAATTTTTATTCTTCTAGCCCCTTTCCCAAAGAGTAATTTTAAAATGTAGTAATTGAACTAATAAGCTATTTTATTTTATTATAATAAATTTATTTTTTATTGGTGTTCAATTTGCCAACATACAGAGTAACACCCAGTGCTCATCCCGTCAAGTGCCCCCCTCAGTGCCCGTCACCCATTCACCCCCACTCACCGCCCTCCTCCCCTTCCACCACCCCTAGTTCGTTTCCCAGAGTTAGGAGTCTTTATGTTCTGTCTCCCTTTCTGATATTTCCCATACATTTCTTCTCCCTTCCCTTATATTCCCTTTCACTATTATTTATATTCCCCAAATGAATGAGAATATATAATGTTTGTCCTTCTCCGACTGACTTACTTCACTCAGCATAATACCCTCCAGTTCCATCCACGTTGACGCAAATGGTGGGTATTTGTCGTTTCTAATGGCTGAGTAATATTCCATTGTATACATAAACCACATCTTCTTTATCCATTCATCTTTCGATGGACACCGAGGCTCCTCCCACAGTTTCGCTATTGTGGACATTGCTGCTAGAGACATCGGGGTACAGGTGTCCCGGCATTTCATTGCATCTGAATCTTTGGGGTAAATCCCCAACAGTGCAATTGCTGGGTCGTAGGGCAGGTCTATTTTTAACTCTTTGAGGAACCTCCACACAGTTTTCCAGAGTGGCTGCACCAGTTCACATTCCCACCAACAGTGTGAGAGGGTTCCCTTTTCTCCACATCCTCTCCGACAATTGTGGTTTCCTGCCTTGTTAATTTTCCCCATTCTCACTGGTGTGAGGTGGTATCTCATTGTGGTTTTGATCTGTATTTCCCTGATGGCAAGTGATGCAGAGCATTTTCTCATGTGCGTGTTGGCCATGTCTATGTCTTCCTCTGTGAGATTTCTGTTCATGTCTTTTGCCCATTTCATGATTGGATTGTTTGTTTCTTTGGTGTTGAGTTTAAGAAGTTCTTTATAGATCTTGGAAACTAGCCCTTTATCTGATACGTCATTTGCAAATATCTTCTCCCATTCTCTAGGTTGTCTTTTAGTTTTGTTGACTGTATCCTTTGCTGTGCAAAAGCTTCTTATATTGATGAATTCCCAATAGTTCATTTTTGCTTTTGTTTCTTTTGCCTTCGTGGATGTATCTTGCAAGAAGTTGGTATGGCCAAGTTCAAAAAGGGTGTTGCCTGTGTTCTCCTCTAGGATTTTGATGGAATCTTGTCTCACATTTAGATCTTTCATCCATTTTGAGTTTATCTTTGTGTATGGTGAAAGAGAGTGGTCTAGTTTCATTCTTCTGCATATGGATGTTCAATTTTCCCAGCACTATTTATTGTAGAGACTGTCTTTCTTCCAATGGATAGTCTTTCCTCCTTTATCGAATATTAGTTGACCATAAAGTTCAGGGTCCACTTTAAAAAGATTTTATTTATTTATTCATGAGAGATACGGAGAGAGAGGCAGAGACATAGGAAGAGGGAGAAGCATCTCCCTCCCATGGGACTTGATCCCAGGACCCCAGGATCACGACCTGAGCCAAAGGCAGACACTCAACTGCTGAGCCACCCAGGTGCAATTTTATGTGTAGATTTCATCAACTATAAGAACTTTAAGTCTCTAATTCCCCTCACCCATTTGGACTCTGAACTTTCTTTGCTAGTCAGCAGAGATTTCTGAACTGGACTCCTCTCAGGATCCATAATCCTATAAATTTGCATAATTACCAGGAGTATGTAAAAGTTTAAGCAGTGAGCTAAGGAAACAGTTCAAACTGGTTCTGCTTTCCATTTTATTTCTTGCTTTGAATTTATGAGATCTCTTTAATCCACCACATTAGTCCATAATCAATACCAAGTTCTGTTCAAATGTGGTATCTTGTTTGGGACTGTCATCTGAAATTCAAGACAGAGGGCTAAATCTAGACTCATATAGTATTCCTGAGAACATGCCATTACATTAAAGAAGTGTACAACAAAGATAAAAGGGATAAACAGAATTCACAGCTCCCAAGACAAAAAAGATGCAGTTTTCCAAGTATGAATTAGAAAAGGTATGGATTTTAAGTGGACAATTTCTAGTAACTGTGCATTAAGAACTGCCCAGAACCTGTCTCATATATTACCTTTAAACATTGTTCTTCCTCAAAACAGCCATCAATCACTCTGAGCAATGAATGAAATGAGGACACTATGAAAAAATATAAATGCTATTCTGGGGGAAAAACCTCATATCTCTGTTCTGGCCTACTATACAAGAGAGGGAAACAAATCCCCTGCTAAGCCTTCCTTCTGAAGAAGTTATTTATTAAATCAATTTTTAAAAATAATATTGCCCTACTGCATTAAACAATGTTACCATCTAGTAAAAACTCTATCACATTCATTTATTTCCTCTTTCATTAAAATAGAGAAGCCAGAATTCCATGGAGACTAGAAAAGAGAGCATCATAAAACAAAAAAGCTGCCCCTTTTCTAAAATAGGGGCATCATATGCCATACTAGTTCTTGCCTTTCAAAAGGAAGAAATAAAGTGTTGTTTTTTCTAATTACAACTGGTATGCTGTGTTATTCCCAACTACCACTTCTTTTAAGATTTTCCTAACAGGGAATGTTACTTTGGAACAGCTTTAAAAAATCACATGTATTCCACAACCCTAGGACAACAAAATGAGGACCTGACATTATAAGGATGAAGGTCCCATGGTGTGATCAACCTTGTCATTAATTCTCATCTGTTAACACCCTAATCTCTTGATCTCTAGTTGGTAAGTGGCAAGTATTCTCTAATATAAGCACACATGTGTGCATGCATACATATACCCACCCCCACATTATAACTAAAAACTTATTTATCTTTCATCTCTATTGTGTGTAGGAAATGCAAAACCCTTTTATCTATGCAAATTAACAAGAAGACCATGTGATCTTTAACAAAGCCTATGCTCAGTATCTTTGAGGCAAGAGAAGGGTGACAGACTAATAATCTTGTTACACTCACTGACCTCTCAACCATCCATTTAATACTCATTTAATCATCACTTCCTGTGTGCCTGATATCATGCACTGCACAATGTTCAGCGGCACTTTTAGTCTCTGTGCATTAAATATGAGTAGCATCCATCCACCTCCAGTTGTAAAACCCAAAAATGTCCCCACACATCGCCAAATGTCCAGTCGGAACCAGGGCCTCAGAGGTTGTTAAGAGTACATAATAGCACATTAGGGTTGGAAAGATGGTAACCAAGCAAAAATTAACACATACCTAGGTAAGGTCGAAAATATTTTTAAATAAAATGAAGGAAAGAGAATTCAGTCCTAAAAATCATTCCCCTCAGCCTTTTATAGAAAATTGTCTCCTCCCCTTCACCTCAAAGAATCCTCTCATCAAACAGCAAAACATTTATTCTAACTATGGACTACTGCTCATAGAATCATGTTACCCCATAAATAATGACTCGAAGTAAGTGAAACCGTAAAAAAATCATTAAGGTGGGCCTGATATGATTTTTCTATTAATAAAGGCAACTTAGATCCTCTAAACCCAGCCTCTTCTATCCATTAGATAGTTAAACTTTACTGCCTGATCAAACGTGATTCTAGTAAGTCTTTTTAGTCAACTGTTTGGGAGTTTGAATAAAGAAATTGCTAGACCCAAAGACAACAGAAAAAATGACAAATCTTTAATTGAAGTATAAAAAACTGACAACAAAATGAGAAAAATACTACCTTGAGTTTTCAAAGGAAATTGCTTATAGAAGCTGACACTAGGACCTCAGAATAAGCATTCATTCTACTCAGGAAATTAAAAGTCATATTCTTAAAAATGGTTTCAGATCCTTCCAGAAAATGTAAAGTAAAACTAAATAATTACTTTCTAAGTTTTCTGGGAATACTTACAATTTGAATAACCAATATATGTTGTAAACTCTCCCTGGACTATCTTGGTCTTTGCTTGATTTTTTATCCCAGATCCTTCTGCTTTGTTCTTTGTCCACAATGAGCACAATGTTCAGTTACTTTGGAGTTTGAGAGGTGAATATGTAGTAGCAGAAATACTGGGGTAGCAGAAATACTCTTTAGAGAAAATAAGTTATCTTTTTTGTTTTTTTATTTTTCTTTTGAAAGACAAGACTAATATTTTGTCGTCCACACACTATGAGAAATCGGTCTCTCTGTGTGCTCCATAGAAATGACCTCTTAGGGGCATTTCAGGAGACATAGAATCTGCTCTAAGTGAAGACAAATAAAAAGCTGGCAAAGAACAAAATGAGAAGAGCTATTAAAATAATGTCAATACATTTTTACCACAACAAACAAAGTCTGTTTGTAACTGATCAATTAGCAGAACCCTCAGGAATATTATTAGTTCATGGATGTACTTAGATGATCAGTAACCAGCTATGAGAAAAGAGGAAAGATTTGGAAGAAATAAAAATCCTGTTTTGATTATCTCTTGCTCTGCAACAAGCTACCCCCAAAGCCAGTGGCATATAACATCTACTGTTTTATTTGCTCATGATTCTGTGGATGTGAGTTTGAGGCAGAGCTCACAGGAGACTGCCTATCTCTGCCCCCATGTGTGTTAGCTGGGATTACCTGGTGCTGGAGGATCCAAGGTACCTCACTCTTATGTCTGGAAGTGGTGCTTCCTACAGGAAGCAGAGTTTTGAAGTTCCTATTACAAATGCTTCCCTTCTCCAGCAGGATAGCTTGGGCTTCCTTTCTTACATAGTGGCTAAGAAACTGTTCCTTCTAATGCCTAGAACTCTCACAGCATCCCTTCTGCCACTTCTGTCCCACTAAGGCCAGTCCAGACTTCAAAGAGAGGGGAAAGATGGGTGGAAGAGCATGTGCAGAACAGGATGTGAAGAAGTACAGGTGACTATCTTTGCAAACAATCTGTCATAAGCCCCACTACTGGAAACCACTATAACACAAAGGAAATCAAGAGAAAAAATTAAAAATGGCCAAAATAAAGTGTCTTTTCTTGCCAATACACCCTATTTCCTACCCTTGACTCTTCAGCCAATGAAGACAAGAACAAAGTGGAAGATGCAGGACACAGTCTAGTCTTCACAGAGAGCAACCTTGATTATAACATTTAATTAGAATTTCTTATTAAATGTAGAAATAGAGAACATAAGAGTGAAGTTATAAACTGTCCCTCAGTCTCTTTGTACTTTAGCTAAATGTATATTGTAAACAAAAAGATACCAGAATTTAGTACCAGGTAAAGAATATACAAATTCTTAGGGGAAAAAAATGGAAAGTTCTTTTCAAAAAAGTTCTACTTCTTAGGGTCATGATTATAAGACATCAACGTTTCTAACATCTTTTTAGAAGAAATAAATATTGGAATATCCACAGTTGAAAAATAAAAGTGATAGCAGCTGCCTCTTTCCTGCACCAGCCGTGCAATGCTGTGGAATACCATCCCCTCTTGAAATCTCCAGTCTCCATGTAGGGGAAACAATGGTATTACTCATGCAGGACTTTTCCCAAAAAGTGGTTGATAGATGGGTTTATATACCAAAGTGGAGATGTAATGAGATTGTCCTGAGTCCCAAGAAACTAGTCCAATTGAGCTTAGACAAAATTTCATTGGGTAAGAGGTTTATCATTTGCAATGAATGTGGACAAATATGCTTCCACTCATTTCCCAGTTTGTCATTGTTCCTCTCCATTTTCCAGAAGAAAAACAATAAAAGGCAGTATTTTTCTGCCAGCCATAGATGTTAGTTTCCAACTAAGTAAATACCATATCATCTCAAGGGTGTCCATAATTTATTGTTTCTTTTTTTTTTAAGATTTTTAAAATTTATTCATTGGAGAGACAGAGAGAGAGCTAGTGAGAGCACAAGCAGGGGGGAGGGTCAGAGGGAGAGGGAGAAGCAGACTCCCCACTGAGCAGAGAGCACAGTGTAGGGGACACCAGGATCATGACCTGAACCTTGATCCCAGGACCCCGGAATCATGGTCTGAGCCCAAGGCAGATGCTATCTGTAATTTACTAGGAAACCTCTGAAGCCTGCAAATCATATAAGACCAAAATTGGGAAGCGATGCTTCTTTTCTTATCTTTTAAACAGAGACCTGTAGGAAAAGCCAACACTCAACAAACTTTACAGGTGTAACGTCCGCGACATAAAAGGCTAAGTAATTTCAGGTACTGTTATTTTGGGCCTGGATCATTCTTTATTCTGGCAAACACTGGCCCCACATAAAAGGCAAAAGTAGAAAGATCACTAAACTTGGGAAGTGGTAAAAAAATGGATTTGAATCCTGGCTTTCTGACTCTGTATAGAACTCCTGGTAAATTAATCTTTAAAAGTGCAAGTTTCTTCACCTATAAACATATGGATAAAAATACACTCAATCAATGAGTTTTACTCTATGGGCTCAATGAAATAAGTAGTTTTTATGCCTGAAAATTAGTATCGAATAAATGTAAACTGGTATGATTCTGCCTTTTTATACAGATTAAGGCCCCTGAATAATTAAGTAAAGTCTATTTTTTTAATCATAAAAAAGGCACAAAGTTTGTAGTCAGAAGTTAAAGCTTCTAGGTCATATTTTGCAACTTCTGGAAGGACAATCTTGGGTAAGTCTTTTTTCCCTAAGTTTTAGGCTCTTCACCTATTGGAGCACTGGAGACCTAACAGTGAACAATGCAGATCGAGTCCCTGCCCTCATTGAGCTCTTTGTGGCATGGGGAGACATCAAAGGAACAGAGGCATAGTGCCAGGTAGTGTCACCTATATATGACGTGAATGGGCCAGAGTGTCTTCAAGCCCCACCTCACTCCCATTTAAGTCTGTGAGTCCATGACTGTAAATATCAAAGTCAACAAAAAGAAAGGAAGATCACAATTTCTCATTCTGATGTTTTATAAGGTGTTAAATCATTCTTTCTAAAGCTGAAATCAAAGCTTCCAAAGAATAGCAGCGTCAGTCACTACAAAGCTTTTCTGTATGACAAAAGTAATAGTCCTCATCTGAGATGACAACTTAAAATTCTGTTAAAGGGAAACTTAGATCTTCACATCAAAGACTGCTTTTCCACATAATCCTAAAGCCAATAATTTAGAGGGCAATACTGGCACATATTCAGAAGACCACCAAAGGCCTTAGCATAAACAATCAAACTGATGGCTGAGAGGCTCACAATACTAGTTCAGAAAAATATACTGAGCTGGTGCATGGACTGCAAATGAGCACAAGGAGACCTACTACCCTGTAAGTTAAGATTCAAAGGGAGCAGAAATGTTTTATTTGCAGTTTTTATACTTTATATTCTGTCACCAGTCATACAAACATATCTGCTAAAGTAAGCAGATGAAGACTAAGTTCTATAAGGTCAATTTTTCTCTGAAATGTTTCCATTCCCCAGTGGCATGGTTTTTACTGGCAACCTTGAATATATATATAAGCCTTACACAGAAAGACTGAGCTTTCAGAATGAATCAGATAAGGACTAAGAAATAATATTCATAAAAAGTTAGAATCAATACAAATTTCTCAGGCTGGTGAAACTGTGAGAACACAAAGGATTACTAGGTATCAACAAGTGTTCTTGAAATGATTTTTCAATGATACAGTTGAAATTTTCTGTGAGTTAATTGAAGAAACACTCATCTAGATAATAAAATTATGTTTTAGAAAATTTACTTGGCAAATTGAACAAAGATTATCTAGCAGAATTCATTAAAAATCTACTTTAAAGGGATCCCTGGGTGGCTCGGCGATTTAGCGCCTGCCTTTGGCCCAGGGCACAGTCCTGGAGACCCGGGATCGAGTTCTGCATTGGGCTCCCGGCATGGAGCCTGCTTCTCCCTCTGCCTGTGTTTCTGCCTCTCTCTCTCTATGTCTATCATGAATAAATAAATAAAATCTTTAAAAAAAAATCTACTTTAAAGAATAAATAAAAATAACATAATTAGCATATAAATTGTTTTTATGGAAAGTAGTTTCTGAAGTACTTGAAGTTTCTTAAAACAGCATGTAATTATAACAAATCTGAGCACATCTCCTATAATTTAGTTTACCTATTTAGGTATAAAGCATAAACCTCATGCTCTCCATATAACTCCTTTAATTTCCAACTTTCACAATTACAAACTAAGGATAATTCAAATCATGAGTCACAATGCTTAAAACTCTAGAGATCTAGAATTCTATGAAATGAAATATAACAGGATTTAGGCCAGATTCTCCCTAGACTTTTAGATGATGGATGAATGAACAGAGTTTATTTTACATGTTTATGCATGTATGCATGTCTGTATTACTATAAAATAAAAAGATTAATTTTTTGTGCAAATTTAGGCAATGTATATGTGATTTATAATAAAATAAATGAAAAACTCTTGGCTTCAGAAATCTTTGCATATACTATGCTAAATTGATTAGTATCAATATATTAGTATTAATTTACATAGAATCATAAGAATTTGGAGCTTAGTACTTAGAAATCAAGATTCTTACATTACAGATGAGGAGACCTCTACTGAAAGGCTGAAGGGTTACAGGTTCTGCAGTAGGAGGTTTTATAGTATTCCTACTCTAGCTCTGCCACCCATTATAAAAATCAGAAGCAAGATACCTACCTGTCATGCTTCTTGGCTTGTTTCTTCTTTTTATCTATAAAATGAAGATAATAATGGTATCTACCTAATAGGGTTATTCCAATAATCAAATGTGTTAATATACTTAAACACTAGAACCATGCCTGGTACATTAGAATTCAAAAATACTAGGGATTACATAATCTATGGTATTTATTAGTGAATATATTTGTAAACTAGTGAGTGTCAGTAAATAATTAATTATTTACTGAAACTAGGGTCTTTCATTAACCCTATGCTCAGTAAGAGTTTCAGAGGATGACAATCACCAAAACCACCTAGGCTCCCTCCTGTCATCATCAAGGGATTGTGTTCATTTCTGGGAACACACTTCACAGAGATGACAGCCATCCAGGATGTCAGGATATGGACATATTGTCCCATCAACAGAGATGGGTATTCTGCTTTAAGAGGCAACTTTGCAGAATCATAAAAGTAATCTTCATATATTAGAAAAGTCATCAAATAAGGAATTAAAGTTATTATCTGTTTCTCCAAAGGCCGATATGGTTGCTTATCAGAAAAAAATTTTTAAGAATCTTAAATTTCTGATGGTAATGGGTATTCTTTCAATGTGTTAACATAAAAATAAGATCCCACTTTTCAAATACTAATGGATGATTTTGCTAAGTGAGAAGTTGGACTAGATGACATTTTTTTAAAACTCTGAGAATTGCAGAATATTAGAACTTGAAAGAACCTTCAAAGTCATCAGGTCTGCTGGCTTAGTTCTCCATTGGAATCACCTCAAGAGCCGTAAAAACAACACTAATTCCATCCAGGATCACTTAAAATCAAAGCTTTCTCAGGGTAAAGGCTGGCACTATTTTGTTTGCTTTGTGTTGTGTTTATAATTCTCCCAAATCATGCTAACATAGCCACAGTTGAGAAACAGTGCCTTAGTTCAACAAGAAAGATTAGAAAGAAAATTAGATGGAACTCAGAAACTGATACAACTATCATTTGAACCCAGGAATTCTGCTTGCCATATTATCTTTGTTCGATTTTAGAAGTCTTTTGGTGTAAGACTGGGAGAAGGACAATGTAGTAGGAATCATGAAATGTGATCCCTGACATGGGACCCTGGCAAAAAAACAGAACTGAGTGTTAATTCTAGACCTTGGCATCTGTATCACAAACTATTATCATGATTTTCCACTAACCAGTTTTACATATGTCATTTCAAAATCAGAGGCATCCTCATAGGTGGGAAAACCATGGCAGTGAGAAAGAAAATTAGCTTTTACTCCTCTCTATTGTGTCTTTGCCGAACCATACTGACTAGGACCTTGAATAAGTCACTATTTCCCTGAAACCCATTTTCTCATTTGTCAACAGAGAGCGTTCATCAGAATCATGTCAGGAGTGACTTCTAACCCTAATGACTTATGACTAAATAACATTCATATTGTCAGGACCAATATGGTTTACTATATGTAGCTGCTTTTTCTGGGGACACAATCCACCATTTGAATGGTACATTTGAATCCACCTAGTAATCATCTTATAAAGGGGTCTACAGTACATACTGCACATTAAATTTTGAAAATTCTACTCATTATTGGATATAGGTTAAATCACAACATGAATAGGTCTAAATGCCAAACTGGCACCTTATTCTTAGCACCAAAATGAAGACCCATACTAGTTACCAGAACAATGGCTGCATGAAAGAAATATAAACATCACATGGGTGGAAGGATTGATTACACCTTTAATTCACTGATTATGTTCCAGAAATGGTCTTCTTGGATTGCTAAAAAGCAGACAAAGTTAAGCTTTCTGACTACCTCCTCTCTCCAAAAAAAATTGCTCTATAATTCTAGTCATTCTTTTCTCTAAAATTGTCTTAATATATTTATAAGACAAAACCCCTAAGAATGATTTTCTTTTCCTTTTAAGAACCTGTGGCATATAAGTGTCACAGATTTTTCAGGACAACTCGGACTAAAGGTTGATTTTTATTTTGTGATTTAGTTAGTAATAAGTTCAATGTTAAAAAATCATTTTGGAAGGCACATATGGAAAAGCAGAAAAAGTTCAAATGGATAAGAATTTAGCAATAAATATCCTTAAGAAAGAAAATATTAAGCAACTGAAAAACTCATTTAGATTGAAAACTATGCTCAGCTATAATCGGTAACAAGGAAACATATGATTCTCCCAGCAGAAATAGATTTTAGGCAATAAACAAATCTTTGTGCAAGAAAGAAGACTAGGATATATAAGGAAAAAAATGGGTGTTCCTATGCTTAATTATTAGTTTTAGGCTCACTGTTGAAATACCATCAGTATTTAAAGAAACAGAGGGCTGGGCAAACCTGGAAAACATCAAATATAAATACATTTATTTGAACTCTACGGTGAACCATAAAATTTCCTAAAACATCTGTGTTTTATTATAGGATTGGAAGTGAAGAACAGCATTATGTACTCCAAAATTAATTTTTTAAACTTCCATTTTTCATGTCTAATAGTAATAGGATAAGTCCATTTTATTAATACACTCTACCTTTTACTTACTAATAAACATGGTCACAGATTTCTAACTTATCTTTTTTAGTAGCAAAAAATAAAAACCAATTTTTTAAGATTATATGAGACTAGATGAAATTAACACTATTAGCTATTTTTATTTATTTATTTAAAGATTGTACTTATTTACTTGACAGAGAAAGAACACAAGCAGGTGGAGCAGCAGAGGCAGAGGGTGAAGCAGGCTCCTCACTGGAGCAGGCGGCCCAATGGGGCTCGATCCCAGGACCCCAGATCATGATCCGAGCTGCAGGCAAACACTATTAGCTATTTTTAGAACATAGGGTCTTTTCAAAAGAATACCGCAAATAATATAACATCAAATCTGGGATAAAAGACTGCTTGGTAACTTTCTTCTTCATGAAAAAGCTCAGAGAAACAAGCCTGCAAGATGTCAGAAGTCAGCAAAACCCTCAAGAGCATAGTTGGCAGGCCAGCCTGTGGGAGAGGTCCTCGGCCACCTCACAACAGCTTCCCACCTTACTGCTCTGCACCAACTCCATATTCATATAACATGGCCTTGCTTCCTTGTCTTCTGCCCTCAGCTCTGATCCCTACCTGGCCTGCTGAACAGGTCACTGACCCTGGCTCCAGGCTGACTGCTTATGCTGTGTTGACTCACCCTGGGTCACTCACACACTCCCTTTACTAGCAATGGGTGTTGGCAACCTACTCACTCCTCAGAATCTGACCTCAGCTCCATCCTTTTTTTTTTTCCCCACTTCACTACTCCTCCTCCATTCTGACAGCTTGCAGTGACCTCTTCCTACAAAGACAGAAATGCCTTGGTGTTTCATGCGTAAAATTCTCAAGTAAAACACATAATAAAACCTTTAGTCCCATTTTGTAGGGCCTCTTTCAGCAATCAAATTACTCCTAATAAATCAGGGAGAGTGTCTGAGTGACCTTGAATAAATCTCAATTCCTCTTTGAGCCTACGCTTAATAGTTCCAGTTTTCTCATCTAAAATTTCAGGGATATCAAAAAAAAAAAAAAAAAAAAAAAAAAAAAAAAAAAAAAAAAAAATAAAATTTCAGGGATATCAGACTAGATAACCTTTTAAGACTACCTCCAGTTCTTGCCCTTGAGTTCCTAATCTCAGTGAAATGACACCACCAGACATTCAGAAATCCTCTCTCTCACTCATCCCCATATCCAAATGAACAAATTATTCCCTCTATCCCTGTCACTTTGTCTTCTGTTCCTCCTAATTTTGCTTAAACATTGCCTCAACCTCCTCTATAGAGCCAACGTTAACCCTCTCACACCTTTTAGCTCCCCTTCAGACTTCTCCCAGTGTCTTCTAACATTCTCCTGAGTGTGAGCTTGGGTGCCTTCCTAAGAGTTTATATGATCCTCCAGAAAATGTTCTGATACACAGTCAACAATGAATGAAAGAATGAAAAGAATAAAGAAAGCCTGTAAAAATCTTCAGGCCCAAATCTATAAAAGGGACTTAAGTAATATATATTTTTAAATTTTTTCTTATTTTTAAAATTTGACTTAGGTAATATTTTCTGTTTTTTAAATATTGGAAAACAAAGCACTGAGCAAGAGGTAGATTAGAACAAGTGGGGTAGGGTGGAGGTAATAGTTATGAGCCAGAAGATGTGATAAACATTTTGATACACAAGATCTAATTTAATCCTTGTAACAACTGTTCAAGGGGATTTAATGTTGTCTCCATTTTACAGTTAAGGGAAAGGATCTCCAGAAAACTGCAATAATTTGCCCAAAGTCACAAGGCCAGTTAAGTGGCAGGGTCAGAACTACACCCAAGATGATGTGACTCCAAAACTCTATTGCTCTTTCCTAGACTTGATACTATCACGATTCTACCTTCAAAGCACTGGCTCACATGAGCAGTGCCCACTACAGCTAGCCAATTTTATCTCATATTAAAATTCTAGAATTTAAGAAATCAAAGTATTTAAGAAAAAGTGGGAAACTCTTGACATCCCAGCTGTGCTATTCATGTATAGACTCTATAGTTGTATGTTGGCCCTAGCTATACATACCAGTCAGTATCTTTAAAATGTAATATTGTATAACCCAATCTTGTGCTAAGATTATCCAACAGTACCTTATCTACAAGCACACTGCATTTGGGGATGCCCTCCTTTATCTATGTTAAGCTTCCCAGAGATTGCAATATAATAATATGGGCTTTGATGCACTGCATCTAATTTTATCGTAAAAGAAACATTCTCTGCCATCCAGTTACCATGGATGAAACAGTAACTACTGCAAACAGAAGAAAAAAGCAGGTGGAGTCCTGAAGTAAAAGTGAAATGTAAATGAAACCTAAATTATTTTAAAATAGTAGGTCAACTACCGGTTGTATATTTGAACAAAATCGTTTAACAAAACCAGGAGGAAAGAGTGTAAAACCATTAACAAGAGTCAAATGAGGAAAATATGCTTTCAACATTTTCACTTTTTTTCTTTCGAAATCTTTAGTGATTCAAATTTGAGAGTCCTCTTATAGGGAAGATATTAAAAAGGAATTACAAATGCAAAAGAACAGAAGAGCATTTTACCTTTTATTCCAGTTTCTAGAAATAGTCTTCCTATATTCCTGGAATATACTTATTTTTGAGATTTCATCCTAGTCCACCCTGTGATCCTTTTAGAAACCCAGTACAGTCTAAAACTACAAAAACAGATGTACTCAAATCTTCCACACAGACCTGTACAGATCAGAGTGGTCAAGCATAGAGTCCTAGCACCATAAAGAACTTCAGAACATTATAAGTACTGAAGAAAGTATGAAACACAAAAACAAAACAAATCAAAAACAAAAAAAAAATCACAAACCTTTTAATCACAAAAAAACTGATGTCATATTCCAAATATGAAGCAAGCATATTCTTAAAAAATGTGTAGTTATTTACAGGTATACTTATAAGTATATTCTATCCATACTGTATATAAATATAAATGGCTTTTGCTATCATAGTGGGCCACACCACTACCTAGGGGTCAAAAAGCAATTGATACCTATCTATTTTAAACTATAAGCCTAGAGATTACATCATTTTGGTGCTCTCCTTCAGAGTTTAATCATTTTGATGAAAATTACTAGAACTACTTATTTCTGGCTAAAATCTACAATTTATGCCTTTTGGGTTAGATCCCATGAAGACAAGATCCCATATCCACCCTCATAATAACCTTTCATAGGCTAGAATAATCAGCTAGAGCCATTCAGTTCTTCATTTTCCAAGTCAAGAACCGTGTTGCAAAGGATTAGATATCGAGTAGCTTTACATGATTAAGAGCAGAGTCAAATCTCTTATACTTTCCACTATAATGGAACACAAGTCATATGATCTTGAAGACTCATCTAGAATGACTAACCAATTCCTTTAGCCTTACGATACAGTTTCCATTTCTATTAATAATTATTTCTATTTAATAATTTTTATTTAATAATTATTGATAGCAGGTTTCTTTTAAAAGCTAATATATATACTTGTCCAACTATATACTTTATAGAAAATATATTTTTAAAAGTTTAACTTAGAATGTGCAGGTTCCTTAATTTGCCAACCTCCCCTAACACCACCACCATTAACACATTAGTATCTGATCTTTAAAATTCATACCTATGATTTAAGTAGACTTCTTTTTTTTTCTTTAAAGATTTCATGTATTTAGAGAGCACACATGCACAGGCACACACATGAGCAGGGTTGGGGGCAGAAGGCAGAGAGAGAGAGAGAGAAACTGAGAGAGAATCTCAAGCAGACTCAGTACTGAGTGTGGAGCCTGCCTGACACGGGGCTCAATCCCACAACCTCAAGACCATGACCTGGGCAGAAATGAAGAGTCGGATGCTATCCCGAGCCACCCAGGTGTCCCACAATTTTTTTTAACAGAAATGGCATCATTTAATACTTAATGTTATTTTGGATTTTTTTCCTTCATTTATTCCTAAAAAATAATAAATAATATTTAATCAATATTACACTTGCTAAGTATTATTAGCACAAGCTTTACAAGTGTTTTCACATTTAATCTTCACAGCCAGTCCATGTACTTATGTATTGGAAACTGGTAACAGAGAAAAGAGAAATAATCTGCCCAAGGTCATAGAATTAGTTTTAAGTATGGAGGAGAGGATGAAAATCCAGGCAGCCTAAATGAAACTGTACACTCTCAACCCTTCACTATGACATACCTGTAAGTACACACAATGCTATGTGGTTCTTTTTATGACTATATTAATTGAATGAATATAACATAATTTACTTAATCCCTTACCAAAGATGGCTATCTGTTTTACTTTTAATTTCTTGCTTTGGTACACAGTGCTGCAATTAATGTCCTTGTACACACAGCCTTGTACATTTAAGTACCCAGCATCTTCTCTTTTTCTTTGAAATAATTCTAACTTAGAAAAAAGCTGTACCAATAGTACAGAGTTTCTGAATACCCTTTATACCTGGCCTTCCCCTAATGTTAACTTATAAAACTAAACTATAATGACTAAAACCAAGACATTAACATCAGTATGGTCTTATTAAACTAAACTACAGAACTTATTTGAATTTCACCGGTTTTTCCATTACTGTCTCTCTTTAATTCCAGGACCCTATCCAGGATTCTATGATCCATTTGGTCATTGTGTTTTCCTATACTCCTCTAATCTGTTTATAGTTCTCCAATCTTTCATGACCTTGACACTCCTGATGAGAATTGGCTGTTCTATGGAATATTCCTCAGTTTGAGTTTGCTTGTGTTTTCTCATGTTTACAGTGAGGTTAGGCATTTTTCAATGGATACTTGTTTCTTTCTATGGGGTATAATCGAATATAATATTTTTGCTCGAATCATTCCAGCGTTGACCTTGGGCATCTCTCTAGGTTGGCCAGGGGTCCTGGCATGCCTCTCTCCTTTGTTGAGCACTTCCTTAACTTTCTGGCATTCTGAGATGTATTTTCCCTGCCTCACGCCTAGAACCAAACACTCTCCCAAGGACCTCTGGTTCCTTTTATTGGTGAATAATACTTAAAATCAAGGTCTGGATGCTAGGAAGGTCACTGCTTCTGGATCCTCTCAGCAGGCAGAACCAGGAAATATCTGGATGTGTACTAACCCAGCATATACACACCCAGCTATATTTCTGTGTCTTTACATTAAAAACTATAAATTCATACTGATAACTCCAATTCCAATCTGACACCAAAGGGTTTGATTTTACCCCCTTTGTAATTTGTAATGTCTTTCTCCTATAGAGAGAAACCTGGCTCTTACCATCTACAGTTTATTTGCTTATTTGTTTAATCTTAGTAATAATTTCAGAATTGCTGCCTCATGGCCTCCTGTGTTCATAGGAAATAATGTGAAGTTTAGAAACACTAATTTTTTAGTGTTAAAAAGCACTTCTCAAATGCAAATACTGCCAGATAGTTCTCTATTTCTTAATAATGTAAAACACACCACAAATCAGAGTTTGGCCTTTTCATAAAAATATATGTGGGTACCTATAGAAGTACTGACACTATTTACTGGAGGTTAACAGCACTGGAAAAATCCTTACAGTAAGCTTTATTAAAAGTATCATAAACAAGGAAAATATAAGACCATAAGAACTTGAAGAAGTTACTGAAGAGAGTTTCTAAAGGTTTAGTTTTCAGGTATTTTTAATTCAATTTTTCCTATTAAAAATGTACCTGGTATAGTAGACAGACAAAAAAATATATAATCTCAAAGTCAGTAGCATTATGGAAATATGAAGAGAAAGAAATAAGTAAAAGTAATTGCAATCTCTTAGAGCTCTTGGGAAAATATACCTTAGCATATAAAAGTGGGTAAATGACTGGAAAAAGATGAAATCTGAAAGAGTTCCAGTAATTTTGAATATGAAAGCATCAAGTTTTGATCAAAACACCAGCAGAGATCCTGGCAGGATGATGACAAGAAAAAGATGTGTGCTTCCTTTGCAGGTGCTAAATAGCTAAATTAACTACTGTATGAATAACTTATATACAATTTACCCAGAATGCAGAAAGCAATTCCAAAAACAACAACAACAACAACAACAACAACAACAACAACAGCTAATTCTCCTCTTAAAGCTAGTAAAAAATGACACAGAAGAAGTGGTTTCTTTAGCAGGACTCCAATCATCAATGACTACCACTTCAGGTTTGGGTAGAGGCTGGGAAGAGAAGGAAAGAAAACAGACACTGGCAAGACCTAGGAAGAAAAGTCTGGGAAGACTCTGGAATGCTTAGTATGCACCAGAAGTTTAAAGAGCTAGCTGTGCTCATCTTATTATTTTAGCTTTTATGTACATATCTTTAGAAGGCTGAATAAAATGGCCATTGGCAGTTACATCCTTTGTATTTTTAAAAGGTTAGCAAGAAGTATTCTAAGACTTTTTAGATAGATGCATGTATTTCAAAATAAAAATTTCACACAATCTTTTTAAAAACTACCTGGGTGACCCAGTTGGTTAAGTGTCTGACTCTTGATTGAAGTTCAGGTCATGATCTCAGGATTGTGAGATCGAGCCCCAGTGTGGAGCCTGCTTAAGATATTCTCTCTCTCTCTCTCTCTCTCTCTCTCTCTCTCTCTCTCTCTCCTTCCACTCACCTCTCCCTATCTATAAATAAATAAATGAATGAATAAATAAATAAAAGCTTATAGATAAATTAGGTAAAAAGAAGGTAACATACAAAGTAATTAATGCTTATAAAAAATTTTCCTTCATGCTAAATTAATATAAAAAAAAATCAGTGGAGGGATCCCTGGGTGGCGCAGCGGTTTGGCGCCTGCCTTTGGCCCAGGGCGCGATCCTGGAGACCCGGGATCGAATCCCACATCGGGCTCCCGGTGCATGGAGTCTGCTTCTCCCTCTGCCTGTGTTTCTGCCTCTCTCTCTCTCTCTCTGTGACTATCATAAATAAATAAAAATTTAAAAAAAAATCAGTGGATAACACTGAGTTTTTTGATAGATGCCACAGGGCCATGCCACTCTACACAGAAGCTGCGATTGTATTCATATTTTATCACCCATCTATAGCAGGGTACAAAGTCCACTAAAAATGGTCAAGAGTTAAGTATTGTGGGGAAATATGAAGGAAGAGTGGTATACTTTTACGGAAGGCCACAATCCCCAGGTTTTCATCAGTATATCTGGAGTTCTGAAAAATTTAGAAATACATAACTAACTCTTTAGACTTTCATATGTAATTCTACTGGGTTCTAATAGCTGAAGAAAAGTTGACACAAAAGTCACATCACATAATTGCCCAGTCTTTTTAAAAATGATATTTCTACATTAAGTGTGTAACTTTTTTACATTCCTATTCTTCTACTTTAATCTAAAAAAAAAATCTGATTTTATGCTATAGTGGTTCAAACAGCTCAGTGTAAATAACCAATACACATGGATGTTCTAAGTGTATCACACACTGTCACCTTTCCATTCTCTACACTTGGCACTTAAACTATTACCCCACCTCTCTAATCTAGAGTTCTGTCTCCTATTTTAGCCTCGCAGAATCCATAAGAACCACCTTTTAAATGATTAACTAAATTCTACTTTCTCAAAGGAGGTTTCCATGATCCCTAGTTGGAAGTCATTTCTCTTTATTCTGAAAGCCCAAAGCTTTTTATACGCAACTAACTCTACTGTAGTCTGAACATGCTTGCCCTCCCTCCCATGATTCTCATTCCATATGTGCTGCTGAGAAGGAACTCTGCAGGTAGAATTAAATTTATTAATCAGTTGACCTTAATACAGGATGATCATCCTTGATCATTTAGGTGGGCCCAATTTCATTTTACAAGCCCTCCAAAATATAAGAGGAAGGCAGAACAGTCACTCGGGAGATGTGCCAAAAAGAAGAGCAGAGGAAATATGAAGCAGAAGGGAGGTCAGAGAGACATGAAGAAGGAGAAGAACTTGGGCCATCATTGCTGGGTGTGAAGATGAGAAAAGGCACCAGAAGCCAAGGAATGTGGCTGGCTTCTAAAAGCTGAGAATGACCACTAGCCAACATCCAACAAGGAAATGAGGACCTCAGTTCTATAACCACATGGAACTGATTTCTGCCAACAGCCTATATGAGCTTGAAAATGGATTTACCCTCAGAGCTTTCAGAAAGAGTAAATTTGTCTACACCTTGACTTGGTTTTGTGAGATGTGGAGCATAAAAATCCAGGTCAACCCAAACCTGTGACCTACAAATCAGTAAGAAAATCAGTCTGTGTTGTTTTAAGCTGCAGAGTTTATGGTAATTTGTTACAAGAGCAATAGAAAACTAACATGTTTGCTTTTGCACTTTATCCTACTCAAGAAACCTTCATATCTCCTAGGACATCAGAAATGTCTGAGGAGCTTTTAAAAATGCAGATGGACCCAGAGACTTGAAATTGATGAGGAGGGGAGAACTGGGAGAAGACATCAAGATTTTATTTACAGCTCCACAAGTGACATTTTCCCCAACACTTTTTTTTTAATATTAGCATCACCAGAGAAAGTTCCTCCTGCATGCCCATTCCTAAGATATTCCCACTCTCACAACCTCAGACTTTTTTTTATTCACCATAGGTCAGCTTTGTTTATAATAGAACTTCATACATCATATAACCATGCATTGCATACATTTGTTTATAAAGCTTTTTTCATTCATGAACACCACACTACGTGCCATAGTTCATCCATTCATCTGTTAACAGACTTTTGGGTTGTTACCAGTTTAGAACTATTATGAATAAGGTTGCTAACAAGTATTTTTGCGACATAGGCTTTCATTTATCTAGAATTGCTAAATCATAGGATAAATGTATGTTTAGTTTCATAAGAAAGTTCAAGACCTTACTTCAAAGAGTCTATACCATTTAATACTTTCCACCTAAGTAAGAATACAGTAGTTGCCTATTATTTCTCCTCTCACCTCAAATGATTTTAATGTGTAGACAGAGTTGTGAACTACTATATTATATTAAAAATTCCTTCAAGGCAAGATGCATGTCTCACTCATCTCTGCTTTCCCCAATATATTTAGCACAGTCTTTACCAAAGCAGAAACTCATGAATCCTACCAAATTTCATCTTTTTTTAAAAAGATTTACTTATTTATTCATGAGAGACACAGAAAGAGAAAGAAGGCAGAGACATAGGCAGAGGGAAAAGCAGGCTCCCTGCAGGGAGCCTGATGTGGGACTCGATCCTAGTCCCCGGGATCATGCCCTGAGCCAAAGGCAGATGCTCAACCGCTGAGCTACCTAGGCATCCCTCAAATTTCATTTTAATCCAGTTTTTTATTACTTTTGTCATACATGGCAAACCTATTAAGTATGCCTTTTCTACCTAACCACAATTAGTGTATAATTTTGAGTAAAGCATTTCATAATCTGTATAATCATCGGTCCAAAATTTGTTTTCCCTAACAAATTCTGAGCTCTATGAGGGCATAATCTGTATCTGTCTTATTTAGGGGCTGCACCCCAGAATCTAACAGAGATTGGCCCATAGCAGGACCTCAATGAACGAACAACAAGTGTTGGGGAAAGAAAAACTCTTCCTGCTAAGTACTTTGTGTGTTTATTTAAATCAAAACAACAAGGCACAAATCTCTACTCTCGGAGGGTCCTAAGTTTATAGGCTCTTAATATTTGGGGACCAAAGATCCTTCTGCAATCTGATTAAAAATATAGTTTTTCATACTTAATATTAAATAATAATTTAGTATTTAATAATAATTTAATATTTATGGATCCCCTTGCTCTCAAAAAAAAAAAAGATGGAATTATATATACACACACACATTCACAATTCTGCATACAATGTCAAGTTGTTCACATGATGCTCACAAAGCCAATTCATGGTCAGAAATCACTGCAAAGTGTTTTATGTAAAACTACTTTCTTTCACAAGTATTTGTTGAATACCTGATTTGTCCTGGAATTACACTAGGTATTAAGATACTGTGACCAATAAGACACAGTCTCCGCCCTTAAGAATAGGGTGAGAGAAAACAAAAGCAAAAATGAACTATTGGGACTTCAACAGGATAAAAAGCTTTTACACAGCAAAAGAAACAACCAATAAGACTAATAGGCAACCTATGGGATGGGAGAGATATTTGCAAATGACATATCAGATAAAGGGCTAGTATCCAAGATCTATAAAAAACTTGTCAAACTCAATACCCAAAAAGTCCAGTCAAGAAATGGGCAGAAGATATGAACAGACATTTTCCCAAAAAAGACAAACAAATGGCCAACAGACACATGAAAAAATGCTCAACATCACTTGGCATCAGGGAAATACAATTGCAAACCACAATTAGATACCACCTCACACCTGTCAGAATGGATAAAACAATTCAGGAAACAATAGATGTTGGCAAGGATGTGGAGAAAGGGGAACCCTCTTACACTGTTGGTGGGAATGCAAGCTGGTGTAGCCACTCCTGAAAATACAGAGGTTCCCCAAAAAAGTTAAATATAGAACTACCTTATGATCCAGCAATTTAACTATTGGATATTTATCCAAAGGATACACACACACAGTGATTCGAAGGGGCACTTGCACCCCAGTGTTTATAGCAGTAATGTCCACAATAGCCAAACTATGGAAAGAGCCCAGATGCCAACAGATGAATAGATAAGATTTCACTCATAAGTGGGGTTTAGGAAACGAAACAGATGAACACAGGGGAGGGGAAGAAAAAATAGAAATAAGATAAAAACAGAGAGGGATGACTGGGTGGCTCAGAGGTTTAGTGCCTGCTTTCGGCCTGGGGCATGATCCTGGAGTTCCGGGATCAAGTCCCACATTGGGCTCCCTGCATGGAGCCTGCTTCTCTCTCTGCCTATGTCTTTGCATCCCTCTCTCTCTCTGTGTCTCTCATGAATAAATAAATAAAATCTTAAAAAAAAAAAAAAGACACAGAGAGAGGCAAACCAGAAGAGACTCAACTATTTGGAATAAACTGAGAGTCACTGGAGGGGAGGTGGGTAGCGGGATGGTCTAGATGGGTGATGGGCATTAAGGAGGACACTTGATATAATGAGCACTGGGTGTTATATGCAACTGATGAATCACTAAATTCTACCCCTGAAACTCATAATATGCTATATGTTAACTACATTGAATTTAAATAAAATTAAAAAAAAAAAGAATAGGGTCAGGGAAATGAATAAAGAATATGTCACACACACACACTGGAATATTACACAGCCATAAAAATGACAGCATACCATTTGATACAATATGGACCTAGAAAGTATTATGCTAAATGAAATAAGCCAGGAAGAGAAAGATAAACACTCGTTTATCACTCGTGTGATATGATTTCACTCGTGTGGAATGATTTCACTCGTGTGGAATTTAAGAAACAAAACGAATGAACAAAGTGGGGGGCGGAGACAAATAAAAAAACAGATTCTTAACTATACAGAATATTCAGATGGTTACCAGAGGGAAGGAGAGGGGATGGGATGGGTGAGTTAGGTGAAGAGCATTAAGAATACATTTATCTTGATGAGCACTGAGTAATATACAGAACTGCTGAATCACTATATTATACACCCGAACTAATATAACACTGTACGATAACTACACTGGAATTAAAATTAAAAAATGAATACATAAACAAAAAGAATCAGAACTATAAATACAGAAAACTAACTGATGGATGCCAGAGAGGAGAAGGGTGCAGGGTTGGGCAAAATGGGTGAGAGGGAGAGGAATAAGCAAGCCACAGGAATAAAAAGCAGAACATAAGGAATACAGTCCAGAATATTATAATACCAACATAATGGGTCAGATGATAGATATACTTGTGGTGAACATACCACAACACATAATCTTGTCAAATCACTAAACTGTACGCTTGAAATTAATGTAACATTGTGTGTCAACTATACTCAATTTTTTAAAAAAGGGCCAAGGAGGTCATACACAAGCAACAAGCCATATCATCTAATAAAAATTCAGATACTCTCAAAATCCATAACTCTTTTCAAATATGCCTTTCTTTGGTGAAGTCTACAACATATGACAACCTGAAATGCAAACAACCCTTCAAGGTAATATTTTAGGTACACAGATTCGTCTTTGATTTATGTTTCTACAAGTGAAAGAAAACAAAAGAAAAAGAAGTCAAAACAAAATTTATCTATGTTGCATTCTTAAGGAATAATTGCTTTTGATTGCTTCTAGAATTAAGTAACCACCAGGTAAAATGACTTGCCTAGGATTAAGTACTGACTTCCCTTAATGGTGTTCTTTAAATGGCAGTGTATTGAAATGAACATAGTAATTCATTTACATGAAACCATCAGAATTTTCAACAGGTAGCTGAGATGATGAGGGAGAAGTGCAGGAATGTCTACTGGTCAACAGTAAAGCTGTGTACCTACATCATACTAGAAACACTTCCTTGTGAAGTGTGGGAAAATGCTATTTCATGTTTTTTTCTGAAAAAGCAGCATTACAGCACAATAACTATACTTCAATCTATGACAAGTCTGAGGGAAGGGTAAATGTTACAATTACTAAAATAAAAAGCTTTAAATTAACAACAAAAAATCCAACATTGACAGGGAATGGAGTTCATAAATGAGTAGAGAAATGAATTATTCTACAATACTGGATTTTCTGATGTCAGCTAATTTCTTTAAATACCAAAATCTTTATAAAATAGTTTTGTTGGCAATCTTTCCAAATCTATTTCACACTGTCTCCTTAAACTAAAGTTTAATGCAACATTTTTGACAACTCATTAAATAGAACCATTTCTTTGATGTGCCATATAATATAAAATAATGTAATTAAATATAACTTCTCTGAGAAGTTACTTGACTACATAGATTTCCTATCCTTTGTCAAAACAACTCCAGCTGTTCCATTTGGAGACCCAGAGCTTTTTACGGTTTCATTTCCTTGTCACCTCATTATCACATCACTTCTTGCTAAGGTCCATAGAGCTAACAGCACTCACTCCAGCTTCATCCTTCCAATTCATGGCTAACTGGGAAAATAACAAAATTAAGTTAAATTTTCAAATAAAAAATTTAAATGAAGACCTAAATACTTGTGTTTTATGAAGTATGTTTATGAAAAACTAATTGGATATGGCTATTACTTTGTCAGTAAAGAGCTGGTTGAGATTGGCAAGTGCCCCAGCCAGCTCATAGACTGAAGCAGTCGTTTGTGTATCAAGTATCCACCTGTGTCTGCATGTCCATTTGCTTAGGATACACCAAGGAAGGGAGATAAGGATGAAAATTTTGAAGTAAAAATTGTGGTTTTTATTCAAAATAGGCCACAAATGCGGGCCTGAGTAAAATATTAAGGTCTGTTACACAGACACTGTAACACTCATTTCTTCTGGCTGTTTAGAGGTCTTATTTTAACTTTGTGTTTTCAATTTTCTGAGTCTTTTTCAGACAATTGACCTTTACATGAGTAAAACATCAATACAACCACAAAAATTGTTTATGGCATTTTTATTGTACAGCTAAAAATGCCTTTCTATTAAAATTTGTTTCATTGTATCCTTAATGGATAGGTAAGCATTGTACTTAGAATACGTATTTGCTGACAATTCATTTACATTTGATTGCAGACCTGTTTAAAAAAAAAAAAAGCACATCACTCCTAAGGAACCCATCCCCATGTGGTGTATCATAAGCAAAAGGACAATGGTTTAAATTCACAGTGTGACTCATGACATTCATACTAATAT
This sequence comes from Canis lupus baileyi, assembly GCF_048164855.1. Taxonomy (NCBI): domain Eukaryota; kingdom Metazoa; phylum Chordata; class Mammalia; order Carnivora; family Canidae; genus Canis; species Canis lupus. Next base: position 40,157,578 of record NC_132852.1, on the reverse strand, counting down.
CATATGTTCATACTTGAGTGAAAGGAGCAGCAACCTGGACAGATTATGCTATGATGTTTTAAAAAATCTCCAAACATACAATTTAACTTCCATAGAGACATCTGAATATGAAATTCTGTAGCACTCCTTCATGATCAAATTAAAAATAGAATCTCTGTGGGAATCATTAATATTCCATTAAAATACCCATAATGATTACTATCTTGCTACTCAAACTTCTTTCCTTTCTTTTTTCCTTTTTTTTTTTTTTTTTTTGGTTAAAAAATCTGTTCGTACTCTTTAAGTAGCATCTGTTCTGCCAAAATGTTCTACCAGACTTCTTTTTGGTAGATTTTTAAAAAAAGATTTTATTTATTAATTTATAAGAGACACAGAGAGAGAGGAAGAGACACAGGCAGAGGGAGAAGCAGGCTCCCTGTGGGGATCCCGATGCAGGACTTGACCCCAGGACTCCAGGATCACGAACAGAGCCAAAGGCAGATTCTGCTCAACCACTGAGACACCCAGGTGTCCCTTGGTAATTTTTTTTTTTTTGGTAATTTTTTTTTTTTAAGCATGAACGTGATTTGTGGATTTTCAGCTACTTCAAAGTATTATCCTCATTACAGTTACCATGTTTCATTCAAGGTCTGAACCATATGAAAAAGCAGCATCATTATTCAGTCCGTGACGAGCACAGGACTGACAGCAAAGCATGTTTCTAGATCTCCATGGGGAAAGCAGAAGGAGAAACACACCACGAACCTTTCATCACAACTCAGCTTGATTCATTTTACTGAAAAAAAGCAGTAATCTTTATTTTAAACAAGAACCTTTAGAGCTTTTCTCTGAAAAAGCTTGCTAACATAGCTTTTCTCTTTAAAAGCTATCCTGCTTATACCAGGATAAGTATCCAAGCCCTTTTCCTCCATAGATACTGTTGCTACCAGGTTTCCATGACCTTCTCTCTAAGAGAACTCACCTACTCTAGGCAACAGTAGATGCTCTTTTTTTAGCTACACTTAAATACCACCCATAAGTTCCTATTTTCAACTACATACTCCGAATATAACTCAGATCAAGTATTTTTGAGAATCCACTTCAAGCTTTTCATTTATAAAAAGTTCAGACTTTTTTCTGACTGCAGCCTGTTTCTTCCTCTCATGTAATTCTTTAGGACTAAGCCTTTGAGAATGCTGCTACAACAAAAGTGATTTTCCTGGATTTAACTCTGAACTTTCACTATTAGGTACACACTTGTTTGTCTAAACCAATAAATGCAATATGAAGGATAAAACTTGATATGATTTGAGTTTACAAAGAGGAAAATGATGTTCAGAATGCTTCCAATATTTAGATTGAAAGGTACCTTAAAGATTATTTGTAAGATTTTTCCAATGTATCTGCCATGGAATATTTAGATCAAAAAATATGAGCACAACAGAAGACCAGAGCAAGAAGTTCAGGTCCGGGTGGCAAGTGGTGGTGACAGAACAGGAGTAGGCCTTAGACATGATGGGCTAAAGGAGACCAAACAGATTATGGGCACAGCCCAAATATCTTATTTTACAAAGAAGAAACTAAGGCACAAAGAGTTGAAATAACACCGAGGGTCCATCATCAGTCATTGGCAGCTAAGACAGGCTCTGAGCCAGTGACCTCCACAACCCAGTCACAAAAACTATAGTAGTAGAAAAAACAAGGAAGCTAACATTTATGAACATTTGAATGCATTTTAGATCACATAATGCTAGCCACTGAACACACATCATCTTACTTAATCCTCAAAATGACTCCTGGAGGAAAGTAGTATTATCCATGTTATACATGAGGAAACTGAAAAAAGTTAATCAGGTAAAATATTGGGCTTGCTTTCCAGATCTGATACTATTCACTTCAAATGGCCACAAAGCCTACCATGACATTCAGCCTAATAGGTCAAACATTAACTCAGAAAAAAAATTATGGTTGTTCTACCTTTTATTGCTCTTCCATTCCACGCAGATTAGAATGCAGGTGATATAAGAGGTGGCAGATAGGCAATTCAGGGTAACAATTTAGCAAGAGAAACTCTAATGATAAACTTGAAATAATAAAATAGTATATTTTTCTCAATACTGTCAATTACCCCTCTCCACATCACTATTCCTTCTCTCATGGGCAGATCATTTCTTTATCATCTTTTCCATTTCTATTTCCACATCTTCTCAAAAAATCTCTACACTCTCTGGAGTAATCATAAAGGTAGATTTACATGACTTTCCAGCTTTCAACTCTTCAAAATAATTCCCATTGCCTTTTTCTTAATATGCCATTGTTTCTAATGCTGCTACACAGTTATACCTATCCTGTTGATATTTGGTAATTTATTTTTATTTTTTTATTTTTAAAATATTTTATTTATTTATTCATGAGAGACACAGAGAGGCCGAGACGTAGGCAGAAGGAACAGCAGACTCCCTACAGGGAGCCTGATGAGGGACTCGATCCCAGGACCCTGGGATCACCACCTGAGCCAAACACAGATGTTCATCCACTGAGCCACCCACTCAACCACTGAGCCACCCAGGCACCCTGATATTTGTTATTTTTTTTTAAGATTTTATTTATTTATTCATGAGTGACAAACAGAGAGAGAGGCAGAGACATGAAACTTGATCCTGGACCCCAGGATCATGCCCGAGCCAAAGGCAGATGCTCAACCGCTGGGCCACGCAGGTGTCCTGATATTTGGTATTTTAAAAGCAAGAGCCAAGAGTGGTAAAATTTCATTAAGCTGATTTTTATATGATTCCTAAATCTCTGGCTGAGTGGAGAGAACAGCCTCATTTGCCTTATTTTTTTTTTTTAAGTGAGCCTTTTCTTCATGAAAGTTTTATTGAGATAATTTCAGATCTGCATATAGTTGTTAGAAATAATAGATTTCTTATACCTTTTACCCAGTTCTCTCCAATGGTAACATTTGCAAAACCACAGTATAATATCACAACCAGAGTACTGACATTAACAAAATCCGATCTTAGATTTTTGTCTTCAGTGATAATATTTGAAGAGAAGATGAAAGCAAAAGTGATGTGTGCAAGGGGGAGTGCGGGATGTTGCTTAAGGTCAGTTTTGGGCTAAAAGAAAAGAAGGGCAATTTTAGGTGTTAAATTTTCAACCCTCTCCCTGGCTGAAAGGGTTAAATTAGATAGAAGCCTGGGAGTGAAGTGGCCTGGATTTGCTCTTTTTTTAAGAAGAATTCTTACAGCTCTTCCTTCATGTCACACTGTGTGAAGCAGGTCCTTTTCAGGGATTGAGATCACAGAAAAATCACTGATCTCTAAGTCTAACTGCTGACTGATTTTTGTTTGTTTACCCTTAAATACAACTGTAACTGATTGAAAAGCCTAATGGTTATCAACCTTCACAGGATATTTCCTAATCATATTTCTTCCTTGTCCAATAAGACAGATTAATCTTTATTTAAAATGTATTTTTCACCCCAAAGAGTCAAAGCAATCTCTAAAAAGTAAAGCAAAGTGGAAGGCATCACAATTCTGAACTTCAAGTTTTATTACAAAGGTGTAGTGATCAAGACACTATGGTACTGGCATAAAAAATAAGCAAAAAGATTAATGGAACAGAATAGAAAACCCAGAAATGAACCCACAACTATATGGCCAACTAACATTGACAAAGCAGGAAAGAAGATCCAATGGAAAAAAAAGGACAGTTTCTTCAACAAATAGTGTTAGGAAAACTGGACAGCAATATACAGAAGAATGAAACTGGACCACCTTACACAAAAAGGAATTCACAATGGATGAAAGACCTAAATGTGAGAGAGGAAACCATCAAAATCCAAAAGAACACAGGCAATAACCTCTTTGACATTGGCTATAGCAGCTTCTTACTAGATATGTCTCCTGAGGTAAGGGAAACAAAAGCAAAAATAAACTACTGGGATAGGACTTCATCAAGATACAAAGCTTCTGCACAGTGAAGGAACAACAACAACAAAAAAACTCAAAGGCAGTCTACGGAATGGGAGAAGATATTTACAAATGACATATACGATAAAGGGTTGGTATCCAAAATATATAAAGAACTTATCAAACTCAATATCCAAAAAAACAAATAATCCAGTTAAAAAATGGACAGAAGACATGGACAGACACTTTTCCAGAGCCAACTTATAGATGGCTAACAGACACATCACTCAGCATCAGGGAAATACAAATCAAAACTACAATGAGCTACCTCCTCACACCTGTCAGAATGGCTAAAATTAACAAAACAGGAAACAGGTGTTGGCAAGGATGCAGAGAAAGGGGAATCCTCTTGCACTGTTGGTGGGAATGCAAACTAGTGCAGCCACTCTGGAAAACAGTGTGGAGGTTCCTCAAAAAGTTCAAAACAGAATACCTTACAGTCCACCAATTGCACTACCAGGTATTTACACAAGGGATACAAAAATACTGATTTGAAGGGATACATGCACCCCGATGTTCATTGCTGCATTATCGACAATAGCCAAATTATGGAAAGAGCCGAAATGTGCATCGACTGATGAATGGATATAGATGTGGTCAAATATTATATATATATACTTACACATGCAACAGAATATTACTTAGCCATCAAAAAATGAAATCTTATCATTTGCAACCATGTGCATAGATCTAGAGCATCTTACGCTAAGCTAAATAAGTCAGTCAAAGAAAGACAAATACTATATAATTTCACTCATATGTGGAACTTAAGAAACAAAACAGATGAACATGTGGTAAGAGGAAGAGAGGCAAACCAGAAAACAGACTCTTAACTTTTAGAGAACAAAGCATTACTGGAGGGGAGGTGGGCAGGTGAATGGATTAAAAGGCTGATGGGTATTAAGGAGCGCACTTGTGGGGGATCCCTGGGTGGCTCAGCGGTTTAGCGCCTGCCTTCGGCCCAGGGTGTGATCCTGGAGTCCCAGGATCCAGTCCCACAACAGGCTCCTTGCGTGGAGCCTGCTTGTGTCTCTGTCTCTGTCTCTCTGTCTGTCTCTCAAATAAATAAATAAAATTAAAAAAAAAAAAGGAGGTACTTGTGATAAGTTTGGGTGTTGCATGTAAGTGATGAATCACTGGACTCTACACCTGCAACTAGTATTAAGTTGTATGTTAACTGGACTTTAAAAACTTGAAAAAAAATTAACTCTTTTTTTTTTTTTTGCTGACCTTTTAAGTATATCTGTTTAAATGATACCCTTCTGGCTAATTTCTCCATCATTTTCACAAATTATTTTTCCCTAATAATACCAAATAGGAAAACTGCATTTACAATAAAACATAATGCTTTCTTTCTTTTTTTAAAAAAATATTTTATTTATTATTTGTTTGAGACAGAGAGAGAGAAGGAGAGAGGCAGAGACACAGGCAGAGGAACTAGCAGGCTCCATGCAGGGAGCCCGACGCGGGACTCGATCCCAGGTCTCCAGGATCACGCCCTGGGCTGAAGGCAGCGCTAAACCGCTGAGTCACCCGGGCTGCCCGAACATAATGCTTTCAGCCAACTACCTATGTTAAGGATTATATATAGCAGCTTATATATTCTTAGAAATTTCTTATAAAAAAAGCTCACAGAAATTCTGTCTTTAGTGAAAGCTAAAGGAAAACAAGCACATCTGAATAAGAACTTTCATTGGGATTCTGAGCAATACAGTATGTAACCTTTTAATTCACTATGTTATTTACCATTCCACTTAATGGAATGATGCATATAAATCCCACTAAGCCAGGCATACTGATTAACATTCTGTCAATTTAATTTAATTGCCACTCCCCCCTACCCTGCAATCTTCACACACACACACACACACACTCTCTCTCTCTCTCTCTCTCTTTCTCTCTCAAACACTTTTCACCAGTAACTACATCCCTGAGAGAGTGAAAACTTTTGGTTTTCCCTCACTGGAATGCAAGTTAATATAATGTTAATAAATTCTCAACATGCAAGTAATTTCTACCCCCAAAATTAAAATTTCAGATATTCTAAAGTCAAACATCTAATCATAACCAGGAGCCTGAAAGGATGGCATGTTATTGACTTGCCCAAGCAAGATTTATTTACCTTGCTTTTTTTTTATTTCCAGTGACACTGCCTTGTAACCAGAGCTATTATTAAAGCTATTTGTGTACATAAGCAGATTTAAAAGGAGTTATGTTTCAAAACCTCTGCAAAATGTATTCAGTTTTTTTTAGTTGTATTAGAATCATTTTGAAAGTTGTGGGTGGTTTGTTGTTTCTACTCTCTCATCATTAAGATGGTATAAAAGTTCTTAAGACATTTTTTTAGATAATTTTTTTCTAATTTCCTTTGGCACCTATTGAATTCAACTGCTGCTCAAGAAAAAAGAAACTTAAAACCTAACTATGACAAGGATAAAAATATTAAGAATGTTACTTGAGTATCACATGGTAGGTGGCAATAAGAAAGTTGAGTTAGAAAACAACCAGGGTTTCATGTTTCATTGCCAAAATCTTGAATCTTGAATCTGAATCTCCCCAAAATAAAATTATGCAGACAATAACTTACCTTCCATCCTATATGTTTACATGACACTTTTCTTCGGCTCTTTTTGCCTTATTTCCCATTGCTTCTTTCATGCTTTCATGTAAATATATTTTGAAATGGCTACTTTCCCTCTAAATATACTATAACTGGTGGCCATCTCCCAAAGTTCCTGTGTTTCCCCCTATATGTAATGAGAAATGAAGGATTATCAACTGCCAGGGTTAGAAATGGAAAGCAGAATGAAGATAAAAATGTAGCTCTTCTGTTAAAACCAAGAATAGAGATTTATAGGAAACTCAGAAGATATAAAACTTACAGAACAGTTTAAGACCAAACTTAAACTGGTCCTGGAATCCTGATGAACCTTTGAGGAAGCAAATTAGTTCCTGTCCCCTTTGATGATCCCAAATAATCCTGGGATATTAATGGAGATGTGAATTATTTGAAGTGGTGAAAAATACTGGGGAAAAAAGAAAGGTTGCTAGATGTCCAACTGCTCTCTTATATTTTCTCCAAATAGTCCTAGGTAAGAAAGCTCAGGACCTCCAATCTTGCAACTTCAAAGATCCAAACCAAATATCACATATAAAAGTGTGGCAAGAGGGATAAGATCTAGGAGAAATCGCTTATTGTTAACAAGGTAAAAAGGCAAGGAAAACATATTGCTAACCAAGGTTCATTTTCAGGTGCCTCCACGATGATAAGACAGACTTTACGGAACAAATGTATCCTGCAGAAAATTTTGATGGCCATTCTTTGGAATCAACAAGTCTCCGGAAAGAAAGGAAGCTATAAATGATAAGGGTTAAAAATCTTACCACAGAAAGAGGAAATATTCAAGGTCAAGGTCACAGATGGCCCATTTAAAAGAGCAAGAGAATGTGTATGCTTAGGCTAAAAAAGGATGGGTAACAGAGGTCTTGTGAATTAATGCTAATCCCACGTGGCCTAGTACTTGTAAAACACCTAAGATCCAAACCCTAAAGGGATGCAGGCCCTTTCCAGTCCACTTCAAGCTAGGTTAAGAATAAAATAATATTAAAAATAAAAAGCTATGACAGCTAACACATACAGCATTTATTACATGCTAGAACTCTAAAGGCTTTATGTGTTAATTCATTCAATTATTAAAACTGATGAGGTGGGTACTAATAAAATCACCCATTTCGCAGATGAGGAAATCAAGAGACAAAGTTTCAGTGAATTTGCTTACAATCCCTAAACTAATAAGAGAGGGGAACTGGGATTAGAACCCAGTCAGAATAGCTTCCAAGTCATAGTCATAATCACCACACTACAGTGTCTCTCAAAAAGTTCAGTCTCCAACCCAGAGCTGGCCCACATTTACATTTTCATCCTTCTCTATTCGTGTATGTAAGAGTTTTATTACTTATTATAAAATCTTAGGAATGTCTTATTGAGTCTATCAGAACTCAAAGCAGAGCCTCCCTTCCCCCTTCTCTTCCACATCGTCCCTCCAGGATGTTTAAGCACAAACCACATCCAAGTAGTGCGATGGGCAGTCCCTATGCAAGCCATAAAACACGCCAGATTGTTTGGCATATTTCGTTAAATGAATTGCTATCCTGGTTTGGTGAAATAATAGAGAAAGGTACTTATGACAGAGATCATTAATGTTTATGGGTGGGAAAGGTGGGAAATGAAATACAATAATAATCTAACTAAAAAACAAAATAAGTCTACTATTACAATGGTACCTATGTTTCAAAGGCCTCTCTCAAACATCACATCCTCCCAGCCAGATGACAGCTTTAAAGAACCTAAATAATATTCTGTAACTGGTTGTCTTTTTAGTATTCAACTAATTCTACTTTACAATATAGGCATCTAGAATGTATACTCAAAGCAACTTGTGGGAGAAACATTCTTATTTGCACTAAGCACTCATTTATCTCTTAGGTCATCAGGTCAAAAGGGACACTGCAGTGGAACTGAAAATTATTTAAAAAAGCACAAAGTAGCATCTATCCCTTTCACAAAGTCTAAGGCAAAATTAAAGCAAAATATTAAATAACTGAAGTCTCCAAAGTGAAGGCTTGAAAAAAATTTCTCATCTTTCATACTTTTAAATACATTAAAGTTTATCTTTTTTGATAACCATTTCTGTTGAGAACAAGTAGAATCAGTTTATATTTTAATTTTAATATGGAATAACTGTTCATTTTAAGGGAAAAAGAACCACCCATCTTTCTTAGTGATTTGTGAGGAAAGGTGCCCAATTAGTTCCAGCATGTTTTCCAAATCTACAATACCCAATGAAAGCAAAGGGCCTTCACTAAGTATTTCCTATGACCCAACCACACTGACAATAGACATTAAGTGAAATATTACTGCCAGTCCAAAGAAATCTGAATAGACACAGATCCAAATGTTACTTTTGATCCAAAGAAACCTAAAAGTAATAGGATCTATATGTAGCAATGAAAGCCTCAGTTTAATCCATGTAACTCTAGGCATCTCACCTCATAAACTGATTGTACATGCCTGCAATTTTCAAGTTGGAGAGAGGGTAGAAGAAGACTGAGAGGGGTTAGGTTACTCAGAATCTGTAATGTAATATCAAACATTTTGTGTTTATCTGTGTGATGTGTCATTTTCCACAATAGTTCAAATCAACATTCCACTTAGTAATTTATCCCCGAAGAGAATCAAGAAACAGCCATTGAGAAAGAGAGTGAGGGAGAGAGTTTGAGAGAGAGAAGAGGAAAAAGAAGAAAGACAAAAAGAAGAGCACAAGAGAAAGGAAAAAGCAGAAACAGAACCAGAGGAGTAAGGGAGGGAAAAGAGGAGGAGGGAAGAGCCAGAGGGCAGGAAAGGAAAAAAGAACAGCCACATGGGAAAGAGAAATGAAACAAAAATGGTTTGAAGAAAACCTTTTCTAGATGGAATCTGCAGTAAAATCCAGATTCTTACTGAAATGGAACACTCCCCCATCTCAGGTGGGTGAGTGGCTGGAGTCTTTGCTATGAAAGGGAATCGGTATTTTACTTGACAGTTTCCATGCAAAAAACCACTGTCATTTTTCAGTGTCATTTCACTGTCATCTTCCTACAGTAAATAAAAGAGTTTAATAAATATTTTCCCCCCTGAGGTTTATAAACATGATCTCAATGGACAACTGTAACAATCATCCAGAAAATTCTCGGCAGAGTCAATCAAAGAACATATGTTTACCCAAGGTGAATGGCAGCCACTGGACTGTATGTTAACTATATTTGGTTTCAGACAGCTCATCAAACATGCTCTAAACCTGCCCAATAATTCATCCACAGTCATGCAGGTTACCACAAGCCTACCAATAGAATCTAAAAGCTTCACTATGAAAATTTTTCCTGCCAATTTCCATTTCTGACATAACTTGGTAAAAGCCTCACCAATCCTTATCTTAGAAAGACTGCATTATTTTCCAGGTTAATACCACTAAGCTGAAAAAAGGCTTATTAACATGTGTCTATAGTACATCTTCAATGGATATAAAGAATATATTTATTATGTCACAATCCAATACCGTTTCTCACTCAGAACCATAGCTTCAGCAATGGCAGCATTTGTCCTTTAAAGAAACAATTTAAAAAATACCTTCTTTATATAGTAACCTGAAGCTACTTTTCTTCCTGCTTTTTCCATAGTGTAATTTTTTAATGAGCTGCAATTAAAGTCAATAAAGAGAATCTCATAATACCATATTCTTGTGCCTTTTTTCACTTTCCATATATATATGTCTTTCAAAATACAGAACACTCTATATTTTATATGATTTAAAAAATATCATAAAACATAATAAAGGACTTATTTTCAACTGGTATTTTTTCCAGATCATACCATGATTCACGTGTCACCCTTAGAAAATTCAAAGGAATTGCCAAAGAAATCTACACATGTACAAAGATTTTAAAAAGGCTAGAATCAAACAAATCTGTAAAGCTCACATTGTCAACATACACATCTTATACTGAACTTCTAAAATACAACCATTATCAATCACTATTTTGTATTCACTTTAAGAAATGAATATCATCTCATTATACTGCTGTAGAATGTTATGAATTGTAAAGCTGATTTTTTTGCCTCCTTGAAAATAATCTGATGGGAACAACATGCTGATTGTTACCAATAATGAAGCTGACTACAAATAATTCGGACGTTCTACCATTACTCAGATTTCCAGAGACAACCTAAGTGGCTCTGTAACTAGGAACTGAATACAGCTTCCATTATAGAATGTAAATGCTTTTTTGTTTCCATAGTAAATAAACCTTTGTGATCTTTCTCAAGTTCTGGCAGTATGTTTACAAATAAAATAAAAACTACCCATTATTTGAATCACTATTAATTACAGTGTGAACTTTTAGCATTATTCATTGAAGGGTACTTGCAGACTGACACATTAGAGGTCCAATAGAAATATCATCAACAAAACCAAAAACCAAAACCAAAATGCTTAAGTGATCCTTGGTCTGTTTATTTTAGATTAAAAAATAAGCAGAAAAGATAAATATAAGCATATCTTTAAAAACAAATATTTCATTGCTCACTTTTAGTAGATCCTTGGAGAAATCACCACCCTCATTTACCCCTTGGAGGTTTGCAATGAACTCTTGGCAGGTCATCTTCTTTCCAATATTCTGGAATAGAGGCAAATGATACATTCTAATGACACACATACATGGAATCCTTAAAACCATATAATTAAGCAAAGCAAGACTGGATTTTTCAAAACATAAATGAATACACATGACCTGTATATGTGCATATATATCCACACATACATATAGTATAAACTTATATGCATAAGAAACAGATAACATTATGCTTTCAAAAGTCATTAAATATAAATAACAAATTATCCAAACCTTTATTTTAACCTAAGAAAACACCTGAAAAATCTATGCTATGTTCATATACAAATAAGGTCATTTTAATGAAAAATATGTATAAAATGACATTTCTGAGCTAAACTCTGATAGCCATTTATGAAATAAGCAAATAAATGGCTATCAGAGTTCCTACACATCGTCAAGAACTGTGAAGGATCTGAGATTTTAGCCCACTTTCAAGCTAACACAGTCTACCACAATCTCACATGTTGGCAGATGAAGTAAGATTCCTGAGTCAGAGGCACAGAAATTTATTACAGCAATAGGAGTAGCCAAGATACCAGCATTTTCTTGTTCCAGTTTCCTGGGTCCCAATTCTCACAGAATCTGAACATGGTCAGCAGATATGCATACACAGTGGGTTGTGACAAGGAAAGGAGCCCTATAATTTGGGAATCTGAATATCTTTAATGGACAGTAACCATGTCTATCAATTGCTTTTGCTCTAAAGGAAGAAACCAACTCCTATCATCCAAGGCTATAAGCAAACCTACCTATTGTTCTAAAGTCACTATATTTTCCAAAGTTGATCACTAGAGAAACAATTTTGAAAAAATAGACCAGAACAAAGGCAACCAAAGCTTCTGTTCACAAAATGTACCGAAATGCAGGAGACCCATGGAAAATTGTCTCCAAACACATTTCCAAGTTGATTTTAGAACAAGTTTAACCAAAAGAAGACTACATAAATAAACAAAATGAAAAACACTAGGAAATCTAAACTACAAAGAAAGAGAACATACAAATATGTTAGACTGAGAAAACTAATAAAACTCCTATGCCAGCTTCAGTAAACTAGTAAGAGCTTCCAGTCATGAAGGATTCAGAGGTTCAATATGAACATCAACAGAAGTTTGTCATGACTGCAGGAGAGGGATGTAGAACACACATGCACCAGCATGGGATCACTGGCAAAATGTGGTCCAAGCGAAATGAAGTGTACCAACATATGAATATCCTTGTACACAATATGCATACAAATAAAAGTATGTTCTGTGAGGCTTTTTCAGAAAAGACTAAGAGTGGGGTGGAACATTAATTTTCAAGTTGAGGAAAAATATTAAGGCTTTAAAAAGGATTCAAAGCCATGGGTAGTTTTAAGAGAGTATGTATACAAAACCTTAACTTCAAAAATACAGATCTGCCTGGGAACATATACATCAACATGCCTTAAAAGTAAGCACTTCCCACTCCTCCTCTCAAAACTGCTCTCTGCTTTATAACATGAAACAAATCATCAACCAATCTCATCTAATTAATTGTAGTCAAAGTGCTAAATAATTTTGTTAAAAACCTTGCCTCTTCCATCAGCGAAGAGGGCATGAAAGATTGGATGAATGCTTTAATAATGAAAACTGGCTTTGCCAATTATTTGGTAGATACTTCCCATAATTTAAGTAAATTAAACCTGCAGCCCTAGGTTCTGATGAAAATTTATTTAAAGCACAGAAACTTTAATAAAACATAGTATTTCAACCTTATATTGAAAAACAAAATTATTTCAACCTTCCAAATCCTTATCAAGTGTATCAGATCAAAAAAGGTACTTCAAGGTAAAAAGTAACAATGACTATTAAGTCATTTTGATATGACTTGACAAGGTCTTTCTGGTTAAGTTATGAAGACCTGAGAAAATGACTAAATAAGGACTACATAATAAATTCTTTCCCAAGCCAGTCAGTTTCCAATTCTCAAAATCAAAAGAGGACATGATTTAACCAACATTTAAAAATCAAAATTTTCTCTAACATGTGATCTGGTGAATTCGAATATTTGTAACATTATCCTTTGTAACAATTTTGTATTGTTCATAACAAAAATTTCTTGAATGATTTATATTTAAACTATTGTAGTATTATACTCGTGAGATATCAAAACTCTCATTTCAGTTTATACAGTTTTTGTTACAAATAAGTAGCAAATAATAATCAATAAAGGACTCCCAAGTATAAAAACATATTACATGAGAAAAAAAAACTATAGAAAAGTAGACAATTATGACTATTAGGAGAAAAAAAAGTGAAATAAAATAGTTGATTTTTTTATATGATGGAGTGTCCACTCACTATAATTTTTTACAAATACTAGTTTTATTGAAATATAATCTACATAACATTTATTCTTTTGAGTTATACAATTCAGTAACTTATTTATTTATTTGCTTGCTTGAGAGAGCAAGAGGGAAAGTGGCAGGGTTGGGGCAAATGGGGAGGGAGAGGGACAAGCAGACTGCACTGAGCATGCAACCCACCTCGGGGCTCAATCCCACAACCTTGAGATCATGACCTGAGCTGAAATCAAGAGTCTACTACTCAACTGACTAAGCCACCTAGGGGCCCCCAGAATTCTTAATTCAGTAATTCTTAATATATTAATAGAGTTGTACAGCCATCATTACTATCTATATTCAGAACATTTTCATCACCCTAAAAGACACCCCATATCCATTAGCAGTCAGTCTCATATTTCTCCTCTCAATCCCAGTACCGATCTCCTAACAACCACTAATCTTTTTATTCCCATGGATTTGCATCTAAATTAATGGAATCATATAAAATGTGGCCTTTTTTGACTGGCTTCTTTCATTTACCATATTCTTTTATTTATTTATTTATTTATTTTTTTAATTTCTATTTATTCATGATAGTCACAGAGAGAGAGAGAGAGAGAGAGAGAGAGAGGCAGAGACATAGGCCAAGGGAGAAGCAGGCTCCATGCACCGGGAGCCTGATGTGGGATTCGATCCCGGGTCTCCAGGATTGCGCCCTGGGCCAAAGGCAGGCGCCAAACCGCTGCGCCACCCAGGGATCCCTACCATATTCTTTTAAAGTCACATCTATATTTCAGCATTTTATTGCCAAATGACATTCCATTGTGTGAATATACCAAATTATCCATTCAGAATTGATGGCTTCTTGGACTAGTCTCACATTTTGGTTATTATGAATAATGTTGCTATAAATATTTTTGTTAAGTTTTTGTATAGACATATGTTTTCATTCCTATATATATAACTCACGAGTGGGTTTGCTAGGTCGTACAGTAACTGTTTAATCATTTGAGGAACTGTCAGAATTTTTTCTAAACAGACCACACCAGTTTACACCCTACTAGAGGTGTGAGTTTCAATTTCTCGACATCCATACCAACATTTATGTCCTTTTTATTTTAGCCATGTCTCATAGATATGAATTCCCATCTTGTGGTTCTAATTTGCAATTCCCTAATGACTAATGATGTTCAGTGCCCTTTCATGCACATATTGGCCATTTGTATATATTCTTTTTTTTTTAAAAAAAAAGATTTTATTTATTTATTCATGAGAGGCACAGAGAGAGAGAGAGAGATGCAGAGACACAGGCAAAGGGAGAAGCAGGCTCCATGCTGGGAACCTGACGTGGTACTCGATCCCACGTCTCCAGGATCACAACCTGGGCCAAAGGTGGCACTAAACTGCTGAGTCACCAGGGCTGCCCCATTTGTATATATTCTTTGAAGGAATGCCTACTCAAATCCTTTGCCCTTTTCTTGAGTCTTTTGCCTTTTATTGTTGAGTTGTAGGAGTTATTTATATATTCTGGATACAAAACTCCTTATCAGATATATACTTTGAAAATGTTTTCTCCCATTCTGTACTATCTTTTCTTGATAGTATTGTCTGAAGCACAAAAAGTTTTCATCTTGATGAAATCCAACTTATGTGTTTTTTTTCTTTTGCTGCTTGTGTTTTTATTGTCAAACGTAACAAATTATTGCCTAATCCAAAGTCAGAAAGATTTACTCCTATATTTTCTAAAAATGTTATATGGTTAGTTTTTATATTTAGATATTTAATCCATATTGCAATAATTTTTGTACAGGGTAGGAAATACAAATCTGAGTTCATTCTTTTCCATGTGGCTATCCACTTGTCCCAGCACCATTTGTTAAAAAGGCTGTTCTTTCTCGCACTGAATAATCTTGGCATCCTTGTTGAAACTCAACTGACTGTAAATATAAGGGGTATACTTATAAATTCTCAATTCTATTGTATTGACCTAGACATATGACTGGATGCCAGTTTAATACGGTCTTGATTCTTGTACCTTTGTTGTAAGTTGTTTTTGCCTTTGCACTTTACTATGGCTAAAAAATACACAGCAAAAAAAAAAAAAAATTGACCATCTTAAGCATACTTAAGTGTATATTGCAGTAGTGTTAAGTATATTCATATGGTTGTAAAACAAACTTCTAGAACTTTTGCAACTTGCAAATCTTAAACTCTATACCCATTAAAAGACAACTCCCCTTTCCCCATCTCCTGAGCCTCTGGTAACAATCATTCTACTTTCTTTCTGTTTCTCTGGATTTACTGCTTTAGATATTTTATGTAAGTGGAATCATAGAAAACTTCCTATATAGGTACATATATGTATGTATAAATGTATGTATATTTTTCAAGTGTACAGCTTCATATATAACGACATCTGCACACACTACCAAATGATCATCACAAGTTCAGTTACCATCTATCAGCATACAGTTACCACCATCACCATGCTCTACTTTATCCACTCCCCAGTTCCCTTACACTTAGGTAACCACTCACTACTCTATTTTCTCTAACTATGAGTTTGTTTTGTTTGTTCATTTATTTTCTTTCCATATATGAGGGAAATCACGCAGTATTTGTCTTTCCCCATCTGACTTATTTTGCTTAGGATAATATACTCAAGGTCCATCCATGTTGTTTCAAGTGGCAAGATTTCATTCTTTTTATGGCTAATATTGCATTATATATCACATCTTCTTTTTCCATTCATCTATTGATGGACACTTAGCCTGTTTCCAGATCTGGGCTATGAGAAAAGGGGGACATGCATCTTTTTCAGTGTTTTTGTATTCTTCAAAAATATGTTCAGAAGTAGAATAACTGGGTCATATGGTAGCTCTATTCTTAATTTCTTGAGGAATTTCCATAATGTTTATAATGTTTTCCATAGTGGCTACACCACTTTACAATCCTAACAGTGTATGAGGGTTCCCTTTCTCCTACACCCTATCAGACACTTACTTCTTGTCTTTCAATAATAGCCATTCTAACAGGTGTAACGTGATATTTCACTGTGGTTTTGATTTGCATTTCCAATAATCAGTGATGCTGAACTTTTGCCCAACCGTATGTCTTCTCTGGAGAAATGTCTATTCATATTGTCTGTCCATTCTTTAATGAGGTTATTTGGTTTTTGTTGAGTCCCTTATATATTTTGGATATTAACCCCTTATTGGATATATGGTTCACAAATATATTCTCGCATTCAGTAAATTGCCTTTTTGTTCTGATGATGGTTTTCCTTTTCAGAAGCTTTTTAGTTTCATATAGCCCCATTTTATTTTTGCTTTTGTTTCTCATTTTGGGTGTCAGATTCAAAAAGACATCACTACGATTGATGTCCAGGAGTTTCCTGTCTATGTTTTCTTCTACAAATTTTATGGTTACAGGTCTTATATTCAAGTCTTTAATTCATTTTGAGTAAATTATTGTGTATGGTATAAGATAGTGTGTGTAGTTTCATTATCTTGGATGTGGCTGTTCTGCACTCTTTATTGAAGAGACTATCCTTTCTCCATTGTATGTTCTTGGTTTCTTTTTTGTAGTTTAATTGTCCATGTATGGATTTATTTTGGGGCTCTCATTTCATTCTGCTGATCTATGAGTCTATTTTTATACCAATGACATACTTTTTAATTATTACAGCTTTCTATTATGGTTTGAAGTCAAGTAGCATGATATCTACAGCTTTGTTCTTTCTCATGATCATTTTGGCTATTCAGAATATTTTGTGGTTTCATATAAATTTTACAAAACTTGAAAATTTTAAGTTCTGTGAAGTATGCCATTAAGATTTTGATTGGTATTGAGTCTACAGATTATTTTGGGTAGTATGGATATTTTAACAATAGTAATTCTTCCAATCCATGAGCATGGAATATCTTTCCATTTATTTGTGTCATGGATTTCTATGTATTGATTTTATGGCCTGCAACTTTATTGAACTCATTTATCAATTCTAACTGAACAGTTTTTTGGTGGATTTTTCAGGGTTTTCTATATGTAATACCATGTCATCTGTGAAAAATTTGACTTCTGCCTTTCTGATTTGGGTGCCTTTTATTTCTTTTTCTTGTCTCACTGCTATAGCTAGGATTTCCAATACTATGTTGAATAAAAGTGGTAGGGGTGGGCAATGCTGTCTTATTCCTGTTCTCAGAGGAAGTTTTCGGCTCTCTACCATTTGAGTATGATGCTAGCTCTAGGATTGTGATACTTATTATGTTTAGGTATGTTCCCTCTATATCCACTTTTAGTTTTTCTCATAAATGAATGTTGAATTTTATCAAATGCTTTTTCGGTGTCTACTGAGATGATCATATGATTTTTATCATACATTTTGTTAATAGATCACGTTGATTGATTTGCAGATGTTAAACTGTCCTTGCAACCCTCAAATAAATGCCACCTGATGATGGTGTATGATCTTTTTGCATATTACTGGATCAGCTTACTAATAATTTGTTGAAGATTTTTGCTTCTATGTTCACCAAGGACTCTGGACTATAATTTTCCCTTTTTTGGTTGTCCTTGCCTGGGTTTGGTATCAGGATAATGCTGGCCTCGTAAAATGTGTTGGGAAAGGTTCCTTCCTCTCCAATTTTCTGGAAGAATTTGAGAAGAATATTAAATCTTCTTAATGTTTGATAGAATTTTCCAATGAAGCCATCTGATCCTGAACTTTCATTTGTTAAGAGGCTTCTGATTATTGTTGTAATCTACTTCCTGGCAAAAGTCTATTAACATTTATATTTCTTCATTTTCAGTCTTGGAAGATTGTATGTTTCTACAAATTTATCCATTTCTTCTAGGTTGTCTACCTTGTTAGCATACAATTGTTCACTGTAGCTCTTATGATCCTTTGTATTTTTGTGATATCAGTTGCAACTTCTCTTTCATGTCTTATTTTATTTATTTGAGTCCTCTACCTTTTTTTCTTGGTCAGTCTAGCTTAAAGTTTGATTTTGTTTCTGTTTTCAAAGAACTAGTTCTTAGTTTCACGGATTTTCTTTTCTTTTGGTCTCTATCTCCTCTCTGATCTTTACGATCTTCTTCCTATCAATTTTGGGCTTTGCTCTTCTATCTTTAGTTCTTTCAGGTATAAAGTTAGATTGAGTTTTTCCTTGTTTTTCTTGAGGTAGGCCTATATTGCTATGAACTTCCTAGAACCACTTTTGTTGTGTGCTACAGATTTGGGATTGTGCATCCCATAAATTTTTATATGTCACATTTGTTTCATGTTTCTTTAGATGTTTTTTCTTTCTGTTTTGATTCACCCTCGTTTTTCAGTGCCTTATTATCTAATCTCCAAGTTTCTGTGAGTTGTTTTTTACTCATTATCTTCTTGTAATTTCTAGTTTCCTATCATTATGATTGGAAAAAAAATGTTTGATAGGATTTATTTTCTTCAATTACTAAGACTTGTTTTATGACTCAAAATGTGATCTACCCTGGAGAACATTCCATGTACACTTGAGAAGTTTGTGTATTCTGCTGCTTCTGGATGGAATGTTCTGTATATAGTTATTAAATACATCTGGGTCTAATGTGGTATGTAAGCCTGATGTTTCCTTCTATATCTTTTTGCCTGAATGGTCTGTCAATTTATGAAACACTACTACTGTTATTGTACTGCTTTCAGTTTCTCTCTTTAGGTCTGGTAATATTTGCTTTTTATATCTTGCTGCTTCTGTGTTGTGGGCATATTTATTTATAAGTATTCTATCTTTCTATTGTACTGACCCTTTTAAGATTGTGCAATACCTTTCTGTCTTTTACTACAGTCTTTTAAAGTCTACTCTGTCTGATACAAGTATATCTACTCCGCTTTCATTTCAGATCCATTTCCATGGAATATCTTTATCCATCCCTTCACTTCCTGTGTGTGTCCTTACTTCTGGAGTGAGCCTCCTATAGGAAACATCTATATTGACTCTTGTTTTCTTGCCCATTCAGCTACTCCATGTCTTCTCACTGGTGAAATTAGTCCATTTACATTTAAAGTAATTATCAATAAGCATATACTTATTGTCATCTTGTTCACTGTTTTCTGGCTGTGTTATAATTCCACTCTATTCCTTTCTTCTCTTTCTCTCTTCCCTTGAGGCTTGATGGCTTTCTTTCAAATTTTATTTAGATTCATTTCTCATTTTTGTCTATTTTAAGTTTCTTTCTTTGTGGTTACTGTGAGGCTCACATAAAATATCCTATATAAACAGCATCCTGTATGAACTTGGTAGCAAATTTTAAAGTTTTTATATAAATTCCAGTTAGTTAACATACAGTGTACTATTAGTTTCAAGTGTACAATATAGTGGTTCAATATTCCCATACAACATCTAGCGTTCATCACAGCAAGTGCATTCCTTAATCCCCATCACCTATTTTACCCATGCCCCCACCACCTCTCTTCTGGTAACCATCAGTTTTTGTTCTCTATAATTAAGAGTCTGTTTCTTGGTTTGCCTTTTTCCCTTTTTTCGTTTCTTAAATTATACATATGAGTGAAATCATATGGCATTCCTCTTTTTCTGACTTATTTTGCTTGGCATAATACTTCCTAGTTCCAACATGTTGTTGTAAATGGCAAGGTTTCATTCTTTTTTATCTATTCATCAGTCGATGGACACTTGGGCTGTTTCCATAATTTGGCTACTGTAGATAATGCTGCTATAAACTTAATTTTAAACATATTCCAAAGCTTTACCTCTTTTACTTTCTTCATCCACATTTTATAATTTTGATGACACTTTCTACATATTTTTATTTAATGGTTCCATCATCTGTATTGTAATTTTAGTTAATTTTACCACTTTCGTCTTTTTAATGTTCATGCTTCATTTTTTATTACAGTTTTGGTACATATACAGGATATTGACTCCTCACCACATACAGAATTTGCAAATGTTTTCTCCCATCCATTTAACTCTGTTGTGTCCTTTCATGCACAAAAGTTAAGTCTAATATAACCCTGTTTGTCTATTTTTGCTTCTGTTGCCTGTGCTTTGGGTATCATAGCCAAGAAATCATTACTAGGCCCAATGTTATGAAGTTTTTCTTCTATGTTTTCTTCTAGGAGTTTTATACTTTTAGCTCTTATATTTAAACTGTTCATCCATTTTGAGTTAATTTTTTATATGGTATAAAGGTCCAACTTCATTTTTCTGTCTTGATATCATTTATCCCCAACACCATTTGAAGAGACTGTACTTTCCATTGAGTGGTTTTGGCATTCTTGTTGAAGATCATAAACCAAATATGGAAGGATCTATCTTTGCACTGTATATTCTATTCCACTGATCTATTTGCTGATCTTTATGTCAGTACCACACTCATGATTACTGTAGCCGTACACCCATATTTTGGAATCAGGAAGTGTGGGTCCTTCAGTTTTTTTCAGTCATTTGGGCTATCCACAGTACTTCCGAATCCATATGAATTTTAAGTTTTTTTTCTATTTCTGTAAAATATGCCATTGGGATTTTGATACAAATTGTTGAATCCACAGATCACTTTGGGTGGTATGAACATCTTAACAATATTGTCTTCCAATCCATAAACATGGGGGGTCTTTCTACTTATTTGTCTCCTCTTTTAGCAACGTTTTGTAGTATGTTTTACAATCAAAAAGTAGAAGTCCTCCCAGTTATTTCTGGGCTCTAGGGGTTTTTTTTGGCATTTCTACATGAACTTCAGGATTCACTTATCAATTTCTGCCCCCCCACCGCTGAAAAAAGAAAGCCAACTGGGATTTTTACAATGATTTTACTAACTTTTAAGATCATTTTAGAGAGAGAAAAAAAAAAAGATCATTTTAGAGAGTATGACAATTGAACATTAAGTGTTCCAATCCCTATAGAATGACCATGGATAACCTTCCATTTGATTTCTTTGAACGTTTTATAATTTTCAACATCAATATATTAATCTTATTTTCAGTTTATTCTTATGTATTTCTAATGCTACTGTAAATGAATTTCATTTTCATATTGCTCATTACTGATATGTAGAAATATAATTGATCTCTGTATATTTCACTTTCATTCTGCAGCCTTGCTGAACTTGTTTTTGAGATTTTTAAAGGGTTTTTTGGTAGATTCCTTAAGATTTTCTATATACAAGATTACTGCAAACAGAGTTAATTTTACTTATTCCTTTCTGATATTGGTATGTTTTTATCCTTACCTAATTACTCCAGTTAAAATCTTCAATACGGTACACAGAAGTGACAAGAGGTACCAACTTACATATCTATCAACAATGCACAAGAGTTCCCTTTTCTCCAAATCATCACCAGCACTTGTTACCTCTTGTCTTTTTGATAACAGCCATTTTAACAGGTGTGAGATAATATTTCATTGGGGTTTTGATTTGCATTTCCTGATAAGTGATGGTGAGCATCTTTCATGTACCTACTGACCATGTGTATTGATCTTCCTTGGAAAACTTCAGTTCCTTTCCCAATTTTAATTTTTTTTCTTGCTATTGAGTTGTAAGAGTTCCTTATACTTTTTGGATATTAATCTATCAGATACATGAAATACAAATATTTCCTCTCATTCTATAGGCTGCCTTTTCATTTTATTGATGGTTTCCTTTGCTATGCAAACTTTTCAGTTTGATGTAATCCCACTTACCTATTTTTACTTCTGTTGCTATTGCTTTGGTGTCAGATTAAAAACAATAATTTCCAAAACCAATGTCAAGGAGCTTTCTTCCAATGTTTTTGGCCTTATGTATAAATCTACTCCGTTCTGAGTTAATTTCGTGAGTGGTGTAATATAGGGGTCCAGTTTCATTCTTTGGCATGTCGATAACCAGTTTTCCCAACCCCATTTATTGGAGAGACAATTATTACCCCATAGAGTATTTTTGGCTCCCCTGTCAAATATGAGTTGATTATAGGAAACCTGGGTGGTTAATTAGCTTAAGTGTCCAACTCTTGATATCAGCTCAGGTCATGATCTTAGGGTTGTGAGATCAAGCCCCATGTCAGGCTCTGCACTCACCGTGGAGTTGGCTAAGATTCCCTCCCCCTCCCTTTGGCCTTCCTCCACCTTTGTTCATTCTCTTTCTCTCTTTAAAAGAAAAACATTGGGCAGCCTGGGTGGCTCAGCAGTTTAGAGCCGCCTTCAGCCCAGGGCGTGATCCTGGAGACCTGGGATCGAGTCCCACGTAGGGCTCCCTGCATGGAGCCTGCTTCTCCCTCTGCCTGTGTCTCTGCCTCTCTCTCTGTGTTTCTCATGAATAAATAAAATCTTAAAAAACAAACAAAAACAAACATTTATATACATATAATGTATACATATAACATATAATACATAATAATTATATATAATTATATGTGTGTGTGTATATATATATATATAATATATAAAATCAACACATATGCTGATTGTGTATGTGGAATTCATTTCTGGGCTCTCAAATCTGTTCCATTGGTCTGTGTGTCTATTTTATGCCACTTCCATACTGTTTTAATTACTGTAAATTTGTAGTATAGTTTGAAATCCAGAAATGTGATATATCTGGCTTTGTTCTTCCTCGAACTGCTTTGGCTCTTTGGGGTTTTTTTGTGATACTATATAAATTTTAGGGCTGTTTTTCCTTTATTGTAAAAATTGCCATTGAAATTTTGATAGGGCTTGCTTTGAATCTATAGATGACTTTGAGTACTATGGACATTTTAACAATATTAATTATTCCAATCATGAATGGGACGTCTATTTGTGTCTTCAATTTCTTTCATTAGTGTCTTCTAGTTTTGAGTGTACAGATCTTTCACCACCTTTTATTCCTAGGTATTTCGTTGTTTTTGATAATATTGTGACTGGGATTGTTTTCTTTTTCACATACTCTGTCATTAGTATATAGAAACCCAAAAGACTTTTTGTATATTGGCTTTTTATCTTCAATGTTTACTGAATTCCTTGATTAGTTCTAACATTTGTGTGTGTGTAGTCTTTAGTTTTCTATATTTAAGATCATATCACTTGCAAACAGATGATTTTACTTCTTTCCAAATTGGATTCTTTTCTTTTCCTTGATTGCTATGGCTAGGATTTGCATTACTAAGTTGAATAGGTATAGTGAGAATGGAAACCCTTGCCTCATTCTTAGATGAAAAACTTTCAACATTTCACCATGGAGTACAATGTTAGCAGTGGTTTGTTGAGGTACACTTCCATATCCAATGTATTGAGAGTTTTATCATGAAAGGATATTTATTAAGTTTTGCTAAATACTTTTTTTGCATCTATTAGGATGATTATATAACTTATTTCATTTTATTAATGTAATATATCATATTTATTGATCTGTGTATGTTGAAATATCCTTGCCTCTTGGGAACAAATCCCACTTTATCACAGTGTATGTTCTTTATCAATGTGCTTTTAAATGTGGTTTGCTAGTACTTCAAGAATTTTTGTATCTGTCTTCATTAGTGGCCTGTAATTATCTTTTCTAATGGTGACCTTATCTGCTGTTTGTAACAGGGTAATGCTGTTCTTATAAATGGTTTGGAAGGGTCCTCTCCTCTTCTTGAATTTTTTGGAAGAATTTGATAAGGACTGGCATTAATCCTTCTTTAAATGTTTGAATTCATCAGCAAAATCATCTGGTACTGGCTTGTGAGGCTTGTTTCTAATACTGAATCAATCTCCTTACTCACAATGGGTCTGTTCAGGTCTTCTGTTTCAAACAATCTTGATGGGCTGTGTGTTTCTAGAAATTTATCCATTTACTCCAATAAACTGGAGTATAATCATTAATATGTAGTTTTCCATAATTCTTTGGATTTCTGTAGTGTCTGTTTAATGTCTTCTCTTTTTTTCTTGGCTAGTCTAACCTAAAAGTTTGTCAGTTTTGTTATCGTTATCATTTCAAAGAACCAATTCAGTTTCTTTTTTTTCTTTTTTCTTTTTTTACCAATTCAGTTTCTTAATCTTTTCTATTGCTTTCCATTTTCTATTCCATTTAGTTCTAATCTTATCTTTATTATTTCTTTTCTTTTGCTAACATTGGGCTTTTAGTTTGTTGAGGTATAAGATTAGGTTGTTTGAGATCTTTGTTTATTCTAGCTATAGTTTCCTTTTATAGCTTTTATAGTTTTTAGTTTAGTTTTAGTATATATGTTTTATAGTTTCCTTTTGTAGCTATAGTTTCCTCTTAGAACTGTTTATGCTACATTCCGTAAGTTTTAGTATGTTGTATTTCCATTTTTAATTGTCTCAAGATACTTTTTCATTTCCTTTTTGATTTCTTCTTTGATACACTGACTTAATTTCGATATATTTGTGAATTTTCCTGTTTTCCTCCTGTTATTGATTTCTATTCTCATTTTCTGACCTTTGTGGTCTATAGTATTGTTTAAATATATTGTTTCTTTATTGATTCTCTAAGTGATCTATCCATTCATGAGAGTGGGTATTAAAGGCTATTACAGTACTGCCGCTTATTGCTCCTTTTAGTTCTGTCAGTATTTGCTTTGTATATTATGGTGCTTTGATTTTGGGTGTATTATCTACCTTCCACTTGTCAGTTGTTTATCCATTTATTACAGGGCTATTTACTAAGTGCCTACACTTAGACCTGTTGTAACCTCTTGGTGCATTAACCTTTTCATCACTACAAAATGCCTTTGTTTCTAGTAATTCTGGTCTTAAAGTATATTTTGTTGATGTTAACATAGAAACACCAGCTTCCTGCCCATTACTGTTTACATGGTACTACTCTTCTCATTCTTTAACTTTCAACCTATTTGTTTCTAAATCTAAAAAGTGTCCCTTTTAGACAGCACATAGTTGAATATTTTTAATCCCAAAGTCTGGCTTTCCTTGAGGACAGTTTCTATTGACTTCTTTCTTTTACTGTGTATGACCCATACTTTCTTATTTCTTTGCAAGTCTCATAGTTATTTGTTGAAAACTAAAGATTTTAAATAATGTGGCAAATCTATAAATCAGATTCCTCCCCCTTCCCACCTGTTTGTTGTTACTGTATTGTTTTTTTTTTAGTGGCTTTTCCGGAACTAAATCTTTGCTGTTCAGGAACAACGTTGACCTCTGAAGTCTCAGTGAGCTCAGCAGCCAGCTTATTATTGGATAGAGATTTCCTTAAATGCTTTGGCATCGGGTTCTGTGTGTGTTAAGAAACACCTTCAATGCTCCAGGAGACAGTAGATAAATAAGCTTTGCAAGTCAGGATTTTCCAGGGAGCTTCCAGACAATTCAAATAATGACAATTCCCTGGGAATGGGGCTTTTGAGGGAGCTCCTAACTGCCCATTCCAGTGAATGCTAAACTTCTGGTTTTTACAGCTACTTTTTACTGACTGTCAGAGACTACTGGTTTTCAAGACTACTGTGGAGCTGGGGAGAGGGGAATGATAATCTTGCAAGTGAAAACACCACAAATTTTACTGTTCTTATGGATATTCAGTTGTTTTTTGTTTTCTTCAATAAACATTCTTTGTATTGTTTGTAAGCCTTTGTTAATCTCCAAAGTTCTGAGAACACTGATTTTTGACCAATTTTTGCAAGTCTTCTCATTGTTCTTTGAAGGAACAGATACTCAGAAGTACTTGCTGTCATTTGGAAGTACTATTCCCTCAGTATAACCTTTAGACTCTAACAAAACACTATTTTTTTTAAGATTTTATTTATTTATTCATGAGAGTCAGAGAGAGAGAGAGAGAGGCAGAGACACAGGCAGAGGGAGAAGCAGGCTCCATGCAGGGAGCCCAACGTGGGACTCGATCCTGGGACTCCAGGATCAGGCCCTGGGCTGCAGGCGGCGCTAAACCGCTGCGCCACCAGGGCTGCCCAAAACAGTATTTGTTAATGTCAATACTCTCCACATCAAAAATTATTTTTTAATTATTTAAGCTTATAACAAAAAAAAATTTAGAGGACATCTTTAAAATGGAAGGATACTATTTTTTGTTCAAAATTCTTTTGAAAGATTCATGAGAATACGTTTAAATATCACTAAGTCAAAAAAGCTTCTTTAGGGCGGGCACCATAAATTTCTATTATATGGTATAAATAAAACTTTCATTGTTTAATTAACAATTGTTATGTTTTATAACATTTAAAAACAATGGTAAAGTCTCTGGCATTATTTTGGTTTATAAAATCATACTGCGTTCTAAAGTCAGATTTATTTTATTACTTACTTAAGCGTTTCACTTTTTGTATACTTTCACAGACTACCTTAGTTTAAAGATACCATTCTGACTCATCTGTATTTTGAAATACAATTAGGAAAAGAGCAATTAGAGGGAAAATGGATATGTGAATTCAAACCAACAAAAACAATTCATACGTTCTGGGTGCTCCATAGTAAGGAAGAATTTGTATAATCAACCCAACACCAGGTGCCTCAATTTGTCTGACTAATGCAAGAAAATAACCAAGATAAATGGCTTTCTATTAGTCCAAGATGCCCAACATCTTACTGAATATTTCATTAGTTGAGGCTATTTATATCTGCTATTTATTCTCCTCCTCTGACTCCCTGGTATTTCTAGGTAAGGCCTAGGAGGAAAGGCAAACGTTCTCATTAGCCCATTTGTGCCTTACTAACATCTATGTTTAAACGTTCCCTGAGTTTTTATACCATTTTTTAAATTGTATTTATTTTTATTTTTTTAATATTCTTTTTTTTTTTTAAGATTTATGTATTTATTTATTCAGAGAGAGCGAGAGGCAGAGACGCAGGCAGAGGGAGAAGCAGGCTCCATGCAGGGAGCCCGACGTGGGACTTGATCCCAGGCTGCAGGCGGCGCTAAACTGCTGCGCCACTGGGGCTGCCCTTTATACCATTTTTATCATGGATTAAAAGTAAAATGAAGTAAATAAAGTCTTTGTCTTCATTTCTTTGTCGAGAAACACTCCTTCACATGATACCTGGATTTTTCCTTCTTGTTATAGCAAATTGTATCAATTATTTTGAAATACTGTTATTCAAATACTGTCCACTGAACAAAGCTAGCTGTAATCATTGATTTTGTATCTCTACCATATATAGCTATCACAGAGAAACTCACACAATGACATGGTTCTATTTTTTTCCCAAATTGATTCATAACTTTGGAAAAAAGTAGGCTTGCTCTGAAACAAATGCTGGCCAATTACATGCCAAGGCAGTAATTCTGTAGTAACTTTTTATATTCTGGATTGCTTTCCATTAAACGAATAAAGCATAGAGATGTGAAAAAGCCTCCTGATACACTGAGAGCCAAAGAAATTGTTATTGAAGTCAACGCAACATTTCCAATATAATCTGAGATGTTCAATGAACATGAATCTCTAGATAATTAACTTTAAAACCAAGAGGCATCTTTAATCAAACCTAAAATTTAACATACAGAATGGAAAACCAACAAAAACTAAGAATTTTATTTGAAGTCCCAAAATAAGGCAGGCCCAAAATTTTAATATTTGGCCAATTAAGGCAGCATCCTTAATGAGAGAAAATATTAAGCAAAAAGAAGAAAAACCCAGGGCTGGAGGTTCATATACCCCAGAAAAAATTAAGGCTTTTCTCCAAAATGATTATATTGCTATTTTTTTAAAAAAATATTTTACTTATTGATTGTGAGAGACACAGAGAGAGAGGAAGGGGGGGCAGAGACATAGGTAGAGGGAGAAGCAAGCTCCCTGCAGGGAGCCCGATGTGGGACTGGATCCCAGGACCCCAGGATCATGCCCTAGCTGAAGGCAGATGCTCAACTGCTGAGCCACCCAGGTGCCCCTATATTGCTATTTTCAAATAAGTTCTCTTATAATACATAATAAAAAGCTGTTTATTCCATTTGTTTTCTTTTAAAGATACATTAAATCCCTTTTAGAGAGAAATTCTTTGATAAATGTATCATTTCTGAAAAATTGAACTCAGATGTTTTTAACATGTTCTCATTCAGAGTGTAAGTAAAAGGATCATCGTCAACATTACTACGGTTGGGAGACAGAGAAGGTTTCAAGGACTAAGGATAGGGGATGTAGAAGAGAAAAGTTCTATAAATTTGTGGAAAGAACCAGATAGGAAATATTTTAGGCTTCACAGCCCATGAGGTCCTTGTTACAACTACTCAACACTGTCATTTTAGTGTGAAGATGTAAAGAAATGGATGTGATTGTGTTCCATAAAACTTTACTTACAAAAATAGACTGTTAGCTGGATTTTGCCTATGGTGCATACTTTGCTGACTCCTGATTTTTTTTTTTTTTTGAGATTTTAATTTTAAGTCATTTCTATACCCACATGCTCCACCAACTGAGCCAGCTAGGTACCCTTCTGACCCCTGATCTAAAAGAAAACTG
The DNA here is from genome assembly GCF_048164855.1 of Canis lupus baileyi. Taxonomy (NCBI): domain Eukaryota; kingdom Metazoa; phylum Chordata; class Mammalia; order Carnivora; family Canidae; genus Canis; species Canis lupus. Next base: position 40,128,744 of record NC_132852.1, on the reverse strand, counting down.
GAAAGGGACACCTGGATGGCTCAGCAGTTGAGCGTCTGCCTTGGGCTCAGGTCATGATCCTGGGGTCCTGGGATCAAGTCCCGCATCGGGCTCCCCACAGAGAGCCAGCTTCCCCCTCTGCCTATGTCTCTGCCTCTCTCTGTGTGTCTCTCATGAATAAATAAATAAAATCTTTAAATAAAAAAAAAAGAAAACTGGAAGGAAGTGGCTTGTATTGAGGAAGCATACATCCAGGCATCCTGATGTATTCTGTGCCTTACTATTAAAATTATGGCATTTTTTTTTCCTAATCAGCTGATAGCTCCCAACTTTAGTGGTAACAATGAGAGCAAAGGGGCAAAGTTAAGATGAAGACATTCCTTCTTTAGGCTCACCTACAAACCATTCAAGCTGCTGGCCAAAATTCTGCACAAGAGTGACCAGGTCTTTGCTTTGAGCATGCCTTCCCTGACAACCGGAGGTATGAAGCCTTCTTTATTTATTTTTTATTTTTTTTTAATAATAAATTTATTTTTGTTTGGTGTTCAATTTGCCAACATACAGAATAACACCCAGTGCTCATCCCTTCAAGTGCCCCCCAGTGCCCGTCACCCATTCACCCCCCCCCCCCCGCCCTCCTCCCCTTCCACCACCCCTAGTTCGTTTCCCAGAGTTAGGAGTCTATGTTCTATCTCCCTTTCTGATATTTCCTACCCTTTTACAGCCATACTACCGTGAATGCGCCCGATCTCGTCTGAAGCCTTCTTTAAAGCTCCAGTCAAGACCTAACCCAAACTCAGTCGCAAGAGAGAGCTGCTAGCAAAGCCAGGTATTCCTGTGAATACCCAGAAAAACAGAACGCAATATATATACTCTGACCTACAGGTTGTAGAATTAGGCAAAATAACCCTAAGATTATTTTTTTTAATAATGTAGAGTATGGAAGCATTGTGGGAAACATGCTTTCAGAGAAATTAAAAGCCTTCATGATCCATTCATAAAATCTGGCCCCATAAATCCTGGGATACTAAAAACACAGCAGGCATACCTTCCCACATGACAACCCCACCCTCTCCAACATGTTACAATAAATGGTAAAAACGAAACAAACAAAAAAAAAAAACCCATACTACGAACTCGGTAATTACTTTAGTTCCGTAGCTCTGCTATAAGATCCTATTTTGTTTTTGTTCTGTACTCTTCTCTAACAAATACGTTTAATCGTATTATGCCACCCTCAGGTGTCTATTTTTTTATATTTTGATTAGCAGGCAAAGCAGAATCCTTTGTAAATTTCCAACCAAGTAGCTATGACTGATATTCAATGTACTCTTTCATAAACCCCAATCACAGAGCTAATGTAAGTTTTAGAAGTTCAACTTTTAGGGATATCTGAACTATTACTTGGACTTTTCCTGCGTCTTGTGTATAAACTACCATTGACAAAAGAACTAGAAGTGGTATAAAGAAAAAAATATGGCAACTGATAATAATACTGTAACACAGTGCTTCTCAAAGTATGACTCAGGGATCCTGTTCAGAGTGTTCATGAGGTCAAACCTGCTATTAAAATAATACTCAGAACATTTTTGTCACTCTCTCTCACAAGTTATAGTGGAGTTTTCTAGAAGCTACATTACTTGTGACATCCTGCAACTAAATAAATAACAGCAGCAGAGAGTTTAGCTGTCTTCTATTAAGCGAAATACGAGTTTTGCAAAAAATTTTCAATCCTATTCTTTTCACTGATTTTTTTGTTTTTCTAAGTATAATTATTATTCATAAAAAAGAATTATTCTCATATGATTTCACTTATATGTGGAATCTGAAAACAAACAAATGAACAAATAGGTGATGGGGATTAAAGAGTACACTTGTGATGAGTACTTAGTGTTCTTTGTAAGTACTGAATCACTAAATTGCACATCTGATACTAATATTATGCTGTATGTTAACCAACTAAAATTTAAACAAAAACTTGAAAAAACGGCAGCCCGGGTGGCTCAGTGGTTTAGCGCCGCCTTCAGCCCAGGGCCTGATCCTGGAGACCAGGGATGGAGTCCCATGTCAGGCTACCTGTATGGAGTCTGCTCCTCCCTCTTCCTGGGTCTCTACCTCTCTCTCTCTCTTTCTCTCTCTCTCTTTCTGTGTCTCTCATGAATAAATAAAATCTTTAAAAAATTTTTTGAAAAAATAAGTGTTTGTAAAGTAAAAAGAAAAAAAGAAAGAAAAACCGAAACAGACTCATAAATACAGAGGAACAAACTGATGGGCTGCCAGAGGGGAGGAGGATGGGGAGTTGGGCAAAATAGGTGAAGGGGACTGGGAGACACAGGCTTCTAGTTATGCAGTGAGGAAGTCACAGGAAAAAAAGTACAGTATAGGGAAAATAGTCAAAAGTATTGTAATAGCATTGTATGGTAACAGATGGTAGTTACAGCTGTGAGCACAGCATAACATAGAGATCTGTCAAATCACTATTTGTATACCAGAACCTAACAATGTATATCAACTATACTTCAATTTTTTTTTATACTTCAATTTTTAAAAAGGGTACAATCTTCCAGTTATAAAATAAATACCACATTGGGATATAATGTAATTCATGGTGACTGTAGTTACAGTCACATGGTGAATGTTGGAAAATTAAGAGTAGCTTAAAAGTTCCGATCCTAAGAAAAAAAATTATAAACATGAATGGTGACAAATGTTAACTGGACTTATTGTGGTGACTATTTTGTAATATATATAAATAATGAATCATTATGTTGTACACCTAAAAATAAACTAAAATATGAAATCCACTCATTTTAAAATAGTATGTTATTCAGTTAATGGATTAATTAATGCTACTTTAACTTAATAAATATTTTAAAATATTATCCATTTTAGTTTCTAACATAGTACATATTAATGGATATAAACAAAGGTTCTTTGGAGCCCTCAAAAAGAATTAAGAGTATAAAGGGAATGTGATACTATCAAGTTTGAGAAGTACTGTAGTAGCAGATTCTATCACAATTTCATAGAAAGTGTTTCCTCTGAAATTTGAGAAGATAAAGGAAAAGATATTGACCTCATTATCATATTACAAAGACTAAACTTGTACTTTAGGACAAATATTAACTTAAATAATGGAATTAGAGGTGAGAGGTTTCAATCACCTTCCTCACTTCACAGGAAGAAAGAGCAAAAACAGACCTAATATGGAGTTTCATCTACTTTCTTTTATCATTTTCTACTAATGACTGTGCAAATGTAAAAAGTTCATAATAGTAAGAAGGAATGCAGCAACTGAATAATGTATAAATTATACTACCTGAGGTCCCTAAATGAGCCCACTGACCCAACTGATATCTGAGTTGTATTTTCCATGTATGAACCTATTCTTAAAAAAAGCAGAACTACAAAAAAAAAAAAAAAAGTGAAGAATGAAAGAAGAGGTATGAGGTGACTAAGGAAAAAGAAATGGGAAAAAAAGGAAAAGGAAAGGAGGAAAGAGAAAAAGGAAAGGAGGCTTTCATTTTGAGCAGTCACAGAAGAAAATGCACCAGTACATGGTTAACTGTGACATGATTAAGTAAGCAAGCATTCCTATGAAAATTCACATAGTCATATGTGACAGGATTTTTTTTTTTTAAGATTTTATTTATTTATTCATGAGACACAGAGAGAGAGAGATTAAGAGAGAGAGAGGCAGAGACACAGGCAGAGGGAGAAGCAGGCTCCATGCAGGGAGCCTGATGTGGGACTCGATCCGGGGACTCTAGGATCACGCCCTGGGCCAAAGGCAGGCACTAAACCACTGAGCCCCCCAGGGATCCCTGTGACAGTATCTTAAAGGTCATTTTAAAATTGAAAAATCTGAGGGGTGCCTGGGTGGCTCAGTCAGTTAAATGCCTGCCTTCAGCTCAGGTCATGATCTCAGGGGCCTAGGATTGAGCCCCATGTCCGGCTCCCTGCTCTGCTCAGCCAGAAGCCTGCTTCTGTCCCTACCTCGGCCCTTCCCCACCATTTGTGCTCTCTCTTGCTCTCTCTCTCTCTCACTCCATCTCTAATAAATAAATAAAATCTTTTAAAAAATTTAAAAATCTGAAATCAAGACATTTTTCTGTATAACATTTCCACAGCTGATGGTTAAAGTTGTCAGGCAATCCCCAAAATGCTCATTCTAACCAGAGAAACAGTAACAGTAAAACTGAACCCAACACCCCACCATAAACCTTTGGCAATTCTGGTCCAGACCTGATGCTTCTGTGAACTACCAAATCACTGAGAAGCCCCAGGAATGAGAGCCTTCTGGAAGTCACGGTGGCTGGGAAGCTCTCAAAGAGGTGAAAAGAAAGATTTGGTATCAAGGACATGGAAAAGAGGATTCCCAAGGGATGGGAGTTGTGCTGGGTGAATGGAAATTAAGAACAAGGCTAGAATCTACAGTAGAGTAAAACTTAGGAAAATTAATGAATGCCAGGGATGGCTTTCCTGGCAGAGGGCATCAAGGATATGGGACAGCACAGACAGGAGAGGAGCCCATAGAGAAGAAAGCTATACAGGAGGGAGGGCAGTAGGCAAAAGGTACTTAAGGTAGCTTCCAGTTACAATAACGATAATCACAGCAAGAGCTTTCCTAAGGATATTAAACCTACTTAATCAACCTCACAAAGGTTTGTGATGCTTTTGTGAGTAGAAAGGCAAAACAGCATACATGAAAAGTAAATGTATTAAACAATTCTACTTATAATAGTCATTTTCCACTTCTGATAATAAACCAAATATTTTACCCGCCATTTAAAACTCTATGATCCTACAGAGCAAACCTAGAAATTAAAAACACAATTACCAGTGCAGTTTACAGACTGCAAAATAATGGACTGCTGTGACCTATGTCAAATTGAACTACATATATATATTTTTAACACTATTCTATTAACAAAATCTATACTTGATTCCTTGACTTCTTTATGGCCCCCTACCAGTATGGTATACTAACTGGGTTTTATTCCTTTTTTTTTAAGATTTTATTTATTTATTCATGAGAGACACAGAGAGAGAGAGAGAGAGGCAGAGGCAGAAGCAGGCTCCATACAGGAAGCCCTATGTGGTACTCGATCCCGGGACTCTGGGATCATGCCCTGAGCCGAAGGCAGATGCTCAACCGCTGAGCCACCCAGGCGTCCCACTGCGTTTTATTCCTTATTCAACCTACAAGTGAACACCAAAACAAAAACAAAACAGTAAGGTCCTGCCTCATACACTAAACTCAGACCACTGAGGATGATACTCAACACACTCAGAGTATCCCAAAGATATCTACAGGATGCTCCTTGCCTGAGCCACATAGAGCCACCACTCCAGAACCACACCCCCAACCCCTTTACACCTGTTGCAGAGCAGGCTAGCTCCTGCCATTACTGAAAAACATAAGATACTTCGGGTAAAATTGCTACTAAAAATCTTAAGCCACATTAAAAATAATGTCCTGGCTATTGCCTTTGACCATGGTCTGACCCTGGCAGCCACTGTCTTATAGATCTCTTTTGACTTCTAGTTGTGAAACTGACCAACTGATTCTATACTTATCTATCCCACTTTTCATTACAACTCAGTCTATATCTAAAACCTCCTCCCACCTCAGGGTCCAGTCCTGGTGAGAAGTTCCTGCTTATTGTCCTGCCCCTGATACCTGTCTTCGGTCCAAGTGATAATCCTGGCAGATAGTTGAATCTCAACTATGACAGAAGTACCAGAGAGCTACAGTCAATAAAGTACATTTGAATATTAGTCCAGAAAAGAAATAGGTTTGAATTCATTCTAACATGACAAAATCTTTTTATTCATACTATTTCCAATAAAACACAGGGCTTTAAAGAAAAAAGATTTTCAGATTTTCAGCTCTTTCCACATTGGTAGTTTAAACATCAATACAACTTAATTCTAAAAAAAAAAAAAAAAAAAAAAAAAAAAAACTTAATTCTAGTACAGTAAGAGAAAAATAAACTCTAGAGTTTATTTTAATGAAATTTATCTGTATGTGCAAAAATTTAATTTACATACATATTTTACAGATGAAGGCATTTTAAAAATAAGAGATTACTTATAGCAAATTAGCCATGTGACCATAACTATAAAATACTTAATTCATCTAAGAGAATAAACCACATGCAGACAAACAAAACCAAGTCAATACTATTGCTAAAATAATGATGTGCCATTCATATTTTTAAAAATAGGTAAGAAAGAGAATCATCGTTTTTAGCTCCAACAAAATTATAACATCTGAATGAACTTCTCCCAAAAATATTGCATTTTCTTCAGTTTGTTTTTTTTTCCCTAGGCTACTTAGTGAAATTCAATAATCTAAGGTATAATTAAAATAGCACCCCAGTACTTTTCCACCATAGCACCTCATTTACCTGCTATCATTCTTCAGTTAAAAGGAGTAATGGAAATCAGCCTAACCAACACTACCAGAAATGAAATTTGACTTCCATGAATGTCTCATTCATTCCCGATCCTTACCCAAATGGCACAGAACTTGGATAGAGTAGACATACTGTGTTTGCTGAATGATAGAATAAATTTTAAAAAGAAAGGCAGAAAGGCATTCCAACATATAACATTATATTAGATATGCTATATTATTAGTATTTGTTTTGTCATTTTATTAGTAAGAAAGTTAACAGAATGAACAAAGGCCCATACCAGTGCATTTTCAATGTATCATCATTCCTTAGAGTAAATAAAACTTTCAAGGAGGATTCATACACACACACACACACACACACACACACACAAAGCCAAAAGAAGCTAATTCCCAAGTTATGCCTCCCCCACTGAAAGCATGAGGACAAATTTATCTCAGTACTTCTGAGAAAGATCATGCTGTTGTATTGCTATCATGGCACAATGGTAAGGAAGAAAAAGAAAATGGTTTATTAGTTCACTCCCCAAGAGGGTTATTCTAGTATTAGACTAAGTAATGAGAAGTGATGATGGCCTAGGCAGTACAGCCTAAGGAGGTGAAAAGTGGCCAACACTGGAAATAATTCACTTTATATTTTGAATGATTCACCTTCAAAGGGGCCATGCTATTAAGTCAAACAAATACTGTAACAATAAATCAGGCAATCATGATGCAAGAGAAGCTACATCCAAAATTATGGATAAAAACTTACCACCTAGAAGGAAAATTTATTTTTTAAGTGAATCCAGAGTTGGAAGAAAAAGAAACACATTTTCATATGGTTAGTTTTTATGAAACTACTATATATTCAGCAAACTTTTAACAGCATCCATTGTAATTAAGGATTAAAAAGCACCTCTACTATTTAAAACCTAAACAACAGATAACCCTAAGTATATATATATAGCACACATTTTTCAAAAACAAAGCTATGAACTAATAATCACTAAAAATATGATGATGCTATTGTACTTATAATATTCTCCCTCTTATACGTAATTCTGTCACTATAGCCAAGTGTTAATTATGTATGATTGGCATAAATCAGGATAATACTAAACTGCTCATTTGTATACTGCCTCTTACCTATAAACTCTTACATTCTAGTTGCCAAAAAGAAGTATGATGCTCCACTTAATCTCTTTCCAGTTATTCAAAAGTGGTCTGAAGACAGAGCAAGAGCAAATCCGAGGTCTGTGGTTCTGAACCTATGGACATAGACACTAGGGTGCCCATGGCTAGTTTGGATATCAAGCATGCTGAGTTATCTGAATAAAAAACCAACTTCACACCTTTATTTACTACTATGTTTCAAAGTATTGTGATTAATAAGATACAAGTTTATTTGAAAGTATTATTAAAGCAATATTAGCTTTCCACAAAGTAATTCAGGTTTTAAAAGAAACCAGTCTCCCATCTAGCAACTTCCACAGAAGTTCTATGAGATCCTCAACTCTTAAATAAGAATTGAGAGTATTACTGGACTTTTTTTTTTTGGTCATTACACATTTTCTCAGTCAACAGACACTAACTGCAAAACCACTGTATGTGAAGGAGACCTCAAAATATCTCATGTGAAGAAGATACCTAATGCTGGAACTCACTGACTTGGGTCAAAGTTATATGTGGACAAGAGTATTCAAAATTGTCTCTTTCAGCTGAAAGTTAGGTTGAGAAATTATGTGGGAGGAAAAGAATGGGGACAGGATTGTAACTGTCACCATAAGACAGAGAAGAAAGGAGAGAAAAACAGTGGTCAGGACTGTCCACTGACCGGTCATTGCCGTTACAAGCTGGATGAGTTTAAATTCTGATTCTCATGTCAACGCTCACATTATGGGAATCCTAATACTTTCATTTCCCCAAGATGTATTACAATGCCACTACCCCAAAATGTCCTTCGAAAGTATCTACTAATTTTATTCTGTATCACCTCTGGACACGTATCTCTGAATCAATAGGTCATTCTAAATTTACCTCATGGAAATTGCAGTAGGAACTTCCTGGTTGAGTTTTGTGAGATTTGCGAAGGCAATGTTAACTATCACTACAACTCTTCCTCATTTTTCTGATGATAGAACACTTATTTTCCCTTCAAACCATCTCAATGGCCCCATACAGCTCCATTTTGCCTTTCCTAAGGAAATTATATAGCCTTTTGGAATATGAGATCAAATTTGGATGGATACCTAAAGTTTTAGTTCTTTTAATATGATTTTTTTAAATTGCAAAATACATTGTATAGCAAATCAAGGAATGATCTAGATTCTTTAATTATAAGAAACCTGGTTTTCTCTTCAAAATAAATGGACCTGGGACTAATGAAATAATTTTTGTGCTAAGTACATATTGGCCTATATTAAACAAAAACACTTTCATTTTCTCTAATATAAAGTTTAAGTGAATGCTAAAACTTCACATCTATGATAGGTAAAAATTTATATATAATTATAAATTAAATTTCACTCAATATCTTAAATAGAAGATGAGACAGTAATTAGATTATTTTGATATTTCAACTAGTAAAAGGCCAATGTGAACTGAGAAGTGTAGAAAAGGCTGATCCTAAGACTGGCTAGCTACTGTATTTAGTAAAAATACAGTTAACATTTTCAGATCTAACTTATATCCCCTTTCCATCAAATATTAACCCAAATAGCTAACCAAAAAAATGAAACAAAAAAGCAAATGCTCTGTCTCTGCCATCTACTGGAGAAAGAAGATACAGAACACACTCACTACAGATAAGACAATTCCACACATGTAGACAATATATTCACTTTTAAGTGAATTATGCTCATAAAGTTATTTCTTTTTCCAAGGATTTACATTTACCTATCTGCCATGTAGAGAATGAGAGTTGGGAGGCAGAGAATAAGCACATGTGAATGCAAAAGCAAAGATAAGCCTAAGATATTTCACTTTCTCTAAGACAGCTTCACAACCCTATACTTACATGGCCATGGAGATCTGTGTTAAGAAGCATCATTGCACAAGTGAGACAATGGACTCCATCTAAGAGAAGAGACAAGGAAAGAAAGCATTGATTCGCTATTTCCTGTTGGATTCCTTATTATCATTAAAGTAGCAAATTATATTAAGAACCTGTGAACACATAATAACGTAGCTAGCCACCATTGATCATATCTGTTAGGGAGACAAGAAATAGATAAATTATTAAAAGGACCTCAGTGTACAGAGTTGGACTCTGTTGGTGATAAACTATATTATTCTTCCCTCTTTGGAGGGCAATTTGATAGTACATATCTTAAGCTTTGAAACAGTATCTTTTGACATATCAAATTAGTTTATAGGGCTTTTCACTAAGGAAATAAAGATCTATACAAAATACAAGTGTATCCAAAGAAACGTTGCTTACAATGGGGAACAAGTAAATAAAACTCTCCAAAAACACAATCCTATTATGCTTAAGTCACTAAAAACATTGTCCAAGTATACATGTTGAAATAGATAGTTCACAATAAATTATTATATAAAAAACACATTATATGCAGTATGGTACCATTTAAATATAAATACACCTAGAATAATATATAACATTATATTAAAAGTTTATTGTCTCTGGATAGTGAGATAATTTTTATCTTTTTATTTATATTTTCCCAATTTTCTGTAACACAAGATACAGAAGCGAAAATAAGTCATTTGCTACTCTTCTTTCTTTTTTTTTTTTTTTTTTTTTTACTTCCTGGGAGGAAAGTGAAGAAAGAAGCAAAAGTCAAAGAAAACTAAGTTTTGGGTCTTTCATTGTACTGTCTTGGTATCAGTTCTCTGGCTAAAAACATATGGGCAGGAACAGTTAGGCAACATGTAGGTTGACTGGTCCAGGATATTATGGATCAAACAAAAATACAATAATACAATAATCTCTAAAAATTGAAAAATTAAATATTCAGGGGGAAAATGTTGCTTAAACCAGACGGATCATGTCACATTTAGACAGAAACATCACTCTCTCCTTACTTTATAAAGGAAAAGAAAAAGCACTAAGAATTAAGCTTCTCATTTCCAAACCTTAGAATTACTTCTCCCATTCTTTTCCCCCAATTTTCAATCTACGTATAGTAGACAAAGGTGGTTGCAGATACAGAAAAATCTTATTAGTGTATGCCAAATATACAGCAAGGCCTTCCTAATTCCTGAATTCATGAATTAAAGACCACTTATTCTTCAGGAGTATGCCTTTGAGTATAGTAGGTGATTTCTGTCATTAAGGTCTCTAAGGAGATGCTACTAAATGCCCAAAAGTATATTTATTCCAGTTCCAGTTTATTAAATTTTAAATATATTTAAAATAAATTCCTTGAAAGCATTTGTAAAACTCAGCAGCCAACTCTCATATATCCTTATCAATGTCCAGTTGAGTGTACACATCCATATTCCTTATTTCACTCAGCAATGTCACCATATGGGGCACCTGGTGGCTCAGTTGGTCAAGTGTCTACCTTCAGTTCAGGTCATGATCCCAGGATTCTGGGATCAAGTCCTGCCATCAGGCTCCCTGCTCAGCGGGGAGCCTGCTCCTCCTTCCTGCTTGTGCTCTCTCTTGCTCTCTCTCTCTCTCAAATATATAAAGTCTTTAAAAAAAAAAAAAAAAAAAGGAAAGTCAACATTTTATTAGATTTGAAGGAGGTTTTAATAAAAACAACTCCCTTCTATCTCTTTCATTCTCTACTCAATCCTGATAGTGATAGAAGCAGTGAATAAGTAATCTAAATATAATCCAAAAAAGGACTAAAGAAAATTAAGTTTCCATTTCACAGAGAGGAAGTGACTCTAATGATCAGTTTGTTAGTTAATTTAGCTATACACTAGAGGGCAGAGGCTGGGGGATAAGTACACTCATTCCAGTTAACTGGCAATACTGAAGCTAAGACAGAATTGTTATTTCTTGCGCATTTAGTACTAGTGATCTATTTCAGATTTGTGTTTATTAAAATTCTCCAATGGCAAATGAATGCATCAAACTTTGAAAATTTTGCTTTATTGCAGGAATCAACATGGAGGAGAAACCTCTTGGTAGGGTGAAAAATAAATAGTTTAAAGTTGCATTTTAAAAATAATACAATGAATATAAACTCATAGTTCATTAAAATCACAAGCCAAAGTCAGTGGTCAGTGCTGTTACAATGAATATCAAACCAAAGCACTGGAGACACACTACAAACTCCAGTGTGATTTGTAAATGTTCCCAAAACATTATTATCCCTAACCACAAAACTAAGCAAACATGCACTTCAAGAAGTTTAGAGATCAGATGTATAGGGAGAAGAAATAAGAAAGCTGGCATTTCATTTATTACAATATGCTTTGCATGTAAAATCTCTGAGTGACTGCATGAGCAACTTAAAGCATCTCGTCATACTATGGAACTGGAAAGCAAAGTAAAAAAAAATGAAAAGAAAAGAATATCAGGCAGTCATTAAATATCATGTTTTTTTAAAGAATATTTAATGACATGAGAAAATGCTCAAAACGAAAAGGAAACAACAGGAAAAAAAAATTCTGGAATGATTCAAATTCAACATTGTACAAATAGAGCAGAAGCAAATATATCAGTGAATAATAGTTATCTCCAGATAATTAGAGATATCTAGATGATTTTCATTTTCTTCTGTATAATCCTCCATATTTTCCACAATAAAATAGAACTTTCATAGTGAGAAAAATAAGACTTGTTTTTGGAAATATAAACATTTGCATCAAATTACCTTGTGAAGCAATGGCATCTGGGTTACAATAAAAGTATCTATTGGAGAAGTGTATTAAAACTCTCTCTCGTTCTTGAGTTTCTCCCACAAGAGAAAATGCTTTAAAGAAATACCTTAAAAAGATTTAAGAGAAAAAAAGTGAAACTAGAAAAAATTACCATACTCTTCATGTTTGACAATTAAAGTTAATTCTATATAAGAAATTAATTATACAAAGTAAGATAGATATTCTACAGTTATTTTTTTAAATCACTAGATAGCCATTCAATATAAATTTATTTAATTCTATAAAATGTCAATATAAAAGATGAAAGGCAATACCAACAACATGTAGTTAATACATTAAGAAATGCTTTGGCAAGGTAGTAACTCTCCCATATGACTAAGTGACAAGTAGCCATTTAAAAGATAGGTCAGATAAAAACCAAAGAACACTCAAGACTAAACCAACCCATAACCATTGGATCATTGTTTGTCATCTTGCTGTATGATTGATTGTATTTGCTACTGACACATTGTTAAAATTACAACTATATTATTATCCTGTGTACAGTAGGTTTCTGTTAATTTTATTTTGCCTATTATCATATTATATTACTTTTTATATGAGAAGAAAATTGGGAGCCAAAATCCTAATTTACTCCTTAGGTTAAGAATAAATTAATTTATGTATAAAAATTTTTGAAAAGTAAAAATATGCCTAGAACCACACACCAATCTAAATCAGAGTCACTAAGAGTATTATCTATTAGTGATAAAATCCTCACTTGACAAAGTATATGGACTTCCCTGAATATAAGATGGAAGAAAAAAAAAATCCTTTAAAATGTTCTAAGAAATCTTACAATTAAAAGAAACATACAAAAATCTTATTTCTGGGACACCTGGGTGGCTCAGCAGTTGAGCATCTGCCTTTGGCTCAGGGTGTGATCCCCGGATCCAGGATCAAGTCCTATATCGGGCTCCCCGCATGGAGCTTGCTTCTCCCTCTGCCTGTGTCTCTGCCTCTCTCTCTCTGTGTCTCTCATGAATAAATACATAAAATCTTTTTTAAAAAAATCTTATTTTTATGATAAAAATGTTGCTATCTTAGTTTGTTAAATCTAAATTATATTGATCAAACTTTAATTTTTCATAACTGTCTTTTATAAACCACATCAGAAAGCAAACTACAAATATAGATATTTCCTCTCCTCTTATCTGTTTTCAGTGGGAAAACCTATGCATGCCCTCAATTCACGCGAAGTGCCACTGAATAAGTCACTATTGTGCATTCTAATCCAAACACCCTCACTTTACCTCTCAAGATTCCTGATTTATAAAACTATAGGGTTACACAGATGATCTCACAATTCTTCCAGGCTCTGACACGTTATAAAGTTTATAAGAGTAACTGCTGACTGGGTTTTACCTTCAGTGGCTCCTAGAAATTTACAGTACCATATGGTGTGAAAAGTGAGGATCAGTGTGTTTATTAAACTTTAATTTGAACAGATGAGCAAAATGTGTTACTACCTAAAACAGTTTTGCAGATATCTTCTGCTTATTAGTATGGTGATATTCTTTTTTATTCCATTCATAAATTAATTCCAAAGTATCATCTTAGAAGGCTATTTGGTTATTATAAATCTGTGCCTTCTTTAAACTGATCATTAGAAAACCAAATTCCCAGATTCCACTTCTCAAGACTTACTTTGTCACTATTCTTTTCTACGTCATCTACTAGATACAAAATATCAGTTCATGTGTGTTTTTATAAAAACAATATAATTTTCATTCTACTAATGGGCTACTAATTCTACATTCTACTAATCTGGGCTAAGATCACAAAGTCACTGTGTGTTTTATAAAAACAATATAATTTTCATTCTACTAATGGGCTACTAATTCTACATTCTACTAATCTGGGCTAAGATCACAAAGTCACTGTGCTCTAAAAAAAAAAGAAAAATCAGATTTTAGTTTCAGCATTACTTTCTCTTCTCCGAACTAATCATTTGGAAGCAAAAAAGAACAGAAGTGATATTTAATCATACCTGAGAGACTGATCCAGGGTCATTCCTGTAAAATCAAAAAACTTCAGATATTCTTCTGCAACTAGTTTGCTAAATTCATTGCTATAAGAAAACAAGACAGACTTTGTTATTCAAATTCAAGCTATTAAAAATGAGACACAAACGAGGACATACGCAAACACCAGCCCTAGTATAGAACGTACTTCTTGCCTAGGTGCTTTGCGACATCCGACCTTTTGAATCTGTCTAGTTGATAAAGTCGTCTGGCCAGCCTCCTGGCTGCTTCTACGTTGCTGCGGGTACCATTACTGAGACTTTCTGAGGCCTCCTTTTCCAGAATTTCAGTGCTCCCCATCTCAGAATGAGCCTCTAGCAGGGTTGTTTTTACACCAGCATTGCTGTGAGAATTGATAAAGAAGAAAAAAAGAACAGAAAAGTTTTTGTTTTTTTTTAATGTGACAAAAAGGGAAACTAGCTGATGAAATTATCGTGCCTTAGAACCAAATGAAAAAATTTAGATGAGATAGGTTTATACTTATTATTATTCATAAAAGTACTTCCAGCTGTTATATTTCAATCTTTCAAAGTGTTGGCTTAAACCCTTGATGAACAGTTCTCAAAACTTTTGATCTCAGTACCTCTACATTTTAAAAAATATGGAGAAAAAAATAAAAAATAAAAAATAAAAAAAATAAAAAATATGGAGGACTCCAAAGACCTTTGTGTTTATCTGAGTTGTTCTATCTATTGGTAATTCACCATATTAGTAATTTAAAAAGAAAAAATTTAAATACTAATTCACTTAAAAATAACTAGCTCATTTCATGAATATAAATATTTTATTAAAAATAATTATAACTTCCAAAACAACATAAAATTTAGTGAGAAAAGCAATAATTATTTACATTTTTTACAAATTTCTTTAATGGCTGGCTTACTAGAAGACAGCTGGGTTACTCACTGTCACATCTATTTGTAACCAATATTTTGTTTAGGTTGAAATTAAAATAATCCAGTCCCACACAGATAATTTAGTTAGAAAAAGAAGTATTTTAATATACTTTTCAGATAATTGTAGATATTCTTTTTTTATATGGCACTAAAATAAGACAAGTGGTAGTTTCCCAAAGGTTAGTGTCAATATAGTATCAAAGAATTTTTTGTACTCATATTAAAATTTGTCTTCATCTTTAAATGGATCTTTTACCCAGGCAAGATTCTGTACCATGCACTGGTCATTGGCAAAATATTGGTTGACACATTTTATTATACAATAGTTTTGAAAATCACATTTATCATGTCACCACTACTATCTTCATCAAAATCTTTAAGTACGGAAAAGCTACTAAACTTTTAGTGGAAGACAGAAGTTTTTTTGACTGAAAGCTCACATTGTATTGTTGGCAACAAATACTATCAATTGTTTTCTTAAAGTATTGATAGGCTTACTCAATTAATTTTTGAGAAAATGGTTGCCAATAACCATGGCTTATCAGCTACACTGAAAAAATGGCAAAATTTTTCCTAAAATTGCATTTCCTAAAAAGTAACTAGTTTATAAGTCACAACTCAAATTGCATACAAAATTGTCCTCAAGAAAACCATCAGGAGAAGTGTCTTATGCATATTTTCCATCTCATTACATGTGAAATTAAAAGGGTATGTACCAAGGGTTAAAATATAATTATCAAGGAATTTTTATCAAGGAATTTTTAGGTGAGACTGGTTTTTTTATCTTGCATGCAGGACAGTAAAGAACATCAGAACGATTAGGACAGTTTAGTGCCTCTACGTTGATTTGTGCTGAAGCCCTCACCATGGCTTTTGTACCATCAGTGTGATTATCAATATAATGAAAAGGAAAATAATGCTGTATACTGTTATTATAAAATAACTTCAACCTCATAAACATCCTAAGAGGGCCTCAGTAAGCCATGTAAACCACCTGTGAGCATCTCTGCTCTTGAAAAAGATCACAAACTATAGTCTGTGGCTGCCTATAGAATGCTACATCATGCAATATATAACATGGACACCAATAATGCAGTAATTTCCAAATTGGTGAATGAGGAAAAGATACATTTGTGATAAACTAGACTTAAGTAGCCTTCCAACATACCTACCACACACTCTAAACCAGACATAGAAATTCTTCTGTAATGAACTAGATAGTAAATATTTCAGGTAAGGACACATAAGTTCTCTGTTACACATACTTGTTTTTCGTGGGCTTTTTTTCAACCTCTTAAAACTTAAAACCATTCCAGGTTAGGCTGAAATAGGCCAAGAGGCCTCATTCTGCAGGTATTTGCTCTATCATATTCTTCTTTAACTTGTCCTAAATTATGAGTATCCATTTATTGTCTAGCCTGAGACACTTGGAAGAGGGAACAGGGATGATAAAATCACTCAATATGTAATTATAATTGTTATAATGTTTTTTAAAAAGGTACTGCCAATAAAAAAATTATTTGTAAACTTGCAGTATATAATAAACGACAAAAATCATTATAGCAAAAAGTGAACATATTTCTAAGCAGAACTATTCAATATCTATTTTTGTTACTTATTCTACCTCAAAATTTTCCATTGTAATTGGAAATTACACCAACTAAGTGGTAGCCTAGCAGGTTCACTATCCCTCAAATGCAGCAACTGCCACTGTCCGCCCAGCCCATACACCAAGTAGCTCCGAGGGACCGCACAGCCCCAGACATCCCCAGACATCCCCAACCACTGCCAGACTGGAGGCAGATAACTGTCCCTCACGACTTCTCTCCGAGCTCATTGTATCAACAAGTATTCCACATGCTGTCCTTGACAGGGAGCATACAGGGAGGGAAAAGAGAGATTACCTCACATTGTCTTTTAGACTCAACTATGTGAAAATTCTGTTCAACGCACACGTCCACTCACACAGCCCAGAGGAGACTGCGGAGAAGCTTAGAAGTACCAAGTGGAGGCTTATCAAACCCAAGCTGACTTATTTTACTGCAGTTATTAATGATAATACTTCATTTTTTAAAATCAACGTAAAATGTTAAACCACAGTCAATGCCAGGACAACAAACATAAACTGGAATTGCCCCAAACTAAGATGTTTAGTAATCCTTCTTTAAACAATTAGCCACCTTAAATAATTTTCCAACAGAGACAGATACCAATTAATATAAATTGCTTCATTATGATGAGATCTTCAGGCAAATACATTTAAATATTTTTTCATCCTAAACCTTCCTCCACAGTTACCAGCCAGTTTTATGAAATCCATCCTATCAGAAAAATGAGTATTTAATCATTATATACAGCAAAGCTATAATAAGTAAACTCATATCAGAAAATTCATTTAAAGGACAATTCACATTTCAGGTTTTCCCACATTCATGGCTGAAACATAAAATATTAATTCCAAGAACTATTTTAGTGACGATCAAGTAATCTTTTTAATTATAAAAGAAAATCCCTGCAGTTGTGTCTGCATGCATTCTCTTACTCTATATAGTAGCTATCATGGAGAAAAAAACAAATGCCAAAGAAAGAATTTTCTTTTCAATTACACTGCCACTTATTGCTCATTTTTCATGACAAATTTATGGCATATATTTATGTCACTCCATGTAAATGGTATAATTACACCAGATATACGGCACTGCAAAAATTTTGTTCAAATACAAGAGACTTATCCTAATGAGTATATGTATTTTTTAAATGTAGTGGTCACAGTCACTCCTGTTTCTTATTTTTCATTCCTTATGTTTCCCTTCTTCCTACTCTCTTGCCCAACCTAGGCTATTTCGCCTCATTCTCCCTACATTCATCAAAAAGAGGTAATTTAAAAATCTGTAAAAATCAGACTTCTCTGGATCTTCTTAAAAAAATCTTCAATAAGGGCAGCCCCAGTGGCCTAGCAGTTTAGTGCCACCTTCGGCCTGGGGTGTGATCCTGGAGACCCGGGATCGAGTCCCATGTTGGGCTCCCTGCACGGAGCCTGCTTCTCCCTCTGCCTGTGTCTCTTTCTCTCTCTCTGTCATGAATAAATAATTTTTTTTAAAAAATATCTTCAATAAAATAGAAAATAAGGACTACAGTGAGGATAAATACTTTCATTCCTAGATGGCTTCATTCTGTCCCACTTCATGATTTAAGAGATTACTTGAATAAGAACAGAAACTGTTTCATTTAAATCAGAAAGCCTAGCAATATAAATATAAACTTACCAGCAATCAGACAGACCCCAAAAAGAACTCATCTCAGAGCCCAGGGTGCCTGGGCCACACATATGTCCTTTTATAAGCCCCTTCCCAGTACTCTTTGCCCTGTAAGTTCAGTTATCTGTTGGTCTCTAGGCTTCTAAGGACCTGGCTCCCTGTGGGGTCATATTACTATGACCTCACATTCTTGGCAGAGTGCTTATTGTTAGAGTTTTTGTAATGTTTTTACAACCCTAATAAAAACAGAAGCCAGAACACAAGAGCCACTGTATATCAGGAGCATAAACAACAGTGGCAACCCAGCCTTGCTCACATTTGATAAAGCAAACTGGATGATCCCTCTCAGGAGGGATGACACCCCATTTTGTTTCCTGGAATACACAAGACATTATCCATCTAGTCCACTGAATATTAGATGCTTTCAGTTGTTTCAATTTTCCCTTTTTTTTTAAAACTCTCTTTTCTTTTTCACAAGTAACTTTTACAATTTTCTAAGGCGAAATCCCTAATAGCCACTTAAATGTAGAAAAGATTCCCCAAAAGGTTCTCCCTGTGTTCCAGAAAATGCTTCACTGGGGCCCATACCTCACACCTGCAAACAAATATGGTAACACTATCACCAAAAGAAGGATCAGATTGTTGAGTGTGATCGTGGGGCATTCTTATAACCTTTTTATCATACTAGGATTACCAATTTTTCTAAGTAAATATAATAGGATACTCAGTTAAATCTGAATTGCGGATAAACAATAGTTTTTAAGCACAAGACATACACTAATAAAAATCATTCAATGTTTATCTGAAATTCAAATTTAACTGGCCATCTTATATTTTACCTGGTAACCCTACTTCCTAAAATGTTTGTTCTAAACTTATTTGAAGAATTCCAATTATGGCATTCCTTGTCAATTGGTAATATGTTTCACAATAGATTCCTTCTGGGTTTATTTTGACTGACTTATGTGATTCAATTCTTATTCCTTATTAAACTATTGTTCTATAGTTTCACCAAGACCTTCTCTCAGTTGTCCATGACCTACTGATTCTTCTCTGATGTCCTCTAAATATAAAGGAAAAACTCTATTTTCTCTGTATTTCCACCCTTCTTTCCCAGCCTACATACTGCTACCACAGATGTAATAAAAGGCCTCCATAAAAATCCTACACAAGATAAAAATCCATATTCTGTAGTATGTCAGATAAGACCATTCACAAGGTGACCCCTATAGATCATTTAGATTTATCATTTACCAGTTTCCTCATGCTTGGGCCACACAGGAATTTTAGCTATGCTCTCGTACCCTTGTTCCATCTTGCTCCCTTTGCTTCTCTTGTTACCCCTACCCTAAAATTCTGAGATGCCCCAAGTTTTGCAAATTCTTGTTGATTCTACAAGAACCCTAGTGAGATAACTTTTTTAAGAATCATACCCCAATTCCCTCTTGCTGCATTCTCAGAGCACTTGATAAATTACCTTTATTCTAGCTCTTCTTTTAAAAGTCCTGTCTTTCTCGTCTACTACAATCTTGATTTTCACTCTGTATTCACATCACAGGAATAGGCTAAAGTTATTCAATAGCCATTTGTTAAAAGGATGCAAGAACTGAAATGGCTGTGTCCACATTCTCCACTGTCTTCTATGCTATCAATGACACGCAGCACAAATCTTCTAATTCATTATGACTAATCCTGGAATGTTCTAGAAGGACTGATATCAGCAGAGGGTACCAGTTACATTGTCTGGTTTCATATTCACTTTGAATTAATTTTAAAAAAGTATATAAATTTTTATTGAATTGAGATAATAAAACTAGGATAAAAAAATACATTAGGCTAAAGGTTCAAGGCTTCCCCTCCCCATCATCCC
Organism: Canis lupus baileyi; assembly: GCF_048164855.1. NCBI lineage: Eukaryota > Metazoa > Chordata > Mammalia > Carnivora > Canidae > Canis > Canis lupus. The sequence continues at coordinate 40,108,477 of NC_132852.1, read as the reverse complement.
ACTGCATTTATAAAGTATACTAGGGGAGTTGTGCATAAAAAACAACAACAAACAGTAACTTGATTCAATTTCATACTGTAAAAGCTAGATAAAGGCAATCAGAAGAATCCCAAAGAGTGGAAAGAAATGACTCCAGTTGCACGTGGAATGAAAGGACCAGAGGGTGCAATGACTCTGGAAGCATTCTTCAGGCTGCAAAGACAGATATAAAAGGCCTGGAACTGATAGATTCAGGAAAACTGGTACAAATGCATTAGCTTTCATGGGTAGAATGAATGTCAGTCAGAAAGTGTTCTAAGTATATCATAAGCAAGATTAAAATCCTGAAATATAAAAAATTGCCTTTGAGAAAGGAAAGGAAATCTTCTTGGCCATCATTATGTAAGATATTCATTTCTCAGGCATTGCAGAGATAGCATATCTAATCTTGGAAGAAATATACCTGAGAAATTATTCAGAGTAGCTACACTTCTTCCAATGGTTCCCATTCACCTAACAGCATCTAACATTGGCTAAGTACTTATTTTGTGCCAGTCACGGAGATAAGTGCTTCCTAGAAATTGTCTCATCTAATCCTCAATTATTTTATGAAGTACATAGTAGTATAAACATTTTACAGATAGAAACTGAGGCACAGAGCTGGACATGGACAATGGCACTTCAGTACCCAAGTCCTTTATATCCTCTAGTACTATTAATTTTGCTACTGCTAGTCATTTTCTGGTATGATTGTTTTGGCAGAGTCAACAAATATCTTACCATGTGTCAGGCAATGTATACTTCAATAAACAAAACACTTCTACTCCAGGGGAGCTAAAACTAAACAAACATAATAAATGAAAAAAATAAATATACATAGTATGTTAGAAAGTGGTAACTGCTATGGAAAAAACAAATAGAACAGAGAGATCAAGAATTGCAGTTTGGGGAGAGAGGTAGATATATTTTTAAAGTGGTCATGGGAGTTCTGAGCAACTTGAAAGGTGGAGTTACCTTCAATTAACATAGAGAAAACAAAGTTGGCACAAGTTTTAAGAGAAAAAAGTTCCATTTAGACACATTCTATCTATCTCCCTTAGATATCCAAGGAGAAATATGGCAATATGAACATATGTGACACTTTCAGAAAAGACATGTGCCTGGGGCCTACTCCAGGGAATTCTCAGACCATTGGCCTTCACATTTTCTTTTTAAGCTCTAAGATGATTCTGATGTGTATCAGGATTTTGAGCCACCACTATCCCAGGGAAAATCACTATAGGTCTAAAGAGGGGAAATGGTAATGATCAGACTTGGATATTTTATTTTATTTTATTTATTTTATTTTATATTTTTATTTTATATTTTGTATTATATTATTTTATTTTATTTTTATTTGAGACAGGAAGAGATTGTCTTAAGCAGGCTCCATGCTCAGAGTGGAGCCCAACTCTGGGCTCAATCTCACAACCTTCTAAGATCATGACCTGAGTGGAAATCAAGAGTCAGACAGTCAAAGTACCCAAGCACCCCATTAGACTTGGATTTTTATAAGATCACTTTTCTTTGTACCGTGGAGGAAAAACTGAGCCTAGAGTATTTTGATAGCTAGGACAGCTGAACCTGAATTGAAAGATAATTCATGTGAATATTTTTTAAAAATACCTGCTCTGAGGGGCGCCTGGGTGGCCCAGTTGGTAAACTGACTGAATCTTGATTTCAGCTCTGGTCCACAGTCTCAGCGTTGTGAGATCAGGCACCTCCGGCTCTATGTTCAGCACATAGTCTAAGACTTTCTCCCTTTCCCTCTGCCCCTCCCCATGTGCACTCTCTCTTAAATAAATAAATAAATAAATAAATAAATAAATAAATAAATCTATCTAAAAAAATCCTGCTCTGAAAGATATTTAGAAAGTAAATTCAAACAACATAGTGAATAATTTGGTATGTGTTTGGAGTTGTGTTCAAAGAGAGGGCAGAAGGCTAACTGACTTAGAATCAACAAAATATGTTGCCAACAACCAAGATAACAAATACAAGAGGAAGACAACAGAATGTGTAACAGTGTGGGGAGGGGGGCATGTGAGCACACACATGCACATACAGAAACAGGAAACAGAAAAAAGATGATGAGTTTGGCTTGAAGATGTAATAAAACATGGCATCCATATGACTCTCAGACAGAGCTGTCTAGTAGCCACAGCAACCATCCACTACCTGTAGGAACTCAGTATGGGCATAGCAGTCCCCTCCACTAATGTGAATAGATCATCTGGTAAGGGGTTGTAATGTCCAATATGCTCAAGGAACTCAGAAATGTGTCAATAAAGAAATATGTATAGCAGCGTATTCATCTGAACACAGTTCCATTACAGTAGAAGAATTAGGAGGTCTCTTTTCTTATTAATGAGATTCTACATGCAAGTGCTTGGTTTGCCAGTAATAATTACTAATTTAGAAGATGCTAAATTCAAGTAAAAGATTCACATAAATGCTTACTTAGTAGTGTTTGGCTCATAGTGAACTATAAATGTTAGGTGTCATCACCAGACCCAATTCTTATCATTACTACTACTCCCTTCATCTTTAAGATTATTACTTGGTTATTTGGACGACCACATGAGATAATTACATCAGGCAGTAAATGTAAATGTAAACTGCTATTTGTATTGTATACAAGTGTTAATTTAGCTCTTAGTAGCAACTAATACTTGACTTCTCTAAAGAAAATTACCTCAAATAAACACACTTTTGACATTTATATAGAATATATCTCTCTAGATAGGACAGCATTTACTTATGATTTCAGAGACTTTAAGAGAACCATAGGTAAAATCTGATAGAAACTCCTAATGGCTATTTCTCTGTTTGGAATGGAAAACGTAATTCAGTCTTTACAAATGAAGAATTGTAATTAAGTGTCACCTAGAGGTTCTGGCTCAGGATATTGTTTTAAATAAACTTCATTCGTTTTATTCAGTTCTGCATTCAGTATTCAGGTCACCGACGTGCAACTGACCAAACTTAGCAATTTGCCCTGGAAGCACTTATTTCCAATAAAGAATTGGAATCTTTACTCTTCTGGAGCTTCATACTCCTCTGGGGGCATAATCCAGATGATTCAGGGTTTTGGGGGTGTTTCTTGTTTTTTTTTTTTTTTCTTTTTTGTTTTTTAAAAGGAGTTTTTTTGTTTTGTTTTGATTTTCCATATTAAACTCAGTTTTTCTGGACCAGCTCTCAAATGAGAACATAATTTTGCTGCAATATTATTAAGTCAATTTTAATACAACTACATTATAAAAAAATTTTTAAGATTTTACTTATTTATTCCTGAGAGATATAGAGAGAGGGACAGAGACATAGGTAGAGGGAGAAGCAGGCTTCTCACAGGGACTGGGATGGGGGACTCCATCCCAGGACTCCAGGATCACACCCTGAGCCAAAGGAGGACGCTCAACCGCTGAGCCACCCAGGCGTCCCACATTATAAAAATTTGAGATGAATCATTTGCAAAGCAACTACTACTAGATGTCTAGCTTGATAATAAATAAGGAGGAAAGTGATGCATAACCACTAACATGTTCATTATTTGCACAGAAGCTTCAGTGAACAAATCAGTGAATTCCAATTCCAGTGGACAAGAAAGGAAGAATGAATCATTCACAGATGGACTAGCTTGTTTTCTTAGAATGCTATTAAAATGTCACTGCATATTTTGAGTTTACATCTTTCATGAGATATAGCTTTTGGCTATGTTACTTCATTGCCTTTATATGGCATTAAAAATCTCTAATGATACCGTATCACTCTCTACCCTGACAAAAGGAAATAAAAGGGGTAACTACATTCCATATCCTTGCAAATTCATAAGTCGACAGTCTGAAATTGATCATACCCTTTAATGACTGTGATTATGCACTGCACATTCTGAGCAAACAGGGTGGTATGAAATTGGACAATATGTCTACACAGAAAAACACTAGCTTATCCCCCATGCCAAGATATTACATTCTTTCATGGTATTCCAAATCCGAATTACCTAACTTAAATTTTTTTCATTTAAAGGAAGGCATTAACACTCTAAATGAATGCATACATACACAAAGCCAAATTCATCAAAACACACGTTCCTTTGACTGAGGAGAAAGGAGGTACTACTTGGCCCTATGACACATGAAAAAAGAAACATGTAAAAGAGACTAAACTGCCAGAGCTCACTAACCTCATTCCTGGGATTTAGCCGAGGATACTATTGCCAAATGTAATACAATTATAAGCAAAAAAATTTAATACCCTTAGGGAGAATATTTATAATAACACAGAATGAGAAAGATGAAAGACCTGCACTCTGAAAACTTTAAACACTGATGAAAGAAAGTGAAGACAACACAAGGCAATGAAAAGACATTCTATGCTCATGGATCCAAAGAACAAATATTGTTAAAAATGTCTCTATTACCCAAAGCAAGCTACACATTTAATCCAATCCCTATCAAAACACCAACAGCATTTTTCATACAACTGCAACAGACAATCCTAAAATTTGTATGGAACCACAAAAAAAACCCAAATAATCAAAGTAATCTTGAAAAAGAAGAGCAAAGCTGGAGTTATCATAATTCTAGACTTTAAATCATATTACAAAGCTATAGTAATCACAACGGTGATCACTGGCACAGAAGACACATAGTTCAGTGGAATATAACAGAAAACCTAGAAATAAACCTACAATTACATGGTCAATTAAACCTTGACAAAGCAGGTAAGAATATCCAGTAGGAAAAGACAGTCTCTGCAACAAAAGGTGTTGGGAAAACTGGACAGCTACATGCAAAAGAATGAAACTGGACTACTTTTTTACACCACACACAAAAATAAACTCAAAATGGATTAAAGACCCAAATGTAAGACCTGGAACCATAACAATCCTAGAAGAAAGCACAGGCAGTAATTTCTCTGACATTGGCTATAGCCACATTTTTCTAGATACATCTCTTGAAACAAGGGGGATAAAGGCAAAAATAAATTATTGGGATTACATCAATATAAAAAGCTTCTGCACAGTGAAGGAAACAATCACCAAAAATAAAATGCAACCTATAGAATGAGAGAAGATATTTGCAAATGACATATCCAATGAAGGGTCAGTATCCAAATATATGAAGAACTTATACAACTCAATATTCAAAAAACAATCCAATTAAAAATGGGGAGAAGACATGAACAGACATTTCTCCAAAGAAGACATACCGATAGTCAACAGACACATGAAATGATGCTCAACATCACTCATCATCAGGGAAATGCAAATCAAAACCACAATGAGATATCACTTCACAAACCTGTCAGAATGACTGAAATCAAAATCACAAAAAACAAGTGTTGGCAAAAGTAGGAGAAAAAGGAACCCTCTGGCACGGAGGGTGGGAATGCAAACTGATGCAGTCATTCTGGAAAACAGTGTGGAGGTTCCTCAAGAAGTTAAAAGTAGAGCTATCCCCACCATCCAGTAATCATCATGCTACTAGGTATTTATTTAAAAAAAATAAAAACACTATACCAGATGGATACATGCATCCTTATGTTTATAACAGCATTCTTTACAACAGCCAAAATATGGAAGTGGCCAAGTGTCCAGCAACCAACGAGATATGGAAGTGGCCAAGTGTCCAGCAACCGACGAGTATATAAAAGAAGATGTGGTGTGTATATATATATACACACACACACAATGGAATATTACTCAGCCATATAAGAGAATAAAATCTTGCCATTTGCAATGCCGTGGATCAAACTCGAAAATATAATGCTATGCAAAATAAGTCAGTCAGAGAATGACAAATACCATATTGATTTCACTCATGTGTGGAATTTAAGAAATAAAAAAAAATAGAGCAAGGGAAAGAAAAGAGAGGGAGGCAAACCAAAAAGAGACTTTTTAAAAATTTAAATTCAATTAGCCAACATATAGTACATCATTAGTTTCAGAGGCAGAGTTCAGTTATTCATCAGTTGCATATAACACCCAGTGCTCATCACATCATGTTCCTTCCCTGAATGCTCATAACCCAATTGCCCCCCCCAACTCTGTCCCCTCCAGCAACTCTGTTTGTTACCTAGAGTTAAGTCTCTCATGGTTTGTCTCCCTCTCTGATTTCTTTCCATTCAGTGTTCCCTCCCGTCTCCTATGATTCTTTGCACCGAAGAAACAGACTCTTAAGTACAGAGAACAAACTGATGATCACCAGAAAGGAGGGGAGTGGGGGGGTTGGGTAAAATAGAAGATGGGGATTAAGAAGTATTCTTAGCATGATGTGCACAGGGCGATGTATGGAAATGTTGAACCTCTATACTGTACACCTGAAACTAATATAACATTGTATGTTAACTATATTGTAATTTAAAGAAAATTTTAAAAGGCTGGTGTATCTAAACCAATCTTGTGAATCTATTTCCCTCAGAGCACACAGGTCAAGAGGCACCAAACCGAGTCAGGGATAGACAGCCGTCTTCTATCTTGCAAGCAGTGGCTAGAGTTAGAATATGTATCCTAATCAAAATTGAATGTTTTTATTTTAATCAACCCCTGCTAGAAGTCTCAACTTAGAACTTAATTTTTCTTTAATGTAATTTACTTGAGAGTAATAACCATTAGGGGTAAAACAGTTAAAATTAGCTTAGTGAACATAAGTACCCCATCCCTAAACTCAAAAGTATACTTGTAAATACAAATTTAGCTTGATCAAACACCGCCCCCCCCCCAGCCCCACACACACACCTTTGCAGGTCCAGGTACTAAATAGTATTATCTAGCTAGGGAACATTAGATCAGTTTTGTGCTCTCCTCTGTCTCTCTTCCTTTTCTCTTTCATTTTCCAAAGAACAAGAGGCTTTATGAATATTTTTATGGTTAGATATATCCAAATGTTATCATCACTATTAGTGTTTTATGATCTCTCTTTGAATTTTTATGAATACTTGTTTTCACCGTCCCATATCACAGTTTTGCTGCACCTAGAAGGGCATGTCTGCCCTGCAGCACCCCTCAGCTCTGGGAGGTTCACTACCGGGCCCTTAGGCTCACGTTCTGCAGTCTTCCAGAAGAGGGCACCAACATGCAAAGCAGTGGCACAGAAACTGACCAAACACCAAATGAATAAAATAGGCTGCATTTACCTTAGAAGCATTTATTTCCAATAAATAATTGTACTCTTCACCTCTCTAGAGTTTCACACTCCTCTGGAGGCACAATCCAGATGATGCAGGTTTTTGTTTGTGTTCGCCAGCTCCATACATGTCCTACTACCATGGCCTGTCAGTACATCTTCTCCACACTGGGTTTTCTCTGAGTGCTATTTATTGCCACTACACTGTAAGCTGCTGTATTTGACAGAGGTTTCTCAGATTTGCTTAACAATTTTTTTGTGTGTAATTTTAAAGAGAAAAAATTAGCTCCCTAACAAGAGTGTAGGAAAATCAGCACGAAGAAGGCAGGACGATCATTCCCTAAGGAAATAAAGTCTTATCTCTGTCATGTCCTGCTTTCATCTCTTTACATTACTCAAGCTCATCTGGAGACAGATCAAAGAGATCATCATCATCTGGGGCTACAGGAATAAAAAGGGATTTTTCCACTCTTTATTGCCTATGATGATGAATGAGTTAGCAAGAAAGGCCATATACATTTTTGTCTAAAAAATGTAAGCACATCTGGAATGTTTACTGTGCTCTGTGCACTATTCTAAGCATTTTATATTGCCTCACCTATAACCCCTTTAACAACCCTATGAGAAGTACTACCATCACCATTTTACAGAGGAGTAAACTGAGATATGGAAACATAAGTCATTTCATAAGTCACAATGCTAAAAATGGCAAAGCTGGGATGGGGCTCAAGCCAGGCAGTTTTATCTGCAAAGTTCAAGCTCTTAAACAATATGCTGTGTGGCCTGTCTTCTGTTGCAGTATAACTACAGGTTCTACTTCAGGTATAACACTGGCATGTGAGAATAAAAATGTCTACTTTTTAAGGGACATCCATATGACTAAGCATGCTTAGTATAACTATACTTAATTAAGTGTACACATCAAAATTGCGTAATTCTCTCTGCAATAACTTATTAAAGCATGTAATATGTGCTGGACATACCACAGGTGCTAGGAGTACCGAATAACTATAAAAAAGCCCTGTCTTTGGTACAGTTTTCACTTCTAATAAGAGACAGACAATAAACCAAACAAAGGTCCTCCCTCTCTTTTACCATTCCACAAATATTTCCTGAATATATTATGAGTCAGACACTGTCCTAGGTAAATATTAAGTATTCAATAAAGCACTGAATAGCAAAAGTGCTTGCTTTCATGGAGCTAACATTCAGATAGTGATAGTGATTAAATGCCATGGAGATAAATATAGCCAGGTAAAGACATGGGGAGGACTAGACTTGCTGTTTTATTCATGGCACCAGGAAAGTGCCATTTGAGTAAAAACTGAAGTGAGGGATGTGTCCTGGCAAGGTATCTTCAGGAAAAGTGTTCCAAACAAGGACTAAGGACGGCGCAGAAAGGGAACTATGGCTAGAGAGGAGAGAGCAGGGGGTGGGTGTTGAATTCACTTGTACTTCCAAAGCAGTCCCTCACTCAAAAGACCCCAAATCAACTCCAATTCTCAAACATCTATGGTCAGAAAAGGCACAGTTAAAAAACAACAGACTGTTAGTATCCTAGACACATGTTAGCTTCCCAAGTTAGTAGGCAGTTTTTTAGTTCCTCCTCTACTACTGAGAATGCTTCTGTGACCCTTAGCATCATCCAAGGCCAGACTCCAGCCATCCCCTAAGTCATCCTGTGGAAGGAACAAGGATCCACTGCATACTGTGCATACTGTCTACACCATGGTCCCCACTGGGCTGGTCTGTGACGTTTCTGGGGTTGAATCCAGATCTTCATCACATTTCTATCCCAGTGCCTAGTACAATAGGCTGGCACATAAATGGTTGCTCACTAAAAGTGCCCTAAATCAAATTGCAAAAAATTTAAAAAGAAAAGTCAACGACTATATTCTAAACAGACCACTCAACTTCACTAGAAGATGCCTAAAAATAATAATTTGGATGCTTCCTCTCATGAGCCTAAATAAAGGCTGAAAGTCTCCACCACGAAGTTTTGGTTACCCTTATCCACCAATAAGAATTATTACTTCAATAATTTTAAGGACTTCTCTTCTCATGTAATCTAGAAGCTCTGACCAGTAGAAAACACTTACCAGTGAGCTCTCTCTAGACATTTTTCCCCAGGTTTATTTATTTTTAAACATCACCTACTCCGTAATATTGCACAATGGGGAGCAAAGACAAAAAAGTGGCAACAAAGTAGACAGAATCCAAGTGGGACACTCAATTCCTAATAACTCAGAAAAGTAAAACCATATTTACTAAATGAAAAGACCATATTCATTATCTTAAAAAAGAAAAGCACCATTGCCAGTTGCCAAGCTCTGTATGTTCCCAGGCATGATGCTTAAACCAGTTTCTTTCCATCTTCATTTATTATATGTTAAAAATAGATGAGACAATGCTTAAGATGACTTCCTCAGATCACTGAGTCACATAAGAGGAGGAGGTGCTCAGACATGGGGTGCCTTCCTTTCCAAGGAATATGTTTTAGAAAGTTACAGGTTTCTTGAAACTATCTTTGATTTTTAAAAAATATATTTTTAAACAAATGAGGTAATAAGCGAGAAAACCAGGAGAACTGTGCCTACCAGACAGTTGGCACACAGTCTATTCTTACCAAAGTGTTTGCTTAATGAATAAATCATCTGAACCATGTATAAGTTTAATTTAGAAATAAACTACTTTGGGCAGCCCCGGTGGCGCAGCGGTTTAGCACCGCCTGCAGCCCAGGGCGTGAACCTGGAGGCCCTGGATCGAGTCCCACGTCGGGCTCTCTATATGATGCCTGCTTCTCCCTCTGCCTGTGTCTCTGCCTCTCTCTCTCTCTGTCTCTATGAATAAATAAATAAAATCTTAAAAAAAGAAAAAAGAAATAAACTACTTTGCCCATGCAAAAAAAATTACCAAATTTTAGGGAGCTGTTTATCATCTTAATTTGCCCTTTGATTTCACACCATCACCTCCTAAAATCAATCACCTGCAATGCAAGCGGAGGGAGCCTGGTGCTCCTTAATGTAAATTATATCAGCTATCTACCATCTAACCCTTTTCCCAAGTATTTTGGTATTTTAAAATTGAAATTGTAGGATTTCAGAGGTAGTTTAATAACATGAGCTGGAACAGATTCAGTTTCTGGACACAAGACAAGACAATCTGCTCCCCAAATAAGCTGAGAATTAAAGGGACACATTAGACAACAAATCGTAGTGAACACCTCCCCTCCCCAAAAAAGAAAAAAAAAAAAGAGTCTTTAAAATCAGATGAGAAGAAAGAAAAATCACATTTCCTATCACTCTGGCATGTGACAAGCCCTTTACATATATCATCTCATTTTAATGATGATCAGAACCTCCAAGTACAAATTCTTTGAGTGAATTTTAGAAAAGTATCCCTATGTACAAATGGAATATAAAAAAGTATCCATTTTGGTACATGTTTTAAATAAAAGAAACCCTACCAGGACTCACAGCTGAGCAAAAAATAATTCAGGACATATAACTTATCACTCTGAGACCCTTGGAGTGGTGCGAAGAAGTTAGTGCATAATTACGACGACCACCTACCATTAGATCATGCGGCCTTAGGAAAGCACCTGCAGAATTTTCAAGTAATAGATCCCCTAACTATTCATTGTTCACATGATAATAATTGATATCCAAAAGGTGTGACTTGCCCTTGGAGTCATGTCTTCCAACTCTAAATCCAAAACTTCGTCTACTACACAACTGTCCAGGCAGAGATGATAATTTAAATAATTGATAACAAAGTTGTGCTTCCCAGAGGGTAGACTCAGTCTCAAAAAAGGTTTCAGAAAGTATTTTTCAGGTAAACTGAAAATGACAAGTTTCTTAGTCAAGGGAAGGGCACTGGGGGAGGAGCACTTCTGAAAGTCCAGAAAACTAATAAAGGATGGCATGGTATCAAAGGCAAAGCAAACTAGCTTGAAGCCCTGAAAGTAATCCTCTAGAACCTGATCATGAGCCTTCCTATAAGGGAGGGGGGTGATAACAGGAAGAGCCAGGGATGCTCCTGAACAGAAACTAGACATCCTCTCCCCCTTCCTGTTTTTCCCAGTGCGCATCCCCAGAGAGATGAAGAAAAAGTGGTACTGAATTTGGCAAAACTGTATAAATACAAGTACATATCATATTCCATTGACTCTTAATTTCTTCTAAATGTCATAGTCTCTGAAATTAGGATGGTTTCTTATAAAGTATAACCCCTGTCAGCCAGACAGATGTTCATTACCTGTGTACAAAGAAATATTATACATTGTTGGTTTTGTCTTGACTTAATTGATATGTGTACAAGGTCTCCAAAAGGATTATCCTATTAATTGGTATCAAAACAAAAGTATTATGTATGGAGAAGGTAATGAAAACAAGCAACTAAAAAAAAAAATAAAAATAAAGAAAACAAGCAACTATATACTTATTTTTATGTAAAAATCTGTATGTTTAAATAGAAATACCATATGATCTGGTAATTTCACTGCTGGGTATTTACCCAAAGAAAACAAAAACAAATTTGAGGAGATATATGCACCCCTATGATTACTGTGATATTATTTACAATAGCCAAGATATGGAACCAACCCAAGTGTCCATCGACTGATGAATGGATAAAGATGCAGCATATGAATACACAATGGAATATTATAAAAAGCTATAACAGAAAGAGACCTTGCTATTTGCAACAACAAAGATGGACCTAAAGAATATTATGCTAAGTGAAAAAAGTCAGAGAAAGAAAAAACTTCTAAGTATTAGAAAGCATTGGCATAATTAATTAGTGGTATATTATTTTCCAGTGGTACTTAAAATAATGATTTATTTCTAATCAAGAGCATCTTAGATTTTAAAAATTTTTATGCCTTTTTGTTTTTATTACTTTATACTTACCTTAAATTTCAATAACATTTAATTTTTAAAAGGAAAATTATATTGTTTCTTGATATGCTCGTTTATGAGTCATGAGAGTAAAATAATGATGGCACAGAATTCTTTGGCTTCTGTTTCCTCCATTTTGGAAAAGACAAGTTATTTTGTCTTTGTCTCTTATTTTGAAGTTCTGGTATTTACATTTAATTCCAGAAGTATATGACCCACTTCTCAAAAATCACCATTCAAAAGGTCGTATACTCTCTAAACAGTGCTTTTTAAAATACTATTTTTCAGCATAAATGAGAGCAGTATTTTTAAAGCTGTTATCTCCAAGACAATGTGCACCAAGAACACATTTGAGATCATTAGTATTAAAATTTTGCTCCTCTAATTTAAAAAAACAACAATATACTAAGTTCCAAAATGCTAAACTTTTAAAATTATGGTTAACTATTCCTCCTAAGAAAAATGATAAAGTATAATTTATGTGAATTAGTTAAGGCCTAATAGGTGAAAAGCAAATGAGAACTCTTGTGCTTTCTTTAAAAAAATAAATGCTTTTCTCATTTTTTGGCCAGTTTCTGTAGAAATTAAGACTATTTCCTAGCTAATTCAAACACACTACAGATAATATTGAATATTCATATTACTATAATATCAAAATTTTGAGCTTTTAACATGCATGCACACACACACAAATAAAGCTGCAACTCCATACAGTTCATGAACTTCTATATCCATGGCTTTAAATATATACATATTTTTTTAATATTGAATCATAATCAATTCTATCACTTCAAATTGTATTTTGAGAAAGTGACAGCAAAGAGAGAAAATAATCTATAGAATAAATACCCTTCATACCATAAAAAGGAGGAATGGGAAATAAAGAGTATTTACTTCTAACACCTCCTCCTCCCCTGCAGATTCACAATACAGTTAAGTCCTCTTTGTAATAAAGACTTAGAAGTTCTTCAGAAAGAGTTTTAATCTTCATAAAATTTTTTTTTGTTGTTTGGTTTTGGTTTTGTTTACTACCCATTTAGATCCTAACTATTCTACATGGAACACAAACTCTGTGAACACAAGCTTTCAAACTTTCACACAGTTAGATGCTTCTGTATTACAGAAACTTTTGCAGGGAGGGCCATAAGAAGATCCTGGGTGGCCTGAATCTAGTAGATGGCCCAGGCTGAGTCTTTAGATTTCAAAGACAAGCAAGCAGAAGGAGATCTGGTCACACATATGCCTTCCTGAAAAAGAAGTACCATGCAGAGCCCTAGACTGTATCTGTTGTCTCTCCAGCGCAGCTCCTCAAAGAGTGTCACTCACTTCAGAGTAGGAAGGCAAACCTGGGTCCCTACTTCCCTACTACAGTCCATCCCCTATAATGTGTTCCTGATACGCCTTCACCTCATCCCTAGCTGGACATACACACTCTTATGAGCAATACCTCACACCATGGTGCAAGAATAAAGTAGAAATATCCTCAAACTCAACTTTTAAAGCAGCTAGAACAAATAGCCCAGATGTGATGTCTTGGGTGAAATCTATCTATCCCCAAGCCATATCCCCCTAATGACTATCTGTTTATTTCCTGACCTAAATGCCATAGCTGTCAATGTGAACCATTTAACAAATCCCATCTATGTGCCATATAAAGCTGCGTATCAGAGATTAACCCAGGAAACAGCTTGCACATATATTTTGTGACTTTCAGAGAATATTCTGACATTTCAGAATGAAATTCACAACAGAAAATAAAATATACTGTCCTCACTAGTACATTGACTCCATAGAACATCTTGTCCTTCTTCCAAAATAAAAAATACATGTCAGACGACCGTAAGTATTTTAAAGTTTATAGAAAAAAAATATTTGCTTGCCTACCCTGCTCCTAGATTCTAGCACCACAACTCCTATTCCTGCTAGGGAGATATATACTCATTCAAAAATGATGAATCAATAATCAGTCCATTCTAGTTTTTATATAAGCATTATTCTTTAATTTTATTTCTTAGGTATATGTAAGAAATTTTATTCTGAGGTATAAAAACTCTAGTTTTATAAAGCAATAGGGAAGGAAGGAGGGAGGGAAGGAAAACAAAGAACAGAAAAAACTAAGTTAATAGCTAGAAAAACACCCAAGGAGTAAAATTAAAACATACACACATACACAAACAAAAGAAAACCTACCAGTCTGGAACTTCTACCCAAAGGATACACTCCTTCCTTTAGGGTCTGTAGGAAACAGAGTTTACTGTGGCGCCATTCTTAAAATTCATTTTTAAATTTCTCCCTCAACTACAGTCAAATCACCTGGACAGTCTTACTTTCACATTCTCAATTCTTATCCTTGGAACAAGGGTTGATGAAATAAGATCTAAACATACTTTAAGTCAATCTCACCATTCCTATCAAAAGATTTTTTATCTCAACCACTTAAAATAAAAGAAGACAGTGCAAGTCAAGTGGCAATAATTGCAAAGGTGTGAATTCTCCACTCCCCTTTATCCATCAAAGGTGTTAAAAGTCCTGTCCTACTGGAGATCAGGCTAGCTGTTTGGTCCTGTCACAGAAGATCCTAAATTCTGCAATTTGCTGCAATGCCACCAGCTCCAAGTCACCCAAGAGATGACGTTTCTGCACCTTGTCACAGTGTTGTCACATGCTAGTCACTTCACAGCGACCAAAATACTTGCAGAAGTAACCCCCATTGATACCATTTTAAACTTGCCAAAGTTTGGGGATTCTCATTCTTATAAATGAGAATACCATTACCTGCTCTCTTCCTTTACAGTTACAGATGGAACTTTATACTGAATACACACACATACACACACTCAAAAACTTTTCCTAATATGCTGAGGATAAGATCTGGAAAGCACTACAACCTTAATGGAGGGAAAAAAAGTGAGTCCCAGAGAGATTACTTCCTTTCTCCCAAAACACAAACTACTAAAGGCACAGAACTGGAACTGAGTGGGGCACCAGAGTGAGTGGGTCAGCAGTTGAGCATCTGCCTTCAGGCTCAGGTCCGGGGTCTGGGGATCGAGTGCTGCAACGGGCTCCCCGCAGGGAGCCTGCTTCTCCCTCTCCTTGTATCTCTGCCTCTCTCTGTGTCTCTCATGAATAAATAAATAATTTTTAAAAAACAAACAAACCTGAAACTGAGCGACTTTAATCTACAGTCTTAGAGTATTTCCCACAGTAAACAACCCAATGCACTAATATAGATCTTAAATGAAATTGAAAGGCAAGATCCCTACGGAAAAAAAATTATGAGTTTAGAGACTCAAACAGACTTTAGGGTCAAGGGTCAGCCTCACCACGTTGTATCACTTATTTCAGCCTTGGCTTCCCTACCTACAAATAATGAAGATCACAATACCTCCATTCAAGGGTTACTACAAAGATTAAACAAAATTAGTCACTCAAAAATAGTGATAACTATTAAACTTTTTAAAAGATTCTAATGTTTTCTCTTTCCCAGAATTCTTAATTTTACAGAATAGAAATGGGGAAAAAAAAGTTCCCCACAACTCCCCAGAATCAATCCAGGGACCACATACCAATGCCTAAAGTTCACACTTCATCATCTATGATAAATACTCCAAAGAAACTTTCAGTGGTTGGGGACAGCAGTTAATAAAAAAGTAGAACCAAGATAGCTTTATTCAATACCTGACTGTAATACAGACACCTAAAAGAGACAGACTAACCCCCAACTCAAAGTACCAATGACCAGTGTGCCCTACTATAAACAAGTCCAACATCACCTCTTTAGTCATGTCTTAGAACAAAAGGGACAGGAGCCACCTTCTTCAAATGTCCCCCATGTCCCCCAAAATAGTATTCCATTCCTAGTGCTCCAGGTTCTGAAAAGTGGAGTTATTAAAGACAACAACAAACAAAAAAAACTTTTTAACTTTCAACATTGCGCAAGCTTATTTTGTACTGAGACCATCTCTACTGACACCTGAAGAAATACAATTCAGAAAACCCTGACTTACTACAGTGCTGTCATATACTAGAGCAGTTTCTTGAACTTACTTTGCATTAGAAGCACCTGGGAAATTGTTACAAAGGCAACTTCTCTAACCCACTCAAGACTTAAAGTTTGAAAAACAATGGGTTAGTTATATTTCAAATAAGCCTCCCAGGTTATAACAAATTTAAAACCCTATACCAATAGTTGTAAAGTTGTTAGTTTGTCTCATTGTAATTACCACCAGTACTTCTCAAAGTTCATTGTCTTTAAGAGTCACCTGGAAGCTTATTCTAAACAAAGCACATGACTGGGAACCATCCCCTAAAAGAATCAGATTTACAGGATGTAGGCCACTCTGAGAATCACGCCTAGAGGGCATAACTGAAATGCTGGCTATATGCACCCTCATCCTAATCATTATATTTTATAAGATTATTGTTAATTAACAATTAGGATATGAATGCTGAGAGGGAAGGGAGCTCTGTTCACTGGTTAAAAACAGCTCAAAGCATTTCAATATTATTTTGAATGAAGATGCTTTCAATATCTGCTTTAAGATAGGAAACTGTGATATATAGTTTGACTGGTTTGACTGATGGCTACCTTTCATGGACTAAGAATGACCTGGTAAATCTGATCTCTCCCACTGCCTCCATGCAGATGGCTGTCAAAGTATGGCAAGATCAGAATACCCAGCAGGATCTATGTAGTTGGCTCACAGCCACTTCCTTTGGTCAGATACTTAAGTTCTTCTGCATGTTCCCTTTATAAAACTAAAGGCATTGTGATGATTAATTTTATCTATCAACTTGGCTGAGCCCCAGGATGCCCAAATATGTGGTTAAACATTACTTCCTGGGTCTCTGTAAGGGTGTTTCTGGAAGAAATTAACATCTAAGTTAGTAAACTCAGGAAAGCAGATCACCCTCCTCAATATGGGTGGGCATTATCCAATCCACCAAGGGTATGAACAGAAGAAAAAGGGAGAGAAAAGCTGAGTTTGACCTCTGCCTGACTGTTTTAACTAGGACATCGATCTTCTTCTGCCCTGATCACTCCTGGTTTTCAGGTCTTCAGACTCAGAATCTTGCTTCTCTGGCTCCAAGATCTTTGAAATTACACTGCCAGCTTTTCTGGGTCTCAAGATCAAGATGGCAGGCCATGGAAACTTTCAGCCTCCATAAGCATGTCAGCCAATTCCTTAAAATAAATCTCATTATATATAGCTCCTATTGATTCTGTTTTTTGAAGAACTCTGACTAGCACAGGTACACTACACTCTGTATGAATTTGTGCAATTGTTGGATCCAAACAGAATAATATTAACAGTAATTTCCCTGCTAACCCAAGTTATAGGTTCTCCTATAGTTCTCCTTAGATGGTATAATGTCATAATACTTTATATTCTCTGTGATGTAAAAAGAGTTCCTTTTGTACTTTTCTGTTGGGAAAATAAAAGTGTTATCATTAAGGAAGAAAAGTTTATTATGTACAACTGATTTCACTAATATGTATTGCATTATCTCTGATGCTTGGGAATGCATACCAGTCTTGGCAAAGGCCCTTTGGAAAAATTTTTGAAAGTTTTGTTTCTGATTTTTTAAAAATCTAATTATGTCTACACATACCCAGGACTACTTCCATATCATATTCACAAGAATGATATACATATTTCTATAGCCAGAGGAAGTACATCTTCTATCTTTCAAATGTACTGTAAGTTCTAAGTGCTGTAATAAAACTAACATCAGCTCATACCAAAGTAATATGAATAGCATGATGGTTTCTACATTGTTTTGCACAATGTTAACATCATGGGAAGAGCACAGGCTTGACAGATATGTGTAACCATCTGCGATGTACCCTCACTGACATCAATTACTAAGTATCCAGACTTCACAATAGGTACGGAGTATACAGAGATGAATAAAGAACAAAATATAGCTCCCAACATCCAGGATTTCAATCTAGGGAGTGAAGACAAACTATACAAATAACTACAAACAAGATAGAAATCATGGATCAAATAGTGCTTTAGATGGAAGAGGTTATATTCTGCACAACCCTGAACCAAAAGGAGGCATTCACCAGGTGGATCGTGATGAAAGGAAGGCTTTCCCAGCACAGGAAATAGCTATGTGTAAGTTATGGAGGAGTAAAACTGCATAGTTTGTTCAGAGAACTGCAACAGGCCAGGGTCACCAGATTACAGGGTTCAGGAGAAGGGGAAGGAGGAGAATGAATATGCAGGCAAGGAAGCCAGACAAGACTAAGAAGGCAGGAAAAATGGCCAGATATGAGAGAGATAAAAGTGGCTTTATGGAAGGTGATTGGATTACACAGATGGATTAAATTAGTTGGAATTTATAAAGTACTTAAATTGGCAGCTGGAAAGTAGTGCCATATAGATGTCTGTTAGGAAGAGAAACTGAATATAGGGGCTTCCAATTATTAAACTACTGCAAAGGTCCAGGTGAAAAACACAAAAGACTCGATACAAGGTAATGAATATGGAGCTAATGAGCAGAACTGTGAGAAAAGTAGTAAAACTGGTAAGATGTTTTAGCCAATTATACTTGGGAGATGAAGGAAAGAGAGGAATCAAAGTAGGCTTCCAGGCTTTTGGCTTTGTATACCATATGGGTGTTGGATGAGTAATAGTGAATTTAACCAACTTTTAGCCAAGATAAGAAATGGAAGTTAGACTGATTTTGGAAGGACAGTGATAACGCATATGATTTTTTTTTATATCTGCAATAAAATCTGATATTTCTCATTCTTAACCACATGGGTTTCATAAACTCCTTGTAAGGTGGACAGTTTATGTTAATTTACAAAAAAAAAAAAGACTCAGAGAAGTTAACGAGATTCCCTGAGTTGCATAATTTATTTTTTTTTTAATTTTTTTTTTTATTTATTTATGATAGTTACAGAGAGAGAGAGAGAGAGGCAGAGACACAGGCAGAGGGAGAAGCAGGCTCCATGCATCGGGAGCCCGATGTGGGATTCGATCCCAGGTCTCCAGGATCGCGCCCTGGGCCAAAGGCATGCGCCAAACCGCTGCGCCACCCCGGGATCCCTGAGTTGCATAATTTAAAAGTTACAGACAGAAGAATTACAAGCCAAATCCTCTGGTTCCTTGGTTCAGACTTATTTCCGCTTCACAGATTTCACTGGAGGAAACACATCATCCTCATACTCTAATTTTCCACTTTTCCCTTAACTAATTGTAGAAAGCAGTCTAAGTTACCAAAATAGCCTTTTTTAAATACAGACTAGTCTGAACAGATGCTAATTTTTCCATTGAAGGCTTTGCCATATCTATTTAGTAATGAGAAATGCCTAGACACTTAATAATAACTAAGGATTCAAGTCTATTTATAAGTTACAGGAACAACCAAGTTATCATATCCCAAATTTTGATAATAGAAAAAAACTGTCTTATTCATGATTTTTAAAAACTTTTTTTAATTCCCTGACAAGGGCACTTTTCTTTACAATGAAAGGCAAGGTACTTAATATTAAAAATTTTATACATTTTGTTTTTAATTAATATTTAAATTTAATATTTAATTAAATTTAATAACTATGTATAGAAAAAATAAAAGCTCATTAAAAAATACAGAAGGAAAAAAGTTTCAAGGTTTTATGGTAGCGTGGAAATCTTTAGACCCATTCAATCACCATGGGCCTTTTCTTTCTAATCCAATTTCCATTCGTCCAGAGTTCTCTTACTATCATAGGATGGATATCATTCTCTTAAAAACAATTCCAAAGCCTACAGAATATCTTCCTACCTCTCTCAGCATGATGTTCATCACACTGTTCCCAGCATGGCACTGGTTCTTAGTACTGCTGATCGAGTCCCTAGCCCCTGTCCCCACTGCATCTTTCCCTGGACACTACACCGCCCTTTGCTCAGATTACTGTTCTCTTATAGCTCCAAGTGCTTCATCCTGTCTAGCATAAGGAAATCCACTCACTCCTCCAGGCTCAATTCAAATGCCCCCATGCAGACTCCCCAAGCCCTCAAATGACTTGACTTTACAATCCCCTAGCACCCTTGCTCTGCCTCTAAAAGGGCACTTCTTTAATTCTGCCTTGAGATAATATATAGGAGATGAATTTAAAGATGCCCTAAAGTTTGAGAGAAAAATTTTATTGTAATTTTATAAACAGAAATTTTTAAAAGGCTACCATCTTATATAACCTGACTAGAAAAAAAGAACCACTATTTTTCCCTCAAAAACGCTCTAGGAACACCAAACCTTAGCAACTTTCTACTTAATGAATAAGCCCTCTGGACACCATGGACTCTGGATTCCTAAGGTGCAGTAAAATGTGTTCAGGTCTACTTGGTCTTCCCGATGATAGATATGTTCCATATCTAAAACAGATCCATTTGGTGGTAAACCTAGCTTTACAGCAAGTTTTATGCACCAAAGCCCCTGGGTTTTAGCTATTTCTCGAGAGGACATAGAACAGATGCATAAAACAACTCATTTCAAAGAATACGAGTAGAAATTACCTTCTGTGGGACACCTGGGTGACTTAGCGGTTAAGCGTCTGCCTTCAGCCCAGGGCGTGATCCTGGCATCCTGGGAATGGAGTCCCACATCAGGCTCCCTGCATAGAGCCTGCTTCTCCCTCTGCCTGACTCTGCCTCTCTCCCTCTCTGTGTCTGTGTCTCTTATGAATAAACAAATAAAATCTTTAAAAAAAAAAAAAAAGAAATTACCTTCTGTGATCTACAGCAGATAAATATTTCATAAGTATCAGAGTACCTTTGCCTATTATAGCATTAACAAATTTCATCTGTTGGTTTTTGAGGGAAAACAAATTAGTTACCTAAAAAATTCCATGGCTGAGAAAGGAAATAAAAGGATTGCAGCATAACCTAAACTATGTCCCTACAGAAGTTGTATTGGTCTTTTGGGGAAACTGCCCCTACTGCCTGTAGATCTATCTCCTGTCTCAAGGTTCCTTAATCACAGAATAGATCCGTTCAGCTTCAACCAGCTCTGAGGACAGAGTATATATGTGTCTTGGGGAAAAGCTAATACCATTTTCAGGTATGAAAAACATCTACAGGAACCAAATACAGGGGAAACAGCAATGCTGAAACAATTCTAGGGGGCAGTATGGTAACTTAGAATACTGGACTGAGTGGAGAAGCAAAACAATCCAGCGGTTAAAAGCAAGGATGTGAGACCCTGTCCTTGGCTGATGTGCAAAGGTTTGTGTGTAGGTGAGCAAGTTACTATTCTGTGCCTCAGTTTCCTCTTCTGTAAAGCAGGTAAGAGTGTTACCTCATCAAGTGCATACAACAGTGTGGCTACTATTATTAGTCTGACCCTGCAGCTGGAAAGTCACATGACCTCAGGTAAGTCCCTTAATATCTCATACCTGGTCTGTAAAGTGAAAGGGTTAAATCTGAGCCCTTGTTCAGCTCTAGAATTACACTGAACTGAAAAATTCAGCACCGCAACCAAACTGCCAAAAAGCACAGTCTCAACTTGTTTATTAGTCATACAGTAATCTCACATAAAATCAGCTCAATTGCTGTTTGTCTTTAATAAAAATTCAACCCTCAGTTCAACATTATGTCAAATAGCAGATTTCCTCAGAAAGACATAGTATGAGTAAATGAGACCTAGAAAATAACAACCAAAAATGTATTTGATCTTCCTATTAATATTCAGTTCTGAGTTCACACTTTATAATTTATAAGAGGATACAATAATAGTCAAAAAAGAAGCATAGGAAAACAAGTTTACTCTCACTTAAAGAACACTGAAACTATATGATAATTTTTCCCTCATGGCTGGAGATATTTTCATCAGCTGGTACCATCAGGCTCACAAAAGCAAAGCTTCCTTTTTCTTTTGACAACAAAAGAGCACCAAACACTACATTTTTATAAACATTCTTGTTTTTCCTTTTGCATTTTTTCACTCTGGCTTCTTAAATATGGTCTTTATTGTAGGTGGGGTTCCTGAAATTGATGAGGCAGCCTGCCATTGCAGACAATGTAGAAGTCCAGGAGCTGAACAACTTCAACCCCAAGGAGCAAATAAATTAAAGGGTAAAGGAATAAAGTACAGGGTTATATTTTCTTTCATGTCCAAGGGTACACAAGGGTACACAGAGTTCATCTGTGTATGAAACAGCCTTCCAAATTCCTCAAAACCCTATGTTCAAACACCAGCAAGAGAAGACAGGCCTTCTTTCAGTACTGCAGGGGCTGAGATCCAGGTAAAACTAAATGCTTTTGACACAAGCATATGCTGTTGTTACCCCTTTCAACTCCTCCAACTTCTCTCTTGCTACTACTGTTGCTACTTAATCGAGGCAGCTCTCTGCAGGATCTTACTGATAAATCCACCCATAAGCACGCAAAGCACTATCCTCCATACTCTTTTTTTTTTAATTGTATTTAAATTATATTAATGAACATACAATGTATTATTGGTTTCAGAAGTAGAGTCAGTGATTCATTCGCCTTGTATAACACCCAATGCTCATTACATCACATGCCCTCCTTAATGTCCATCATCCAGTTACTCCATCCCCTCACCCCCTCCCTTCCAATGACCCTTAGTTTGTTTCCTATGATTAAGAGTCTCCTACGGTTTGTCTCCCTCTCTGATTTTGTCTTGTTTTATTTTTTCCTCTTCGCCTATGATCCTGTTTCCCGTTAATCATCAATTTAAGAAGCATTTATTGAGTGAGAACTTTTATGTGTCAGACACAATGGTCAATCAGGCAGATACAAGATATACTCTCTGGCATTGCAGTATGAGGGCACAGTTGAATAGCTGTAACAATTTTTTAAAGGCATGATTTTAAAAATCACAATGTTATTCAAAAGACAAAAACCCCAAGTGCATTAGGAATACATGGTAGGACTCAACTTAGTCTAAGAAAATCAGTCTTCCTAGATAAACTAATACTGAAGTTGACCCTGAGGATGAGGATGTACTGGGGAAAAAGAACAGGAAAATCCAATGCAAAAGAACAAAATATAGTTAAGAAAGCAAAAATTCACTAAGGTTGAAGTTTATGGGGTGGAAGTGGGAGGTATGCAGAACACAGAACAGGCAAAAGAAGAAGCTAGAGAGGTATGTAGCTGCTAACTTATGAAGGTTTTCTGCTGACATTACCATCAAAACACTTTCTATTTCTATTTAAGGTGTATTTATCAATTTTCTATAATAGTAAACAAGAAACAGAAAAATAAATCCATCAGAAGACTAAATCCATGACATACTATATTAGCAAGTATAATATGTTAATGGGAGGGATCATAACAGGGACTTTCTAGAGACATTGGTTGGACCAGAAAAAGTGTGAAATGTTCAAGCTCTAAGAGAAGACAGTGGAAAACAACTGGAGGTCAAGATCCATTTTTCACTCGTTTCACTTACTTATAGGTTCCCAGAGCATTCTAATCAGAATGATCCCTAACAAAATGCAACAGAGTCAGACATGCCTTAAATTTCAATATTTCAACTATTACATTTATTTATTACAACTATTAGATTTCAACTATTATTATTCTCATTCTAAAAGTTCTACCACCAAAAAATGGAAAAAGAAAGAAAGCAATGAAAAAGGTAGAAATAAAGTGATAATTACTTATTTATTAAAATTCTCCAAATGTAAAGCCCTAAAGTATCAAGTAAAAAAGTTATTAGAACTAGTATGAGCCAGCCTGCCAGAGTTGGTCAGTCATAAAATTAAAATATTTTTTAAATAGCTTTAATAAACCATGAAGGAACAGTTAGAAAATATAACTGAAAAAAAATCCTACTCATAATAAAAAAATTTATAAAATAGCTTGAAATAAACTTAAAAGTACAAAACTAAAATAAAGCGACAAAACTTTGCTAAGCGGAAAAAATTAATACTAAATAAAGACTATACTCCTGGAATGGATATGGCAAAGATATTATTTCTCAAATTCCTCTAAAATTTAACACAATTCAAGGGGCACATAAAAAATAAAATCATAAAGAACTAGAAGAAAATATAGTTAAATGTATAATTTCCTCACAGAGAAGGTATTTCTAAACATTACACCAGCAGAAATCATGTTTTAAAGTAACAGATTATATGGCAAAAACACTAAGCAAAACTAAAAATGTTAAATGGACAGAAAAACACCCATGAGATAAAGACAACACTAGCCTACATATGTAAAAGACTTCTGTGTACCCAAAAGAAAAAAACGAATACAACAAATCAAAAAATGGGCAAAAGGACTCTACTGAACATTCTAGTTGCTGTGTCTCTTGTAGAGAAGCTGCTTCATCCACAGCGCCTGGAGAGAACGGACCCCAAGTACCTCAACTCCTGATCTCAGCTGACTGAGCCAATCAACTGCTCACTCCTAGAAACCTGGGACACAGTGACACACGGCATTTAGATGATGATGGGTACCCTGAACTGGAAGGTCCTGTGAAAACAAGGGCTGAACTAAGTGACACACATGCCAAAGCTAGATGGAACAAAGAGTTACGGGAGGGCAGAGAGGCCAGGAGCAAAAGGAAATCCAGGATGTAAAGGAAAGCAGGAGAGTGAGGATGACAGAGGCAGTCTGACTCTCAGGTTCTGGTCTCTAGGAGGGAGGATGAACCTTTGTATTCTATTCCTCGATATAAACCAGAGGGCCTGTGATATCAGTCTCATAAAACCAGTTCATGTAGGTTTTCCATCCACTACAACCAGAGCCCAGACCAAAATAGACATGAGCAAACAATTCACAAAACAGGATAAAAAATCAGAATTATACATGTGACAAAATGCTCATACATATAAGTTGTCAAAGAAGTACAGGTTAAGGTACTCAGACAGCTTTT
Source organism: Canis lupus baileyi (assembly GCF_048164855.1). Classification (NCBI taxonomy): domain Eukaryota; kingdom Metazoa; phylum Chordata; class Mammalia; order Carnivora; family Canidae; genus Canis; species Canis lupus. Next base: position 40,083,588 of record NC_132852.1, on the reverse strand, counting down.
TTAGCTATTCAACTGGCAAAGATACAAAAAAATGTACTGAGATAACTGCACAGTGGGGCATGGGAAGGAATATGTATGGACACTCATACTGGAGGGAGGAGTGTTAACTGTAAAGTTTCTAGTTTCACTAAAACTTAAAAACTGTATATCCTAAGAATCAGAAATTATACTTTTAAGCATTCAGTTTAAGGAAATAATCATAAACATGCACAAAAATTATGTAAAAATATATAGTACAGCACCACTTATAATAACACAAAAGAAACAAACTCAAAGATTCCTTAAATCAGTGTTTCTCAAACATCATTCCTTTATCACTTTCAAGGCTTTTATATATCCCTTTACCCCATGTATTGATTTACTTAACATTATTCAAGTCAGCTCATGATTTTTATTTAACCTCCTATTTCGACAAGGTTTTACTGAGTGCCTACTATATGCCAGGAACTGTTCTAGGTGCTGGAAATGCAGCAATGACTAAAGCAAACAAAAGTCCCTATCCTAGTGGAGCATACATTTTAGTGGGGTGATAGTTAATAAAAGAACTAACATATACTGCATCTAAGTGACATGGTTAGGGGAAAAAATAAAACAGGAAAGGGGAATATGAGGCTTAGGGGTGTTAGAATTTTAGAGAAGGTAGCCAGGTAAAATGCTAACTAGAAAGACCTGAAGTGAAGGAGCTGGCATTGAGACTAAGAGATAGTATTCCCGAAAGACGAATAACAAGGACAAAGAACCAGAGGTGGAAACATGTCTGGTGTGTTCAAATAAGGGGAAAGAAGCCAACGTGAGTAAAGCCAAGTAAGAAGGCTGAAAGGAGATGAGATCATAAAGGTGTAGGATGTAGACATGGAGTATATTTAAATTGTAGGGACTTATAGGTCATGGTAAGGACTCTGGCTTTTGCTCTGAGATGAGAAGCCAACAGAGATTGTTCAAAGACTGAAGTGGGACACTAGTTAAAAGGATATTGTAATAAACCATCATGACTTGGATTGTTTGGATCATGGAGGCATTTGTGATGGTAAAGAATTATTTTTTTAAAATTGAATTATTAATATATTTTGAAGCTAGGGATGCCTGGGTGGCTCTGCAGTTGAGCATCTGCCTTTGCCTCAGGTCATGATCCTGGGGTCTTGGATTGAGTCCCATATTGGGCTCCGTGTAGAGAGCCTGCTTCTCCCTCTGCCTGTGTCTCTACCTCTCTCTGTGTGTCCCTCATGAATAAATAAATAAAATCTTAAAAAAAAATAAACTAAATTTTAAAATATGTATATATATAGATGCTAGAGCTGACCAGATTGCTGATGTGCTGGATATTAAAGACCTAGTGAAATCACCTAAGGAGTTAGGCACTGCAGAGGTATGGAGGATGCCCAACAACTAAAGGTCTTACACAGTAATTGTAACCATGAAATCACAGGCTTGATGTGCTAGTTATAATTTCATAATATATTTTAGAATATATAACTATTAATGAAACATGCTCATTACCTCATATACTACAAATAATGTCTGCACCAAACTTGGGGAAATTCTATTTAAATAAAGTTGATACATTCTGTGCACACACGCGTGCACACACACACACACACTGAAAATGTATATACCAAAATGGCAACAGTACTAATCTCTTGGTGGTAAAATAATAGACTGTTTTCTTCTTTGTGCTTTTCAGGTTGTCTTCAATGAATATATACTTTACTTTTTGAAATTATCTTCAACAGATATATACTTACTTTCCTTTTTAGAATTAGATTCCTTTTAAAGTGGTTGGGTTTTTAATATACACGCAAGTCTTGTTCAATTTAAGTTCTTTGACTTATCAAACTCAACACACAAAAAACAAAAAACCCAGTCAAGAAATGGGCAGAAGATATGAATAGACATTTCTCCAAAGAAGACAAACAAGTGACCAATGGACACATGAGAAAATACTCAACATTACAGAACACCAGGGAAATACAAATCAAAACCACAATGAGATACCAGCTCACACCAGTGAGAATGGCTAAAATGAACAAGGCAGGAAACAAGGCAGATGTTGTCAAGGATGTGGAGAAAGGGGAATCCTCTTATACTGTTGATGGGAATGCAAACTGGTGCAGCCACTCTGGAAAATAGTATGGAGGTTCCTCAAAAAGTTAAGAATAGAGCTACCCTATGACCCAGAAATTGCACTACTAGGTATTTATCCAAAGGATACAAACATAGTGATGTCAAGGGGCACCTGCACCCCAATATTTATAGCAGCAATGGCCAAACTATGGAAAGAGCCCAGATGTCCACCAACAGATGAACAGATAAAGAAGAGGTGGTATGTGTATACACACACACACACACACACACACACACACACACAAAATGGAATATTACCCAGCCACCAAAAAAATGAAATCTTGCCATTTGCAACAACATGGATGGAACCAGAGGGTATTATTATACTGACGAGGTAAGTCAGTCAAAGGAAGACAAATACCATATGATTTTACTCATATGTAGAATTTAAGAAACAAAAGAGATGAACAAAGGGGAAGGGAAGGAAAAATAAAATAAGATGAAAACAGGGAGGCAAATCAGCACCAGGTGTTGTATGCAACTGATGAATCACTAAATTCTAACTCAGGAACTAATACAAAAAAAATAACTTCTTTGTTTCTGGTTTGATCCAATGGGTAAGGCTTTTAGTTACATATCCAGGACAGAAAGGAACTAAAGAGACTTCAAGGTGGGGCAAGGGATTATTCTCAGAAACAAAAACCAGAAGCCCAGATAGCAGTAGTATACATAATATTACTAGTCACAGATACAAATATCTGTTTAAGATTGTATACACAATCTTAAAACTCCAGTAGATGGCATTCCACATGCAAAAATCAAGGTTCAGAAAGTAGAAGATAGCAAATGTGAGATGCTCTTGAATCAGTCATGAGTAAGCTCTTGGGCACTCTGACCAGGGGCAGCTCTCTACCAAGAGCCTCTTCAGTGCTTTGTGGTAAACAAGTCTTCTCAACACATGCCAATACCAAAATACCATATTGTAATAAACTGCTCAAATATTTCCACATTAATGTCATCTAAAACATTACCTAGGTAAAATGAACATAGGTTCACCTGCACAGAGCTCAAGAGGAGTAAGAGCAAGTTCAATGAAAGTCAGGGTAGATTCAGAAGAAACTGACTATGCTTTCCATCTCCTTCCTAATGGCCTAATTTTCATACCATTTAAATTATCAAGATATCACTGTTCTGAACACTTTATTACTAACTGGCAAGAGACCATAAAATGTACACACTAAATGAAATGAGAGAAGAAACTCTAAAACATTCTAGTCAGCTCTAAGGTTTTCAAGTACTCCACCCTGGGTGAGAACTAGGATGACTCTCTTCTAACTTCAATCAGATCAACAACTCGTTTTATCTTCAAAATGTCATGCTGGCTGTTGTACATCAGATAGCCAGTCACTGGGTAAAGGAGGGTTAGTCTGAGAGTGAAATGATAGAGGACTCTTCTAGATGCCTGCCCTATGTAGACACAGCTCTCCAATTCTCTAATAAAGCATAATTATGAATGGTTTTAAGTTGTCTCATTTATTGAATGAATCACATGGCTTAACCAGTTATCACACAATGTTATCTGACAAAGCTCACACCTGTATTCACCTGGCAGCCCTGAGCAGGGCTTTTAGTTTCTAAACAATCTTCTGCCATTAATACTAGAGTTTAAGTTTTGATTACATGTAGAGCTATGGCTCCATGATGTGATCAAGAAACATTAAGTCTAAAATACTATCCAAAGGACTGCATTCATGGTCTTACCACTCTTGACAAGTGTTAGAATATGGTTTCCTTGAAAGGAAATACTCCACATCTGCTCATCTGCTCTCCAAAGTACTTCTGTGATTAATAAAGTTAAGTATCACTATTCACTAAATATGTCCTGTCCTGTTTAAAAAAACAAACAACAACAAAGCTACATAGAGTTAGGGAAACTTTTTATTTATTTATTTTTAAAGATTTTATTTATTTTTTCATGAGAGACACAGAGAAAGACAGAGACACAGGCAGAGAGAGAAGCAGGTTCCATGCAGGGAGCCCGATGTGGGACTCGATCCCAGGATTCCAGGATCACGTCCTAAGCCAAAGGCAGACACATTCAACCCTTAAGCCACCCAGGCGTCCCTACGGAAACTTTTTAAAGTACATGCAAACCAAAGTTCGATTTTTCAAAAAAATTATGTTCAATAAAACAAATATTCTACAAATGACCCAGAGGAAATGGGCTTATCAAATGGAAATGGCAGAAAACTCAAATCCAACTTTGAAACAAACAGAAAGAAGAGGTCTTTGAATAGGAAACTAAATCTCAAAACATCACTTCTTGGGATGCCTGGGTGGCTCAGTGGTTGAGCATCTGCCTTTGGCTCAGGGCGTGATCCTGGGGTCCTGGGATCTAGTCTCACAGCAGGCTTCCCACAGAGAGTCTGCTTCTCCCTCTGCCTGTGTCTCTGCCCACCCCTCCCCCATTGCTCATGAATAAATAAATAAAATCTTAAAAAAAAAAAAAAAAAAAACACCACTTCTTGCACTAAGCTCTAAGCCCTCTCAAAAGCAGCCAAGGTATTGCTCCTCATTTTAACCAGAAGAGCAGCCATGGAAGTGTGCCAGCATCCTAACTTGAGAGTACACCATTTACAAGTGTTCTGATTTGGCTAATTCATCAGTTTCTCGCATTTATATCTCATCAGAGCACAGACAGAAAAGGCATCCCTAGTACAAACACATTTTCTCTATTGAACTTTTAAACACAAATCTAACTTACTTTTTAAAAATATTTTATTTATTTATTCATGAAAGACACAGAGGGAGACAGGCAGAGACACAGGCAGAGGGAGAAGCAGGCCCCATGCAGGGAGCCCAAGGTGGGACCTCTATCCAGGGTCTCCAGGATCACGCCCCGGGCTGAAGGTGGTGCTAAACCGCTGAGCCACCCAGGCTGCCCTAATCTAACTTACTTTTAAAGGAAAATTGTTTCTTAAGCCTAAAAGAGGAAAATGACCAAAAAACAATACAGCAAAGCTTTTCCTTTAAAAGATCCTTTATCAAAAGGCAAATTTCCCTGGTTTCTCTAGGAACACCTTCCTCACAGAATTCTCTCTCCACCAAAGCACCTTGAATTTGCTTTTCCTCATACAATTCATGGCCCTTAAAGGCAGAGCATGTTTACTACAGCAAAGCAAAGGGAGTGACAGCCTATGGCCAGTCACAGAGGGGCAACTGAGGAGAAATGCTTCTGCAGATGTAAGCTGGAAGCAAGATTACTCCTCCAGAGAAAAGGAAGTTTCCTAAGAAGGTTTCAGAACTCCCGTAGTTCCAGAACACCACTCACCACAGGTATCACCCGCTCAAAGTACCAATGGGGTTATCCTCCAAGAATTTTAGTACACAAAGCAAGACTTGGGCTTGGCTGTAGCTCTCCCATGACACAGTGATGACACAATTAGCTTCACACAATATCTCCCTGCCTCCCCTGCAGCCTATGGCAGTGGACTGACAGATGTGGTAGTTACTTAGCATACTTTGTGGTTATTTCACCCACATCATTCACATAGACAGACAATGCAGTGCCATCGCTCCATAAAAACCTTTCTCTCTCCTCCCACATACTGTTCCACATAATAATTTACATTTTTACATGAACAAACAAAATAATGGCTCATGCTTAGTAAAAAGTAACTATCCCATGATCCTACTTCTGATCCCTTTGTCCTCCAGGTCTCTGAATTATCTCAAAGCAATGTGATTGCCAAGTGAATAAGCCTAAAGAGCTTACAGCGAGAACTACCTGCCGCCTGAAAACATCCCACCATATCATGTTAAGCAGCTAAGCCTCGTGCCCCTAATCACTCCTGTGTTATAGGCTGGGATGGGGAGGTGTGTACTGGAGGGCAGGCTAAGCCAAAATGTCTCATACTTGTGACAAACACGTCAGCCTTCTGGAGATGACCTGGATGGTATATATTTTGCTAATGCTACATGAACTAAATGAACCCTAGCTGGTCTGCCCAGGTGGAGGTAAACATTTCAGTGTAATCTATAATGGACCACACTCAATTTCTCTGCACTGCCATTCAGTGCCTATCTGCATTCAGATAAAGATGACAGTTATGGGATCCCTGGGTGGCTCAGCGGTTTAGCACCTACCTTCAGCCCAGGGCATGATCCTGGAGTCCCGGGATCGAGTCCCACATCAGGTTCCCTGCATGGAGCCTGCTTCTCCCTCTGCCTGTGTCTCTGCCTCTCCCTCTCTCTCTGTGTCTCTCAGGAATAAATAAATAAAATCTTTAAAAAAAAATGACACTTAATGTGTATTAAGTACTTTCGATGTTCCAGGCACTGCTCTGAGACTTTTACAGGCATTTGCATACTTAATTTTCATATCAACCCTATGAAGTAGATATTATTAGGATGTCCACTTGACAGATGTGAAAACTGAGGCACAAGTAAGCAGTATGTCAGAGCCATGATGTGTATCCAGACAGTCTGACTTAAGACATCACACTGCTTATCCTGCCTCCCCAGCACAGGCCTACGATGCCAGTGTGGTAAGGCAGACTTACAAATAGTGGTCAGATGGGGAAGCACATGTCAAGGACATTCTGGAACAGCAGGATATATATTGGAGTCAAGGAAGCTGAATTCTTGTTTCCATTTCATCATTAGTTGTGAGATTTGAGGCAAGCTGCCTCACTTCCTTAACTTTTAGTATATTCATTCATCTGCACAACTCTGGGGAAGGGTAGGTGGGTGTTTAGGAGAGGGATGGATTATGAATGTGCCTTCTCCTCTAAAATTCTACAACAATCTACTATAGCTGGTCAGGTTATTAAAATACTTATGTGCTACTAAAAAAAGCACTAAAAACAACCTAAGTAGGAGATGGAAAGTAAAAGAAGTCTCATAATTTCTGTTGAATAAAAATCAAGTTTATAACCTAAACTGCCTGGTGAAGTCCTGGCCGCAGTGACAATTCATACTTAAGGCATTTAGGTAGTACCTAACTTTGTCATGGCTTAGTAAACTGTCCTACTTGTTATGGCTTGCTGACGTATATACCCGTGCATATGCATGTTCATGTATAGCACAGAAAGCATATGTTATGCATTCTTAGCAAGGACAACTCATGAAAGCAGCCCCTGGGGAATGCTGGGAATGCCTGGAGTAGAATTCAGTTTATCACCCTATTAAGCTTCTGACAAAGCAAGTTCCATTGTCAACCATCTGATAAAACTGGGAGTTCTCTATACTTTCTTATTTTTAAAAATGTCTGTTTAAACACACATACAAGCGAGCAAACCCACTAGCATGGAGGAATCAATCACTCTTACTTGCCATGAGGAGAAAGAGCTCACTGGATCCCATGTGGAAATGAATGGAAGTGCAGGTGTTGTTTGAACTGGGTAAAAAGGACGCTGGTGAGTGGGTGGGCTTCTCTGGGTTGCACCCAGCCAGCTGGTATCACCCAGGCATGCCTGGGTGACTCAACTTTGATGATGACGGACAAAATTCTCTTTAGTATTTTAAGAGACAGTTGCGTGCTGCTAACAGGAATGAACCATTCTCAGGAAGCCTTAGAAGGACCAGGAAAAGAAAAGTCTTGTACACTGAACCATACTACCTATAGAAAAATCCTGCATGGCTCAATATATGAGGGCTAACAATGAACTTTATTTTTTTATTTTTTTTATGATAGTCACACACACACAGAGAGATAGAGATAGAGATAGAGATAGAGATAGAGATAGAGATAGAGAGACATAGGCAGAGGGAGAAGCAGGCTCCATGCACCAGGAGCCCGACGTGGGATTCGATCCCGGGTCTCTAGGATGGCGCCCTGGGCCAAACCGCTGTGCCACCCAGGGATCCCAACAATGAACTTTAAAAGCTTGACCTTACAAAGGGTCCCTGGCCCCTTCCAGAATCTACTGTATGTGTAAGCAGAATACTCAAGGTCAACAGAGGTGTATAGCTGATGAGGAAACCCTAGCTACTTGTTGTCATAGGAGCAGAAAAAGAGTCCCTCCTCTGCTGTTCCCAAGGCCAACAATCAAATGGACTTCACCATCTTCCCATTTTAGTCAGTATTTCAAATGTCTTAGAATCCCAGGAAGGAAGTAGTACCTGGAGCCTACCACTGGATACACAATAAGACTTGAGTCAGCTGACTGAAGATCACACCAACTAGCATTTAGCCCACAACCAGAGCTCCGTGGACAAAAACCACAACTACTCTGTATGGTATCACTGTGTACATTCCCTTTATCCCAAAGCAGCTCAAGACTGCACAGTTTCAAAGTTTACATGCCTTTATATACCTTCTGTGTTGCAGAGCCTGCTTAGAGGTAGTCTATTAGATGTAGTTCATTTTTGACACAAAAATGCTCCTACCATGCACTTAAAGAGAAAAATCTTTTCTGGATCTCTTCGTAGCAATCTAAATGTTTTCTTTATGGGTGTCTGCCTAGCTCAGTTGGTAGAGTATATGACTCTTGATCTTGGGGTTGTAAATTCGAGCCCCACGTTGGGTATAGAGATTACTTAAAAATAAATAATTTTTTCTTTAGTTTTAAGATGAGTTCAATCTCACAAAAATTTATAGTTTTACTAATACATAGACTTTGTTAATATTCAGTCAATGAGAGCTCTTCAGCAAAGGTTTTAGACATAAATATATATCAAAGAATAAGTGTAGTGACTAAAGAAAGCCTGGTAAAATGTTAAGGTACAGAGGTTTTTCTCTTATGTTCCCTTTTGTCATTATGGAATCAGGCATGGGATTTTTCTTGGGCAGAGACCCATAAATTTTCATATTATTCTAACTTTTAAAAAGAGATACTCAGTTTCCATGTTGTTTTACCTGATGTCAATGCACCACTCTAGAAAGCTATGTTTCTGCTGTGGATGTTAATAAAAAAGAAAATCTTTGGAAGAATTATAAGGAACCGGTTACTGAAAGTTATTATTCCAGATAGACAAACAGCAGCATGAGGAATTAAAATCACCATACTTAAAAATCAAAGCATAGGAATCAGACATTATCTAAATTTTTCTACTTTTTTTTCTCTTTATGCAATAAAGTACCACCAGAGACATTAGGAAATTCCCTCTCCCTGGAAAGATGACTGCAAAGAACTCTGTATTCTGGATTTTCTCCTCCTCTAATAATAGCTGTGAGATACAGCTTTAATCCTCACCTAGCGACCCCTGACCAAAGGGCACCAAGAGGTACAAAGTAGAGTGGAGAAGTAGCAAGAAAATGAGTATGCAATAATGTCCCCTGTTGCTAATTTAAGCTTTTATGCTTGATGGAAATAATATAAAAAGCAGAATGAAAACACCGACATTTTCAAGTATATGGAATAACTTGATAATGATGACAACTGACATCTTTCTGTAAAGTGCTTCATGAGCATTATCTTAACTGAAACACCTCTAGGAAGTAGGTATATTACTGTCCTTTTAAAAGGGACAAAAGGCCCGTTTTTTTGTTTTTGTTTTTGTTTTTGTTTTTTTGCCCAAGGTAATACTGTCAGGAAATGGCCAGCTTGGGCTGTGAAGATAAATCTCCTGATAAAGAAAGAGTTTCTTAGCCCTACACGTGATACTAAGCCATTGCATACTTAGAATTCTAGCCCTAAAAGAGGTCCAGCAGTTAGCCTGATGGGATTACGTAAAATAGTTACAGCAAGACATGCATTAATACCCTTTAAATCATATAAATTACCCATAATGATCTAAGGGCTGTGGCTTCCCAAGGATAAACCATGAGTTCAGGTAATTATTCATCAAATATGAAGATATCCTAGAAAGTAAAGAAGATCCCTGCCCTTCGTTCCCTGAGAGTTCTAAAGAGGGTGGAATTTTCTATAAGGTGACCCCTCGGGCAGCCCAGGTGGCTCAGTGGTTTAGCACTGCCTTCTGCCCAGGGTGTGATTCTGGAGACCCAGAATCCAGTCCCACATGGGACTCAGGCTCCCTGCATGGAAACTGCTTCTCCCTCTGCCTGTGTCTCTGCCTCTCTGTGTGTGTGTCTCTCATGAATAAATAAATAAAATCTTAAAAAAAAAAATGTGACCTCTCCCCTATTGCTTTTCATATAAATAATTTGAAGTAAACAAGCATACCTTCCATCAGAAACTTGAAAACTCTATTACTAATTACTAATTCCTCTACTTCAAGGCCTTATGTATAAACAATTTAGAGTACACTTTATTTTGGCTAAATAGAATAATGATTCTCCTTTTATTCACCATATTTATTGCTCTTACTGTTCTATACCCTTGAACCCAAACCGCACTGATATTAAGCCATTTCCGCTGAATACTCTGAAGCTAGAAAATCAAAATAGAACACACTGAGCACACACACACATGTGTGTGCTCGCAATTTCAACCACAACTCCCACTCCACCTTAAATAGAATGGACTGCTTTCTCATGGAAAAATAAGATTTATTACTAGCAAAATGAGAATCACAAAAACAATAACTTATAAGGGAAACTGTTCACTAGCAGGGTTCCTTTGCAACAGATTTTAATTGGGAGAAAAATAGAGCAGTCAAATTCCAGAATAATCTAGTCTGCACAGCATTTATTTTGAGTATAAAGAAAATGATGTCATTATAGGGCTAGGATCTGAAACAACTGTCCCATACAAAACTGGTTACAATGACCAGTTCATTCCAAATTGGTGGGAAAAGCCTTGTACTCAAATCTAGGAATGTACAACCATGGATGGATCAAAGCACATCATATGAGTTCACAAACTAGCCTAGATTGTCTAAAATATTGTTATTTAAGTAGAACAAAGTTTTAACTTGAGGGCAAGTTTGTTCTAAATCGGAAAAAATCAGGAGGTAGAAATATATCTAGTAAATTAGTATTTTTCTTCAAAAATAAATAGCATCTTTCACTATTACTATTCTGATTTGAGATTACTCATAGAAGCTTGGCACATCAATACAGATATTATCTTGAAGAAGATGGGGAGAGAAAAGGCTATCACATCAGCAGTCAGCTGAAGAAATCTTGGAATCAGCTGGAGTAGCGGCCCCTGGGCAGTCAGCACCTGCTCCATCCGACTGACATGGCCCTGTTTGTGGTCCCAGAGCTAGTGACAGAGGCAGGGTAGCAGCTCCATCCTCAGTCATCACCTCCAGGGTAGAGGACAGGGCTTTGGGAGGGTAGGTACTTCCAAACTCAGAGAGCTCTGTAACTACCACATCCACGCCTTCTTAGTTGTGTCATCACACGGGTGGGGGCTACTTAAGCCCTCTGACCCCCTTTTCTCCCTCAGGCAAAGCTTTGCACATCTCATCAGTATATCAATTAGGACACAGCAGAAGAGAGAAACAAAAATAAATCAAACTGTAACCCAGTCTAAAAGTATGACAGGAGAGAATACTGAAACTATGATTTTGGGGGTTTTTTGTTTATTTTTTATTGGAGTTCGATTTGCCAACATATAGCATATCACGCAGGGCTCATCCCATCAAGTGCCCCCCTTCAGTGCCTGTCACCCAGTCACCCCATCCCCCTGCCCACCTCCTTTTCCACTACCCCTTGTTTGTTTCCCAGAGTTAGGAGTTGCTCATGTTCATCACCCTCATTGATATTTTCACTCATTTTCTCTCCTTTCCCCTTTATTCCCTTTCACTATTTTTTATATTCCCCAAATGAATGAGACCATATAATGTTTGTCCTTCTCTGATTGACTTATTTCACTCAGCATTATACCCTCCTGTTGAAACTATGATTTTGAATAAAATAAGCATATATAAGTAAATGAAATCCTTCCTATTTCTGCCAACAGCACAGATAACTAAATGCAATTGTAATAATCTCTACTCACAGGGATACCCTTCCCTTAAGTCAGTGGTACGAGCCTAAACAAAAGCATTCTCCAGGATTGGATATAGTGGCATCCCTCACTGAGACAGGATGTATTTTAAACTCAGGGCAATGTGCCAACTCTGAAGTTGCCCTGTGCTACCAAAAAGAAGTAAAAATAGGAGAAGGATTCTTTCAGATCTCCTCAGGAGCAGAAAACAATTCCTAACAATCTATTCAATGCACGTACTCAACTTTATCAATCAGAATACACATTTTAAAAATTTTTTTATTTAAATTCAATTTGCCAACATATAGTATAACACTCAGTGCTCATCCCATCAAGTGCCCTCCTCAGTGCCTGTCACAAATGTTTTGAATGGCACTATTGTTATCAAGAAGGCAAAGGCAAAGAATTCCCTGAAGAAATACTAATGTCCCTTGCTAAGCTTCAGGAAGGGTTGAAATCCACAAGCAGGTCCTTCAACCAGGATGCCAACAGACATTTTGACAAGCTTGGGAACAACGCATGTCCTTGAGGCTTTTGTTGAAGAAAAAACAAAGAGAGATCAACAGAGAAGTTTCTACCATTCCACGGAGGGAGACATTTTCCTCTTGAAGGTACAGATAGTTCAAAACTTCGCCACCATGACAAGGAAAATTCAGGGTGAAATCCGCTCATGTTTCTGGGAGGTTGTCTCCTCACAGGGAGAGCCTCAGACTGCTGATGCCTTCATAAATGCTAAAATCAATACACCAACCCAAAAGAAGACTCAATTTTAAAACACTGTGGTAACCCAAACATAGTGCTGTACAAAAATTAAAAGAAAGCCTATGCCCTCAAGGAGTCTGTAAGTGCCACACAAGGCATAAGAAGAATCTGAGTGCTGTCACTGTTGTCTCCCTCACTGCCACCTCTTTCTCATGGTCTCGCAGATGAAGAGCAAAATTACAGGGCTCGTGGCATGCTGGCTCTGGAAATAAATCTAAATACTGCCTAGCCCAACTCCCTCATTTTAAAGACAAGATCAGCTCAGAAATGGGTAAGTGACATGCCCAGAGCCACAGAGCTAATGTAAAGTACTAGAAAAACCCCAGGCTCCTGACTGCCAAGTCCATACTTCAGTTCAAAGAGCAGAGAATATTTCTCCTAAATGCAGGGGATACAATATCCAGACATTGGATAACTTAGAATCCAGAGAGAATTACATGGACTTTAACCTCCTACACTCTGGTTTCATTTCAGCTGCTGTGGGTCACACTTCTGCTTTCATGTGAGAAACAAGGACTCTAAGAAGGGATAAAGAAGATGCAACATTCAGTCACTTCAGCCAAGAGAAGGAAAACTCTAACGCCTTCCTATCTCTGCGCTCATCTTCCTAGCAGAGTACATTTGGATTTCAAAATAAGTATTTCTTTTCAGCCAACTCAGACTAAAAAAGGGTAATTGGTAGATATTGCTTCCATGGAAGGACAATGCAAAAGTCAAGCTGTGTACACAGCCCAAAAAAGATCACAAAAGGATGGAAAAATGGTCTCTCCCGCCAGTTGCTCTCCATCCTATCAACTCTATGAGCATTGTTGGTAAATATTGGTGTTATCCTACCTGCTCCAATTCCACAGTCTCCTCATGATTTTTCAGTTTGTTCTTGTAGAGAAGATTCTAATCGGTCACAAAGAGCTAATCTAAGGAGCCAGAATTTGTGTAATTTCAGAGTCAAGTAATGGATTTTTGGAGTTGAAAACACACTTTGTGAATTATTTAATATAATCTCATTTTCCATATGAATGCAATGAATGAAAATGGAGTGAATGAAGAGACAGGTTAAGAATTTAGAAGAAACAAAACAAGGGCTAGAGCCCAAGTCTTCCGACTCCCAGCGCAGCACTCTTCCTACTACCACTTGCATCACCAGAGGACACGGGGCTCCTGTAAATGTCTACCTTTCATAGACAGGCCTGGAGGCAACCTGGGCTTATCAGAGACTCACGGGTCTTAGATGTGCAATGGCCATACCAACAACATAGCAACCTAAAGACCCTGCCCATCAGTGGCTACTGAGGCTCCGCAAGATAAGAATGTGGACTGGAGAAACAATAGGGGAGACATGAACATGGTTAAATATTCAAAGAAAGGAAAAGACCCTGTAGCAATGTGAATTCTGAGGATAGAGGAGACAGGAAAGACAGAGGACGGAAAGCAAGAAGGAGAAAAACACGTTATCAAAAAAGCAAGTGAGAGAATGGCATCAAAGCACAGAAAGGATAGCCGGTGGCCGTATTCCCTTCAAAATATATAATATTTTATTATATATATAATATTCTTATATACTATTATATATAATAAATATTATTTAATATTAATATTTTATTATATATTATATATTTTGAAGGGAAATACCTAAATCCTGTTATTTTTCACAATGAGACTTCCTCTATAAGTTCTTTAAGAAGATATATCTAATTCAACTTTTAATCAGCTTGGTGTACAGATACAGCAGATTGCTGTCTTTAGGTATGGTTCAGAAAACTGAGTATAACACTCGACAAATATTAATTCTACACTAGCCAATATGGGTGGATTTTAATACTTAACACATACTGGGTAAGGCAACCCCACCCCTGGCAAACAGTCCAGCTTCTCCAGATGTACGTCTCAGCTCATTGCCAGAGCTGGCCCTATGGCTGTGTGGCCCTGAGACATCCCAAGAAGACCAGGAAGAGATATTGCTGAATCACGAGATGGCCAGCTCTCACTTTGCAGCAACCAAATGAAGCCAGGCATGGAGCTAAGAATCAGTATGTAGCAGTGCTGACATTTCAAGAATCCAAGGACTGTGGCTCAAATGTAAATGCTGTATGTTCTTTCTCATGTTGGGATATTTCTGTGAATAGCCGTGTGTGTGTAATAGTGGTGCCTGTTTTGTTCAACCTAAATTTCCCAGTAAAATATTTTGCTAATAAAAATGTTTTTCTCCTTAAAAAGAAGTTATATTCTAAGGATTGAGATGTGAAATCCATATTGCCTACCAGTGAGGAGCTCCAGAATGATCAGCTCCAGAATGTACCAGGACCTACAGAGAAGGTAGGGCTCAGAGACTAGGCAGTTCCTTATTACATTAAAATATGCCAACATTTTTTGGCTGTGTTTCCAGTAGATACTTTGGTTCTCTCATTTTTAAGCTTAAGATAATGCCCAGCAATTATCACGGTGAATTCAAAGTCATAGTCAAGGATGGAATACACCAGCTCTCCCAAGGTCAAGATGCCAGAAAATGCAAGGCCAAACTCATCTTATATTGACTTAGTCCTTAGGTTTATTCTTCATTACCTTCTAAACCTGTTGGCCATATCCCCACCTCCAATCCTGAAGCAGCACTTATACGTTTGACATTTAAGTAGGTATTGATCTACTTATCACAAAGTTTATGCAAGGTAAATGTCGGAGACCTCACCTTTAGGAATTGGCAAGAAGTATGAAATCTTGAGCAACAGAATCTCTACTTACACTGAGACAGAAGAGTCCACAACAGAGATGATCTCTTTAACATATGGACATTATTGGGCTATTCAGCCAATCATATAAGAAATCTATTGCCTTCCTACCAACCATTGACTTGAATTCATGAATCCTGGAATTCTGTAGCTGAATTATTTCAACAAGGACACTTTCCATAGGACTCCAACAGTTGGCTCGGCTGATCTAAGGAACTCACTAAACACAAGTCACAGCAAGCAATGACTGTCTCACGATACTTGGGCCAGTCCTAAAGCCATCTGATTTATAAGCTGCAGAGACGGTTTTTAACTCTTTTTATCTTTTAGCAGCAAAATACTGAAGAAATACAAATGTTTCCCTATCATTCTGTCACCGAGAAATGCAATCTTATCCTGGGAAAGCCAGACTAAAATGTCCACACATGATAAATGTGCTCCACTAGTGAATAAGATTTAGATTAAAAAACAAACAAAAAAACAAACAAACAAACAAACAAAAAACTTAAGAAATCAGAATGGATGAATAGTACTGAGAACCAAGCCACAGCAATGCAAACACCTCATACACAGGCTGGCAAAAGACCCCTCCTTTTCACACTCTGTTTCTTCTCATGGTGGCATCTCTATTTCAGCTACCACATGCCATGGTATCCTTTTTCTCTCTCCCATCAGGTACTCACAGCTCCTGTAACAATAGATCTAAGACATGGAAGCCCTAATCAAAGATGATTAGTTCTAGATAATCATGCTATAAAATAAAGCTTGTCAAGGTCACTGGATTATAGACAGGAGAATCTGACATTCACTCTTAACCCTGTCACTCTTAAAGGGTTTTCATTATATTTAGGTCTCACAAATCAATACAACATCCCTCAAGTTGATGTTTAGCCTCATTACTCACTTGTCTTATCTGTCCTAAGAAGATAACTGTCCTAAGTTGTTTAAAAGGGGCAGTAAGAATTGATCAGTAAGATGATGGATATAATTAAGATAGAGGCAAGATAGAAAAAGTCAGATATCTAGTCACCATCTCCACTCCCACAAGCCAAAAAGTCCTCTGTCCAACCGCCTTTGTTTTACAGATGAGAAAAGTGAGAGATCAGGAGATGAAAGGACTCTTCCCAGATCTCACAATCAATAGCACAGATGGGCCAGTGGAGATGCCCAGGGCCTTCAGTTCTCAGTGCTTCCTCTGCTAAAAAGTAGGGTCTCAATAGAGGACCAGCTGAATCAACAAAATGGAGTGGCCTCTTTGAGACATCACACTGCTCTCCCCCATTCCCAATGCAGGCCTTATAGGTATGCCAGGAGCATTCAACAGCAGAGGGGACCAGCGGCCTTCACAAAGAGGTGGGATCAAGTCCAGCTATACCATTCCTCCTTCTCCAAGGCACAGAATTTAACATACCTAAGCCAATCAAGAGAAATAAGCCAGTCCTTCCAACAATCCATTAAGAAAAACAAATTTAAAAACCCCTAGAGGACTTTGCAGTCCACCTAGCACTTTCACATGCATTATTGTATCCCACCCTCACAAGAGTCCCATTTTCCAAGTAAAGAAACAGAAGCAAAGATGCCTTGGCCTGGCTCACAGCTGGTAAGCAGCAAGGCTGCAGTTGAGCTTGTATCTCCCAACTTCACATTCAGTGCACCTACTTGTATGCTCCCTCCACCCAGTGTTATTAATGACAAAAAGCCTAACACAACAGCAGCTCAAAGGGCTGACTGAACCACACCCTCTAGCCAGCTAAACAATGACTAAAATCCTTGCTGGAACCCAAAACAGATTCTGCCTCCCCAGAATTCCAGGACTGAACATTTCACAGTAGGGTCAGACCCAGTATGCCTCACTATCCTGCAGAAAATCTGGCCTGATCACATGAATCACAGCAGTGTGGCTACAGCTGGACCTGCCCAGTGCATGCGGCTCCTGGTGACACAGCCCAGCTGTGCAGGCAGCTTCCCTGTAGGAGCTCCCAAACATTCCAAACATGCTGCCGCAGAGCTGGAGGGAGGAACTGAGCTACAGAGGGAGCTGGCAAATCTGACAGAACTTTCCATCCCACATCTGCACTTTTGCACCAGTAAGGCAGTCTAAACATGGTTCCCAAAGTCGGCACAGACCATGCCTTAAAAAACACACTAGAAATCATCAGGAGGTTCCTTCTGCAAAGTGGGAGCAACGTGGGAACAAAGAGAACATCGATTTCAATTTTTACCACTTGGCACATATTTGTTTCATAGTTTTGAAAACTAGTTCAAAATTAAATGTAAAAGCTATAATGACTGCCCAGGAAAGTCATGGGGACAAAGAAAGTGACACTAGACAAAGTAAACTATAACAGACAAGAAAATCATTTTAAGCAAAAGCTTTAGAAACACTGATCTATATATGAGACCTTTATAAAGCAAAACTGGGGAAGAGACCCATCTACAAGTTGTATGGATTTTCCTTTCACAGTAATAGAAGAATGGAAAAAATTTTGGAGGAGCAAAAAATCTGTTGTTACTTAGGACTTTGTGCTAAGGCATTTCCACATATTTTATCTTACTTTTTTAAAAAGTTTTTATTTAATTATTTGAGAGAGAAAGCACAAGCTGGGAGAGGGGAAGAGGGAGAAGCAGGCTCCCCACAGAGCAGGTAGGCCGACTTGGGCCCAATCCCAGGACCCTGAGACCATGACCTGAGCTGAAAGCAAATGCTTAACTGACTGAGCCACCCAGGTGCCCCATATTTTATCTTATTTAATCTCAATAAGCATTAAGAAAAGATATAATAAGAAAAAGACATTATCCACAAGTTATAATTCGGGAGATAGAAGTTAAGCAGCTTTAAAAAGCTGCACAGCTACTAACCCCGGGAGCATAAAGATAGAAAAGGCCAAGCTGGAAACACAGAGAAACCCTATCAGAACAGCCACCAGCGGGTGGAAAAGGACAATGTACACCTATGGAAAGAACGCAGAAAGAATGGCTTGGTTCTGACCATCGTTTCAGCATTACTCCTAGTGTGGGTCACACTCCTCCTCTGAGGTACATGTGTATGCAGTGCTGTGCTCCCCTCCAATGATGATGGAACAGGTACACCATCAACAGGACACAAGCATAAGGAAGCTTTCACAGGGTGTTGATGGACAGCTGTCAAGGGGAAGCCTGTCTGTCAGAGGCTCAGGGCACTGCCTGGAACCCTGCATGCTTGTGGTGTAGGCATGCAACAACTGCAAGTCCACCACCACCTCCTCTGAGGTCTAAGTGCCCTCACGGGCCTGATGTAAGGAAGGGCAACTTAAACATAACAAAAGCCAGCTTATTAATAATTATTGAGCTTTTATTAATGCAGTAGAAATTCTGCCAAGTGCTTCCCATGCATTGTACCTCAGTTAATCTTCACAACATCCTCTCTCGGGTTAGGTGCTGTCACCATCTCAAGGTCACGTCTGAAGGCTGGTTAAGTGACTTACTAGAGGTCAAACCGTAAAAAACAGATAAAACTCAATCAATAGGCCTAAGACTCAATCAATAGCGTAAGTCCAAACTCATAACCACTAAGCCTGTCACAAAATGTTCCACATCCTTTTAATCAAGTATTCTCTTTGTCCTTTGTTATTAAAGCTATCAAACAAAATATCCAATTGGAAAGAAGCTTTTCTAGTGCTGATGGCTATGTAAGATAAATGACATTATAAAATACTGGAAATATGAATTTAAAATGATGAACTTAAAAACTGTTATCAAGGCAAGAAACTTCAACTTAGCCAATACCAACCCACCAACACATCTGTTACAATCAGCTGGCCATCCTGGGCATCCAAACGCCAGGGTTCTCATGGGCATCTAGGTGCTCGTGAATCCTCTAACCTCAAGCATCTCAAGAATGGACAAAGTACCAACACACTGGGTTCAAGCTCCTTTCTTTACCATCGCTGGCCTTATTTATGAATATGAAATAAGAGAGAGACCTTCTCAGAGGTAGACTACGGAGGTAGTAAGCTGGTGACCTTCCAATGCCTAGTCGCGGTTTCAGAACAGGTAGCTGAAAGCACACTACAGTCGTGTCTGAGCACCTCCAAGAGCAGCACAGCTCTAAGGAAAAAAATCTCATCCTGTCCAAACATTACAGACCCTACAACAAATACACCCTCTTCATTTTTTCAACCTTATTTAGAAAACCATACAAATGAACTATCATTTTCTAAGACTTTCTTACAATGTTTTCCATTTTAAATAAAACAACTTAAAATCCAAGGAATTTTCTGTAACTACAATTATACAGAATCCAGTACTGCCTAGGAGGAGACAAAGAAAACAAACTGAATTCCAGTTACATCTGTCAGCAAAGAGTCTGCCCCTAATTTTGTCAGGAATACAAAGAATATTCTCCCGTTCCATGTGTTCAGCAAACCTTCATCATCAGCAAGGCCTCTTCTAATATACTTACACAGCTGCTTCTGTCATGAGTACCAACTGTTCCACGCTGACTCCACAGAGACATGCTCCCAGAACGCCACTCTGTCCCTCAGGGGCTGTGGGATAAAGACTGCAAAGAAGTTCAGGGAGCATGCCCCCCACCCCACTCTCAGCCAGCCTCCTTCTCAACAGGCAGCTTCCCTCCAAGAGATCTGCTTCAAAAGTCCAGACCCAGTGAAGTCACACATGATCTCACAAGCCTCCATTTAACTCTTTGGAAGCCAGACAGCAAGCGGACCACAGGGAGGAAGGACAGCTGTCCTAGCTGACCTGGAGTGGCTCTTATAGGAGGAGGGAAAGTTTGCCCAACATCATTTTTTTTTTTTTTTTTGCCCAACATCATTTTAAAAAAGAAAAAAAAAAAAGGTAATTTCAGCATTGTTCTTCCATAATAGCACTAAGACTTCTGAAGTACTGTTTTTGAAGTACCATTTCTTGCAGCGCACAAAAAGATTGAATTCATTTATACTATATAAAATTCACAATCTTATGTGATTTGTGCTTTCCTATTTTCATTTCTAGTTTTGTTTCTGTTTTTCTGCTATAACACTAATGTGAACATATTCATTTGCCCTGTTGTTAAGTCTTGCTTCACACAACCAGAAGCAGACAGGCAACAGTCACAGATGTCAGAGGAGCAACAATTGTCACTGGTGCTGGTGCTTCCAAACTGGGAGCATTAAGCGTCCAGAGAAAGGACGGCCACCAGACCCAACTAATGGATAACAGAGTCTGCACTCAGTGCTCCTCAACAGGAAAAAAAAAAAAGGAGTATTTTACTTCATTTTCCTTCCCATGCATTTCCTTCAGGCACTAGCTCTTTTTGTTGGGATTATCAGAATTATAAGGATCAGGAGGTAAAATAACTAAAAATTATAAACAGAAGTAGATAAAATTATATCCTCTCAAAGAAAATGTAATATACACATTTTCAAGAATGCCTTGGTTCACCCAGAAAATGATTATAACTTACTGTCCAGCAATTTTATTCCTAAATATACACCTCGCCTAGAGAAACTCTCATTAGTGCACAAAAGGCCATGAATTAGAATGTGTTCACCATGATGCCATTTGAGATAACAAAAATACAAGACAACCAAAGTGTTCATAAATAGGAAAATGGAAATAAATTATAGTATACATCATGTAATGAATACTATACAGCAAATAAATTAATAAATTTGGACTTCATGAATCAGTAAGAATGAATTTGAAATACTGAGCAAAAAAGTGAGTTACAAAAGGAGAGAAGATAGTAGCATTTATATAAGGTTTAAAAATATAAAAAAATCCTATCTAGTTTACAGATGCATTTATACAGGAATGACAAACACCCACAGGTCATGGTTACCCTAAAGAGAAAGAGACGAATGGTACCATGCAGACATTCACAAGAACTGGCAATGCATCAGCAATGTTTATTTTTTAAATTGGCTGGTGAGGTCACAGATATTTATTATTTTCTACACTTTTTGGTATGCCTAAAGTGTTTCAAAAGTGGTGAAAGTCAACCATATAATGGCTGCCTTTGAGTGTAGCAGCACCTGTTCAGTCTAAAAACATTAACAGAAGCAAAGAGGTTCGCAGTTCCCTCGAGTCCCCAAATCCAAGTACATGTTACCAATTCTGCCTCAGTCTGGCTCCATCCCGATAGTGACCCTGCCTACTCCCCCCATGACCATTTACATGTATCTGCCTCTGCCTCAATAACCCCCACAAGAAGCAACACTTCAGAGGGCCTTCAGGACACCTTAGACTGGAAGCAGCCCCAGCCTCAGGACCTTACCTGAGGCTGGCTGGCTAGGCCTGTACTAGAACTATTTGTGAAGTTATCTTATCTGCCTGCTTTCTGGAGACACCAAGTACCTAGCAGCTGGTAATTAAGTTCTTCTTTGAACAAAAACCGAGTGCTGGTATGTGCAGGCTCCTGTGACAGAGATTCTTTGAGTCTCCACACTGAAGACTTGTGAAGATCACTGCCTAAGAGAAGGGACAGGCCCATACCTGACTACGTACAATAGTACAGGATGAATCCTGAAACTACCAGTAACACTGTGAATAAAGAACTTTTATGATTTTGTTTTGCAATAACTATGCAATACCTCTTATTTTCTCTGTACTAAAACTTTTATATTACTATATCATTAATACAGATATACAACAGCTAAGTTGATCTGACCACAGCCTATTCCATTCAGATAACTTTAAAAAAGTTTTAAAGAAAATACTTCAAGCAGTGTTATTACTGACAATAACAGCCAACATACTTTGAGTATGAATCAGGTGGAATTAAATTATTATCCCTTTTCCTAGATAAGAAAGTTGAGGTTTAGGGAAATCATTCACCAAAATTTGAACCAAAGCAGTCTGACTTCAGAACTCACACTGTACTAAAAAACCCATACTGTTTCCTGGCAGGAAAATGGATCAATCCCTATTATTTCCAGAGCAAGGACGGGCAAGATGAAACGAGGTTCACAGCCAGGACCACTCATGTTTACAAACCTCTGTTAGGCTTCTCCCTGCCACCAGCACAGTGACCCTGTTTACCTGAGAAGAGGGACTAACTTAGTTTTGTATCCTGCCTCTAAAGAGTTTTTACCGCATGTCAGTCTCAAACTTTGAAGTACTTATGAATCACCTTGGAATCTGCTAAAATACACATTTTGATTGGCTAGGTCCAGGGGTCAGGTCTGTGGTACACATTTCTAACAAACTCTGAGAGGTGACGGCCTAAGCTAAACACCAAAATCATTTGGGAATCTTCTAAAGCTATCATTGTCACCACTGTCCAGATGTCGCCCCACAACAACAGAATGAGAACCTCTAGACATAAAGTGTGGGAAGTCGGAATTTTAAAAAGCTCCCATGTAACTGTAATGTGAAGTCAGGTTAGAAAACCCTATTCTAGAGCTTTTCCTACTTTAGCTTGGTCCATGGACCACTGTTCTAGACCAGTGCTTCTCAAACTTCATTATACATGTAAATCACCTGGACATCTTCCTAAACTGCAGATCCTGTAGGTCAGAGGTGGGGCCTGAGATCCTGCACTCCTAACAAGTTCCCAGGTCAATATTCGGGGAAGCAAGGTGGTAAGTAGAAGGATTAAAAATCTTATTAGTTCAGTGTGTGTAGTTTATAAGGCTTTCCTTTCATAATTCTTAATTCAGAGACCAGTAGAATACTGCAGATGGATGTTTAGGCACAGGCATACGAAATAGCATATGGGATACAGGGATTATAAAGATAAAGTATTATCTAACATTGGTTTAGATGTAGTTTAATATTAATCCTCATTAGCATTCATGAAAAAGATGATGCTGAATACAACTTGCACCATGGCCACTCAGGTACTAAGTATTAAGGCTCTGCTAGGACCCTGAACCCATTTAATCCAGACTCCATACATCAATTTATAGAAAGCTTATGAGATCTGCAGTAGAAAAAGAAAAAAAAAAAAAGATTAAAGCACTGGAAATGTACCCATTTGGAGTTCTGATAAATTGGTAGTCCATGTAAAATACCTTCAAAGAACTTTATTTCTCTTTTTTCCCCCTGAAACCACAAATCAATGGATAACAACTCATCTAGTACTACAAATCTTGTGTTAAGTGATCTCTGCTGAGAGGAAGTGTTGTTTCCTTTAAAAGTTAAATATTCCACTGATATATGAATAAAAAGACTGCTGCATCATCCCAACCAGTTTACAGTATTAACCGCCAGTCCAGTTTTTATTTAGACCTGTGATCCTCCTTGACCAACATCTTTTATCACTTGAAGTCTTTTAACGTGGTCTTTGATAAAAGATCATCCACTTGAGGGAGCAGTGTTATTACTGACAATAACAGCCAACATACTTTGAGTATGAATCAGGTGGAACTAAATTATTATCCCTTTTCCTAGATAAGAAAGTTGAGGTTTAGGGAGATCATTCACCAAAATTTGAACCAAAGCAGTCTGACTTCAGAACTCACACTGTACTAAAAACCCATACTGTTTCCTGGCAGGAAAACGGATCAATGTGTGCTTGATGCACAAGCAGCACCCTGGTGTTCCTTCTGTGCGCGTCTCTGCAGCTGGCCTCCGCGCAGCCCTCACCCTCCATGAGTCCGCGTGCACCCACATCTGTGGGCTTCACCTCTACAAGGTCACTCCACAGTCTCTGTAGCCAACCTTCAATCTCATATTCCCACCAGCATTTCTACATAAAGCACCATCCCTCTCCTCAAATTTAACCTGTGTAAAATGACTCCACTACAAGCTGTTCTCCTACAAAACCCTGATCTCCCCAATTCCTATTACTTCTGGATTCAGTAAGTCCTCTAAGCTTGAAGTCTTACAATGATTTTGACTCAGCCTGCATGTCCTATACTCAAACAGTCACCAAATCCTTACATGTTTTTTTTTTTCTTTACCAGGCTTGTCTTACCTATTTTCTTATATCCCTTAGTCTATTACTGAGAGTACTACAAAACTCATAACAGGTTTAAAATAAATATCCACAAACTAGAACTTAGCAAATTCTTACAACAAAAACATACACTGAATGGTAAGGTTACTTTCATTTTATCCATTAGGAATCAGAGGCTTTCTGAAGTAAAACAACCTACCCAAGATCAGGCAGCCAGTGAAAAGGATGACTTGACCTCCTGGTCTTCTGACCCCAAATCCCCACATTTATGCCACCCTACCACAGTGCACTGTACTTTATGAAAAGAAAGGATATAGCAGGAAGTCCAGTAATAGGTATGCCAGATAGCTTAGAGTTGAGAGGACAGTGCTGGCAGCTCAGAGCACACGGTAGAGTGGCACGATGACATAAATTTTAATTTATTTATCTCCTACTATGTACACCAGCCACTTGATTTCCTTTTCTTGATTTTTGTCACCTGATTCATCCCGTTTGCTTCTCCTTCCTTTACCAGATAGATATTATTCATTGTATTTTACACTTAGAAAAGTTCCCAGATTTTCTTTTTTTTTTTTTTTTTTTTTTTTTTTATTTATGATAGTCACAGAGGGAGAGAGAGAGAGAGAGGCAGAGACACAGGCAGAGGGAGAAGCAGGCTCCATGCACTGGGAGCCCGATGTGGGATTCGATCCCGGGTCTCCAGGATCACGCCCTGGGCCAAAGGCAGGCGCCAAACCGCTGCGCCACCCAGGGATCCCCCAGATTTTCTATAATACTCAAGATCACACACTAAGTAAGTAACTGTGGCAGGATTCAAACCCAGGTATGCCTGGCTCTCCTAGAAAAGTCCACATCACTCATCACTCAGCAAGAAGCCCCTTTAATTAAAAAAAAAAAAAATCCATTATAACTCCTAGAACGCAAGCTAGAAAGAAAAAAATGAGAACCCATTCTCTGCAGAACTAGTTTTAAAGCGTAAAAAAAAAAAAAAAAAAAAAAAAGGACTAAAGAGATTACTAGGGCAACAGCAAATCACCAATAATGAACCTATGAGACAGCAGAGCTTCCCACTCCTAATGATCCAAGAAAAGTTGGGAACTCAGTGGTCAGCCAGATATCTAAAAACCATTTCACAAGATCAAATCCTTCTCTCGGTCACCAGCTTACCTAATACATTATTTTAATTTCTTATTTTAATACTTATACCTCATATTAAAGTGCCTGCAAGTCTTAAATTGGAATCAAAAGAATTTTTGAAATCACACTTCCCAAATTTCTATATTAATCTTATTTCACATGACTTTTTCCTAGACAGAAAGACACTAAAGAAAGAGAAAAACTAAGAAAGGGATACTTTTAAATGCCTGCATTCCATGTAAGAAGGGGCAGAGGGAACAAGAGGAAGACAAAACCCAAAACTACCCAATTCAGAGAGGACTCAGGGTGGGCTGAAGCACTCCCTCAGGCAAGCCAGCTGCACACAGATGCAATTCACCTCCTCTGCTGGCCTCCGTATCTGGAGTGCTATCTGAAAGGAAAACTAGGAAGCTGAGACATAAAATATATCCATTACCCCAAACAGGTGATTTTAAAAAGCAGTTTTATATATTTCAGAGAAACAGAAGAAAGCTCCTGCCATATTACTGTATTTGATCTCTCTTTTCCTATCTGTCCAAACCCAAGCTCAATGGAAATGGACAATGTTCAGCTCTGTTAATGGACACAGTGACAACATCTGTGCCTTAGTCTTCAGGTCAGAACTTACTGATTGGAGCCGCAATCGTCAGAGGATAAGCCAGCGACGGAGAAGCACCCAGACACAAAGGAACCCATTGGAACATGTACAACTGTAAGTAGATAATCATCCTTTCTAATTTTGGAGCTATGTGACCCTTTCAGCCTGAGTGCTGTGTAGCGCACCACAAAGGGAGGGGATACTCCTCTTTGCTCCTTCATTAAAATATTGTGTTACATTCATAGGGTGAGCTATTTCCTGACTGATGTGCAGCTCCCTCACCAATATTCAGTCTTCAGAGCACTCAGAGCACCTGAGAGAACTTAACTATTTCTGTCCAGGTTTATTAGTCCAAGGTCTTAAGAGGTTTTTTTCACTTTATAAAGAACGATCTATTTGATTATTGCAAAAGTATATAATCTTTAAGAGACAAATAGTGAGCACGTGTTCTCTTTAAAAACGTCCCTTCCGACCTGACAATAGAATATTATAGATTTGAAATGTTTTCTTCTTTGACTTAAGCAGAGAGAGAGAATAAGGGAAGAACCACCCCCGCCTCTGGCCACCAACTCATGGTTAAATCCCAAACTGGAAGGTGTTCCTGAGAGACAAAACTAACTTTTGCTGAAGCAATAGGACAACCTCATCACCTTTTCCAAACACTTGCACCTGTCTTTAAAGAAGCAACACAACAGAGAACAGTGTCATCCTGCGTTCAAAAGAAATCATGTCAAATATTGCCACTGAAATCCTCTTTAGCAACAAAGTAAGTCATGTACTGTCGTAGAAAAAGATTTTAAAATATACCTAGGCCGTGTCAAATGCATTTTTGTTTAGAAACGAACAATAAATGGACTATGGAGCCTGACTGGCGGGTTCAAATCCTGGGTGTGCTGCTTACCACCTGTGTGACTTCGATCAAGTTACTCAACTGTGCTATGCCTTATTTACCTTATCTGGAAAATTAAAACATTACTAGCTCCTTTCTCTTGGCTTTTTTTTTTAAAGATTTTATTTATTTATTCATGAAAGACACAGAGAGAGGCAGAGACACAGGCAGAGAGAGAGAAGCAGGTTCCATGCAGGGAGCCTGATGTGGGACTCCATCCCGGGACTCCAGGATCATGCTGTGGGCTGAAGGCAGGCGCCAAACCGCTGAGCCACCCAGGCGTCCCTCTCCTGGCTCCTTATGAGAATTACGCACTCATGTGTTTACAAAATAAAACCTATAGGATGCCTTTGATATTAAATTGTGCTGAAAGACAACCTCTAAGTAATCTTATAATCTTTTCTATTGGCTGAGAGCTAACATTTTATACAATAACATCAATGCCTCAATAGAAATGGGCTTAATTTCTTGGTTCAGGTCTAGTTGAATCAAAGAAGCATTATCAGGAAGACAGTCATATCATTAGTCACTAGTCATATGATTAGTGGTATCATCCCCTCTCCTTTGAGCCTTCTTCAGATTCTCATTATTTAATATGGTCAGAGCCCCCCAGTCTACTGCCAACAAACAGCAAGACCAGTGAATAGAGACAAAATACTAAACATGTGCACTTATTTGTCACTTTGCTTATGTAAATGTCACAACATTAATAAAATTGGAAAATATTTTTCCCCCTTGAATTATAACACTTTGTCTCTGAGTGCTTGGTTGAGGGAAGTCAATCAGGTTGACAATTGTGCAGTCAGCATTCTAGTCTGGATCTCCTTAACAGGCTCAATAGTCTATCTCCTTACCTATGCAGAAGAATGTTTTAATGTAGAAGAAATGTTTAAAAGCCTGCTCATTGATTACTTTAAAAATTTATGGAGGCATGTTTATTATCAATTTGGCAAATTTTTTCTCAAATTAAACACACACACCACCACCACCACCACCACCACCACCACCACCACCACCACTACCACCACTTGGTTACAATTACCAACTACAGACTCCTGATGCTATAGACTTATGAATGAGAGAAATTAGATTTAGAAAAAGAATAAAGATATGAGACCAGGCAGCCTAGAACAATGAATGTATCTGGTCTAGGAGTCAGACAATTTGAATTCTGGTACAGTAATTTTGGTACAGGATCTCTCACAAGGTAAATCTATCCCATCAAACTGGGATTTGGATTCTTTACCATAAAACCAGATTATCTAAGACCCCTTTAAGCTGAAAAATGTCATAAATCTTCAACCTACAATTCTGGTGCTGTGACTTGAAAGCATCAATAAGAAAGAGGGAGTAAAGAAAAATGTAAAAGTTACCTAGTTTCTTTAAAATATCTTAGGATCATTGAGCCCACTCTATTTTTTTAACCCTGAATAGAGACATATATCATAAAACAAAACCTCTTCCCCCTATAACCACTTATTATCATATGCCAACTCAAAGAACACAAATAGGTCCAACCATATCACCAGCAGGGTTCAAGGAAGGGTAGAATGACCACTAGTCAGGAAGCACGTGGAAGAGTGCCAGGGCTGGGAGAGAAGTTTGGCTGGCACATCTCTAAGAACACTCCTTATTCAGTACTAGAATTTCATCTTATTTTTTTAAGCTTTAATTTAAATTCCAGTTAGTTAACATACAATGTAATATTAATTTCAAGTGTACAATATAGTGATTCAACATTCCCATACAACACCCAGTACTCATCAAAAGTGTGCTCCTTAATTCCCACCTCATCCATCCAAACAATACAAAGAATATTTTTTTTTGTTAAAAACCAGTAAATTTAAATATCTGTTCTCTTTTTGGTTTTTTTGTTTGTTTGTTTTGAGGTAGGGAGGTTTTGTTTGGATTCTTTTTGTAGTCATTGCTGGTGACACATGACTTTTTTTAACAGGAAAAAGGAGTTCATTATATTCATATTTTTATTTGTATTTTCAAGGCTTGAAACACCTACATTTAAAAGTGAGAAGAAGAATAATATTCAGAAACTGATTCTTGAAGTAATGCAAGCTGATAATGTATCCCAATAACTTTCTGACATGATGAGAAGACTTTTTTCTATAGTAAACTCTGTGGGCATTCTCCAAGTATTACCTCTGGACTATAAGAATTAGCTCCTGCATGCACACATGGACATACCCCCCCACACACATCTATCTATACATACTAGCTTAATCCAAACTCTTGTCTGGCAGATATAGAAACTGTTGCTTTGTTTCTCTGATAAAACTGGTTTTAGAGAAAAAATAGGGATAATCTCTCTCTTAGACCATGCGAATGTTAATAGAGAAGAAGCATTCTTTTCTTTCTTCTATATAAAACTTGAATGAGGAAAAGCAATTCTAGTGTAAGTCATATAAGCATTGTAATTACTATATATAAGAAAATTCAAGAAGATTCAATCACTGTATAGAATGGTAAAGTACCAAATCATTTCTTCTATCAATCATACTGTTAAATAAACTGTGTGCAACAGACAAAAAGAGTGGTCCTTTCCTTAAACTTACCTGAAAAAGCTATAATTTTTTTCCTGGATTCAGGTTCATAATATTAACACTTAGCTTTGGGTTTTTTTGTTATGAAAATGCTGCTGCCCTCCTTATTCCCCATCTCACCCATCCTCCTACCCATCTTCCCTCTGGTAACCATCAGACTGTTCCGAGTCTGTTTCTTGGTTTGTCTTACTATTGGCCAAGATCCTGTGGTTTTACAATGCAGGTACTATAGTTTTGTCTTGAGAAGACCTGAAGTATACAGCTGTCTAAATCTAAGATGCTAAAATACTGTAACCTACCCTAATACTCTCTTAACTATCTAACTCTGCCCTAATAATAATGACTGGCACCCATGCTGTGCCCAATGATGACTACTTCCTATTCCAAGTAAACAAACCATACATTTGATAAGCCTTTTACCTAATTTCTTCCTGATCTGACTCCCTGATGTTCACCTCTTCTTTTTCTTACCGTCCCTGCAGCTTCTGTAAACAAAGCCTCTCAGCTCAAAATGCTTGGGCTCCCCAACTTATTTTTTGGGTCTGTAATATAAACTTCAACTCACCCCAGAAAGGTGGACTGAAATTTTAATAAAATTATCTGCGTGCCTATGCTATTGCATTTTATCACAACTTAAAGTTATCAGAGATGATGGTAAAACAGAAGGATAAATGAGCAAAACAAAAAGTTTCCCCTCTGAGAGGAGGCCACCTGTCTCAGAGAAACCTTCCCCTCCAAGATCCCCTCCAGAGATACCCCCTCTCAGAGATGCAGGAAGCCTAAATGTGGACTTAGCAGCCAAGCCAATTCTGATTCACACCTTTACTCAAGCTCCTACTTTGTGCCAAGTACTGTGCTAGTTGCTTAAATCTATATTAATTCTTTAAATTTCATAGCCACACAGCATACTGAGTATCATTAACCCTGTTTTGCCAATAATATCAGAGAAAGTGGCTTGCCCAAGTAATTCAGACCAAGGTCTTCTGCTCTTAAGGCTAGTATTTTTTCATTATCTCACTAGTGACCCAAGAAGATAATCAACATCCGTGGTCCATTTCACATGGAAATGCATAGCTACAATGCTATAACATGCTGGTCTTAAATGTGTTCATTCAACGAATTATAGAAAATGCTCCACATAAGACAGTCTGCTCACACAGAGAGGTTCACTGGAAACCTATAACATGAATACTGACTGAAAAAAAGCACTGACACTTTTTCATACAGCTTTAAAATAGTTTATCCCCATATAACCTCCTCTCCCCCTTTCCCAACACACATGCACTGATACACTTTAATTCAAGTAAATTAAATAAAAAACTAAATTCAGAAAATCGCTAAGAAGTTTAGCATTTCCTGCCCACTGATAAAGATGCTAAAGGATAGGTAAGTGACCTGAGGATGATGAAGAAGAAATGAAATGCTGGATAATCCATAAATAGACAGGGAATCACTAAATGACCAGTATGGCAGATAGAAACTATATTACTTGTCATCTTATCTCCCAGATAGATTTAAATCCTAAATTTCGCAGATGTAGAAACTGCGATTTTTTAATATTTGTATTTATAGCTTTGACCAAGGTACTGGCTCTATCAAGCATTCATACAATCAGATTCTTCCCCCACCATCTCAGGAACAGGAAGAAGGCCTGACTGAACAGGATTTCATACAGCAAAGGCCTGGAACAGACTTTGGTGACCATCTAACCCAACATCCTTAATTTGCAATTAAGGAATTTCTGGCCTAGTCAAGCAACCTGCTCCAAGTCATCAACCAACATTAGTGCCAAAACGAAAGTCAACACCTCTCAGTGTTCTTTTCACAGCACCATACCACTGCTACCAAAGCTGCACCATGGGAACTAACACCCACTCCTCACCCACAAATATTTGCTCACGACAATTTACATATGGTAATCCAGGAAATGTCACCTAATAAGATAACCACAGCTTGCCAATTTGGCAAACTGCTAAAGTGTATTCTGCCTGCCCCTCAATTACTTTCTACTCACATCATTCACTTATATCCAACAGAAACTGGCCAGATGCTGCTCAGACATATTTCACACTCAGATTTCCCAAAGAGAAAATAATACCAAAACCACTGCATGAAAGTAATGAGAATAGGGTTAGTACCTTCCCCAGAAAGCAATCTCCGGGGTGCCTTTCGTGTAGATGGGGTCACTGGTGTCATTCAGCCCATTGGCGATCTCACTAGAACAGCCCATCACTATCTCACCAACTGCTGAGATGCTCAGGACGTCCTGCTGTCCTGCCACCGATGTCCTCTCCAGGAACTGAGTGCCTTCTTTAATGCGCTGCTGGATCATCGGAGTGAGGGGCATGTCAAAGCTAAAATAGCTATCGGGTTCTGAATATAATGTCTCCAAGGATTCAGCACTGTAGTATAACGAAGTGTTGTCCAAAATAGTTTCAAACTGGGAGCTGTACACATCAGTGGAGTCCTCTGCATACCCATGCCCAAGGAGATCATCATCTCCCCCCCTAAAGTGCTCCTCTTGCTCAAGAATCCTGGAAAGGAAATAAGAATAAAGAATTTCAATATTAGGTTAATATTCTTTTTTACTTTTTCCTATATTTCAACCATATAAAAAAGATAATATTCTGTAAAGCTAACAATTATATTCTTTGGGGTTATATTTTAATATATTTGGAAAGGAAGCTATCATGGAAACATAGGCTGAGAAACCTCTTAGCATACATGTGCTACACAACCCTCTAAATAATTTATTTAGTTTCATACTAGTTTCCTAGCATGTGACTAATCTGGTCTAATGAATATCTGGATAAAATATTAAATTTTCTCATTTTAATGAACTAAACTCCACAAAATCAAATTATTAACAGCTACTGTCATACTCAGTGTTAACAGACACAGATAAATATAGTGTGTAAACCTAATGGAGTAAAATACACTAAACTTTCATCAGTCTATTAATACTTTCTGGTTTAAACAAAACCAAATGCTTTTAAGAAGATGAATACATTAGAATCTAAGGGCCGCCCTCTGCTGACAACAAGGCAGCACTGCAAGAGAGATTTCAGGCCCAAAATTAGCCAGTGAAGGACCTTTAAAAAAAAAAATTTTTTTTTAAGCCAACAGACATGTTAATTGCAAGGCTAACCAAAAGAGTGAAAAAACTATAAACAAATTACAATTTAATATATATGGGTGAAGCATCAATTAATTAGTATGTAGCATTTTGTTCAAATATTAAAAATGAATGTTAGAAAAATAAAATAAAAATGAATGTTAGGATAGCTATGTAAAATTTTTAAAACTCAGTAAGAGGAGGAGATCAAGTGTTAGAAAAAGCTGCAGCTGAATGCTGGATTGCCAATCACCAGCTGTGTCACTTTAGAAAACTTCACTTAACCTCTCTGAGCCTCAAATTCCTAGATACAGGAATAACAGGAAAAAAAAAAACTACCTCATAAGTACCCATATTCCTAGGTATTATGAGGATTCACATCAACCATACAGTTGTCTCTGTTGTGGGTTTGTTTTTGTTTTTTGTTTTTTGTTCTTCTCTGTTGTTTTTAAATTACAAAGGTCTACCATGTACCAAAGAGCATCCTGGGTTTATCTCTCTTAATAACTTCTTCCTGCTTATGGAATCAAAGGGGAAGTTCCTTTGAGGAAGCTCCTCCCTCCCCCTCCACACTCACTTCCCACTCCCACCTGGCTTCCTCGTGGTCCAGCCACACTGCTGGAATTCCACATCTTCAAACTTGCCATAAAGCTTTTGTTTCACACAACTCTAGGAAGTGCATGTAGTCAGGCATCCCAGCAGCCCTCCTCTGCATGTTGTCCCTTTACATGTGCTGATCCTCCCTGGAATAGTTTTCTCCTCATTCTCCACCTAGTTAACTCATACTCATTTCTCAAGCCTCAGCCTACTTATCATTTCCACAAAAAGGCCTTCTCAGAGCTATCAACTGAATTTATTTTTTCCAGTATGTCTCTCTTCTTCTTCTTCACAGAACCTCCCACAATTTATGATTAACCTATTTTATATGGTCAGTGTTTATCTTCAGCAGTAAACTCCATGAAGGTAGTGACCACAGGCCATTACCTATTGTGAACATCCTTTTATGCCCAGCATCTAGCAGGGTCAAGAACACTGTGAACAAACAAACACCATTTGTGAGAGGAGAGAGAGAAAAAAGGAGGAATGAATTAATAATATCCATAAGTGCATATTCCAGTGGGAATATCATTAGTGAGCCACATGCTCTTAAGGGAAGTCAAGAGATTTTATGTATTAGGGAGTTGGGGAGGCAGGAGTAGAAAGGAGAGACATCCTGGTAACCATCTAAAGGAGCATTGCTATAGGTGGATTTGTTAATTAACTGCAGAGGAAAAGGCATTTCTTTGCGCCAAAAAAAACCCACAAAAGCCCTTCAGCCTTGACACAGATGTTCCTACACATAAACTATAAAATGTGGTCTTATGAAGACTGATGGAATTCAAACTGGAATGATAGTACACAATAAATGACTTTGACAAAAGCAGCACTGCATGCTCAAGACTGCAATCAAGAGAAGTGAAGAAAGGCAAATCATGTCTTCCATTTATCAAGCCTTTAAAGCTGGTACAGCTGCCAGAAATGCATGGAAAGATCAGGAAATATCATATATATAAGTTGACTTTTCAGGCTTAAAAATCAAAACATGCTACTTGCAAGAAGGGATTCTCAGGTGAATGCCATGGGACAGCTGAACAATGAGTCACCTTCTGACCTCCTGACCTCCTTTCTAAACCCAGGAAATTGAGGCAGCCTGAACCCAAAGCTTCAGTGTTCACACATGTCTGGAGCTTGTATGCAGGCACTGGTGTTGCACCCAGAAGAAGTGTCTAAAATATGACTATAGGATACATCATGACTCTAAATCTCTTCATATTATTAAAGATAACTGTGGGGTATTGTAGTTATCTTGATGCTAGAAAACTTTAAACCTGGCAAATATAAAAAATGTCAGAAATGTATCAACATGATTTAGGGTTCACAGTTTGTCCGTAACTCTGCCTCCCCTAGTCAATGGCTAATGCACAACTTTATAACAAAAGCACTTACATATCCTACAGACTTAAAACCAATCTCGCTTACAGGAACTCCTCTCCCACTGTACAAGGACCAGAGTACTGTGTGGAGTTCTCACAGCTAAGCAGAGGATAAAGGTCTCCCATGATGCGTATCAGGCATCACAGATAGCAGACTGGCTATGGGAGCTCACCTTTCCTTGTCTCTCTCCAGTTCAGGTTTCTTCTCAAGATGTTCTTTGTTTTCCTTTAGGAAGACTTCATCCTCTCCACTGTCAACAAGAGGCAGAGGCGAGAATGCCCCTGAGCTAGCTCCCGGCTTCTCTGATGAAGCGCTCCAGGTTTCATCCCAAACACTCTCAGTTAAACCAACTGAATTATACAAACCAGCAGATGAGATGAGATGGCTTGGCACTCGGGGAAACTCTCTGCTTTCAGGAGGGGCCGTCCTTTCCAGTGAAATCTCAAAATCCACAGGCTGTTGTGGCTCTCTTTTCTCCCCTCCTGTCCACAATATCTCTACCCCTTGAAATTCCACATGTTTGACCCGGCCTGGGCGTCCCGTGGAGCTACCTTGATCAGACCTCATCTCCCTCAGAAAACCAACAGTACCTACAGAGGCATGGGCAGCTGCTGGGCTCCCCACAGAGGATGCTGGACCAGCTGGCCCCTGCACATGCAAAGCCCCTTTCCTGGCATCATCAGTTATCCTGCAAAGCTCTACTTGAGCCTCTCCAGCTAACAGTACAGTCACATCCTTCTGGATGCTCGAATAAGAGTTCTCCTCAGTCGTAACTTCAGCTGAAAGAGGTACATCTGGTCCTTTTTCTTGGCCAGCAGGAAATATTTTGTTGGCTCTCTGTCTCTCTGTTTTATAAGGGGCAGTGTCCAGCTTCTCCTCCACCTGCTGAGTTGAAAAACTAGAAACAGCATTCTTTTCCAGTACCTTTGTAGCCTGTAATGTTCCTGAAGCTATTCTGGCTTCTGTGGCTTTCAGAGTTGAAATCAAATCATCAATGGGTTGTAAACTCTGTTCCTTGAGCTGACATCTAGGATGGGACTCTCTGCCATCCTGTGGTCCTTCTGTAACATTGTTGAGCCTACAGTGGGGGCCATCGACAAACTGGACCCCCTGCTGTCCTCGTGGGGCACCTGACAGAGACTCTGTATCAAACCCCAGAGAAGCTCTTAGGCCGTCTCCACTTTCTTCCATGGTCCCATATTCTGGAAATTCATTTGTGACATTCGGTGGGAGTAAAGTGCTTCCTCCATGATCACCTATGAACACAACAGAATGGACATATAACTTGTTTTGAATAAGTTCCAACATGTATTAATAAATATCCACACATAGCAGGCACTCAATAATCCTTATTTGATTCTTTCACTGTTCCTGCCTGTCAACCACCCTGCCATACATCTTTCTCATAACTTTGCCAGTGGTCCCCTCCACTTAGCTTACACGAGGGCAACCACGAAGGTTTCAGTGTAGAAGAAGACAATCTACTGACACATCCATATCACACCTGCTTTTGATAAAGTCTCATACATGCAACTCAACTGCTGCATATGCAAAAATAGATTACAATAAGATGTATTTCATTTCCATATACCACTTATGAAGTAGTAACTAGAATATTTACATTGGGCATAAAAACATACAGCTTTATGATCCAGCCAACAGCATCTGTGCAATGCAATCTCTGAGACTGATTTGATCTATTTAAAGTCAGTAAACACTTTTTCAGCTGGAAGCCTCCCCTTCGCTATTGGATTTCTATGGGGAAAAAGGCTTTCAGAACATCCTTTGAGAATGAAAGTGAAGTCAAAATGGATTAGGATACTTAATGTGTTAAGAAAACACATTTCTGGGATCCCAGCTGCATAAAACTTAAATGGTGTTATGCAGAATATATATATATACATATATATATATATATATATATATATATATATATATATATCACAGTAAAGACAATAATTAGTATATATTTACTATATTGAACCAAGTTTACAACTTGGTAAGATGGTACCAAGTTTTTCTTATTAAGATGGTAGGCAGTGAGAACAATAAAAATGTTCTGATGAAGAAAGATTTAAATTGGGAGTTTATGGATAACAGTTAAAGTTATACCAGCTTTGATATCCAATTTCCTTTTGAACATGGTTTTAGTTACTTTGTATCAAGAAAATCCTCATCTACATGGGGAAATGTAGTATACTCACTTTGACAACTTTATGAAAGAGCACATTTTTTGTTTTGGGTTGTTATTGTTAAAGCACTGTGAACTACAACCTTTCTATTTAATGAAATATTAGATAAATGTCTGAATATATACACTAAATGACATGAAAAACTTAATTCCAAGACATGCAAAAAATGAGCTTAACTTGGAAACATGAATTTATATATGGTATCCCATAGTATACAAAATATAATGAAAGGTATTACATCTGAGAGCGTATATTGTTTAATATTCCATTTTTAAAATAATTTGAAATACATTTTTAAAATTAAATTTGAATATAGTATGGATGGAATCCAACAAGCACTTCTCTATGATGGCAGTACTTATAATACCTTTGTAAGACAGAACTAAGAGAATGTGGCTTGCTAAAATCTGAAGAGGGAGCAGCTCTTCAAATCCTGATTTTGAAAACAAAGACAGTTAAAAACAGTAAGATCTCTCTTACTAGGGTGGCATATTGACATTTTTTTTTCCTCTAGTATTTTTGCTGCGTAATATTAGTCTGCAGTTGTTTTGTATTACATCTTCATCTGGTTTTCGTATTAGGGTAATGCTGGCTTCATAAAACAAATTGGGAAATATCTTATATTGGCATCTGTTTATACCTTTTTACACTTTCATAAAACATTTTTCATGTTTTACACTTTTTTGGGCTTTTAAAATTTTTATCTCCATTAACCAGTTTCTTCAGCACTTTAAACCTATAAATTTATTATTAATATGCAATGAAAGTAAAAAGTGAATAATCCAAAAAGATGTTTTTCTTTAACATAGTAAAAGAGCTTAAAATGAATAGAGAAGTACTTAGTCCACAGTAGGAAATATTTCCTTTAGATTTTAAATGTTTTTCATTAGTTCTCTAAGCTAGAAAATACATTTACAAAGAATTCAAGAACGAAAGAATATAGAATTTCAAAGGTTGAAGGTATTTAAGAATTAATTCAGCCACCTAACAATTACGTAAGAAACCAGGCTCAAATGGATTATGTACTCTACCAACATGACACAACAATAACGACAAAAAAAAAAAATCAGAGCTTTTCTATTCTACCTCTACTATGCTTTAATCCCCCCCACCCCTCTATCTTTATTGTAGTAAGGTACCCTAATATGTGTGTCTTCAACCTTTTCCTACAGAATAAAGTCTAAAGTCCAAACTCCTTGATCCAGAGTAAGGATCCATAATTCTGTCCCAATCTATTTTTCCCAAACTACTTCGCTTGCTCAACTCTCTTTACAAATATGTTATACTATTACTTCTCTAACTGAAGGAGGGGTACAGCACATGGATATTTTGAAAAGATTCTCTGAAATATATAGTGGAAATAAGATTAACTATATATACACATCTTTGCCTTTGCTCAAAATCTTTTCCCTATAGGACACAGTTTTTCTCCCCATCTCTAAATGACCAGATTGTCTTCATCTTTCAAGACCTAACTCAAATCCCTTCTCCCTAATGAAGCCTTCCCTTAATCACCATCCCTTGCAAGAAGTCATCTTTCCCCTAACAAATGTCAAGAGAATTTTAGCTGTACATTACCTATAGTACAAAGAGATAAAATAAGTGACATCACGTTAGCTCATATTTTAAACTAAGAGGCCTCTGAGTTGCCAGACCTTTATTTCTAACAGCAATAATATTACCAGACACAATAAAGACTGAAAACGCTTCCAGATGTAGCTTCTGGGTAGAAATAGCTTTAAGCATCACATGGCCCAGGTTAGACCTGACTCAGCACAGCATGATATCTTTACTTTCAAATAAGACACTTCTTCATTAGAAAGCAAGAGCAGTTTATTTCTGGTTTGCATTTCATGTCACCACTTAAGCTGCATTTAACAGCAAACAAAACTTCAAATATTAATCCTGACCTTTTTATTTAGAATCTAAGATTTATTACTTATTTTTAAAAATCAGGACTATTTGTATTGGGGTGATTTTTTTTTAAAGACCAAATTCTTTTACTATAAGACTTTTTTTCTTTTCCCTTTTGAAACAGAACATAGATAATTCCCATTAAATGCCTATCATTTCCAAAATTCCTTCAAATTCCACAAACATTTATTAATTACTTGCTATTACTAAACACAGGGGATTCAAAAGTGAATATTGCCAAAGCATGGAAAGTCCATTTAGTATGTTAGAAAAGTCTATTCTGGTAGCATTTGAAGGAATAAACAGGAGAGAAAGAACGAGCATAAACAGACTCAGGAATAACAACACAGGCTACTGGCTGTCGCACAGGTAAAGGGGATACGTGCTTGAGCCAGGGCAAAGACCACCACATCTCCCACTCCAGCCAGTATCCACACCCAGCATCACCTCATGCCCTCTGCCCAGTCCCCCCTAACTTCAACGTGTTCCCACAAAGCTACTGCGCAGCCTGTGCCCTGCTGTGGGCTCTTACACCTAACTTGTTAAAGCTTTTCCTTCACCTTTGTCAGTCTAAATCTATTACTAATGTAAGAATCCACGTGAATACTAAAATAGCTATTTCTCTTCCAGAAAGTCTTACTGAATTAGTCTTGCCCAAATTTGGTTTCATATGTGTGACAAAGGGATTTGCAAAGTATAAAAAAAGAACTTTAGCACTTACCTAAATATAAACCACACACTAGTAGAATCTGAATTAATCTGAATTAATAAGAGTTCATAGCTTTTCTGCATTTATTTTTCCCCTCAAAGGAATGAAAATGTAGTGTCATATGTGTTGGAGGGCAGGGAGGGGAGAGAGAAGAGCTTTTCATACTTGTGTGGAATGTATATACTTTGGGAGGCAGCTACTTATATTCCTTTAGGAGTCATCTTTTTCTTTTTTTTTTTTTTTTTTTTTTTTTTTTTTGGAGTCATCTTTTTCTAATAGAAATTGTATCTACCACTTTGTGTATTTGGTCAGATCCCTAACAAATTTCTTCCTGTTGTTTAGTAAAGATGCTTTTCCTGTGATGAAATAAACCCAGTAATTTTTTTCTTTTAACTTAATATATTGAGAAAGAAATGAGATACTTTTGAATGTTAACATGATCAATTTCAAGAGTGTTTTGGGTTGTATATTAAATAGCCATCCACTTCTGGGAAACAGGGACAGGATTGAAATAAAACAAAACAGAAGAGAAAAAAAAAAAAACTTCCACATACAACTAAAAAGTTTCTTGTTTGGTAAAGGAAATCATCAATAAAATGAAAAGGCAACCTACTGAGAGAAAATACTTGAAAATCATACATCTGGGAAGAATTGATATCCAAAATATATAAAGAACTCCTATAATTCAATAACGGAAAAAAATCCAATTTAAAAATGGGCAGAAGGGGCAGCCCAGGTGGCTCAGCAGTTTAGTGCCACCTTCAGCCCGGGGTGTGATCCTGGAGACCCGGGATGGAGTCCCACATCGGGCTCCTGCATGGAGCGTGCTTCTCCCTCTGCTTGTGTCTGTCTCTGTCTCTGTCTCTGTCTCTTTCTCTCTCTCTGTCTGTCATGAATAAATGAATAAAATCTTTAAAAGAAAAAAATTAAATAAAAATGGGCAGAAGATCTGAAAAGACTTTTTTTCAAATATGACATACAGATATACATACTGGTATACGAAAAGATGTTCAATATCATTAATCATCACAGAAATGCAAATCAAAACCACAATGAGATATTACCTCATACCTCTTAGAACGGCTATTCTCAAAAACACAAGAATAACAAGTGTTAGAGAGAATGTGGAGGAAAGGAAACCCTTGTGCACTACTGGAATGTAAATTGGTGCAGTCACTACAGAAAACAGTATGGTGGTACCTCAAAAAATTAAAAATAGTACTAACACACCTCCACTTCTGAGTATTCAAAGAAAATGAAAACACTAATTTGAAAAGACACAGGCACCCCCCTGTTCATTGCAGCATTATCTATAAGAGCCAAGATATGGAAACAGCCCAAGTGTCCATCGATGGATAAATGAATAAAGAAAATCACACACAAACATGCATGTACATGCATGCGCACACACACACAATGAAATATTAGTCAATCATAAAAAAGAAGGAAATCTTGCCATCTGCAATAACATGAACAGACACCTTGAGCGCACTGTGCTAAGTGAAATAATCAGTGAAAGATAAACACTGTATGATCTCACTTACATGTGGCAATCTAAAAACAGCAACAACAACATCCCACACTCATGGACAGTGAACAGAGTGGTGGTTACAGAGACAGGGGGTGAGGGCTAGGTGAATTGGGTGAAGGGGTCCAAAGGCACAAGCTTCCAGTTATAACATGAGAGACTCCTAACTCTGGGAAATGAACAAAGGGTAATGGAAGGGGAGGTGGGCGGGGGGGGGGGGGGGGGGGAAGGGATGGAGTAACTGGGTGATGGGCACTGAGAAGCACACTTGATGGGATGAGCACTGGGTGTTATTCTATATGTTGGCAAATCGAACTCCAATAAATATACAAAAAAAGAAAAAGAAAGAAGTCATAGAGATGTAATGTGCAGGACAGTGACTCTAACAATACTGTATCATACATTTCAAAGTTGCTAAGACAGTTGATCTTAAAAGCCCTCATCACAAAAAAAAAAAAAAAAACTATATATATGGTGATAGATGTTAACTAGATTTACTGTGGTGAATATTTTGCAAAATATACAAATATCGAATCGTTATGCACTTGAAACTAATATAATGTTATATGTCAGTTATATCTCATTAAAAAAAAATCCTGTTTTTCTTCCAATCATGAGGAAATGTGCCTCCTCCATAGATGGGCTTCAAAAAGACTGTGGCCCTTCTAATAATGATCCTGTTTGAGGACCAGTAAATGAAATAGATCTTCTTCTATCCTGGCTAGCAAACCCCTTAAAAGAAAATGGTCAAAGGAAAAAAGTAAGAACTATTTGGCAAGTCGACTGCAGACTGTGACACAGGAAACTGAAATGTGAAGCAAGTAAAAAGGTTTATCGTGAGGGATTCTGAGCAACAGTACCTCGGCTTCCCAAGAGACTATGACTGTCAAGTTTATGCCTACAGCCCCAGAAGACTTAGTCATTTATAATTGGACTTAGTCATTTTTAGGAAGAGGTTTTTGTTTTTGCCCTTGTACTGTTTTTGTTTTGTTGCCATGAAAATATAAACTACAAAAGGCTGGAACTTTGCTTTCCTTATCATTATATCCCCAGAGCCCAGAACAACAATACCTAGAAAATGGATATATATTTGTTGGATCAATGAATTAATAAAGAATGTCCTATAGCCATCAGGATACCATTTAACAGAATCTCAAAACAGAAATAAAAAGAAACCTACCAAAACACAAGCAAAATACTACATGTCAGTGCCATCCACCTTTCTGTCCCCTAGTCCCAAGAACAAGCTTGAATAGAATGCTGAAAATACAGGGGTCCTTCCTAACATGACAGCTAGCTAATTCTTCCAATTGCTCAGCCAACATTTTCTGTGAGCCAAGTATGTGCTGAACACTGGAAAACAGGCCCACATGGCTCTTGCCCTCAGGGAGCTTGCCATCCAGTAGCCCCCATTTGTAGACACTTATCTACTGCAGACAAAGCTCAGGCAGTGGCAAAAGTAAAAGGACACTATCTTGTGCAGGGGCTATTACCAGTAAGAATAAATTTCTCTATTAGATTATCTTACTCTAAATGCTATGCTGCCCAATATGTTATCCACAGCCACATATGGCTATTTAAATTTAAATTTATTAAAATAAAATAAAATTTAAAATCCAGTGCTCAATACCATATGTAGTTAGTGGCTACCATATTGCACCACACAGATATAGAACATATTTCTGTGATCAGGAAAATTCTATTTCAAAGTACTGTCCTAGAATCTTCCTACTCAGAATGTGGCCTTGGGACAGCAGCACTAACATCACCCAGGAGTTTGTGCCACCCTAGACCTTCCTAATCAGAATCCATATTTAAAAAAACAAAAAGAAACCAAATTATTTGTATACACATTAAAGTATGAGAAGCACTTCTCCACAGAACTACAACAATATCTACTACAATATTTAGAGGCTGTTCCGACTACACTTTAATGGCTCCTTTTTTTATTCTAAAAGAGAATCCCAAGAGCTCCTACCTCCCAACTGAAAAGTCTAAATGCTTATTCAAATAGACAACAAGTAATGGAGCATACAGTCCCTCATTCCTACCAAGAGAAAGGCTTGCTCATTCTGGTCTGGATTTGCCCTCCAATTATCCTGGAATCCTTCTTAAGAGAGGAAGAGAATCGCCTCTACAGTCATATAATCTCTTCTTTATTTTACATCTCATAGTATATTTCTCTCACAATGAATGGTCAATGACTCAACTCTACTTATGCAAAAATACCATAAAATCCTGAAATAATGCAAATGCAGCCTGAGCATTGTGAACATCTGTAGCCTTAAAGAAATAACAGGAGAGCTTAAAGGTAAAGGGTTGAGGGAAAGGTAAGCTTTTTCAATTTCTAAAAACAGGGTATTTTCCCAGACTTTTATTGTACCTGTAATTGGATATATTACTCGTAACATTAAAATGCATGGGCAAATTCACTCTGATGAGGTACTTTCAAGAGTGCACTAGGGGTCTGTAATCTACTTTTTATGAGTACAAATCAACAGATTTTCATTTCTTTATAAATTGTAGCTAACTTAGCCCCTAAAAATCTATTTTCTCTCCTTTCCATGTACTTCGTTCATAAATGCAATAATATCGGGGTGCCTGGGTGGCTCAGTCGTTTAAGTGTCTGCCTTCAGCTCAGGTCATGATCCCTGGATCACATGGGGAGCTGCGAGTCCACTTCTTCCCCTGTGCCTCCCCTCCTTGTTCTCTCTCTCTCTCAAATAAATAAATAAAACCTTTAAAAAAAAAAAAATTGCAGGGCAGCCCGGGTGGCTCAGTGGTTTAGTGCAGCCTTCGGCCCAGGGCCTGATCCTGGAGACCCAGGATCGAGTCCCATGTCGGGCTCTCTGTGTGGAGCCTGCTTCTCCCTCTGCCTGTGTCTCTGCCTCTCTCCTCTCTCTCTCTCTCTCTCTCTCTCTCTCTGTCTCTCATGAATAAATAAAATCTTTAAAAAAATAAAAAATAAAAAAAATGCAATAATGTCCCTGGTACTCTTTTTTCCTTAATGAGTATCAGCTAGCAAACACCTTAAGACTTATATCATGAGTTAGTAAGATAAAAGAACTATATATTCCTAAATTATTTTAACACTGGAGATTTTACAGAAATAAGCTTAAAGTCCCCCTGATTTGTCAAACAGGAGTTCAGTCCTATAAACAGGAGGGTGACTATTTTGTCCCCATCAGTCTGAAATTTCATAAATCAATTACAAAAAATTGGAAGACAAAGGTCCAATTTATAAAGCAAATATAAAAAGCTTCGCAGAGCTAAAAAAATCTCAAATAAGTTTCACCTGTATATAATCCTTAACTGTGAATAACAGTGTTTTTTTAAGTCTAATAATCAATAAACCCCTCCAGTAACAGTGACGCATGCATGTACTATCCAGATTTGCAATGCAATACAAAAGTTGCCATTAAGAAAATAATCCAGGGATCCCTTGGTGGCTCAGCGGTTCAGCGCCTGCCTTAGGCCCAGGGCATGATTCTGGAGCCCCAGATCGAGTCCCACATCAGGCTCCCTGAATGGAGCCTGCTTCTCCCTCTGCCTGTGTCTCTCTCTGCCCCTCTCTCTCTCCATGTCTCTCATGAATAAATAAATAAAATCTTAAAAAAAAAGAAAAGAAACTAGTCCATTTTTACTAAGCAGTAGAAAACATATTTAGCATGATAAAAATAACAGAAAATGAGTATGAGTAATGAGAATTTACTAAGTGAGTAATCTAAGTATTTCAGTACATACCCTTCACCCTAATAAAAGTCACAGAGAATGCTGGCTACTGTCTGGTCACTAATACATCTCTAAAAACACAGACATTTCAGGTATTTATTTACATGCTGCAAAAACAAGGAAAACACCTGCTAACCACGA
Source organism: Canis lupus baileyi (assembly GCF_048164855.1). Classification (NCBI taxonomy): domain Eukaryota; kingdom Metazoa; phylum Chordata; class Mammalia; order Carnivora; family Canidae; genus Canis; species Canis lupus. Next base: position 40,038,838 of record NC_132852.1, on the reverse strand, counting down.
CACAAACTATTAGTATGTGCACACAAGTAGAGGGACTGTTGCATAAATTGAAGACTCTTTTCCTGACTGATTAATAGTTACAGCTGTGCTTACCACGAGCGGAATTTCACATACTAATGATTCAGAACCTTTTTTTTCTCATTCAGTTCTAATCCCTGGGAAAATGAGACTAGCTTACCATCCCAGTCAACTTCAGAGGATGCTCTGCAAACTAAGGAGCGGCACTGCATACAGCATACAGAAGGTAAAATGAGTGAGATAAGAACAGCCCATTAATTGTAAACCAAAGTCTCTGCAAGTGTGCAGAACACTGTTCTTGTCATGGAGAAGAAATACTAAAGCTGTAAGACCTGATTTTAAGCCAGCTTTAAAATCATTGTTTTTTAAAGCTGGTTTCCTTTTTTCAAACAGTAAGTTCCTCCACTGTCATCCACTTCTCATAACTTTTGTTTCTTCTTATATCCACATATCGTGCTTCTCCTTTCAGCTTTACCACATCTGATCAGACTTGCTCCTCTGATTTCATCTACTCTATCCATTTTCTACTGCTTCTTCCTGTCTAGGAATTCAAACTCTTAAAAACGTAATTTTATTTTTTCATTTTTTTCCAACTTTACTGAGCTATAATTGACATACAACATTGTGTAAGTTTAACGTATACATGTTAATTTGATACTTATAGACTGCAAAATGACTACCAACATAGTTTAAACTAGCATCTCCATCATGTCACATACTTACCATTTCTTAAGATCTACTCTCTTCAGCAGTTTCAAAGTACATAATACAATATTATTAACTACAGTCACTATGCTGTAGCTCAGATCTCCAGAACTCATTCATCTGAGAACTGGAAGTCCGTACCCTTTGGTCAACATCTCCCCACTTGTCTACCCCGTAGCACCTTATAACCACCATACTATTCTCTGAAAAAGCCAATTTTAACACTTCTCTTTGATCTTTACTTGTTGTTTTAATTTTATTTTGAAATGCAAAAAAAAACTTTAACTTTTAAAGAATTCCACAGTTTTGTTTACAGCAGGCTCTCTTCTGCTAAAGTTGATACAAATGTAGAAGTATTAATAGAAATTCTTCTAAAAATATTTTATGAAATATTTTAATATTTAAGAAACTGATGTTTCAAAATACACCTTTTTTTTTTTTTTTTTTTTTTTTTTTTTAGTCATGCCTGCCAAGCAGCTGGAGCTCCTAGCAGTGATGATCAACTACAGCTGTGGACTTCTGCACACTGCTGTGTCAAGACAGATGTTAGGTGCTCAGCCTGCAGTCTGTAAGAAGCTTTAGCTGATTCAGATTTGCATTCAGTAATTTTCATGCTCAAAAAGAGACCCACAGTCTTGCTAAGGATTCAGCTGCAAACTAACATGAGCAATAATCCCAAGTAGATCTGAAATGGAGATTTTACAGAGAGTTAAGTACCCTGGTGAGAGAAAAATAAATCTTGTATTACTCTAAAAGTGACACTTTCAATAGACACAAAAAGGCACACCCCTATGTATAAACTGAAGCATTAAAATACCTGTTATAAATCTCCAGCAGATACCATCTCAGCTTTAACTACAGTGTTCACAGAACATTTTTGGTGCTACCGTGTGGTCATAGCCATACATTAGGCATGCAGATGGAAAGGGGTTTGAGCTCTTTAAGAGAAACTCCTCCCCTATTCCCATCCAGCGCCACAATATTATGTCTTTCTAAAACTACAGGGGTAGCCCGTTTTCCTGACTCGTTCTATACAATACATCACAAACAGAGTAGAGAAATAGCTTGAGAGAACTGTATTCTCAGGAAAGCTCGGTTGAACAAAAACAAACAAACAAAAAAAAAAAAAAACAATGAAAGGAAATGAAATCACAGGTAAGAATATTGCTTTCTATTTAAAAATAAAAATTTTGGAGAATCCAATGTCAGATGCTAAAATAAACATTCCCAGTTAAAGCCAGGTAAGGTACTGGGCGAAAGCATTCAGGGGGTAGGTGGCATCTTTTTGATGACTTGGGAATTTAAAAAACACTGGCTCAGGCATCCCTAAATAATGCGGTATGCTCTTCCCTATGTCAGGATTCAGCACAACCTGGTCCAGCCCCAGGAGTCTCCTACCGGGACAGTCAAAGGACAAGACTAGTAAGCAAAAGCAGTCAGTAATACAGATGGATCATTTCACAGCAGCATTTTACAAGAGAGAGATATAAAATATATTTGCCTCCGCAGACCTACAAACAGAGGTTACTCACAGAGATTACTGCAGCTCCAGCAGTTACCCATTGATCATAGAAAATGCCCAGTTCATCAGCTTAATGCTCGAGAAAAGTTAGCTAGAAAAAAAGGCAGCTAATTCAAAATCTGCTGTTCTAGTCAACTGGAAGCAAATTAGTTTCAAATTTCCTGGCAGCCCCTTTTGCCCTGCACTGCACACGGTGATGTCAGTGGAAGCACTTTGAGCACCAGAAACCCTCGCGGAGAGGTGCTGCCGCCTGGATCCTCTCTCACAAAGGCTAAGCTGCCTGTTCTTTCGCTCGCTCACTCACCCCCTTTCTGCCTGTCTCTCTCTACCTTGGTAGCTTACCGAAAACAACCACCGTAGGGCTTTTCTATATTTGTGAAAACTACTTCCAAGGAGATAATTGAGATGCCGGGAGTTAGCTTTAATGTAACCATTTCCCCAGTGCAGCGGCAGAAACCCCAGCGAAGGCTCTGAGAGGATTGTACCATCCTCGGTGACATCAGAGGTGGGGCTGTCATCTCAGGATTATGCAGCATTTTCTCTGATGAGAGAATGACATATGTGAAATGAAATGCATGGGTTCCCTTTAAAAGGGCTTAGTTCCTATGCTGTTTTAAACAGAACAGGCAAAAGCAAATACAATGTTGAAAAACTGCTGTAGGAAGATAGAAATCTTGCTTTGCCAGTCCTTATCTCGCTACTAAATGACGCTGCCATCTCAAGTCATTTTACTGATGATTACATTATCATTACTGTGATTAAATTAATATTTCATAGGTAATTGATAGTACTTGGAAAATGTGATATGAAAAATTCATATTTAACATCTGGTTTTAAATATGATGGCATAAACTTTTACATCTCTAACAGTACCTTGGACATATGCAATACTTCCAACACATTCTCAATAAAAATACTATATGTAAAAACAGTTTTGTAGATGAGAAAAATGAGGTGAAAAACAGCACAAGATGAAAAGCATAATGTAATACTGGTCTTTAGTCTTGGTAATGGAGGTTAATACAAACAGCAAAAAGAACTCATCTTCTATAACCTTAATACTCCAGTGTCAAAAGCGTAGGCCAACAACACAAAGCAACTGATGGTGATTTTCATTAATTCCATATGCATTTACTGAGAAGAGGCTAACAGGTTTTAAAAAATGTGTGAAACCTACTTTGGAATGTACCTTTCCACTAAGTAATAAAATCACAACAGAAAATACATATATAATGCTTATTATGTACCAGGCACCAGGCAGGTTTATTGTATTAACTCATCTATTCCTACTAACAGCCCCCTGGGCTGCTGCTACAGTTAACCCATTTTACAGATACGACTACTGAAACACAAATAGGGATGTAACATGTCTGAGGTTACGTGGCTAGAACTGGCACAGGCAGGATGCAAACATAGGCAAGAAGGCCACAAAGTCCACCCTCTCAACCACTAGGCTACATTGTCTCCTGTGGGCTTCCTTGTCAAGTATAAGAATTCTAAAGGAAGAACATAATTTTCAAGATTTAGAACCACAGAAAGCCAAAAATAGCCACCTCTCCAGAACACTGGCCCAAATATAAGAGGATAAAGGTGGAGAGGGCACCCAGAGACTGCACACAGAAACAACGGAAATAATGTCCAGAAGGAGTTTAGTGCTGACTGCTCAAGGGACCTGGAGACAATGGCTTAAAATCGTCCAGCATTAGTTTCCTTATTTCTAAGCTGCAGGTTTTTAAATTATAGCCAATATTAAAGTGTGGTTAAAGCACACGTTCCAGACTTGTAATCTGGGCTCCATTATTTTCCAATTATGTCAATTTAAGCAAATTATTTAACCTCTGAGAGGCTCAATATCCTCATCCAAAAAAAATGAGGAAAACAATGGGGTCATTCTGAGGATTAATGACTATGCATATAAATATATAAAGCACTCAGAGTAGCAACCAGTATATAATAAAAGCTCAAGGCTCACTATTATTGTTTTCCATAATCATCATTTCTTTTAGTATTAATATCACATTTTTTTACTAAAACTACCAACTTTTCAAAAACCTCTCCAAGGAGAGCTGCTATTTTTCCAGAGTTGATGGGAAAAGCAAAGAAAAACCTCTACTGGCTTCATATAAACATTAACCAATGACACTGACTTCTTATGAGAGGGAAGATGGAAGTTATTAGGCATGCCTTTCAAAAAAAGCTCCTTCTATGGGAGCTTTTGGGGAAGAAACAGGAGCGTTTACCTTTTTGCCCTCCCCAACTTCTTCCTCTGCCAGGAATATGGAACGGGGCTAGAGCCAAGTAGCCATCCTTAACTGTAGGCATCCTGTTAGTTAGGGAGATGACACAGAAAATGAGTGTCCAAACCCACCATAGATCTCCCACTCTCATCTTCTTTTATGTTAGAGAAAAATATACCTTTAGTTCAAGTACTTAATTCAAGCTTTTATTTAACACAACTCTCCACGACCCTGTGAAACACAGTTAAAGGCCACAGTTTCCCGGTAGTTTCAAGGGCTACCTGGCGGGCTAGGCTATGTATCATGACTTTTATGTCACATCCTTTGAGCCTGCACCCTCCCCAATGCCAAGTCAAAGTCAGTGGATGACCCCATGGGAAAGAAAAAGCAAAACATATTACTTCCAATACTTAACAGCTATGCTGTTTTTTTACAAACAGAACAAAAAGGGTTGAATGGCTAAAGCAACAGCATGTGAAATGCTCCTCCCCCATCTTACTTTCCTCCAGTCTCTAAATGGATCCAATATATCCAATCTGCATGCTACTAAGCTAATGTTAAAGGAGAAAAACAAAGAAAGTCAAATACAAGAATAAGGATGCTTGATAAAGTTACTGCTATTATAAGGCTATCCAACCGCAATTACCAGGGACCATGAAGAAATATGTCTCCACCTCACAAATGTTCCAATTCCAAATGTCTAGCATTTCACATTAGGCTTTAACTAACAGTATCTTGGACTGACACTCTAAAATCTTCTATTTCAAAAAGTAAAGCTCAAAAATAGACTTGTTACATATTCTCTAGTCTCTCATGGGCACCATCTCTAAAAATCGTATATACAAAAACAGCAGTTGAGTCCATAACTAGATTAAATGAAAGGATTTCAATCTAAAATGGAACCAAAAAAAAAAAAAAATGGAACCAGAGGATATGAGATGGAGAAACTCACACAGGCACCCACAGAAAAACAGTACTTAGCAACTAAGAGAGAGATTCCTATTCCTATTCCTATTCCGAGACTTATCTCCTGACCTACAAGTATCTGCTACTACTCTCTCTCAATCCTCAAGCCGAAGAACTTACCTCCCTGAACTCTGGCTGGCCCTTCACTGCTGTACTCCTTGGCCAGAAATACAGCATGTATTTTCCAAACTGCAATTGCTCTGGTATTCCCAAATAAACTCAATTTCTGGTCATTCAAGCTTGCCTCAGTTTACCTCTTTATTTAGATTGACAGAAATACCATCCTTGAAATTATTTTATGTCTGAAACTTAATCCAATAATACTGCCATTATTATTAAAGAATCCATAATACCAGATACTTCGGAACTATTAAAAAATTCAAACCAATATTCTGTTTATATTTCTTCTGTAAAATATAATAGTTTTTCTAGAAATATCACTGACAGAGTGAAGTAATCAAAAAAGCTGGATTTATTTTTCATTAGAATGTAAAGGAATATTTTATAAGTAAAAGTATGCCAACTAACTACAACCAATGTTTATTAATAAAGTATGAAATTTAAATTATAAAACATTTTGTACAGTAATATAAAGTTTATATTGACTGTATCTTCTTATTTGCTATACTGATGCTCTGGCATTAGGAGCTTGGCTCTTGAGGAGGCAACGAATCCCTCCCTGCCCCAGTAGCTGTTTCCTGGAGATAGCAATGGACTCCCAGGGGAGTGCACTTTTGATATACAAACCAATCTACAGCCACACCACATTTCCTTCATAAATCCTTCACACTCTTAAACCAATATTCCCCCTATCCTAAATCACTCCAGGGCCTTGTACTGGACAAGTAGGAACTACCATGATAGACCAGAACACCCATGAAATTATTCAAACTATCCAATCCTAAACATACTCATGGATATTCTGCTTGCCCATTCCTTCCAGCAAGGAACCACAGGAAATACTGGGCCCCCTTGGCCTCCTTCCCCATGTTGCCCTGAATACCTACTATGCTTCCTGTTTCTAGGGATCTGTGGATATAAACTTCTTCCTTCATGACAACAGCTTCCATGCCTGTGTGCCTTACCATATCTGATAAAACAAAGCCAGGAAAAAAAAAAAAAAAAAGGCCAGGTACAAACTTTCTAATAAATTTTTAAGAGAAATGAACAACTAGGCACTGCCCAAGAATAAAATTCTAATCAGTAATGTATTTCTCCTCTTTAGCATCCCTAGCACTGCCCCTTTTAGTTCAGAAATGATAAGCAGTAGGTAATAAATTGTTATTTGATATGTGTTATTTCTCAAAATCTTCAAAGTAATACCGACAAGCAAGCAAATTGTTACCTAATTTAGTATGAGATTTCAGAATTAAACTTTTACAAATCAAGACTGCCTATATGATGCCAATTCTTATCACCATATCATATTTTATTGTTAGCTTTTATTAATTCCTAAATCCATGTGGAAGACAATACTATCAGAAGAACTGGTAACAAAGTTCCTTATTTGAAATAACTGTCTGTCATTAAGCAAATTCCAGTAAATCAAGAGTTTAAGTTTGGTTCTTAGATCTTAAAAATAAAAAACAAACAAAAAAACTCAATCCAATTTCAAGGTTACTGAAATTTAGTTTATATATGTCTATTGTCTCTATCCTAAGATACATCTGAACTTTTAAGCTTCACCCAGACAGATAAATAGAATCTAGGAAGATACAACGTGAAATAAATCCAAGTGAGCACAGAGGAGTGGTGGGCCATACCAAGACTGGTATGATGCCAGAGCTTTATGCTCCAAAATACTGTTAAAAAAAAAATTAACTCTACAGTGAAATGTAACATATTAAAGAAAACACAAAATAATAAAAAAGTAAAAACAAAACAAAACAAAAAAACCAACAGGCAATGGTCTCGCTTATTCCTAAGCTCCACAGTACCAAAATGAGACATATCTGAAGTACAGTTTTGGCACTCTCACAAATGTAATCTTACACCACTCAATCTGGAATGAATCACCTGATCAGTACTAGTTATATACTATGCCTGACAGGCCCCAGCCATCCCCTATAGGAAAGTGACTTTACAATAACCAACCCATTTTGTTGCCTACTATAACCTCCTTGTTCCATTCCTTTCTGCCTATTAAGTTTTTCATTTCATACAGCAAATTGGGACTCCTGTCTGTCTCCTATATTGGATGCTGCCTGATTCAAATTAATTTTTGCTCAAACTCTTAAAATTTTTAAGACCTGGGCTGCCTGAGTTGGTCTCAGTCACTTAGGTGTCCAACTCCTGATTTCAGCTCAAATCATGTTCTCAAAGTCATGAGATCAAGTCCCACTTCTGGGCTCCGTGTTGGGTGTGGAGTCAGCTAAAGATTCTCTCCCTTTCCCTCTGCCCCTCCTTCCTCTCTCCACCTCTCTTTAAAAAAAAAAAAAAGTTTTTTTTTAAAAGATCTCAGTTTACCTATTAGCACTTTTACTGTTAATTTGTCCATATTTGTACAAATTTGCACATAAGTTATGCTAATTTTGTATTTTGTTAATTCCATGTTAATTTTGTATATATATGTATTTAACAACATACCACATAAAACAAAAATATTAGCCTTTATTCATTTATATTTCAGAGAATTATATTATTCAAGCTTTTCACATGCAATTTGTCACTAGGATCTTTGCTACCATAGCATCTTATTTTGATATATTACATCTTCAGTTCTGTCTTAAATTGAGATACAACAATATTTAAATCTGTGTGATGCTGTAACTGGAAATTCTATCCTAACCTACAGTATCCATTCACTTTAGATGATACTCATAATGTAACCACTTACTCTATGTCCTTGGGAAGTCATCTTTAAAAGGCTACATTACAGTGACTTCTGACACTTACAACTCTAGGATCATTTCCCCAGAAATAATTACTAAACGTGTTTAAACATTTTCTTCTTTTTTTTAACCTGTTTTAGTGATTTCTGTAAACATCCCAACTAGCATTATCGGTAGTTGTTTCAAACTAATGTGCTTTCTCCAAAAAGTTCTTTGTTATTCAAAATAATAAAAACATCTCTAATATAGGAACAGTAAAAAACTTGAGTATAAGGCCACTCCAGGGATGCCTGGGTGGCTCAGCGGTTGGGCACCTGCCTTCAGCTCAGGTCGTGATCCTGGGATCTGGGATTGAGTCCCACATGGGGTCCCTGTAAGGAGCCTGCTTCTCCCTCTGCCTATGTCTCTGCCTCTCTCTCAGCCTGTCTCTCATGAATGAATGAATGAATGAATGAATGAATGAATGAATGAATAAATAAATAAATAAATAAATAAATAAATCTTCAAAAAAATAAATAAATAAGGCCACTCCTTTTCTGACAAGCTTTTTAGGGAAACATCCTTACCCTAATTTGGGAGTATATAGGATATTAACTGCTTTTTACAGATCAAGAGTATGAAGCTGAAGAAACCTAACTGACACACAATTAGAAGATAAGAAGAGCAAGAAACATCTCTCAGGCCAAAGTTTAAAAAAAAAAAATAAGGAAGAAGAAGGAATTTAGTTGCCAGCCCACATACAGAAGAGTAGAAGGAAACAAAATCATTAGATTATACTTCATTCTTATATCTTAATCTAGCACAGTTTGGGGATTTGAACTTTTATTTTCTTGTTGATTGTATTAACTTATTTTACCATAGTATTCATATCATGTTATTTTTATTAATATAAACCACATAAACATCATTTTTAGTAGTAATATAATTTAGTTATTGTCGAATGGTCTAGTTATTTCCAATATTATCCTTAGTAGATTCTTATACTGACAACTGGCTAATTAACATTATTCAGAATGTAATAAAAATATAAGCCCTCCAAAGATCCAAATGAAACTTCCATGAAGTCACTGATTTTTTTTATTTTGTTACCTGTTGTATCCTCATACCTCTGAGATCTCAGGAAGCACAAATATCAAAGCACAGGGCAGTTCAAGATGGCACAAAACTCTGGTTGTGTATAATTAGTGAGGAAAATGTTTACAGTCAGGAAACTGCCTTCATCACATATGGGGCCCAGGGTGGAATCAGAGCCCAAGGGTGCCAGGACAGCATTAGAAGGAAAGTAGAGTCTTGAGCTAAAGAGGTGACCTGAGGGGTCCTTATCCATACACAGAAGTAAAATTTGAAAGCAAATACTATGAGTAATTGAATCTCCCCTAACTTAGAAAAGTTGGTAAGTATCCAAATTGTATTCAAGTGGGCAACTAATGCTAGCCAGAAGGACTCAGTGAGCCATACTTAAATAATTATCTATCCTATAAACTCCTCTATTTGCTATCTCTATTTTCTTTCCTTCTTTTGGTAAGAGTTTCTGTTCAAAAATTCTCATCTTATCTCAACTACGTCAGTGTAAAATGTAAAGTTTCATCTCTCTGTAGGGAGCAATAAGGGCATCCATGAGCTAGATGGCAGGGAACCAAACTCTCCACTCAGCCCCCAAAACAGAGCAGAATCTGCTCAGCCAAAGGACAGAAGGGAATACCATTTCTTTTAGAAACTGTCCCCCCATTGGCTTGTATAGCAATATACCGTCCTGGTCCTGGTCATGGTTCTTCTGTCCTTTGATTATAGGTAGTATCAAGAACTCGATGGGATGAGCACTGGGTGTTACACTATATGTTGGCAAATCGAACTTAAATAAAAACAAATGTAAAAAAAAAAATCGATCAATTCTCAGCTTACTGCTCTTCTAACTTAGCATTCTTTGCCTTCTAAAATACAAGAGCTTGTAATAAATATTTATCATCCAAAAGACAAACTGGTATGGTGGCAAAGGCATCCTAATGAGTTCATACACATAAAGTGCTTAAAAGGGCACCCAGCACATAGGAAATATTTAGTACAAACTAGCTAATATTACTATTACTACTAGGAATCAGACTTTGCTCCATTACTTACTATATAATTTGGGCAAATATTTTTCTCTCTGAGCTTCAGCTTTCACGTATTATTTTTTTAAAAAATCATTAAAAGTCAACTTTTTTCCAGCCTTTTGTACTCACTAAAATAAAAATTTGCAATTAATTTTGATTCACAAGTCAAACAATGTAGTTACCTCACAAGGTTGCTAGAAGATTAAAACTAGAAAGGTCACATGATAAAGTAACTGAAAACCACAAAATGGTATTTGAAAGTAGGGCTCTACCCTGATAATTCCAGGTGTCCAGACCCAACATCTCTCCTAAGCTTCAGCCCACCTCACACCTCTGTTGAGCGGGAAATACTAATCATATGGAAACCACTATAGATAGAAAGAGAAAGACGTCAATGATTCAAATAGTTAATTCAGAAGCAACTATTAATCAGCCAGACCAGACATCTGGGGTGGGGTCTTGCCTTGGACTGCAGTAACAGAACAAGGAGAGAAAACAGGGGAACTCTGGACCAGTTTGCATTCAAGTACAAGAATGAAGGAAGCTGGGATGCCTGGGTGGCTCAGCGATTGGGGGCCTGCCTTCGGCTCAGGTTGTGATCCCTGAATCCGGGATCGAGTTCCGCATCAGGCTCCCTGCGAGGAGCCTGCTTCTCCCTCTGCCTGTATCTCTGCCTCTCTTTCTGTCTGTCTCTCTCATGAATAAATAAATAAATCTTAAAAATAAAAAAAATTTTAAAAAAAAGAGTGAAGGAAGCCAAACACAGAGGAAATCTTCCCAAGGAGAGTTAAGGGTCTTGAGGCTACATTCCTACATGTCAACCTAAGATAAGGACAACATATGAGAAACTCAAGTTAATGACAACATAATGAGAAAACAAATAGAGTGAACCACAGCTAGAAGCAGTTCACAAAAAAACTAGTTCGGTTGCACAGTGGTAGGGGTAGGGGGGATCTTAGGAGGCATCTAGGAGGGATGTGTGTTTCATGTGAAGAATGTAAAGGAAGAGTTTTGTATGATGGGCAAAACTTGAATCGGTATGTTCCAGGGAGCCTTTGGAAGCTGTGCCCTGTGCTGCTCCATAGCCAGTAATCAAACATGTGTTAAACATCCTCCTTATTTCACCAAGCCAACCCCCTGCCTTCAAGCTTTGAAAGGTGCTACCAGGAAAAAGGAAACCTGGACTGAGGAAATAAATTCTCTTTTCTGGGATCCTGTATGGGGTCTCAGGGCAGCCCCCCTTGAAATTGTACCTACCATCCCTGGAAAGTTGGGTCCATCCAGAGAAGCAGGGAAAAAGCAAAGAGTCAACAATACTAAACTACCTGACAGATGTCTCATGTAATATATTCAACATGTCAAAGTCATAGTGATCACCTTCCCTGAAAAACTAGCTTCTGAGAGAGAATTCCTATTTTGATGTAACATTAACTTCCCGTCACCTTAGAGTCCTCACATTTCCCCATTATCTTTAGTCTCCAAGACTATAACTAGTTCCTTAAAAGTCTTATGAGTCTATCCCTTCATTTATATTATTACTATCGCTTCTCTAGAGCAGGTACTATTGCTTTAGGAATTAGCTACTGGTCCTAAGCAGCCTCCCCACCTCAGCATGAATTCATATCCTCTAAAACACTCTAAGTAATTTTGCTATATTAATCTTCCTAAAGTACTTTTCTCATAGCATTGTTGTCACCACAGTCCCATTATATGCCTCCCTTCCCCCAAACAAAACAAAACAAATTCCCAGTGTGACTAAATTAAAGCTGTAATTCTTTAACTCAGGAATCAGCAAATCTTTTCTGCAAAGGACTAAATAGTAAATATTTTAAGCTCCATGGGCCATAAGGTCTCTACACAAATATGCAACTCTGCCACAGTAGCAAAAACAGCCACAGACAATAGTAAATTAATCCATGGCTGTGTTCCCATAAAACTATTAGGCAGTTATTCCTTCTCTTCCAACTATGCCTTACTCATCAGTCATGACCATCCCCACATAAGTTCTACTTCTCACTGAGGTCCTCCATGCTTGACCCGACTCTGTGATCATTCCCTCCTTTTTACTCTTAAAATATATATTGCCTATACTTTTCACTGGGTCCTTATATATTCATGATTTCATAATGCTTTCCCCACTTACTTTTTCACATTTTCTATATCCTAGACAACTACCCTACTGTTCAAAAGTTAAAAGGTACTCATTAATTCTTTACTAGGATGATGACAATGTTAAGTTACAAGGCAATCCATGGATATACGGACCCACAACATTTTTCACCACTCCTCATATTTATAAAGATTATAGAAAGCGATCCCTACACAGTAAATACGTCAATTTTTTAAAAGGAAGAAATAAAGTATAAATCAATCAGTTTGATCTTTTTAGTATGAGATATATCTTGCAAAAAACAATGACAACATACATTCAGTAACTGAACTACTTCACAGAGGTTATTTTACAATAAACATCTTATTAGTGTTGTTGATTTAGGATAATAGTTATATTTGTAAGACTAGGAAAATATAGTCCTTAAACTGATTTTTCTGTTCCCCACGTCTCAGAAGTGATTCTTAATTTTTTGGTATCGTGGATCTCTTAGAGAAAGCTATGGACCCTTTCCCAATAAGAAGCATCCAGATGGACATTTACAGAAACCTTGCATAAAATTTCTAGGGGGCTCATAGACCCTCTGAAGTTAAGAAATCCTCCCTCAGAGGGTTTCATGTTAGACATTTACAGCTCTCACTCACCTAAGAAATTTTCCTTTTAGTTCAAGTCATTCAAAAAAATGTCAATGCACCAAAGGGTCTGGGCAATATTTTTTTTTATACTGGCAGTATAAAAAAAAAATAGAACAAATAATTATACCCAAATCAGAAGATGTCAAAGATCATAAACAGAGGAAATGGAGAAATTTAGAGTTACAAGCAAATGGGTGGGCGGTGAGAGCAAAATACCAGGAAGGACTCTCAAGTTTCAATTTCATTTCATGGCTTGCTGTAAAACATCTCTATAAAATTCAAATTCAGAGATAAAAATGAGTTCCTAAATACCACTGGAATAACACACTGTCAATACAAGGGCAGCTAAATAAAACATTATAATATTCATGATACATAGTGGCTAAATTTTAATTTTCTTTCAATTAGTCTTTTTTTTAAGACAAATTCATTAAATGTATTGTTAAACAGGATTTAATTTTTAATGTCTTGCACTTGGCACATGAGGAAACCAATATAGCACAAAAATCTAAATTTTAAGATTCAACATAAAAAAGTGAAAATCAAACTATCATAGAAGTAATCCATCATGAATATAATAGGTAAATTGAAGAATGTGGAATTTCAAAAATAGCCAAATTCCAGGCAGGGTCACAAGGTGTAGTGGAAGTCAGAATGACTGACTCAAAAGCTCTGTACTCTAAGGTACAGAAGGGGCCCTCAATCAGATTGAGAGGGATTAAATAAAGCTTCTCCGGACAGAGAGTAAGTAAAGCTTCTCAGGACAGACTGCAAATCACACCTTTCTGAGCTGATGCTAAAGGCCATGACCATTCATACCTTCACTCACCCCTCCACTGGAGTCAATATTCTACTGCTCTCCACATCACTCTCATCTTCTCCCAGAACACAATGTTCTCCCCATTCTTTCCCTATGTTCAAATACTAACTACCCTTTAAGACACAGAACACATCATCATCCCTCCAAGAAGCCTCTGATTATGCTTTTACCCACTGCTCTGTTCTCTCCTCTCCTGTACATAATATGATGACCACATCTCCTTGGCTTCCCATGCTGCTTCTGATCTTGACAGTCTGTCTCCTTTTATAACGTATGTCTGTCTCTACGCAGGATCTTTAGCATGAAATTAGTCATCTGTTCATGAGGTTTAAACCAATTATCTGGCACTTAAATACATCATTTTCTATTTAGTGGTTCCGAGTATACCATCTTGCTCATAAATTCATCAGCTTCCCATAAGTAGTGATTAGCAGTATTGGGTATGCAGCAAATACTCAATAAATATTTGTAAAGATTATTCAAATGTATTCAACAAGAGATACTTATTTCCTGCCCTTACTTTTTTCCTCTTATTTTTAAACACCTAGATATAAGAACCAGAGCTATTTAAATCTCACTTCCCAACACATTTTAGGGAACTTGCCACCACAAAGAATCTCCAGTCATTTTTCCTTTAAAAAGAACAGGGTGAAAAAAAAAAAAAAAAAGAACAGGGTGTCAAGCTTCTTTTAAGAATTCTCTCCATTTTCACCAGGACTAACTCAAAGTTCACCATGCCAGCTGTTCCAAGGACAACTAAAGAGACCATATTTTAAATATTTAACAATGTGCATCAAACAGGCAAGCTCTCTAAACTGCTTTTTCCTTAGTACAGTTAGTTGGGTTTTACACTGAGCCATCCTTGTTCATTTGCTGGTGCGCCCTCATAATCAACAGAAATATTTTTGTAAAATTGTTTGTAGGTCTCCTGATATACTGAAATAAACTTATCTATTCCTTAGGATTGGACTCTGGCCTTGTCAGCACCACTGTCTTATCAAGTGAGTGAATACTGACTGGATACTCCAATATACGAACAGAACAGACACAACAAGGGGAAAAAAAACTATAAAAGAAAACACAGATAACATAGCAATGTATGAAAGGGTGCTTGGTCTTGCTCATTGCTCTCGTGTATCTTGCCAAGAAATCTCTAATTCTACAATGTCAACAGCAAATAGATATTTTAATTTATGTTTCAGTATTTTTATGTATTTTTTACTTTTATCACATTCCTGGCATTATAATTTCCCTCTGGATGAAGAGGCTTGGGTTGAGGAAGTTACACTGCAAGGAAACAAGGGCAGGCTGGATGCTCCAATTATAACAGATAAAAGATTTGAGACTTTTCAGTATCCTGAGACACAGAAGACTGCTCCATCAAGAGTCTGCTTTCTTCCTCATTTAATGGCCTTGTCATCAGCATTGCTACCAAAGGAAGGAACATGCATTAAATAATCTGATGCCTTAGGTCCTATCTCCTTTCCCTCTCAAACGAAAATACAAAGGGGTACTACACTGCATCAACACCTGTCAAAAAATAATCATCTACATGAGACCTCAGAAATCACACAGACCAACAAAACAAAAATGTTTTAAAAGGAAAAGTGGTGCCTTCAAATGGTATCTCACACAATAGTCCAATATGTAGAAGAGACAAATGAGGGGGTGCCTTTGGTTGACTGGGATAAGGCATGGACTCATATCAACGTCTCCTCGTTCCCCAAACCTCGGGGAGACATGAAGATTTTTGTTTCAAGATTAAAAAAAAAAGGGAAGAAAAAGTGAAGCCAAAAAGTTAAATAATTTATCCAATATCATACTACCAATGACTAAGTCAGAATTACAGTCCAGTTTCACGTAGATGGCAGCTGGGGGAACAGTGGCACCCACTCTGATTCTCTATGAAAACCTAGGACATTGTGGGAAGACTTAGGCTCGGAAGTCATGCTCAAGCTGGCATGCCAGCCCCATGCCTGTGAAACCTAAGGTTAAATTATTTAAATCTCAGTGAGTCTCATCCATGAAATAAAGTGGAGGAGGGAACACGACACTAGTATCAGAGGATCAGAGGATTCTTCTGAGGTTTAAACTAATATAAAAATTTTCAAAAAAAAAATTTTCTAGTAGAGTATCTGTTACATAGCACAGAAACCAAAAACCTATTTGTTAAGGAAAATTTAGGACTTTCCACATTTGTCTTTCAATCGTTACATCTCCAGTAATACTGATTTCTTTGGAAGTTTTTGCAAAATTTATTTATATATGAGGGGGAAAAAAAAAAACAAATAGCATTCCAGACTGGGTTTCATGTATTATTTTAATGCATCTTATATTCAGGCAATATTATTATCAGCAGACTACTAAAATGTCCATCTGATGGTATAGTTGGTTAACATCTCTATTTCAAAAACTGAAGTGGATTTTTTTTTTTTCCATAAAAATTCCAAAATCTTGGGATGCCTGGCTGGCTCAGTCTGTTAAGCATCTGCCTTCGGCTCAGGTCAAGGTCCCAGGGTCCTGGGATGGAGACTGTGTCAGGCTCCCTGCTCACCGGGGCATCTGCTCCTCCCTCTCCCTCTCACCCCTCCCCACTAGTGTTCTCTCTCTGTCTAGCCAAGTCTCTCTCAAATAAATAAAACCTTCAAAAAAAAAAATCCAAAATCTTTCATTTCATAACATAATGAGATTATGTATTTGTACACCACTGGAATTTTTATAAACCCCCAGATTAGATTAGGCAGAAAGAACAAAAGCATATTAGTGACCTCCAAATCTGCAGGAAATCTGCCTGCAGGAAAAGCACTGGACACCTTGACAACTGCTACTGGAAGTGCCACACATTCTGTCCACCAGAGGACAGTGTCGTCTCACTAGTAACAGAATGTGAACAATTTAGAACTCAGGAATACAATTCTGTAGTTTCAAAAAATTTCCTTCCAAGTTTTCGGGGGCGGGGGCGGAGGGGGGGGGAATATCTACTCATTGAAGGAAAACCTAGAAATCTGTCATTAGGTATCTGTAATTAGGTTAAAGTGTTATCCTAAAAGATGGTCCAGTTTTCAAAATCATGTTGTGCCTATCAATTAATCAAACCTCCAGGTGTAGGATTATCCTAAAAGGAACAAAGACTCACCATGTCCTGGTCCACTGAGCTGAGGCCCCTGGGCTCTGACCAGTCCTCATCCTCACTCAGCCTGACATGAGAACGCTCAAGAAAGTGGTGGACAGTGGCAGGTGGAATAATGTTTCCTCACATATTTTAAACCATTTCATGCTGCTTAGGGCACACCAGTCCTGGTATTCAAATACTTGCCACTCTATACTCCAGAAAACATTCTCGCTTAGCAGTAAATACATGCAGAATTTTACTTAGGAGATGCAGTCACTCTTCTGTCTCAGTGACAAAAGCCACTGTGGGCTGCCATGGGGTGAGGAGTCACTTCAAGGAAACAGCAACCATCTACCCTGAGTGATTTTAACAAGTCAGAAGACCACAAGGTTTAACCTAAACAACTTTAAACATACACACATTTCTCTATTTTATTGCATTCAGTTACCTCTTAATTTCTAGACACTCCAGTCTTAATCTTACTAGATTCATATATGGCATGAATTAATCCCTTATTAAAAGCCTTTCTCTCGTTTCCCAAATAATCTTCCTGTCCTGATTTCCTTCCATATTCCGCTAATCCTGCTTATTTTCCTTTAAATACTACATTCTCAGGGGCACCTGGGTGGCTCAAGGGCTGAGTGTCTGCCTTCAACTCAGGTAATGATTTTATAACAAATATTTTACAATGTCTCCTCCTTTATCATCCTGAAGTGACAATCAAAAATAATATAACCTGCCTAAATGTAAAGTTCAAGATAATTAATATAATAATTTATGGAATGTGGTACACTCAGCAGTTTACTAAATACAATACAAAAATTAAAATTATTTTCATTATGTAAGTACTTAGGTTAATCAGCTGCTTGCCTGCACCTAAGCACAGAGTTACCTGGACAGCAGGGCTTGAGCACAGACTAACAGGGTGTGAAGTGGACAACTCAACAGCAGGAACATGGCCTGTGGGACATGGTATTTTGAAACAGTGGACAATTTTTGTAAATTTCCAAACTAAGTAAAATCTTCCCTTGGTTCACATGATAGTTATAATCCTAGAAAATGCAGCGATATTTAAAATAATGCAGAAAACACTGTTTAGATATCCTAAGTACAGATCATTAAAAACACATTTTCTCCCCTATGGGACCATCCAGGAGGACACTTAAAGTCATGCAGCATATCGAACACTTCTTCCCTGTACAGAACTGTCCCAAGCACTACAGGATACTACCATCCCTGGTCTGACCCATGAAAGGCCAGTAGCCAACCTTCATTCCCAATCATTGTGACAATTAAAAACATCCCCACAAATTTCCAAAACCACTGCCTTAAAATAACCATCAACCTCCTCAAGCAATAAGAACAGAGGCAGCTGTATCAGGCTGCAATCTTACTTTCCCTCATACTACTGTCTGACGTTATAGTAACTCCAGAATCTTTACCTCATTCCACCTATACAAAAATGTTTTCCAAAGCAAACATTTACATACATACTAGCAAAACAAAAATTGCTGATGAAATTCCACATGAATAGACAAATTATCACAGATATGTGAAAACTTCTTCATCAATTCTTTAAAAATTAATGCACATTTTTATAATCAAATCACATTTTCCTATTGACATTACTTTTTAATTTCAGAGATGTCTTCTCATTTCACTGATGGGTCTTCAAACTGGCAGTGGTCCCTAAGCCCTTCGGTTTTGAATGTCTGTAAAATATATCCACAATCATAGTTCAAATGTATTGATAAATCCTTTTAGTAGTAAGAAAAATTTTAAATGCAGTTTTTAAATTCCAGTTAGTTAATGTACAGTGTAATATTAGTTTCATGTGTACAGTATAGTGATTCAGCACTTCTATACCATACCTGGTGCTCATCACAAGTGCCCTCCTTAATCCCCATCACCCAGTTCATGCATCCCTCCACTGACCTCCCCTCTGGTGACCATCAGTTTGTTTTCTATAGTTAAGATTCTGTTTCTTAGTTTGCACCTCTCTCTCTCTCTCTTTTTTCCCTTTGCTCATTTGTTTTATTTCTTTGCTCATTTGTTTTATTTCTTATATTTCACATATGAATGAAATCATATGGTGTCTTTCTCTGAACAACTTATTTAGCTCCATCCACACGTTGCAAATGGCAAGATTTCATTCTTTGTGATGGCTGAGTAATATTCCATTGTATATATATACAACTTCTTCTTTATCCATTCATCAGTCAGTGGACACGAGCTATTTGCATAATTTGGCTGTTGTAGATAATGCTGCTATAAACATCAGGGTGCATGTATCCCTTTGAATCAGTATTTTTAATACAGTGGTTCTTAAGCTTGTCTGTATAATAATCACCTGGAGGGCTGCTTAAAAATTTAGAGATGCCAGGCAGCCCAGGTGGCTCAGTGGTTTAGCGCTGCTTTCAAGCCTAGGGTGTGATCCTGGAGACCCAGGATCGAGTCCCACATCAGGCTCTCTGCATGGAGCCTGTTTCTCCTTGTGTCTGTGCCTCTCTCTCTCTCATTTTCTCTCATGAATAAATAAAATCTTAAAAAAAAAATTTAGAGATGCCTGAGTGCCTTGCCCAGAGATTCTGATTGCATAGGCCTAGAGAAGGTAGGGCCCAGGAATCTTCATTCTTTTTAAGAGTTCTATGAAAAGGTGATTTTCATGCTGGCAGGGCGAGATTCAGTTTTGTGCCTCCTGAAACTTGCCCAATTTGGGGTATTCTCATTAAGAGAAAGAAGAAAAAACTGCTATGTCTCTCAAGGCCTTGGAAAAGTCCTCTGCATTAGCTTCATGATATACCCCCTGCTGGATGCTAGTCAGGGTTGCAAAGTATGACATAATGAATCATTATTGCAAAACATGACTGAATGTGTCAAGTCTTACACTAGTATGACTTTGAAGCAGAGACCATAAGCTCAAAATGCCTACAAACTTCAGGTTACAAGCATAAGGCAGGCAAAACAGGAGACCACACAAAAGGGCTGGTGACCGCTGGTGAACCTGAGCTCCAACAGGGCCAGCTGCTACTTAGCATCAGTGCCCACTGAGCATTGCAGTCTCAAATTTTTAACAGAAGGTTGAAATCTGGGTTTTTGTATGAAATCTCCCAAATTTTAAAAGTTAGCTTAATTTTTAAATAAAACATTGGCTAAGCTAAACAAAGCATGAATGAAAGACAGCTGCATATAACCCTTGCTTTACAAAATAAAAGGGAAAAGACACCTTCTACCTAAAAATAAAAGGAAACTTAAGATTAGACAGTTGATTTAAGGAAGACGGAGAGCAATGCTGCCAAAGGCACACTTTGTAAAGCAGTCTGTACACTTGACAATAAAATATTTGGTTCAGGGATCCATCTCAAGGACCCAAATTTACTCTAAAACATCCCAACAGCACTCGGCAAGTTCTGCAAGTCAAGAACAGACTATCTCTCTAGTATGAAACACAGACACATTGAAACACTAGTATGTGTTTGAAACACTAGTATGTGTTTGAATACACTAGTATTAAACACTAGACACATCTAGTATGAAACAAAGAAGAGAAATCCTTAAAAATGAATCCTTAGTGGCTAATAAGTACCTAAAATAAGTTTGATCTCAACTACATGTGGTGCCTTTAGTTTAGTGAGATAAAAGCTTTTTTCTAAATCACTATGCTGTACACCTAAAACTAATTTAACCTTATGTATCAACTATACTTCAATTTGGAAAAAAAAAAAAAGCTCTCTTTTCCGATTGAGATGTCCTGTTCTAAAGTTGATTGTATCCCACTCTCAAAGTCAAATCCTGTTCAGTATTTCAATAGGTGCCTTAAAAAAAATATAATGAACAATGGTTCAAAAAAAATGGATCTCCTAGGTAAAATTAAAATACTGTACTGAGCAGAGAGGAGGAACAAGCTTTTCAACATGCCCTCCACATTGATTTCTGCAACGTTCCTTAGCTATCTCAGTCCAAGAAACACCAGGCAGTTCTGAGGAGGTGGCTGAGGCTACCAGTATACAGTTCATTGCGCACGTATGTGGACCAAGCCAGGAGAAGATGAAATGCTGGATTATCATTACCCAAAATGCTACCCAGAGACAAAGATTACAGTCACTTCCTGGCCTACTTCACCACGCCAAAACAGACCACTGAAGACTACAGCCTATCCAGCAGGGTCTATGCAATAGCTAAAATAACAGAGGACATCTGGACATTTGGCCAATTTAATAAGGGCCAAGGATTGGTGAGCTAGTCTAATATATACTTGTGTATCATACTGTAAAATTATCTTTCTGCTTCCCATCATGGGTGGGAAGGAGGCTGGGAAGGGTAAAGGAAGGAGCAAACTAAAAACAATGTGCCAAAGACAGAGGATTTACCAAAGGACTAGGCATAAAATAACAAACCAACTTGTATCTGTGATGAAGACAAGAAAATAATACAACAGAAGACCCTAGAGTTAGTGGATTTGTCATTTGTTACTTCAAACGTTTGTGGTTTTCTACACCAACCCACATTTTTCCTAAAGCAATGTCTCCTAGCTTTCCTGGGTCCCGGGTCCAGATGCAATGAATAGGGTTAGGCTGCAATGCTACTTTGTTTGCATCCTGCCTTCCAGGAATTTGGTGTGAATGGGGAGGAGGTCAACACAATCAAAAAGATGCTCCACATTTACCCAAAACCTTCCATCATTAAGAATTATTCAGCTGCCTTCTCACACCAAAAGCAAAGGAAGGAAACCAAGGAAAAAAGGGAAAAACAATTAAAAGATCATGAGGAAAGGTTAAGGGAAATAAATGACAGCCTCAGAAGGAAAAATCTACATTTAATGGGGTTCCAGAGGGCACCAACAGGGACAGAGAACCAGAAAGTGTATTTGAACAAATCATAGCTGAGAACTTCCCTAACTTGGGGAAGGAAACAGGCATTCAGATCCAGGAGACAGAGATACCCCCCTAAAATCAATAAAAGCCATTCAACACCCCAATATTTAATAGTGAAAATTGCAAATTCTAAAGATAAAGAGAAGATCCCTAAAGCAGCCAGAGACGAGAGATACCTAACCTTTATGGGGAGAAGTATTAGGTTAACAGCAGACCTTTCCACAGAGACCTGGCAGGCCAGAAAGGGCTGGCAGGATATATTCAGGATCCTAGATGAGAAGAACATGCAGCCAAGAATACTTGATCCAGCAAGGCTCTCATTCAGAATAGAAGGAGAGATAAAGACCTTCCAAGACAGGCAGAAAATGAAAAGACTATGTGACCACCAAACCAGCTCTGCAAGAAATATTAACGGGGACTCTTTAAAAAAAAAGAGGAAGTCCAAGGAAACAATCCACAAAAACAGGGACTGAGTAAGTACTATGATGACACTAAATTCATATCTTTCAATACTAACTCTGAACGTGAATGGGCTGAACGATCCCCTCAAAAGGCGCAGGGTTTCAGACTGGATAAAAAAGCAAGACCCATCTATTTGCTGTCTACCAGAGACTCATTTTAGACCTAAGGACACCTACAGCCTGAAAATAAAAGGTTGGAGAACCATTTACCATTCAAATGCTCCTCAAAAGAAAGCAGGGGTAGCTACCCTAATATCAGATAAATTAAAGTTTATCCCAAAGACTGTAGTAAGAGATGAAGAGGGACACTATATCAGACTTAAAGGACCTATCCAACAAGAGGAACTAACAATCATGAATATTTATGCCCCGAATGTGGGAGCTGCCAAGTATATCAATCACTTAATAACCAAAGTTAAGACAAACACACAGGATTTTTTTAAAGATTGATTGATTGATTGATTGATTGATTGATTGATTGATTTATGTATGTTAGACATAGAGAGGGAGAGAGACAGAGGCAGAGACACAGGCAGAGGGAAAAGTAGGCTCCATACTGGGAGCCCGATGCAGGACTCAATCCCGGGACTCCAGGATTGTGCCCTGAGACAAAGGCAGGGGCCAAACAGCCGAGCCCCCGAGGGATCCCCAAGACAAAATTAGATAATAATATGCTAATACTGGGAGACTTGAACACAGCACTTTCTGTAATTGACAGATCTTCTAAGCACATCTCCAAAGAAACAAGAGCTTTCAATGATACACTAGACCTGATGGATTTTACAGATATTTACAGAACTTTATATCCAAATGCAACTGAATACACATTCTTCTCAAGTGCACATTGAACCTTCTCCAGAATAGACCACATACTGAGTCACAAATCAGGTCTTAACCGATACCAAGAGATTGAGATTGTGCCCCGCATTTTTTCAGACCATAATGCTGTGAAACTAGAACTAAACCACAAGAAGAAGTTTGGAAGGAATTCAAACACGTGGAGATTAAATACCATCCTGCTAAAAGATGAAAGGGTCAACCAGGAAATTAGGGAAGAATTAAAAAGATATATGGAAACTAATGAGAATGAAGATACAACCGTTCAATATCTTTGGGAAACACCAAAGCAGTCCTAAAGGGGAAATACTTGGCAATACAAGCATCCATCCAAAAACTGGTAAGAACTCAAATACAAAAGCTAACCTTGCACCTAAAGGAGCTGGAGAAAGAACAGCAAACAGATCCTACACCCAGCAGAAGACTGTTAATAAAGATTCGACAAAGCTCAATGAAATAGAGACCAGAAGAACTGTGGAACAGATCAACAAAACCAGGAGTTGGTTCTTTGAAAGAATTAATAATATAGATAAACCATTAGCCAGCCTTATCAAAAACAAATGAGAAAAGATTCTAATTAATAAAATCATGAATGAAAAAGATCACCACCAATACCAAGGAAATACAAACGATTGTAAAAACATATTATGAGGAGCTAACTGCCAATAAATTAGGCAATCTAGAAGAAATGGATGTATTTCTGGAAAACCACAAGCTACCAAACTCGAACAGGAAGAAATTGAAAACCTGAACAGGCCGATAACCAGGGAGGAAAATGAAACAGTCATCAAAAACCTCCCAAGACTCAAAAGTCTAGGGCCAGATGGCTTCCCACGGGAATTCTATCAAACGTTTAAAGAAGAAACCATACCTATTCTCCTAAAGCTGTTCCGAAAGATAGAAAGAGATGGAGTACTTCCAAACTCATTTTATGAGACCAGCATCACCTTAATTCCAAAACCAGACAAAGACCCCACCAAAAAGGAGAATTATAGACCAATATCCCCGATGAACACAGATGCAAAAATTCTCAACAAGATACTAGCCAATAGGATCCAACAATACATTAAGAAGATTATTCATCATGACCAAGTGGGATTTATCCCCAGGATGCAAGGCTGGTTCATACTCGTAAAGCAATCAGTGTGATAGATCATATCAACACAAGAAAAAACAAGAACCACAGGATCCTCTCAATAGATGCAGAGAAAGCATTTGACAAAATACAGCATCCATTCCTGCTCAAAACTCTTCAGTGTAGGGATAGAGGGAACATTCCTCAGCATCTTAAAAGCCATCTACGAAAAGCCCACAACAAATATCATTCTCAGTGGGGAAACACTAGGAGCCTTTCCCCTAAGATAAGGAACATGACAGGGATGTCCACTCTCACCACTGGTATTCAACATAGTACTAGAAGCCCTAGCCTCAGCTATCAGGCAACAAAAAGAAATAAAAGGCATTCAAAATGGCAAAGAAGAAGTCAAACTCTCCCTCTTCGCCGATGACATCATACTGTACCTAGAAAACCCAAAAGACTCCACCCCAAGATCGCTAGAAGTCGTACAGCAATTTGGCAGTGTGGCAGGATAAAAATAAATGCCCAGAAATCAGTGGCATTTCTATACACTAATAATGAGACTGAAGAAAGAGAAATTAAGGAGTCAATCCCATTTACTATTGTTACCCAAAAGCATAAGATACCTAGGTATAAACCTAACCAAAGAGGTAAAGGATCTATACCCTAAAAACTACAGAACACTTCTGAAAGCAATTGAGGAAGACACATCATGGATTGTAAGAATTAATATTGTGAAAATGTCAATGCTACCGAGGGCAATTTACACATTTAATGCAATCCCTATCCAAATACCATGGACTTCCTTCAGAGAGTTGGAATAAATCATCTTAAGATTTGTGTGAAATCAGAAAAGACCCCAAATAGCCAGGGGAATTTTAAAAAAGAAAACCACAGCTGGGGGCATCATAATGCCGGATTTCTGGTTGTACTACAAAGCTGTCGTCATCAAGACATGTGGTACTGGCACAAAAACAGACACATAGGTCAATGGAACAGAATAGAGAATCCAGAGGTGGACCCTCAACTTTATGATCAACTAATATTCAACAAAGTAGGAAAAACCATCCACTGGAAAAGACAGTCTCTTCAATAAATGGTGCTGGGAAAATTGGACATCCACATGCAGAAGAATGAAACTAGACCATTGTCTTACACCATACACAAAGATAAACTCAAAGTGGATGAAAGATCTAAATGTGAGGCAAGAATCTATCAGAATCCTAGAGGAGAACACAGGCAACACTATTTTTGAACGTGGCCACAGCAACTTCTTGCAAGATACATCCATAAAGACAAGGGAAACAAAAGCAAAAATGAATTATTGGGACTTAAGATAAAAAGCTTCTGCACAGCAAAAGAAACAGTCAATAAAACTAAAAGACGTCCTACAGAGTGGGAGAAGTATTTGCAAATGACGTATCAGATAAAGGGCTAGTTTCCAAGATCTATAAAGAACTTCTTAAACTCAAAAGCAAAGAAACAATCTAATCATGAAATGGGCAAAAGACATGAAGAGAAATCTCACAGAGGAAGACATAGACATGGCCAACATGCACATGAGAAAATGCTCTGCATCACTTGCCATCAGGGAAATACAAATCAAAACCACAATGAGATACCACCTCACACCAGTGAGAATGGGGAAAATTAACAAGGCAGGAAACCACAAATGTTGGAGAGGATGTGGAGAAAAGGGAACCCTCTTACACTGTTGGTGGGAATGTGAACTGGTGCAGCCACTCTGGAAAACTGTGTGGAGGTTCCTCAAAGAGTTAAAAATAGACCTGCCCTACGACCCAGCAATTGCACTGTTAGAGGATTTACCCCAAAGATACAGATGCAATGAAACGTCGGGACACCTGCACCCCGATGTTTATAGCAGCAATGTCCACAATAGCCAAACTGTGGAAGGAGCCTCGGTGTCCATCGAAAGATGAATGGATAAAGAAGATGTGGTTTATGTATACAATGGAATATTACTCAGCCATTAGAAACGACAAATACCCACCATTTGCTTCAACGTGGATGGAACTGGAGGGTATTATGCTGAGTGAAGTAAGTCAATCGGAGAAGGACAAACAGTATATGTTCTCATTCATTTGGGGAATATAAATAATAGTGAAAGGGAATATAAGGGAAGGGAGAAGTAATGTGTGGGAAATATCAGAAAGGAAGATAGAACATAAAGACTCCTAACTCTGGGAAACGAACCCGGGGTGGTGGAAGGAGAGGAGGGCGGGGGGTGGGGGTGAATGGGTGATAGGCCCTGAGGGAGGCACTTGATGGGATGAGCACTGGGTGTTATTCTGTATGTTGGCAAATTGAACACCAATAAAAAATAAATTTATTATTAAAAAAAAAGAGAGTAGATCTTAAATATTTGCTTAGAGAGTAGATCTTAAATATGCTCACCACAAACAAAAAAGAACAGAAAGAAATAGTGACTATGTGACATATACATGTGCTAACTAAACTTAATATGGTAATCACTTCACAATATATTTATATATCAAGTCATCACATTATATACCTTAAAATTACACAATGCTATCTGTCAATTATATGTCAATAAAACTGGAAAAAAAAGAATTATTCAGGCTTCTGGGTTACTATGACAGACAAGGACACAAGTTTGCCTCCTCTCATTTTCTAAGTCCTATTAAAATGAAAACAGGGACGCCTGGGTGGCTCAGTGGTTGAGCATCTGCCTGCAGCTCAGGGCACGATCCTGGGGTCTGGGGGATCAAGTCCCACATTGGGCTCCCCACAGGGGGCCTGGTTCTCTCTCTGCCTATGTCTCTGCCTCTCTCGCTGTGTCTCTCATGAATAAATATATAAAATCTTTTTTAAAAAAATAAATAAAATGAAAGCAAATTTCAAAAGAAAATAAATGTGTTAACAATGCTGAGAAAAAGAGGAAAATTATTAAGCCAGAAATTTTAATGAGTCTTTCAGACTGAAAAGGATAGGGTTATAATCACAGGTAAAATAAAGCAGAAATCACAACCAAGACCTTAACCCAGAAGGGTTCAGATAAAGCCCAGAGAAACAAAAAGCCCAGGGTTGACAGGTGTCCATACCTAGAATGGGAAGAAGAATAGATGTCACTCTGATTAACTGAAGAATTATCTATAAAACAGCTTCCCATGTTAGACCCTCTCCCACCATCCTCCCTACCTAGAGGCTTGGTGGTCTCTAAGCACTTAGCCTGATTATAGCAGGCAGTCCACCGGCCTACCCCGTACCAGTTGACAAATCTCAACTCATCAAGATTCTTCTCAGCCCTCTCTATTTACAAGAAAGAGGACTGCTGGGGATGCACTCCACACATATAGAGAAATTCTAGGTATCTATCTTTGGGTACTCAGTCTTTTAATTCATACCATATGGATGGGAAAAGAATAACTCCAACAGACATTTGAGGAAAGACAGCAGCTTCCAAGAGAAGTTCCAAAATTTAATAAAATAGAACTGACTCTGGATGAAGTAGAAATTATATGAACAGAAGGTAATCTTAAAAAACAAATATGATTAATTCTTTAGAGATTCAACATAAAATGGATACATAAAAGAGATTACAATGAAAATTGAGTGATCAGAGAATGAGAAACATCTTTTGAAATTATAAATATAATTATCAAAGTGAAACTTTTATTAGAAAGAATATAAGGTAATATTTTAAAATAGAGAAAAATAAGAGACACTGACCATTAACCACATCCTAGCAAACCAACATCCATGTAATAGGATTTTTTTTTTGTGTAACAGAAATTTTGAAGTAAAAACCATCAAAAAAGTGGAGAGGGAATAAAAAAAGAAAAAATAGAACAAATGTTTCCAGAGCTACAGAAAAATACAACTGAAAGAGCTCAACAGGTGTCATGTAGAAAGTACGATGAAAGATTCACGCCTCCGGACACATCAGAGGACAGTGGTAAAAAGAATACTTAAAAGTTTCCAAAGAGAAAGAGCAGATGGCATATAAAGGAGCAAGCATCAGAATGACATCAGTACCAATGGGCGCAACAGAAAGTGAAGCAGTAACATCAGACTTTTTAAAGGAACCTAGACATTCACTCTGGAAAAAAACAACAAAGCATAAAAACAGGATAGTCATTTTCTGACATACAAAGCTGAGAAATATTACCAATCCCAGAACTTCTCCAAAAGTATTACTAAAGGTTAAAGGACATACTCCAGCCATAAAAAAAAAAAAAAAAAAAAAAAAAAAAAAAAGATTCCAAGAATGAAATGTGGAATCCAAGAAGTAGTAAGTACATCTAATCAAGAATGCAATAAACAACAAAAAAGTTATGTTAGGGATGCCTGGGTGGCTCAGTGGTTGAGCATCTGCCTTTGGCTCAGAGCGTGATCCCAGGTCCTGGGATCGAGTTCCTCATCGGGCTCCCCACAGGGAGCCTGCTTCTACCTCTGCCTGTGTCTCTGCCTCTGTGTCTCTCATGAATAAATAAAATCTTTTTAAAAAAATTCTGTTAAAACCTAAGTAGAATATCTGGATAAAGGCCTAGAAAACTTTTGGCACAAATTAGCACAAGTTGTCAGAAGGTTCTAAGGATGTGTTCAAGATGAAAATGAATGACCTGTTACAAATAATACAGATATACCTAGTGATAAAGTGAAGACATAACAACTGATGAATAAATTATAACAATCTGTTGGCCCCGCCCCTCACTCTTTTCTCCCTGCTGCTCTGGTCAACTGTATACCCATGAACGGCAGGCTGTCGACACAAGATCTACTTCTGTTTCACATCAGATCCAACCCCATGAACGGCAGGCAGCTAACACAGGATCTACTTCTGTTTCACATCAGATCCAACCATGTTAACATTCTGCTAATGCTGATGCTGGTTTTAAATTCTTAGAGTCAATGTGTAGCAAAACACAAAAGATTTTGTCATATTACAGAACAGAAGATTGTGCCATCAGTTCCTGTAGAAGTAAAGATGAGTTGGATGGAGGCTTAGCATGGGGAAGGGGGAGACAGAAGGGGAAATGCAGAGGTGCTACATTCTCATTTTATAGAAGGTTGTGAGATGACTTTTTAGAACGGATGGCTGAAGAAACAAAGTTTGAAATATTAATATTTGTAACCAAGTAAATAATAAAAACACAACTTTTGTTACGGGGTATGGGTAGAATATAATATGAGTCAAATTTCTGATTTTTCATATTATAGAATTAATATTTTTTAATAATACGTTTCAAGTAGATAAGAAATACAGATGTAAGCATATTATCTATAAGGCAATTACACTAAAAGCTTTTTTAAAAAGGAAAAGAAAAAAAGTTGAATAAAAAAGCAATAATGAGTCAAAACAGCAATCACTGTCACTGGGAAGAATAACTGGAGGAGACTGTGGTGGGGTCCTCACTTGGAGCAGTGAGGGGTAGGGCTCCCGGGGTTTAGAGAGAGATTGGGAGACCCGTGTTGGCAGGCAGCATGCCTCAAGGAAGGGAATGGAGAGTGGTACAGAAGGTGACTCTCTTTTCTGGCCATGCATGACTGGGTAAAAGTTATAGGTTTCAGATTATACACACATATCATTTGGATAATTTTGTTCATTACTCTAGTCCAAAACCTATAACAATGTCTGCTACAGAGTAACCACTCATATATTTACTGAACAAGGAAGAAACAAGAAAAGAAGAAACATTTGTGCACTCTAGGGTATGGAACATACAAACAAAAAAAAATCAGAACTGGGGCACCTGGGTGGCTCAGTGGTTGAGCGTCTGCCTTTGGCTCAGGGTTTGATCCTGGAGTCTTGGGATCGAGTCCCACATCGGGCTCCCTGCCTGGAACCTGCTTCCCCCTCTGCCTGTGTCTCTGCCTCTCTCTTTCTGTGTCATGAATAAGTAAATAAAATCTTTAGAAAAAAAGGAGAACTTTACCAAAATGAGACCATATTGCTGGGAATTACTGATGTTCTTCTCTTCTCCTTCTTTTTACTTCTCTATAGATAACATTTGATAAGCAGGGGGGAACGCGGGCTTCAAAAAAGAGTTCATCAGCCCCCACCAAATGTAAACTTAATAATGTGCACCTAATCTCACATTGTGGAATTTTTTTTTATTCCCCTATCTACATATTTTTTTATTTTCTGTATGTTGTATTTGGTTCATGTTCAAATATGTGTTCTCTACTTCATACTTTGCTCTTTCATCATAATGGTTTCTTTCCCCTCTTTTATCTTTTAAACAAACCAATTTTACAATTTCAAAATATTCTACTGCCTCTAGTTCTTTGGGTCTTGATACCCTATTTGTTGTGCATCTAGGGACTTCCCTTCCTTCCATGCAAGTTCCTTCCTTTTTGCAATTTATACCATTTTATTGTGAGTTGATCAATGTTATGGATTACAGACTTATTTATTAATATGAGTTTTCTACGTCCTGAGCTGTGAAATGATTTCTCAGTGGTTTTGCATTTACTTTGGGAATACTCTGTGGGTTTTCCCCAGTCTGTGAATGGAGTGGGGAGGCCAACAGGGGAGCTCTCATGCTCTACCACTGGCCAACTGCAGACCTCAACATGAAGGGAGACGCTGTGGTTTCACAACAGGAAAAAGCTTACTTCATGATTCCAGCGGGAAAAAGGAAGAATTTCTCATTGGCCAGCAATAAGCTCAGCCAATAATGCCACAACTCAACCAATGAGAAATGTCACCACCTTAAGCTCTCACTTTCTTCCAACAGACTTTTGTTAAAAGCAGCCCCTTCCAACTTCCTTTCTCGCTATAAAGTAAGGTTCCTCTCCTTGGATCTGCTATGTTTTACCATAGTTTGCGTGTCCCAAACTGCAATCGCTCTACTATTCCTGAATCAGCTGATTTGCTAGTAAAGTTAAGAGGCTCTTTTACTTTTAAGGTTAACAGTCGAACACCAGTTTTGTGTTCATTTCTAGATATCATGTGAAGATACACCTGGATCTCTACCCCCTCTGTACTGCAGCCTTGGATTTCATTCCATGTGAGTGATGTTTCCCCCCTCAGAGCTCTGGAAAACCAATATCAATCCCCAGGCCCCTCACCTCCTCTCTGATCTCCATCTCATTCTAAAGCATCTAAACTATGTATCCATGGGCAAGTTCTTTAAGATTTCTGAGGTGCATTTCTTTACCTACTTACCTTAAAAAGTCTATAGATCAATAAAGAATATAGGAGTAAGATTTTGTCAACTTCTAAGAGTTAATATAAGAAGTTGACTCCCCTTCTAGCATCCTATAGGCCCTTTTACTTCCTCACACACTTCCATAAGTCCCTTGTTCTCCCTATAAGTTAAGGAACAGAGTCTTAGTTTTCTTCAAAGACTTTCTCAAATATTTTTTCCTTCCAGATTGTGACCAAAAGAAAGACCAACCAACCATGGTCATTTGATACTGCCTTACAAACACATCAAAAAATATGCTTTCCCAAGCCACCCTCCTGTTAAACTATATGTTATTTGGCTAGTTTAGAAAAGCTGTGCTGGTCATCAAAGTGTGGCAACCTACAGGGGAAAACTGAAAGGCACTGCCACCCAAACACTAATTCATATAGGCCTTATGGCTAGCCTAGGTAAGGTTCCTATGATATCTCTTTTTATCTCTTTGAAGTTCAATGCAGCTCACACATATTCCAACAGCTGATTGGAATGGAAGAGGGGAACCTACCTCTGGTAGCTCACAGCCTCATTAAGTCACATCACAACTCATGTCACACATAGCTCAGAGCCTCTCAACAAGTACCAACCACTGCTCTAGCCCTTGAGAAGCTCCTGAAAGCTACAGCTCCAGGAAGCAGAGGGAACACAGAAACCAGAGAAGCACAGTTATCTGTTTCCTTTCACTATACTGATGGACAGATAATGAGAATCTAGATCTTAATTTCAAGCCAAAGGATTCTTCCCACTATTCACATGTTCTCCTGTATCCCATCCAACACCCTAAGCCTTGTCATTGATTCAAAATCTCCGCGGTAAGCTATAGTTGGCAAATAATCTTGACTTGTTTTCCCTGGAACCTCCCACCTACAACTCCTGTTAAATCCCTGCTCAATGGCAAAGTCTAAGCCTTCTCTTGTTGTAGCAGCACCACTTTCCTTGGGCCTGACTGGGGATCACAAACCAAGTGACTGTGCCTGATCTGATTATGTCATTACTAGGGCTCTACCCCTCAAGCGACAACACCAGAGTATGACTGGGGATGTGTCCATTTCTCCAGCAGGCTGTTTCTGAAGCACCTAGTCTAAATCACTTATTAAATTCACTTTTTTTTTAAGGAAAAAAACAATCTTTGTGGAAAGAGGTATGTCCATCAATCAAATTCAAATAAAACACTGTCCTATTCTCTCCACTACCTTACCCTACAGTCTTCTAAATTTGGGCAGTGTTTGGATGAAAGATGACTAGTCTATGTAAAAAACTTCAATAGTGTTTTTGAAATGAAAAAAATATGCCATAAATTTTGTAAAGATATGAAAAGATACGTAAAGATATGAAAATGATCTTACAACCCTCCTGTGGTAAGCAACAGCTTCTGCTACTCTATTCCAATTTCCAGATCAATTCATCTAGATTTGCCACTTTCATTTGCACACCTGGATAAAATTCAAACTCTTTACCTTGCCGTAGAAGGCCCTACATGTTTTTGCCCCTTTTTAAATGATTATCTTGCTAAACTTCTCTCTTACTGATATGCTTTGTTAACCAACCAGGCTAGTCTCTTTCCCGTCCTTCAAACAATTTTTATTTTCTGCCACCATACCCTTACTCATATCATCCCTTCCAACCTGAAATGCCCTCCCCAGACGTCCTACTAATCAGAACACTAGTCATCCTTTACAAAAGAGTCCAACTTCTACTTGCTTCATGAAGTCACGCTGACAGTAATCATTCCCTCCCTCTAGTCACTTACAGAAATGTTACTCCCTGACCAAAGGAAAAGCTCCTAAAGGCAAAGAATTCTAACTTCTTTGCCCCTCACAGTGTCAAGTACAAGTGACTACACATAATAAGTGTTCTTTAAATATATCTGTTCAATAAATGTATGCATACTTTCACACTAGAAACAAATAATACTAACATTTTCACCAAGGCCAATAAAAATAGGTTTAAAATGTCATTAAAATTTCATTTGGATTTGCCTCAGGTATACAGGTATACTCAAAACCTGAATAAGGAAGAACCAAACTCACCCACCAAGTCAGAGAACTATGTAGACATTTGATACTATCTCTACATAGCGAAGTAAAAATAATTTTTTATCAAAGTCCAAAAAAAGCTTAATCAGCACAAAATCACAATGTGAGAAGCAAAGATAAGGCTATGTCAAGGACTTTTAAATAGTCTTGGGTGAATCAGTATTCTCTGTCTGAGAAATAGTGAATAGATGATTAAGTGCCCCAACCTCAAGCCCAGAATAGTTAGGTATTTATGCTGAATGATAAATAGAAATTCGAGAACTTTAATGAAAGCAGAACGATTTTTAAAAGAATAATCAAGCTGATTTATACTTCATTAAGAGTCCTCAACTATTGAAATGTCTAATAAGTATTCATTATTAAGATAAAAGAAATTATTAAACAGATGCATGTGCACTACATTCTTGCTATCCCCAAATATTATGGGGATAATCCTATCTAACATGTAAGTCAAAAATGCAGTTATTATTTAATATTTTTTCAACTGAACAACAGCTATATTAGGTCAGAATCCTTGACTACCCAAAACAAAAATCAGTGTCAGACAGTGATAAAATCGAGGAAAGTCAGGACTGTACATCTAAATCCCAGCTTCAAAGGTCAGGGAAATGAGGATGATGATTACAATAAATAATAACATCAGCAAACACTTTCATAGCACTTATTACATGCCACACATGGCTCTAAGATCTTCATAAATGTCAATATATTTAAAACCTTAAGAGAACTCGGAGACATATGTAACTATTGTCTTTATAACATGTATAATCCCATTTTACAGGTGATAGCACTGACACACCAACAGATCAGCCTACTGAAAGTCACGAACCTCATAAACTACAAGGCTGGACTTCAAATGCAGTAGGTCTAGCTCCAGAGCCCAGGCTCCTAATTACAAGCAACATCCCTTCCGAGGTAACTCCCAAACACACTGATAACCCCTTTATCACCTACTGAGTATTTCTCCACCCTCATTGCTGCCTTCCTACCCCTTTGAAACCTCCTCACTTTAATTATTCTTCAAAACAATCTTTCTAAGAAATACAGGATGTGATTCTTGTAGCCTCTTCTGGGTAATTTCAAATGAGTTCTTGGTTTGAAGAATTCTCAGTTTCTGATATTTGAAATTTCAGTAGCATTTCACATCTGTTACCTGAAGGGGGAGAGTCAGGAAACACTTACTAGTATTTGGAGATTTCTCTTCAGATCTGCCAAATAAAAATTCATATTTGGCCTTGGCAACACTCTGGGAATGCGCTGATGCATTGTTAACCCAAACAAATGTCTCTGCCTGCAAAATTAAAACATAACAAGAACATCATTTAAAATATATCATAAAAAATACATCATAAAGCAAACCAAACACAAGAGAATGTTTAGGCAATAATGACATATCTACTTGACAGAATTCTACACAACCATTAAAAATGAAACATGAAAAATAGAACACAACAAAAAGCAAAATACAAGATGATCAATTCAAGATTGCAATTATAGAGAAAAATAAGCATACATCTATAGGGGAATAAGAAAAATACATAAACTCTGGCTTCATGGGGAGCAGAACTATGGTACAATATTTTTTTTAATTGAAGTATATAGTTGACATACAACATATTAGTTTCAGGTATACAATAGTGATACAAAATGCTCATCACCATAAATGTCATTACCACCTGTCACCATACAAAGTTATTCCAACAATATTGACTATATTCCCTATTCTGTAATTTTTATTCTTGTGACTTACTTATTTGGAAGTTTGACCTCCTAACCCCCTTCACCTACTTGGGCCATCCTCCCAGCCCCCACCTCTCTAGCAACCACCAGTTTGTTCTCTACATTTATGTTCTCTGCACTTATCTGTATTTCTGAGTATGTTTGTTCACTGATTTGTTTTTTAGATTCTATATATAAGTGAAATCATATGGTATTTGTCTTTGTCTTACTTATTTCACTTACATAATACATTCTAGGTCCATCCATGTTATCATAAATGGCAAGCTTTCCATCTTTTCTATGGCTGAGTATCATTCCCTCGTACATATATACCACATCTTATTAATCCATTCATCTGTGGATGGGTACTTGGGTTGCTTCCATATCTTGGCTATTGGAAGTAACACTGCAATAAACACAAGGGTGCATATATCTTTTCAAATCAGTGTTTCTGTTCTCTTCTTCCAGAAGTGGAATTCCTGGATTACACACTACTTCTATTTTTAATCTTTTGAGGAACCTCCACAGTTTTTCATAGCAGCTGTACCAATTTACATTCCCACCAACAGTGCATGAGGGTTCCCTTTTCTCCACATTCTCATCAACACTGTTATTTCTTGTCTTTTTGATAATAGTCATTAGTCATTCTGACTGTATGAGGTGATATCTCGTTATTGTAATTCACATTTCTCTGATGAGTGATGTTGAACATAGTTTCATGTGTCTCTTGGCCATGTGTTTGTCTTCTTTTGGAAAAATGTCTATTTAGGTGCTTTGCCCAATTTTTAATACATTATTTGTTTTTTTTTTTTCAAGTTGAGTTGGATGAGTTTCTTTGGATATTAACCCCTTATCAGATATGTCATTTGCAAATATCTTCTCCCTTTCAGTAGCTTTCCTTTTGGTTTTGTTAATTTCTTTTGCTGTGCAGAAGCTTTTTGTCTCAATAGTTGGTTTTTGCTTTTGTTTCCCTTGCCTGAGAAGACAGACCCAGAAAAATATTGCTAAAGGCAATGTCTGAGAGTTGACCGCCTATGTTTTCCTTCATGAGTTTTTTTATTCTAGGTCTTATATTTTGGTCTTTCATCCATTTTGAGTTTATTTTTGTGTATGGTATAAGAAAAGTGGTCCAGATGCCCCAATACTATTTATTAAAAAGACTGTTTTCCCCCAGTGTATTACCTCCTTTATGATAGATTTATTGATCATACAAGTGTGGGTTTACTTCTGAGCTATCTACCCTGTGCAATTGATGTACATGTCTATTTTTGTGCCCAGACAATACGGTTTTGAGTAACATACATAGCTTTGAAGTATATTCTGAAATCTGGATTGTGATACCTCTGACTTTGTGCTTCCATCTCAAAACTGCTTTGGCCATTTTAGGATTGTTTGTTCCAGTTCTATGAAAAGTACTATTGGTATTTTGATAGGGATTGCACTGCATCTGTAGACTGTTTTGGGTTAGTATGGATATTTTAACAACATTAATTCTTCCAGTCCATAACTGCAATATATCTTTTCATTTATTTGTGTCATCTTCAATTTCTTTCAACAATGTCTTATAGTTTTCAGTACAGGTCTTTCACCTCCTTGGTTAAATTTATTCCCAAGTATTTTCTTCTTTTTTATATTATTGTAAATAGGATCGTTTTCCTAATTTCTTTCTGCTAGTTCATTATTACTGTACAGATATTTGTATATTAATTTTGTATCCTGCGACTTTACTGAATTCACTTATCAGTACTAATAGTTTTTTAGTGGACTCTTTAGGTTTTCTATATGTAATACCATGTCATCTGCAAATAGTGATGTGTTACTTCTTCTTTACCAATGTGGATGCCTTTTATGTCTTTTTCTTGACTATATGCTGCAGCTAAGACTTCCAATACTATGTTGAATAAAAGTGACAAGAGTTGGCATCCTTGTCTTGTTCCTACTCTTAAAGAAAAAGCTTTTGGCTTTTCACCATTGAATATGAGATCAGCTGCGGGTTGCTGGAATTTTTTTAATTAAATTCATGTTACTTCTCTGTAAAATTAGAAAACTGTATTTTATTTTTAGATGCATCATTTTCCAAATGATTACCATTACCCCACAGCACATAGCAGGAATATTTGTGCATGGGTCCTACTAAAATATGCCAACAAAAAGTAGTCTTTCCCCAAAAAGAGACCATATTTTTATAATAAGGAACACCATTCAGCCAAATATGGGGCATAGAGCAGAAGTGCCAGTTATCCCATTTATACTAATTGTCCTAAATTTATTTATTTTAAAGATTTTATTTATTTATTCATGAGAGACACAGAGGGAGGCAAAGACATAGAGAGAGGGAGAAGCACGCTCCTCACAGGGAGCCTGAAGTAGGATCCCCAGACCGGGATCAAGCCCTGAGCTGAAGGCAGATGCTTAACCGCTGAGCCACCCAGGCATCCCACTAATTGTCCTAAATTTAAGCATCTGTCCCATTGTTCTTTGAAATCCCTTCAAGTCCTCTATTTGAAAGACTACAATAGTAACAGTGAAAGTGGTTCACATCATGGTTCTGAATTCCTATGACCTTCTTCCTGGCTGCTTTAGGCAACTGCCAAGAATCAGAAATGCCTCCTTTCTCTGGCCCAGGATTAATTAAAAATCAGTAACAAGGCAGAAGCTGGAAAACACAGAGAAACCTGACCTAGTTCAGTCAGGGACCCATTCTTCTGCCACTTTACCCCAAATTCAAAAATCAACCAGGATCCAGATACTGCCCTCACTGGCTTCCACCCTTCCAGTCATGAGACACCTTCCTTTCTCATGTCTAAGTAGCATACTTGACCATTCACTTTGAGAGAAACACAAAGGGTTTTATTGGCAACCAGGAAACTACTTCAAAGAGGGAAATTTTATTATTTCTATTATATTCTTTGGAGCAGAAATGATTGACAGTAGTAAGAAAGCCCATGATGAAGTTCTGATTCACTCTATCACGCTACTGCAGACCAGTTCAATGAGCAGGCTTCTCTTTGTTCTTTAATACCAATATCAAAAAGCCAGTTGTACAATTTTGAGATAACAATTTATTTCTTAAAATAGCTCTACTATCATTTAATGTTTATAATGTGTAAAATTTATCTTTTTGGTAAAGGTGCATGCTCCTCTTGGAGTTACATGCTTGATAATTACAGGATCTTAATCATCCTTTTCCCCAGCACAGAGGAAATAGCAACGTTTTAATGTATTTGGGGAGCTTCAGACTGGTAGAAGAGGAATATGGTGCCCTAATTTAGGTAGAGTGGTTAAGGAAGGCATTCTGAGGAATGAATGCTTGCAGAGATGAGAACAATGAGAGGCTAGGAAGGGCCAGAAACCTCCATCCAAGCAGAGGGAGGGTCATACAGGATGACTTTAAGCATGAAAGGGTTAGGCTACTGGAATGATTGAAAAGCCAACGTGACTACAGAATAGTGGGTAAATGGGAAACTTTAGTGACTGGCCAGGACAATAACACAGCAGAAAGTAATAGTAGAGAGGAGACAGGTACCAAATACACAAGGTGTGTAGGTCAAAGAAAGGTTTACTGGGAAGCCAGTAAAGGGTTTGTAATATACAGTGATTCACTAACATTTTTTAAAAATCATTCATTTAAGCTTTTAAAAGAATATTGATTGTTATAGGAAAATGGACTGAAATGCATCCAGAGGAAGCAGGCAACAGTTAGGAGTCCAAGTTAGAGAGTATGGAGGCTTAGAGTAGAACAATGGCATGAAAATTGGCTGAAGTAGATGAATTTTAAATATATTTTGTAGGGAGGTTCTACATAAATTTTCTGATAAATTGGGATTTAAGGAATGAGAGAAAAGGAGAAATCAGGGATAATTATAATGAGTAACATTTGCTAATCACTTAGTCCTGGCAAATCACTGCTCTGATGCAGCAGAGAGAAACTTCGCATGTCCATATTGCTTCTATTTCCCTTGATACTGTGACCTATAGCTTAGAAACTTCTGCTTACTGTAACCTGCACATGGGCATGTTACAGCTAAGATTTGCAAAAACTGTTTTCCATCCAAAATCTACCTCACCCAGGGAGATAAGAAAGTATGTACAAAAATGACTATGCTCTGTTCAAGATTTACGGAATGACATGACCAGATTTCTGTATGCAAAGATCAACTGACCAAGGACAAAGAAGTTACACAACCTCCTTCAGATATCTAGAGACATCAGTCACCTCTGGACTCCAACCCTCTCCCACTTCCCCTCTTCCTAACATAAAAAATCTCAAATCTCACGCCTGGGGAGATGGTTCTTTGGGACAATAGTCCTAGTCTACCATCAGTTCGCTGGTTTTCTGAATAGAAGTGCTTTCCTTACCCCAACATCTTGCCCTTGACTTACTGGTCTGTCATGTGGCCAGCAGAACAAGCTTGGACTAGGTGATGCTAATGCAATACATGGGGTATCTCATTTAACACTCAGAATCATCCTGTGAGGTGGGCACTACTATCACCCCACATACAGAAAGAAGCAATGAGTGGGTAAGTTACTTGTCCAAGTTTATAAATTGTGGATTCAAATCATGAATCCAGAACCCATGACTCTCAGGAATCTGGCCTAAGCTACTGGGTCCATGTACTGAGACCAGGGAGACTGGAGAAGGGACATTATCAATAGCTTGGATTTGTGCTTCCAGGTGACCTCTTAAGGTCTCAGTAAAACAACAGAAAAGAAAATCCTAAAGACAAAATCCATTACTATGGTTCTAAAAAACAAGAAAAGATGCCATCAATGAAGTACCAGTTTTAAGAAATTACAGAAAGATCATTTTTTGGCACAGTTTCAATTTAAAGCCTGAAAACTGTTCTCTAAAGGAACATTCCTCTTCAGCCCTTAAGGGTTCTTAACCTCAGTTCCATAACGGCCTATCAATAGAATTCTGGAAACCTGAAGTTCCTGAAGGGGGAAAAAAATTCCATCTTTATTTTCCCTTACCTTAAGCTGAAATGTAGCATTTTTTTTTCAAATATGAACATATGCAATGAACCACAGTAGTATTATCAGTAGCTGCAACTTTGTTACCAATGGAAATCACAACCATTTTCACACCATATAATGGTTACTGCAGATATCTTAAAACACAATTTACATTCATCCCTACTTTGAAATGATAGTAGTTACTAGATCCACCACTAAATTTTTTTTAAATATTTTTTATTTATTTATTTATGATAGTCACACAGAGAGAGAGAGAGGCAGAGACACAGGCAGAGGGAGAAGCAGGCTCCATGCACCGGGAGCCCGACGTGGGATTCGATCCCAGGTCTCCAGGATCGCGCCCTGGGCCAAAGGCAGGCGCCAAACGGCTGCGCCACCCAGGGATCACCCACCACTAAATTTAATTATGAATAAAGAAATGTATTACAATATCACAAATTTGTTTAATATTTTGTTAAATATAAATCATTAAACATCTGTTAAATACTATCACTAGTTTTCCTGAAGCTCCACGTATATTATTAAATGTACTTAGAAAGCATTATTCTGACAAGAGATCCAGAGCATTACCGGACTGCCGAAAAGGGCGATGGCACAAAAGAAGAGACCTTGCTTTTTACTATAGAGAACAAAGTGATGGCTACCACAGAGGAGGTGGGTGGTGGGACCGGGGAAATACATGATGGGGATTAAAGAGTAGACTTATAATGAAATGAAATAAAACAAATAAAAAAGAAGAGGCCCTGCTTCAATAGCATTGTTCCTCAATGTGCATCTCATCACCCATTAGTGACTCGATCAGGTTTTTATATAAATAAATTTATACACACATATATATTTAAAAAAATAAAACTGAAAATACCAGACTATGATACCTTACTATTGCAGTAAGATAAGCATTGCTTTATAAAATTTTAAGTTACTGTGTGCATGTGCACATGAACGTGTGTGTGTGTGTGTGTCAGAGCATGATGTAAAATGTGTATCTCATCGTAAATCACAATCAAACTGGTGCAAACACATTGCTCTAGAGAAGCTCTCAAACTTCAGCATGAATTAGCATCATCAACAGGCCTTGTTAAAACATGTACTTTGGATTCACCCAGAGTTTCTGTTTCAGTGGGTCTGGATGTTTGGCCTGAGAATTTGCATTTTCTAATAATGCTACAGGCAGTGTTAATGCTGGTGCTCCAGGGATTGAATTTTGTGAGTCACTGTCCTAGACCAATGTTTTTCATCCTTTCTTGTATATATGAATCACGTGGGAATATATTGTTAATATATAGATTAAGCAGGTCCGGTCCGGGGTGGTACCTGAGATTCCTGAGACTCTGCATTTCTAAAAAAGTTCCTGGGAGATGCTGACTCCAGTTCACAGAGCACATCTGTGCTACAGTTTGGAAGTAAAGTGGTGTTCAAAGTATATTCAGACTGTAGAGAAGAGAAATATTTTTTAAAGGGATGCTTTACCCAGAATTAAATACACTAAAAGGTTCCACTCTGATAAAGCACCCTACACTCTGACAATTATGAGGGATCCTAA
Source organism: Canis lupus baileyi (assembly GCF_048164855.1). NCBI lineage: Eukaryota > Metazoa > Chordata > Mammalia > Carnivora > Canidae > Canis > Canis lupus. Next base: position 39,997,092 of record NC_132852.1, on the reverse strand, counting down.
ACCCAACTTTCAAACCTGAATCAAAGCATTAACATTCCTCCACCTTGCCTAGTGAAATAAAATTCATTCTACCTACATTAATTTTATATACATATAAAATTATATACATCAATATATATATACACCTTATTCCCATGCCAAGTGTTATAAACAAGTACCCATCTCTACAATAATTTTTGCAGGTCTCTGAAAAATCGTATTTGAAAAGAGCAACTTGAAGGAAGCCCCATATAATTCAGTCCACATTTCCCTCTGTATTACTAATTGAATAAAATAGATCTTTTATTTTTATCAGTCATTTAGAAACATAAATTGCATTAAGAAGTATGGGATATGAAGTAACATTAGCAAATGGACTGTTAGATGATCTAGACTTTAATCCCACCAGGAATTTCCACTCAATCTCACACTAATGCTTATCTTTGGACTTTAGCTTCTCTATTGATAAAGAATGTTATTCATATTTATCTCTAAAATCCCTTCAAATTCTGAAGCACAAAGATTCTTCACACTTCTGAGCCACCTTCACAAATATTACATTAAGGAGGAATAACACAAATCCCCTGTGATAACATTACAATGACATGATTATCAAAACAGGCCCAGCATTTAAAGATGCGAGTCCACTGTTACATGGACAGGACAAATAAAATCTCAATCTTACTTTTTATATAGCTTTTCAAATTTGCAAAGAATTTTCTATTACATTATCCAACTCTCGGGATGTTGCTGAATCGCCGATCTTAGACACATGAGAAACACATGATGTAAAATAATTCTTCTAATTGTCTAGCTACAAAACATCAAGAGGAGAAGCCGAAAGCAGCAAGAAATTTTTAGATGTAAAAGCAGTTTGATTTGGGAGGAGACGGATGCGGCCAGAGGAAGAGAAGGGTGGAATAGGGGCTGAGAGCAGAGTTTGAGGAGGGTGTTGTATGTTCTTTCATTTCCTTATCATTTCAATTTCACCGTGGGGTTCAGAGCATATGAGAGCCTCCTAGTCAGTTAAAGCTGAATATTATAAATGCTTTAAGCCAGAGATGATTAAAAGCTAAAATAAAGTATTTTATTTTAAAAACAGTATTTCAGAACTCATGAAGAACAAATACTTGGTTCCAACATTCACACCTCATACTTGATCCTTCAATCTCATCTGCTCCCACTGCCCAGCAGAAATCAGGCCTGTGGATACAAGGCATTGTGCATGCCATCTTACATGCAGGCAGGGCTGAGTACTAATGCTGCAAAAGGCAACAGTCAATTAGGTAGGTGTTATGGGGTGAACTGTGTCCCCTAAAATTGATATGTTGAAGTCCAGTGCCTTAGATGTGACTTTATTTGGAGACTGTCTTTAAAGGGGTAATTAAGTTAAAATAAGATCATTAAGGTGGATGCTAATTCAATATGACTGGTGTTCTTATAAGAAGAGGAGATTAGGACCATATGAAGGCACAAGGAGAAGCCAGCCATCAGCAAGCCAAGGAGAGAGGCTTGCAGAAGAAACCAGCCCTGCTGACACCCCGATCCCAGACTTCTAGCCTCCAAATCTGTTGCTGTCTAAACCACCCACTCTGAGGTACCTTACTATGGCAACTACCACATTGGGGAAGGCTGAAAGAGCTAAGAGCAAAAAGGAAGTTATTTAGTATAACAAGTACCTTACATTCTGTCAAGAGAGAACAGAACCAAAGTCACACCACACAGTATTCACAGTCCAACGGGAGGGGAAGGTGGAGAGAGGAGTGGCTAAAACAAGGAGAATTAGTAAAAAAGAACTATCAGTTCCCCAGTTCCTTACCCCCACTTCAATGGGCAAAGGTCCCTCCCTAACCCAGGCAAAAGAATGGAGTTGCATTCACTAGAGACATTTTTTTGAAGAACACCTCCGGCTGAGGGACACCAGGCACAAATGACACAAGATACTATAGTGGAAATGGGGATTTATTTGCTAAACGTTAAGATGCTTAGTCTTCTCCCACCCAGGCTGTAAAATGCTGGCTGCACCCTAGAGTCTACCCTGCAGGCAGGCAAATAGATAAAGAGCTTTCTCTGCAGAATGTAATCAGCTCAAGAAAGACCTACATAATTAAATCAAGGGTCCACTAGTAAGTAGCTAACCAGGTCCTCATACAGTGAAATTTAGAACTACCAACTGGCCATTAGACCCCCTATTACATTACATTATATTCCTTAATTTTCCTAGCTATGATACTTTTTGAAAATTACAGTCCAGTTATTTTGTAGAATGTTCTTCACCTTGGGTTTGTCTTTACCTTTCCTCATGATTAAATTCACACTATGCATCTTCCATATGAATATCATAGAAGTGATGCCATTCTGCTCTTTGCATCCATCCTCCAGGGGGCACAAATTTAACTTGTCCCACTTACTTATTAATCTTATTCACTTTGATCTGCCAGGCTTTTCCACTGACAATCGCAACTTTTTCTCTCTGTAATTAATTATTATGCTGTAGAAAAATACTTAGAAAATATGTAAATACCCTGCTCCTCATCAAATTTTCAACCTATAAATTTATTTTTATCAGTAAAGGCTGAATTTACTATTTTATTCGGTGGGCTGTAATCTACTCTCATTATTGACTTCAAAGCTCAGATTGCCTGGTTTTGGCCAGTGGAATTTCTACCTGGCCTCTGTTTTTCTGAACATATCTCCACTATTCCATGAGTACCACTTTATTTTCTGGTACAACAGGACATTCCAGGCTTCTCCCTACAATCAGCTGTTTCTTTAAAAAAAAAAAAAAAAAAAAAGTCCCTTTCAGTGAAAGATATTATTTAGTATTTGGATAAAAGAACTGGACTTTGGGTGATTGAGTATGCTCATTGCTACTAGGGTGTACTTGCTTATAGACTGGCTCAGAGGACCCAGAGAATTTTAAACAGACACAAACATGTATGTTCACTGCAACAGGCCAGCATATCCACGTTCTAATCCCTGCTATCTGTGAATGCAGCCTGATATGGCAAAGACTTTGAAGACATGATTAAGTTTCTTGATATAAGGAAACTATTCTGGATTACTCAGGTGGGCCAAGGTTTGATACAAAAAAGAAGAAAGTCAGAGGAAAGCAAGAATGAGAGAAACAGTGCTGTTATTAGAGCAGTGAAGGGTCCAAATGCCCCTTGTAAGGAATGTGAGAAATGGCAGTTCTAGAGGCTGGAAATAGCAAGAAAACTGATCCTCCCTCGTTTCTAGAGGAACCACTACCTTGCTGGCACCATCATTTTAGCCGCTAAAACTCATTCAGACTTTGGGCCTCTAGAACTGTAAGAGAATAAATTCCTGTTGTTTTAAGCTACCACATTGCAGTACTTTGTTACAGCAGCCATAGAAACTGATAACAAGCACACAGACAAATATATATATATATATATATATATATATATATATATATATATATATACAGAAGTGCATACTTTTTATTCTATAATTATTTCTACATCTATGCAATCAAAAAACCAAGGACTCACATTCATATTTTTTCCATGAATATACCTTTTGTGCTTTGAAGTACAAATGAGTTGTTAATGAAATAATCACAAGACTTATCAAGGAATTGTTATTCCACTAATATTTTCCTTGTTATTATAGTTCATTCAAATATACTCCATTATTCCACTAAAACTAAGAAATTTGTATTGCTGAAACACCAAAAATAAAACCATCCATTCCTTCCATTTACATGGCTATAAATAGAGATATTCAAATCTTATCATGTGTAGCATCTTTCCATTTAAAAAGATTACTGGCACATGCCTGCCTATGAACAAGCAGAAAAAACACTCGTGTTTGAGAAGAGGATGGCCCAATTGATGGGCGGGAATTTACAATTCCCTATAACTAGCCCCTACTATTTTGACAAGCTAATAGGTTAGATATTCAAAATCAGTAACAGCACCAAGGGAAATTGGGACAGAGGGCCTCTCAAGAGTAGAGAGAGGCCAAAAACAGTCAGGAGATAAACAAGGTAACAGAAAGCCATTAAAAAACAGCATCAAAACTAAAGAGCAAAGCAGGAAATGGACTACAAGACCAAAGAGAAGACAGTGGCCAAAACTAAAGCGCAAAGCAGGAAATGGACTACAAGACCAAAGAGAAGACAGTGGCCAAAAGGAGAACTCGGCTCCTCACCTAATCACTATCTAGCCCTGCTCCCAAGCCTGGTTTTTACTGTGTGTTCACAAAGACAAGAGCTGAATTCATGGCTTTTTAAAAAGCCCCGGAGGTCCATTCTTTTGCTACCAGCTGTTGTCCACTCACTCAGCCCATTTCCTGAATGCATACTCCCCTGGGGCAAGGCAAGTAGGGGTTCTGGGGCTTCTCCAGGGATGGGGTCAGGGAAGCTGGCCTAAAGGGGGAGGCGGTGGCAGGAACTCCAGAGCAGAGACAGACTTACCTTGCTGCCCTCCATTGCGGAAAGTCAAAGGGAAGAATAAGCAGGCTTTGGGCTACAAAAGGCAAGTCACCCTCACAAACACGGATTTTCAACAGACAATGCATGAGCTAAAGAATAATGAGTGAATGCAAATTACCTTTGTTCTTAAATACAGAACACTGGAGAATAAATGATTCACTGAGAGGTATCCTCACTTTTATAGTTGTAAAGACATTTACATATACCCTCCTCCCACCCACCTACCCACATACCCCACAGTCTAGATCAGGAGAGCTTCTGCAGATTAGAGGCTTGTTCTATTTTTACATCTATAATTGGAATATAAAAATCATGTGATAAGCTATATTTTTTTAGGCTGAGCTCAAATAATACTTAGTGCTTTACTAAGTATTAAGAGTTAATTTTGGGAAGCCGGGGTGGCTCAGCGGTTTAGCGCCTTCAGCCCAGGATGTGGTCCTGGGGACCCGGGATTGAGTCCCACATCGGGCTCCCTGTGTGGAGCCTGCTTTTCCCTCTGCCTGTGTCTCTGCCTCTCTCTCTCTCTCTCATAAATAAATAAAATCTTTTTTAAAAAAAAAAAAAGAGTTAATTTTAAGAATACTTGATTGAGCTTGCTGGAAACCTAGAAACTGGGGATCCCTGGGTGGCTCAGTGGTTTGGCACCTGCCTTCGGCCCAGAGCGTAATCCTGGAATCCTGGGATCAAGTCCCACGTCGGGTTCCCTGCATGGAGCCTGCTTCTCCCTCTGCCTGTGTCTCTGTGTGTGTCTCTCTCTCTGTCTCTCATGAATAAATACATAAAATCTTAAAAAGAAAAAAAAAAAGAAACCTAGAAACTGATTTGTTCCTGTGGAAAAATAAAAGCAGAGTTCCAAATAATGATAAACTCTTTATTATTTACCTATACATTTTACTCAGACATATAGTAAAATCTGGTTAACTGAGGTTGGTAGCTCATATAAATTTATGAGTGAAGACTACTGATATGAGTGATTACAGATCCTTAATTTTGTCTGGGGGAGCTGAGAACAAATCATCTTTTTGTACAAGAGCAAATTAGTTAAAAATATAAGGAGATGGTGGTATTATTAGTGTAACACTTCCCTTATCTGAAACATAATAATCCAGCAAACACATATTGAGATAACAGAAAACAGATTTTCAGAATGATTAAAAGTATACATGTTCAAAGGTCCATGCAATTAAATATATATACACTAATCAGGAGAACATTTCAAGGCTCTTGTATATGAACAACTGGGGGTAAATCTTGTTCTCTTCTAAGTTGGTAAGACTCTCAACAGTTTATTAGGGTGAAGGGCTAAAGGCAAGCAGACACTATTAAAAATCAAGAATTGGGCAGCCCCGGTGGTGCAGCGGTTTAGCGCCGCCTGCAGCCCAGGGTGTGATCCTGGAGACCGGGAATCGAGTCCCACATCAGGCTCCCTGCATGGAGCCTGCTTCTCCCTCTGCCCGTGTCTCTGCCTTTCTCTTTCTCTCTCTCTCTCATGAATAAATAAAAACTTTTTAAGAAATAAATAATAAAATAAAAAATAAATAAAAATCAAGAATGACAACCAGAAGTCTGACAGTAAAGACAAACAATAAAAGGTAATGTAAACAAGGTAAAAGACAAGCATAGACTGGGAGTAAATATTTGCAACATATATTTAAATAATGAAGATGCAACAAATTCCAACAGACCCATAAGAAAAAGATATACTCAACAGAGAAACAAGCAGAAGATAAAAATGATCTGAGAAATGTAAATACCAATGACCAATATACACTAAATGATGTTCAAACTTGCTAATAATCAATGAAGTACAAATTAAAACCAAAGTCGCCAATTTTTACCCATCGTATTGGAAAAGATTAAAATCTATGAAAATAACATAATTTCTTCATGTGGAAGTAACAACAGTCTTGACTTTATAGGATTTTTGCAAGGATAAAGGAAGATAATATATATGAAGACCTTAGAACAGAGGCCAGAACATTATAAATACACAACAGATGTTAGTTGCGGCTGTCATCATTACTATACTTGTATTTCTATATTATTTGGTTTATATATCTCTTAGTCAACTATAAGTCTTTGGAGTACAAGAATTAAAGCATGCATTTTTTTAAAGATTTTATTTATTCATTTGACAGACAGCATTATTTATTCATTTGACAGAGGAAGGGAGGAGTAGAGGAAGAAGGAGAAGCAGGATCCTCATTGGACAGGGAACCCAATGTAAAATTTGATCCTAGGACCCCAGGATCATAACCTGAGCCGAAGGCAGATGCTTAACCGACTGAGCCATTCAGGTCCTCCTAAACATGCATTTTTAATAATATATTTTGTATTGGTAATATAAAGCTAACATATTTTCATTTCAGTAATACATATGCATCTCAGTTTCTTGACTATGTAACAGTCTGCTATATAACTGTAACAATTTATTAATTTATCAATTCTTACTATTATAAGTAATGTTGTAGTGATCAACTTTCTATCCATTTCACATTTCTTTACATTCTCCTCTGATTATTAGTTTAGGAAAATCTCCTATAAGTAGAATTTTGGGGTCAAATAAAAAGCACACTTTAGACTCTTGATATGTACTGCTAAGCAGTCCTCCAGAGAATTGGTACCAGCCGTAGGCAGAAACTACACTATCAATGATGTCTGAAACCAATCCAAATCATAGTTCTTAGCACATTTTAAGGATCCTAATAAACTGAATGAATGGAAGGAAAAACAGAAGGAAGTTGACAGAAAAAGACATTTGTGGGGAAAACGGTATCATTTGAGGAAAGGCAGCTACTGGGGAAGTAAAGAACACGTTCAGAAAATGACAACCCAGTTAAGGGGATGATGGCAAGGTACAGAGGGAAGGTGAGAAAGTGAAATAGATTGGTGCTTCTCGAACTGCACTGGGCACACACCAAACACTGGAGATCTAGCTAAAATTCTAGTTCTGACTCAACAGATCTGGGGTAGGACCTGAGATTCTGCATTTCCAAGAACCTCTCAGGTGGTGCAGATGGAATGCACTTCAAAATAAGGAAGTAGGTGATTTACTAAAGGAACAGATTAACACTGGAGACTTTCAAACCTCAAGGTAAAGAGTTTGGACTTCGGGGTATTGAATTATGTGGTACCCAATTGGAGGGAGCCAGTTATATTAGAAGTTTCTGGGCAAGAGAGACCTCCATGACTACAACTACAAGGACTCATAATTCAGTAAGAGATGGCAGCCAAAACTAGGAGTACATATCAATCACCTGAATACACCTATGCTTCAGAATAAATAATCCCTCAGGAAAGAAGGGGTGATTGCACACAACTCGAGAAATTAATCTAATTTAGGGCAACAAAATCAAAGGTAAGAACAGCCCAGACAGAGTCCAATTCTCCAAGAGCTAATTCCATGTCATCTCTTCAATCCCTATCCTCTCCAATCAGCATAAGCACTGGAAAGGAGACTAAGACAGAAGCCAGAATTTGCTGAATTTATTTCCACTATCCCACTACACTATGATCTGGAAAAGGAGGAGCAAAGAGAAGGGACAGGGATAAGTTAGGTAGACTGGGATCAGGTAGACATTAGAACAATAATATGTTAGAACATAGCCATTTCCAAGGCTCCCTAAAGGCTCTTAATCAGGAAATCACTGCTTGCTAAAAGCTTATGAGATCACCAAGATCATCAAGTTAATAATGAATACACTTATTGGTGGGATGAAGAGTGGGTGCAACTGGCATGACAAAGAAACCCAGTGACCTGTGCTGTAGTAGTCAGGATCTCTCGGACATTTGCCATGGCATGCTCATACACTGTTGGGAGTGTGAAGAGTTGTAACCAATTTGGAAGAGAATTTGGCTATTTCTGTCAAAATCTAAAATGTACACACCCCTTTAGCAACTCCAATTGTAGGAATTTAGTCTACAAAAAACCAACAAGCCAAATAATTTACATGTCTATCAATAGGGATCTAATGACCTATTCTATAATGAAATACAAAAAAGATTTAAGAATAAGGAAGACTTTATGTGCTACTCTAAAGGTATCTCTAAGGTACATTATTAAATAAAAATAGTGAAGTAGAAAACTGTGTAGAATATGCAACCATTTATGGGAGGGATGTATGGGTATACACACCACACACACACACACACATACACATACAGAGTCTGGTAACAGATGGCCAGGAGACATGGGTTTCTGAGATGAGAGGAAGACTTTCTTTATAGAGTTCCTTCCTTTTTGTATCAATTAATTAATTAGTTTTTAATCATACATCATGTATTATTATTTCCAATTTGGGACTTGTTTTTTGGGTTTTTTTTTTAAGGTCCCTCAATGCATGGATTCCTTCTGAAATTTCAAGGAGTTACATTTTACACATTTTCCTGCAAACAAAAACTGCAGGTCAATCTCACAAAACTAAATGTAAAAATCCTAAACAAGAAATTAGCAAAGTGAATTCAACAATATTTAAAAAAAAAGTAATCCATTACAATCAACTTGGCTTTATTCCAAGAAAGCAAAACTGTTTTAATTTTAGAACTCCATTAATGTAATCTACCATACTGACAAATAAAAGGGAAAAAAAATCTATCTGATCATCAGAATACATGTAGAAAAATATCTGATAAAATTCAACATCAATTTATTATTTTAAAAAGGATCCTTAGCAAACTATGTATAGAAGAGAAGTTCCATAAACTGGCAAAGGCATTACAAGACGATCCAGAGTAATTGGTGAAATTCTTCCTACATGTCCAATAAGCAAGCAATACAAAGATGTTTAATGATGGGCCTTAAACTCTTTTTGGAGAATGACTTTAAAATATACTACATATGCTTTCAGCATACTTATAATATCTTACATCATAACTTCCAAAGCCAGAAGTTCCATGAATCCAACTGAAGGTTTAAAAAAAAAAAAAAGTATAAAAATAGGAATCCATTCTATAGCACTATCAGATTTACATTACCAAAACAAGACTCTATACACTCTAGAGTTCAAAAATTTGTAAGTGTCCTCAGCCTACAAATTAAAGTCCATGCTCTGCAGCCCTGCAAAGTCTGGCTCTATCTCCACTTTCAATTTTTACCTCTCACTAACCAACACTACTCATCACCTCAGTATTTTAATGCCTTATGCCTCCACCAACCTTGTCCTTCCACCCTCTCTCCAAGCTCACAACCAATCAAGAGAGAAATAAGTCAAGATTAGTCAAGATATCATCTTTGTTATTGATAAAACTGGCTAAAGAAAATGGCTATAGATCTATGATAAGAATTAGCCAGACTTCTCTAGCTAGTCATTGGCACAGCTAGACAACTCCAAGCCATCCCAGCAGGGTCAGGTCTTTTAAGGCAGAAAAAGCCAAATGTGGCTGACTCTGAACAGATGCCCAGCAGGTGCTGCATTGAGAATCTTTGTTCTCCCCAACTCACCAATCATTAAGTCTCTCCTCTTTCCATGGCAGTCCCTTTGACTAGAAACATGAGGCCAGGTAAAGGTAGACTGTCTCACTAATACTCAACCCTTTCTTCAAGGCACAGTACAAATCCCATCCCTGACCTGAAAACTATCCCATCCCAGACATCATTTATCATGTTATCCTTTCCTTTGGAATTCCTATAGCACTTAATACTGTGCTACTCTTTTCATTTACAATAATATCTGTTATACTGATGAGCAGTCTACAAGATAAAATAGACAAGAAGTCCCCTGTCTGACTTCTCATCACTTAGCTGCATGCCCTAACAAAACGATAGTCAAGCATCCACTAATTCTGAAAAATTATTTACGCCAGAATGTGGACTGGAGTGTTTGATAGTTAAAGAATGCTAAATAAAGGGGAAACATGATCAAGTGGTATTCTCTAAAGACTCATAGTCAATGACATGCCCGGTTAGAATACAAAGAAGCAAAAGCCATGAAGATAATAGGCAAGAGAGAAGCAAAAGAGAGAACTACAGCTCTTTAGAGGTAATTTGGAAAAGGCTTCTTAGAATGTCAGAGTAATAAATCAGAAATTATTCAATAATGGAAACCTGTCAAACACAGAACTGAACAAAACAATTCATGAAAACAAATTAGGAAATGCATAAATATACTAAGGGTCACAGTAGATCATTAGCTGATACTCACATAACAGAGTTGCCAAAAATTGGAGGTGGTAACTAAGTCATTTTTATACTCTACGTACAACCAACAGATCCCAATTAGAGCCTTATTAGAGTTCCAAGCTTAACTGAAAAGAATAAGGAAGATGATTTAAGGACCTGAAAAATGAGACTTCTGCAAAGAGTAAAAAAGCTTAGGACAAATATAAAAAAAATTCTGAGGAGTAATCATACTCTCAAAGACCAGAAGTTAAAGAGAGTATAGCAATTAGACATTTTACAACTCCACTGAAAAATGATGAAATTCATCAACAGAGAAATTTTAGCTAAATACACAGGAGAAACTCTAAGCATAAGCATTGTTAATGAAACAGTAGTAGAAAGAATACTGTCTTTTTTAGTTAGTCATCTCAGTACTCGATAGTCTACACAGCTGTCAACACAATGGGACAGTAATACAGAACATAGTAACAGAACATGTTGCTACAATTTACGCTATCTAAAGGCAACAGAAAACAAAAAATAAGAGTCATAAAAAATAAATATACACAGAAGCTATTTGTAGATATAAATATTCCTCTAATAGGTCTTTAAAATTGTCATTAAGGGGGATCCCTGGGTGGCGCAGTGGTTTAGCGCCTGCCTTTGGCCCAGGGCGCGATCCTGGAGACCCGGGATCGAATCCCACGTCAGGCTCCCGGTGCATGGAGCCTGCTTCTCCCTCTGCCTGTGTCTCTGCCTCTCTCTCTCTCTCTCTGTGACTATCATAAATAAATAAAAATTTAAAAAAAAATTTTTTTTAAATTGACATTAAGGTACAGCCCATCAAATCAGGTATCTGACAAAAATATTCCTAAGTCCTAGTCAACAATGAATGTGCTTCCACCACTGCCCAGAGCTCATTCCTTCAAGCACATAACAGACATTACCTACTTTCCTCATCAAACTTTGTAAAATCTACAACACTGGCTTTCATTCTGCAAAGATTTTGTATTAGTCTTAAAATGAAGACAGGTCAACCATGATTCTTAAAACCTTGTTGTGCCTATCAGGAATTTCCTTCAACACTTTCCCCAACATTAAAAAACTTATGTCTTTGGTTGGCTTTAAAGTTGGCAAGATAAAAAAAATAATAATAATAGTAAAATAAAGTTGGCAAGATTTAACAATAAAGACATGCAGCAAAGGGATTTTTTTTTTGTGGGACAAAAAAAAGTTGTTTTGGAAAAAAATGGCAAACCATATTGCTAATGTAATATGCAATTAAGATGTCTTTTTTTAACTGGGTAAAAGGATAATTCTTAGATGGGACGTGGAGTTATTTCAGTTTGACTACCAAGTTTATGCTTGAATCCTTCCACAGCCTACTGAACTTTGAATACCTCCAAATGTCAAAGAACTGACTAGCCTAGATAGTTCTTACTGTCTAATAAAAAATTTTTTTTTAATTTTTTTTTAAAAAGGTATGTATGATTACAAACTATGAGCCAGGAGTGCCTAGGTATACAACTTCATATATTGTATCACCTTAATCATTACAAGCACTTGAGATCTAGGTTCCATAATCAATTGTATCTCAAAAAAGACACACAGGGTTAAAGGTCATATCAAGCCATCCACAGAACCAAGATCTTTAGAAGATTTCTGCTTAGACCATAATACTCCCATACATTACAACCCACAAAGAACTTGACTTCCTTAACTTCTGCTTCTAAAACTAAAAAATTCCTTCAAAACTTTTCTTATGCATATACCAGGTTCTCAAAGTTTTCTGCGTGCTATGGATTCTCAGTTTATGAACCTCAGGGGTTTTCTTTTCCTATTTTATACATACTCAACTAGCAACAACTGAAATGCAAAGCATAAACAAAATAAATTCTTTTTCAAAATTACTCAGGAGGGTGAGTAGAGACCAACAAAATAGTTAAAGACTAGAACCAATGATTAGTTCTTTACATTTACCTTGCCCGAGCAATTTCTACTACACAACACTGCCAGGAGTAAATAAGAAATGGGCAGGGAGTGGAAATGAATGGTCAGTAGCAATGTTTCAGGTATAAATAATTAACAGTACTACAAATTTAATAAAACAGCAAATATTTTAAGGCTTTGCTTCTAGCTACAATATAAAGGCCATATTATTGCAACATGAAGCAAATATGTCACTGGAAACAGTAGGAGCTATCAAGTTGGCCTCATCGGATGGGTCCATTCTTCCTGTGTATTCCATACTTGTATGATCTGCTTACTACTTCTCTGTGAATCATGGCGCTGCTTTCAGTAATGTAGCCACAATAGGTAGGCCTTCTTCATATACAGAGGAAAGAAGAGTCATGAAAACTAATGAATTTAAACATTTCAGTACTTTCTATCAAAAATATAATACCTCGTTAAGAAGGCAGTATATATATATATATATATATATATATATATATATGCATAGTTTCCACTTGTATTTGCCTATATTTACAGGCGAAATAGCTCAATTAAGTTCTAAGAAATATTTATTTCTAATTCCAATCAATATCTCTTTGTTACACTTCACAAAAATATTGTTTTACTCCCTAAAACCCTGGAGATACTTACTTTCTTTTTTCAAGGATTCTGTTGCCTCAGAACCAATTCATATCACAAGCAATGATTTCCTCCTTACAATGCTAATTCATGAGCAACCACTACCTTCACTTCTCTCTTTGCAAGGTCCCCCTTGATTTCCAAAGCTGTTGGCATGCAGAGTGGCTGTTTTTACCCACAGGGGCACAAATGATTCCTGTGTCTACAACTATTCTCAATTCACTCAACTCACAGGTCTCCATTTTTACATCTAACCCACTCCTTTTGCATATTTTGAAACTCAAAGAAAACATTATAAAGAAAACATTATAACATTATAAAGAAAGTGACACATTTTCACTGAGCTATATACAATGGATTATTATTATAATTAATGTTGCTTGTAGGTCAGACTTTTTGCTTTTAGAGCCTAAAAATGTTTTTTAATCTCAGCCCTAAAATGTTTAAAACAGACCACTAACAACAATTTGCATGACCAACTTATTCTTCACTGAAGTTCAACTCACAAAAAGGTTCGTTCATGTTAAAAAGCTATTTTTAAATATGCCTAACTCATTGCTTAAAATCACTAACAATTAAGCATTATACTTTAGTGGAATCTTATGTTTAAAATTGTATTTCTCTCATCTCATTCCCAACTCCCCCAATTCTGCCATCCTGAATATCAACATTATTTTAAACGTTACTGTCTTCTATTACAGTAGCTTCATTCATTGATAATTCAGAAATAATGCCTTTCTGAACACTCTGGCATCTGACTTTTAAATGCAGTTATTATACTAGTCAGGTTTTGGCTACATAAAGATTTATGAGCACATCCTGCCAAGCCCAAGAGGTTTCTCCAAATGAAACCTGGGAAGATCTACCCAGAGAGAGAAGGCTATGCCCCTCAGGAATCATCATCCCTACTGGGCCATTCACAAAAAGACCACTTTGCTTTGCTGGCAAGGCTTTGTTCTCTCCCCTCTCATCAGCCCCCCTCCTTGGCCTGCATCATATCCCCCGGTGAGAATGCACATCAGGTTGCCAGAACGACAATTTATTACTCAAATAGTACACAAAATTTAAATTATATGCTTTTAAAAATAACAGCCTAGAGTTAGTAACAAAGCCAAGTCCCACAAACAGACTTGAAACTGCAAAATGTAGTAAGCAAAGTCTACAGAAAAACATGCAATCCAACATGCAATAGTCAAACATGCAGAAGGCAAGCTAAAACATGTGAAAACAATGAGCATACCACTCATTTTGACACACCCACTGGATGGGCCTCCAGCTTAAAACAGGACTTGACTTTATTGTTTAAAGCAGCATGTAAACAAATAAATAGGACCTTAGTGGCAGAGTAAAAGCCATGCCTTGCCCATTTCTTCCAGAGTTTAAGGCACATTACTAGCATGATCTCATTAATCTTTAGAACATCTTATGAGAGGAATAGGCAGCAAGTATTTTAATCTCCCTTTTTAAAATGGAAAAAAAAATGTGATGTATAACTTTTCCCAGGATTACAGGTGGCACACAGTCCCAGAGTCAGGAAACAGTTGACCTGACTCTCACTAAAGGGTGGAATGCACTGGGCTATTTGAGATAAGATGGATTTCTTAATTAGGTGGCTATATACTGTTAACTTTGAATATAAAACTGCCAGTTATTTTGCCAGCAAAAATGGGTTTATTTGAGTATAGGAGAGAATTGCAATTGAGGACACACAGACTACCACGCTATGGCAAAAACCATAGCTAAGTCTGGAGAACAAAGGAGAGGAATGCTGTTTTAGAGAAAAGGAGGAAGTTGAGAGGGGCTATTATAGTCTACTGGGGGAGTAAACTTGGAGTTCCAAGTATAGTGGCTTTTCATTGGCTGGGCCCTTTCGAGCAAGGTGAAAACCCTTCCTTCTCCTGTTGGGGTAGTAAAGTAAAGTTGGAGTAGTATGGACTTGCAAAGTACCTCTCTCTCTCTCCTGTTGTTTCTACAAATGACAAGTGGTAGGGCATGAAGGCTCTCTCTTCTGACCTTGTAACTTCATTTTGTTAGGTTTTCTTCATAATTTTCAAACTACTATATACTTTGCAAAAGGGATTGCCATTCCACTTCTCACAAAGTTTTTACAATCTATACTACAATGTCAGACAAAGTAGTTTTTAAAAATGTATACTTCCCCAGACCTCTTAGCTTCTAATTATACCCTACAACTGTGCTCCTCAAACATGGGTATCTTCAAATCCTCAGGGTTACACAGTGGTGTGTCAAGGGGTACACAAGGTCCCAGGACCAATGGGTACATTTTCTGGGAGTTCAGTTTGAATAAACAGTCATTTAAAACCTGATTTGTATATTAAAATAAATATATTCTTAAATGTAATGCAAAATGAGCATAACATTTTTATAAAAGAAATTATGTTCTGGCAGCATATTGCTTTAGGGCATGCACTTAAGCAAAGTTGGGAGAAGGAACATTACTTAGTATTTTAGGGGTAATTCAAGGGAAATGTTTGAGAAGTTTTGATAAACAAAACTGAGATTTAAGAGAAAAACTTATTCCAATCTTCTTGCCTGGCCCAAACTATTCCAGGCAAATGGGAATACACTGTTCCATAAAGTCTTTTACTTGGCTTCCTTTTCGTGTAGGTTCTAAGACCTATTAGGGGATTCTACTTCAAATCTTCTACAAAGGTATCTTAAGATTACCAGCAGTAAATGGGGCTCCTGGGTGGCTCAGGAGCCAACTGTGATTTCAGCTCAGGTCACAACCTCAGGGAGCTGGCTTCAATTCCCAAGTTGAGCCCCAAGTCAGGCTCCCTGCTCAGCGGGTAGCCTGCTTCTCCCTCTCCCTCTGCTTCTCCTCACCAATCCTGCTTTCTCACTCTCTTTCAAACAAATAAATAGAATCCTGGATATATATATATATATCTCCATTAACTGCCAGGAGTCATATGATCAAGTTAGTAACCAAAGGTAAAAAGCACGCAAAAGTAACATGCAGGTTACCAGGAAAATCAAACGACTGAGCAAAAACAGGCTTCCGCCAAAACTCACTTGCTTCCAAATGCATAGAACTAGGATTAAGTATTGAGGGCCCATTCGTATATTCCCAGACGCTATGAGGGGAATTGCTTCCAATGTCCAAGAAGTTCAAGAGGCTAGTGAAAGATCTAAATCTAAACCACCAAAATGGGGGGGGAGGAGCAAGATGGCGGAAGAGTAGGGTCTCCAAATCACCTGTCTCCACCAAACTACCTAGAAAACCTTCAAATTATCCTGAAAATCTATGAATTCGGCCTGAGATTTAAAGAGAGAACACCTGGAATGCTACAGTGAGAAGAGTTCGCGCTTCTATCAAGGTAGGAAGACGGGGAAAAAGAAATAAAGGAACAAAGGCCTCCAAGGGGGAGGGGCCCCGCGAGGAGCCGGGCTGAGGCCGGGGCGAGGGTCCCCAGGACAGGAGAGCCCCGTCCCGGAGGAGCAGGAGCTGCACCGACCTCCCCGGGGGAAAGGGGCCCGCGGGGAGTTGGAGCAGGACCCAGGAGGGCGGGGATGCGGGGATGCCCTCGGGTTCCCTGGGGCAGTAACAGAGCAACTGCGCGCCCAGGAGAGTGCGCCGAGCTCCCTAAGGGCTGCAGCGCGCACGGCGGGACCCGGAGCAGCTCCGAGGGGCTTGGGCGGCGGCTCCGCGGAGGTGGCTGCGCGGCCCCGGGAGCAGCTCGGAAGGGCTCGGGCAGAGGAAGAGGCTCCGCGGAGGGGGCTGCGCGGTTCCAGGAGCAGCTCGGAGGGGCTCGGGCGGCAGCTCCGCGGAGGGGGCTGCGGGGCGGGAGCGCGAATCCACCAGCGCAGGCTCTGGAGCACAGGGCGCCGGGACACAGCCCAGGATCCCGCCTCCCCCGGGACAGGCAGAGGCCGGGAGGGTCCAGGACAGCGAGGACGCTCCTGCCCCAGCTGAGCACATCAGCGGCCCCGCCCCAGAGCGTCCAGGCCCTGCAGACGGAGTTCCTGCCGGAGCTGAATCCAGGTTTCCAGAGCTGCCCCGCCACTGGGGCTGTTCCTCCTGCGGCCTCACGGGGTAAACAACCCCCACTGAGCCCTGCACCAGGCAGGGGCACAGCAGCTCCCCCAAGTGCTAACACCTGAAAATCAGCACAACAGGCCCCTCCCCCAGAAGACCAGCTAGACTGACAAGTTCCAGGAGAAGCCAAGGGACTTAAAGTACACAGAATCAGAAGATACTCCCCCGTGGTTCTTTTTTTTTCTTTTTGTTTTGTTTTGTTTTGTTTTGTTTTGTTTTGCTTTTTGATTTGTTTCCTTCCCCCACCCCCTTTTTTTCTCCTTTCTTTTTCTTTCTCTTTTTCTTCTTTTTTTTTTCGTTTTTTTTCTTCCCTTTTTTTTCTTTCTCTTTTCTTTCCTTCTTTCTCTCCTCTCTTTTTCTCTTTTTCCCAATACAACTTGTATTTGGCCACTCTGCACTGAGCAAAATGACTAGAAGGAAAACCTCACCTCAAAAGAAAGAATCAGAAACAGTCCTCTCTCCCACAGAGTTACAAAATCTGGATTACAATTCAATGTCAGAAAGCCAATTCAGAAGCACTATTATACAGCTACTGGTGGCTCTAGAAAAAAGTATAAAGGACTCAAGAGACTTCATGACTGCAGAATTTAGAGCTAATCAGGCAGAAATTAAAAATCAATTGAATGAGATGCAATCCAAACTAGAAGTCCTAACGACGAGGGTTAACGAGGTGGAAGAACGAGTGAGTGACATAGAAGACAAGTTGATAGCAAAGAGGGAAACTGAGGAAAAAAGAGACAAACAATTAAAAGACCATGAAGATAGATTAAGGGAAATAAACGACAGCCTGAGGAAGAAAAACCTACGTTTAATTGGGGTTCCCGAGGGCGCCGAAAGGGACAGAGGGCCAGAATATGTATTTGAACAAATTCTAGCTGAAAACTTTCCTAATCTGGGAAGGGAAACAGGCATTCAGATCCAGGAAATAGAGAGAACCCCCCCTAAAATCAATAAAAACCGTTCAACACCTCGACATTTAATTGTGAAGCTTGCAAATTCCAAAGATAAGGAGAAGATCCTTAAAGCAGCAAGAGACAAGAAATCCCTGACTTTTATGGAGACGAGTATTAGGGTAACAGCAGACCTCTCCACAGAGACCTGGCAGGCCAGAAAGGGCTGGCAGGATATATTCAGGGTCCTAAATGAGAAGAACATGCAACCAAGAATACTTTATCCAGCAAGGCTCTCATTCAAAATGGAAGGAGAGATAAAGAGCTTCCAAGACAGGCAGCAACTAAAAGAATATGTGACCTCCAAACCAGCTCTGCAAGAAATTTTAAGGGGGACTCTTAAAATTCCCCTTTAAGAAGAAGTTCAGTGGAACAGTCCACAAAAACAAAGACTGAATAGATATCATGATGACACTAAACTCATATCTCTCAATAGTAACTCTGAATGTGAACGGGCTTAATGACCCCATCAAAAGGCGCAGGGTTTCAGACTGGATAAAAAAGCAGGACCCATCTATTTGCTGTCTACAAGAGACTCATTTTAGACAGAAGGACACCTACAGCCTGAAAATAAAAGGTTGGAGAACCATTTACCATTCGAATGGTCCTCAAAAGAAAGCAGGGGTAGCCATCCTTATATCAGATAAACTAAAATTTACCCCAAAGACTGTAGTGAGAGATGAAGAGGGATACTATATCATACTTAAAGGATCTATTCAACAAGAGGACTTAACAATCCTCAATATATATGCTCCGAATGTGGGAGCTGCCAAATATATAAATCAATTATTAACCAAAGTGAAGAAATACTTAGATAATAATACACTTATACTTGGTGACTTCAATCTAGCTCTTTCTATACTCGATAGGTCTTCTAAGCACAACATCTCCAAAGAAACGAGAGCTTTAAATGATACACTGGACCAGATGGATTTCACAGATATCTACAGAACTTTACATCCAAACTCAACTGAATACACATTCTTCTCAAGCGCACATGGAACTTTCTCCAGAATAGACCACATATTGGGTCACAAATCGGGTCTGAACCGATACCAAAAGATTGGGATTGTCCCCTGCATATTCTCGGACCATAATGCCTTGAAATTAGAACTAAATCACAACAAGAAGTTTGGAAGGACCTCAAACACATGGAGGTTAAGGACCATCCTGCTAAAAGATAAAAGGGTCAACCAGGAAATTAAGGAAGAATTAAAAAGATTCATGGAAACTAATGAGAATGAAGATACAACCGTTCAAAATCTTTGGGATGCAGCAAAAGCAGTCCTAAGGGGGAAATACATCGCAATACAAGCATCCATTCAAAAACTGGAAAGAACTCAAATACAAAAGCTAACCTTACACATAAAGGAGCTAGAGAAAAAACAGCAAATAGATCCTACACCCAAGAGAAGAAGGGAGTTAATAAACATTCGAGCAGAACTCAACGAAATCGAGACCAGAAGAACTGTGGAACAGATCAACAGAACCAGGAGTTGGTTCTTTGAAAGAATTAATAAGATAGATAAACCATTAGCCAGCCTCATTAAAAAGAAGAGAGAGAAGACTCAAATTAATAAAATCATGAATGAGAAAGGAGAGATCACTACCAACACCAAGGAAATACAAACGATTTTAAAAACATATTATGAACAGCTATACGCCAATAAATTAGGCAATCTAGAAGAAATGGACGCATTCCTGGATAGCCACAAACTACCAAAACTGGAACAGGAAGAAATAGAAAATCTGAACAGGCCAATAACCAGGGAGGAAATTGAAGCAGTCATCAAAAACCTCCCAAGACACAAGAGTCCAGGGCCAGATGGCTTCACAGGGGAATTTTATCAAACCTTTAAAGAAGAAACCATACCTATTCTCCTAAAGCTGTTTGGAAAGATAGAAAGAGATGGAGTACTTCCAAATTCGTTCTATGAAGCCAGCATCACCTTAATTCCAAAGCCAGACAAAGACCCCACCAAAAAGGAGAATTACAGACCAATATCCCTGATGAACATGGATGCAAAAATTCTCAACAAGATACTGGCCAATAGGATCCAACAGTACATTAAGAAAATTATTCACCATGACCAAGTAGGATTTATCCCTGGGACACAAGGCTGGTTCAACACCCGTAAAACAATCAATGTGATTCATCATATCAGCAAGAGAAAAACCAAGAACCATATGATCCTCTCATTGGATGCAGAGAAAGCATTTGACAAAATACAGCATCCATTCCTGATCAAAACTCTTCAGAGTGTAGGGATAGAGGGAACATTCCTCGACATCTTAAAAGCCATCTATGAAAAGCCCACAGCAAATATCATTCTCAATGGGGAAGCACTAGGAGCCTTTCCCCTAAGATCAGGAACAAGACAGGGATGTCCACTCTCACCACTGCTGTTCAACATAGTACTGGAAGTCCTAGCCTCGGCAATCAGACAACAAAAAGACATTAAAGGCATTCAAATTGGCAAAGAAGAAGTCAAACTCTCCCTCTTCGCCGATGACATGATACTCTACATAGAAAACCCAAAAGCCTCCACCCCAAGATTGCTAGAACTCATACAGCAATTCGGTAGCGTGGCAGGATACAAAATCAATGCCCAGAAGTCAGTGGCATTTCTATACACTAACAATGAGACTGAAGAAAGAGAAATTAAGGAGTCAATCCCATTTACAATTGCACCCAAAAGCATAAGATACCTAGGAATAAACCTAACCAAAGATGTAAAGGATCTATACCCTCAAAACTATAGAACACTTCTGAAAGAAATTGAGGAAGACACAAAGAGATGGAAAAATATTCCATGCTCATGGATTGGCAGAATTAATATTGTGAAAATGTCAATGTTACCCAGGGCAATATATACGTTTAATGCAATCCCTATCAAAATACCATGGACTTTCTTCAGAGAGTTAGAACAAATTATTTTAAGATTTGTGTGGAATCAGAAAAGACCCCGAATAGCCAGGGGAATTTTAAAAAAGAAAACCATATCTGGGGGCATCACAATGCCAGATTTCAGGTTGTACTACAAAGCTGTGGTCATCAAGACAATGTGGTACTGGCACAAAAACAGACACATAGATCAGTGGAACAGAATAGAGAATCCAGAAGTGGACCCTGAACTTTATGGGCAACTAATATTTGATAAAGGAGGAAAGACTATCCATTGGAAGAAAGACAGTCTCTTCAATAAATGGTGCTGGGAAAATTGGACATCCACATGCAGAAGAATGAAACTAGACCACTCTCTTGCACCATACACAAAG
Source organism: Canis lupus baileyi (assembly GCF_048164855.1). Classification (NCBI taxonomy): domain Eukaryota; kingdom Metazoa; phylum Chordata; class Mammalia; order Carnivora; family Canidae; genus Canis; species Canis lupus. Next base: position 39,975,676 of record NC_132852.1, on the reverse strand, counting down.
ATAAACTCAAAATGGATGAAAGATCTAAATGTGAGACAAGATTCCATCAAAATCCTAGAGAAGAACACAGGCAATACCCTTTTTGAACTCGGCCACAGTAACTTCTTGCAAGATACATCCACGAAGGCAAAAGAAACAAAAGCAAAAATGAACTATTGGGACTTCATCAAGATAAGAAGCTTTTGCACAGCAAAGGATACAGTCAACAAAACTCAAAGACAACCTACAGAATGGGAGAAGATATTTGCAAATGACATATCAGATAAAGGGCTAGTTTCCAAGATCTATAAAGAACTTATTAAACTCAACAGCAAAGAAACAAACAATCCAATCATGAAATGGGCAAAAGACATGAACAGAAATCTCACAGAGGAAGACATAGACATGGCCAACATGCATATGAGAAAATGCTCTGCATCACTTGCCATCAGGGAAATACAAATCAAAACTACAATGAGATACCACCTCACACCAGTGAGAATGGGGAAAATTAACAAGGCAGGAAACAACAAATGTTGGAGAGGATGCGGAGAAAAGGGAACCCTCTTACACTGTTGGTGGGAATGTGAACTGGTGCAGCCACTCTGGAAAACTGTGTGGAGGTTCCTCAAAGAGTTAAAAATAGACCTGCCACATAGATCAATGGAACAGAATAGAGAACCCAGAAGTGGACCCTAAACTTTATGGTCAACTAATATTTGATAAAGGAGGAAATACTATCCATTGGAAGAAAGACAGTCTCTTCGATAGATGGTGCTGGGAAAATTGGACATCCACACGCAGAAGAATGAAACTAGACCACTCTCTTGCACCATACACAAAGATAAACTCAAAATGGATGAAAGATCTAAATGTGAGACAAGATTCCATCAAAATCCTAGAGAAGAACACAGGCAATACCCTTTTTGAACTCGGCCACAGTAACTTCTTGCAAGATACATCCACGAAGGCAAAAGAAACAAAAGCAAAAATGAACTATTGGGACTTCATCAAGATAAGAAGCTTTTGCACAGCAAAGGATACAGTCAACAAAACTCAAAGACAACCTACAGAATGGGAGAAGATATTTGCAAATGACATATCAGATAAAGGGCTAGTTTCCAAGATCTATAAAGAACTTATTAAACTCAACAGCAAAGAAACAAACAATCCAATCATGAAATGGGCAAAAGACATGAACAGAAATCTCACAGAGGAAGACATAGACATGGCCAACATGCATATGAGAAAATGCTCTGCATCACTTGCCATCAGGGAAATACAAATCAAAACTACAATGAGATACCACCTCACACCAGTGAGAATGGGGAAAATTAACAAGGCAGGAAACAACAAATGTTGGAGAGGATGCGGAGAAAAGGGAACCCTCTTACACTGTTGGTGGGAATGTGAACTGGTGCAGCCACTCTGGAAAACTGTGTGGAGGTTCCTCAAAGAGTTAAAAATAGACCTGCCCTACGACCCAGCAATTGCACTGTTGGGGATTTACCCCAAAGATACAAATGCAATGAAACGCCGGGACACCTGCACCCCGATGTTTATAGCAGCAATGGCCACGATAGCCAAACTGTGGAAGGAGCCTCGGTGTCCAACGAAAGATGAATGGATAAAGAAGATGTGGTTTATGTATACAATGGAATATTACTCAGCTATTAGAAATGACAAATACCCACCATTTGCTTCAACGTGGATGGAACTGGAGGGTATTATGCTGAGTGAAGTAAGTCAGTCGGAGAAGGACAAACATTATATGTTCTCATTCATTTGGGGAATATAAATAATAGTGAAAGGGAATATAAGGGAAGGGAGAAGAAATGAGTGGGAAATATCAGAAAGGGAGACAGAACGTAAAGACTGCTAACTCTGGGAAACGAACTAGGGGTGGTAGAAGGGGAGGAGGGCAGGGGGTGGGAGTGAATGGGTGACGGGCACTGGGTGTTATTCTGTATGTTAGTAAATTGAACACCAATAAAAAATAAATTAAAATAAATAAATAAATAAATAAATAAACCACCAAAATGAAACTGGTAACCTTTCTGAGGAGCTAAATGAACAACTACACCCATGGAAGACATTCATTTCAGCTCCTTGGGACAGCTCTAGATTTATAAAAGAAACAGGGTACAGAATGCATCTCCGTGCTCCTACAGTTCCTGAAGTGCCAGAGAAGGGAGAGTCTCTTGGTTTTCAATTGTTTTGGGGTTCCAGGAACCTTGGAGAAGATGGTGAATACACTGTACCTTTTCCTGAGGGGAAATAAAAATATCTACATATATCCACCTAAAACACTTTACACTGCTTTAGGGTAGCCATTGCCCTTGGTTGAAATCATCTTATATTTCTACCCAATAACTGAGATTTCCCAACTCAGAAAAACTATTCCCAAGTCCAATTTTGCCTAATTGGGATACTCAAACATTGAGGAAGATTTCACAGACAGAACATAAAGTATATTGAACTTTATTTTTAAAAACAGAACTTGAAAAAAAAAAAAAAACAGAATTTGTATGTCTAAATGAATTGTCCTCATTCAAAGAGCCTCCTTAGGAAACCACACTTGTTATTTCAAGAAATCCTGAGCAAATCATTTAGAAATCCTGTTCTGAAGTAATTTCCAAAACCAGTTTTCACATCAGAAAGGACAGGAGGTTTCTTTATAGACACACCTTAATGTCTCACTAAAAAGATACTATGTCCCAGCTTGCTATCACCTGGCCTACAGAGCAAACTTTAAAAGTTATAGTCTGACTCAAAAATAAAATTCACCCACAAAAAAATAAAACTCCACCACCACTGATGTTAATTTTTCAAAATGCAATGGAGGATATAAATATAATTCCAAAGTAAAAAGGTCCAGGATTGTGTTGAGCTACCGCAAAATCATAAAAATAAGAGTAAAGCCTTCTAAAGTGTCTTCTTTGAAAAGAACAACATTCTTTTAAATCTTTATGTTTTGATATAAAATTTACTTATTTAATAAACATGTCAGGTGGCAGGGGGAAGCTAATGTTCAGTATGCCTTCTTTTACTGGGATCCATTTTAGTAACAGTTTTAAGGTACTAAGTAAAGTTACATCATACTCATAGTCTTTTAAAACTCTCTTTCCCACAAATATTCTTTGTTCAAGTGCCCCACAATGCACAGTATCTTAATGAAATCCTGAAAACAAAATAGTTGAATTTAGATTTAGAAATCCACAGTACAATGTGAATTTATAGAATGACCAGAAAATAATACAAATTCCTAATGGGGGTAAATTCAGTAATGAAATACAAAGTATCCATGTTTAGGTCTTGTTAAAAACTATTTTATACTTATGGCCTTTTACTTGGGTCCATTTCTAAAAAAGAGGTCACGCTATACTTCATTTGTTCAAGGTATGGTATTCATAGAGTGTTCATCTGTAAGAAAATTCAATATCCAAATTGTTATAGTATTAGTATCATTAATATTAACATTATTAATATTAGCCTTGGCTATCATACTCCACAGACCCAAATTCCTGTTAACTTACCTATGATTTAACAAAAAATGGGTGTAATTTAAAGTAACCCAAGGACCTTTAGGTATCTGAAAATCCTAGTCATAAGAAATAAATATTCTGAATGAATAGATTATTATTATGGATTTGTAGACACCACAGACATAGGTCTCCATATAGAATGGCCCACATTACATATAGATTTAAGAATTTAAAAAGTTTATTTCTGTTCATAAACGTATACAAGTGAGCAAGGTAATATTAATTATTTCTTAACTATCTAGTTTTTGAAATAAGAAATAACTTGCTAAAAGAGGGGGAAAAAAATCCTCATTTACCCTGATATATCCAAACACTGATAAATTAACTTACCTTATTTTCTTAAACTTATTTGCAATTTGAACCTTTACATGGAGCTTGGTAAAAACTTCAGTGTTCATAATAGATTGTAACCTTCCTAACATCAGTCATAGCTCTACCATTTTGTAACACTTTCCACGTCCAAAATTTCAATATCCTGGCATTTCACCACCTGATCACCTTCTTTTAAAAAATGCTATTACCAGGGCACCTGTCTGGCTCAGTCAGGAGAGCATCCGACTATTGATCTCAAGGTCATGAGTTCAAGCCCCACATGGAGTGTGGAGTCCACTTAAAAAAATAAAGTAAAGGGCAGCCCCGGTGGCACAGCGGTTTGGCTCCGCGTGCAGCCTGGGGCGTAATCCTGGAGACCCTGGATCGAGTCCCGCGTCAGGCTTTCTGCATGGAGCCTGTTTCTCCCTCTGCCTGTGTCTCTGCCTCTCATTCTCTCTCTGTGTCTCTATAAATAAATAAACAAAATCTTAAAAAAAAGAAAAAAAGTAAAATAAATAGAAGTACTATTACTAGCGGGAGAGTCTGTGTGGTGTGAATGGTCTCAGGTCTTGGATTCCCCATGAAGGATTTATGTGAGGATCCACGCTCAAATAAAGACAGAAAGAAAGTAGCAATCATAGAGCAGTGTGTTAAGGTGGAAGAGTGGAAGAGCAGGCAGGCCTAGAAGTGGGCAGCTGCACCAGTCAGGGATCTTTTCATGTCAGTAGAGGTTATGGGTCACGGCAAGGGCAGTCTCCAACTGAGGTTGTTTCCAATCATCTAAGGGATTCCTTCTAATGGTTGAGAGGGCAAGGTTTTTGGCCGTACAAGGTACTTGCCAGAACAAACACAAATAGAACTGTCAGAGTCATCTTCTCCTATAAGCGTGGGGGGGGGGGGGGGGGGCGGTCAAAACCATAACATAAATATATTATAATGAAGCCACAGGTTACCATGGGGCAGAGGCTGAAGAGGAGAGTACATATACATGTTCTGTGCCTGTGGCTCTTGCTCTGTCAGCCTCAGGGTGCTGGCAAGAGTTAAAAGGCAAAGTCAGGATGTTGTACCCTCAGGCTTCTGACGTGTCACCTATGTATCACCACTTATATCTCCAGGTCATGTCTGACTGCCTACTCTATCAGTATCTGCTTTGAAAGGGTCAAAATATAAATCTTTCTGGGGAACCTGGGGCTTGGTCAGTATAGCAAAAGACTCATAGGGTTCCAAGCCCCATGCTGGGCATAGAACTTAATTAAAAACAAACAAATTAATCTTTCTTAGAAGAGTACTCTGAAAATCAGTTAAGGATGAGAAGATATAACTCCTAACTGCCACATAAATAGCAATTATACACCCTAAGGAGTACATTCCTTAACCAACATGCAAACCTCAGATGTGCTTAGGCAGAGATGATTAAACACCAAAATCCTATACCACAACTTGAAAACACTCAAATAAGAATGTACTGTCTAGGTTCCTGGTAAAAAACAAGAAACTGTCTCAGGATAGTTTAGGCAGAAAAGGCGTTTGTTACTGGCAAGGTTTCAGGGAGCTCACTGGGTACAGGAGGATTGCAGATGCAAGCTCAGACAGGAGCCAAGCAGGGCAAAGCATTGCCAAGGTCCTACAACAGAACAGCCTCGCCTGCTGCAGCCACCGCTCCTGCTACTACTTCACCACGGTGGGCAGTCTCCTCCATCCACCCAGGCTCTGGATCATAGATACTGTCTGCAGGATGCCCATCAGCCAGCCAGGCTGCCTTCAACAGTCTACAGAGGCAAACTAGAAGAACTCAGGGCTCCTCAGACTCACAAGCCCAGCCTGATGGCAGGGAGTGAGCCAGGGTAGGCTGAGCCCAGCTGCTGACTTCTTTGATTACCACAGCAAAAAACTGAGCGCAGAAAAGATAAGTATCTGCCACAGAAGGGTCTACAGGAAATTCAGTGTGTAGGTACCTCCCAGATCTAAAATACTATGAAGAGTTCAGGTAAAGACTTAATGCTTATCACATTAAACAGAAAAGAAAGGTATTGAATCTTACAGATTCAAATAATAAGGAATGAATAGCCTGTTACCTCAAGTCTGTTTTCATAGAGAATGATCTGATGGAAGCTACTCATTAAAAAACCAAATACAGTATCCCACTGTCAATTAAGCTCCTCTTTTAATTATGTATTACAGATTCATTTCTCTATATATCTTTGGCCTGTGGAAAACAAGTGTGATTAATTCTCCCAATGATGCTAATATTATCATATTGTTGAGAGCAAATAACAGGAGGAGAGAGGGGAGTCTATGAGAAACGGTGAAGTGCAGGCAGGACAGAAATTTTCTGCCACAGCCACAAAGACAGATTTTGACTCAATGTAAGTCATTCCTCAAAGCACTTAAAGGAATCCAAACAATGGAATAGTTTCTACAGCAAAACAGCAACCTCCCCACCACTGGAAGTAGAGCAGCAGGCTAGGTGGCCAACGTTAGGAACACTGGGCAATGTGTTTGTGTCTCCCCAAAATCTGCATCCAAAATTCTAATCCCAATGCAATCGTATTTGGAGGCGGGCCTTTGCCAGGTAATTAGGTCATGAGGGTAGAGCTCTCGAGAATGGGATTAGTGCCCCTTATAAGAAGGGGACAGAAAGCCAAGGAGCTATCTTTCCCCTGTGTAAAGACAGCAAAGGACGGCCCCGTAAACCAGAAACCAGGCCCTCACTGCAGAACCACCACGCCACCACCCTGAACCTGAACTCCAACCTCCAGAACCATGAGAAATGCTAATATGTAAGCCATCCAGTCTACGGTAGTTTGTTACAGCAGCTCAGACTAACCAAAACACACAACATGAAAAGTGCCAGCACTGAGTAAGCTGGTCCAGAGAGAGCTGGGGGGGGGGGGGGGGGAGGCCGAAATCAACAAGATAACATATGAATTCTGAAGGCATATAAATCATCCACAAGATCTGATCTTAAGTACCTGAATGACGGTGACTGAAGAAGATACTCACTTGTTTATTACTCCAAGAGGCAAAATTGGAAATTCAGGAGTAGGGGTGCCGGGGGTGGGGGGGGCTTCAGTCAGTTAAGCGTCCCACTCTTGATTTCCCTTAGGTCAGGATCTCAGCGTCCTGAGATTGAGCAGGGAGTCGGCTTGAGACTCTGTGCCTCTGCCCCTCCCTTGCTCACAGACTCAAGCACTCGTGCTCACTCTCTAAAATAAATAAATAAATCTTAAGGAAAAAAAAAAGAAACATGGGGGTACTAGACGCTATATAACATCTAAGCTTGTGTCACCTCTACTAGGTATTCTAACTATTACTATTGGGGCACGGGGGGCTCAGCGGCTGAACCTCTGCCTTCGGCCCAGGGTGTGATCTTGAGTGTTGAGATCAAGTCCCGCATTGGGCTCCCCACAAGGAGCCTGCTTCTCCCTCTGCCTATGTCTCTGCCTCTCTCTCTCTGTATCTCTCATGAATAAATAAATAAATAAATAAAATCTTAAAAAAATATACCAGTTGTTTCTACACACTGCCAGAGTTCACCTTCACTTGCACACCAAGGAATTGGGTATTATCATGCACATTTACAGATGAGCAAAGAGGCTCAGAAAGCTTTCCTTAAATTCATACATCAAAGTGCTAATTACAAACAACAGATCAAACAGCAAGAAAAATATGAAGTCTTTTTCCTTGACCTCAAGGAAAGCAGTTACCGTGCACTGTTACCATGGCATTGGGAAACACGGAAAGCAGCATTCTAATGCCAGGGTATGAAGAGAAATGCACTAGCAAGAAAAGCCAAGTGAAGTATCACTCCCCCGAAAGTGTGGGGAAGGGGAAGAGGTCAAAGCTATTAAGGAAAAGGTCTTTGCCTAATCCCCACCTATTTTCTATGCCCCTAATAAATCACAGTTTGATTTTTTGTTTTGTTTTTTTAAGCTTTTATTTATTTGACAGAGAGCACGCACAAGCAGGGGGAGCAGTGGCAGGCAGAGGGGGAGAGAGAGAGAGAGAAAGAAGGAAAGCAGGTTCCCTGCAAAGCAGGGAGCCCGATATGGGGCTTGATTTCAGGACCCCAGGATCATGACCTGAGCTGAAGGCAGACGCTTCACTGACTGAGCCACCCAGGCAACCTATATCACAGTTCTTAATGGAAGAATTAGCAGAAAAAGAAACAGAAAAATACACCAAGTTTCTAAAGTACTCTATATCACATTAGCATATTTCTAAACAGGTATTTTCTGAAAATTTCTTCTTTTTGGTCAAAATGTACCTTAAATTTCAACCAGCTAACTTAACACCTAATATAAATGTGCCTTCTTACACAAGTTATGCCCAGGAGTGGGAGGCTACATGGTTAGAGTGGAAAAAACATGTGCCACAAGGTTTTAGGCAGGTGTATACCCTATTTCTGCCATTTACAACTATGGGACCCTAGGTAAGTTACTTGGCCTATCTAAGCCTCTTGTTCTTCAACTGCAAGATCAAAACAGAAAGATTAAAGACTGACTTATAATTATAAGTTAATAAATATTTATTCCCTGGCTTTTAAACAGTTGCAGTATCTAACTGCTACATTAGTATCATCCATGGGGAAGGTGAGGCAGTTCATTCCACTGGTAGAAAACTGGAATAACAATCGAAAAATGGTTCAAAAGTTAAAATCTTCCTTAATGCTTGAGCAGACAATTCATGAAAAAATATCAACTCCTAAAAAAAAAAAAAAAAATCAACTCCTAATAAATATATGGAAAAAATCTCAATCTTAACTCATAAACAAAGGAGTACATACTAGCCAAGGTTTTTTTACTTAATAACACCAGGTAATATCATCAATTATGAGAACACAAGCAATGTGTTATACACAGCTGGCCAATATATTTTGCAGATGGAAATAGAATATGAATCAAAGCCTTAAAAATGTGTATTCCCTTCCATCTACCATTTATACTTCTAAGAAATTTCATAAGAAAATATTAAGTGGATGTTCTTGACAGCACTGCAATAAAAAACTAGAAGCAAAAAGACTGGCCATTAAAATAAATTACAATATCTCCATATAATGGAAAACATAATCATTAAAAATGCTTACATTGGAAAAACATTTTCAATGCATATGAAAGTCGATGGGCTAATTATTTTATAGAGAACTCAATCTTTTTAAAAAAAAAACAAAAAAAGAACAGAGGGATCCCTGGGTGGCGCAGCGGTTTAGCGCCTGCCTTTGGCCCAGGGCGCGATCCTGGAGACCCGGGATCGAATCCCACGTCGGGCTCCCAGTGCATGGAGCCTGCTTCTCCCTCTGCCTGTGTCTCTGCCTCTCTCTCTCTCTCTCTGTGACTATCATAAATAAAAAAAATTAAAAAAAAAAAAGAACAATCTACAAAAATGGACCCCATCTTACACCAAAAACAAAAAAATCAACTCAAAATGGAAATAAGGACTTAAACATAAGATCTGAAAACATAAAACTCCTACAAGAATACACAAGCCTTGAAATCAGCCCTTGGCTATGGTTTTTAAGATTTGACACCAAAAGCTAAGACAACAAAGGCAAAAATAAACAAGTGTGATAACATCAAACTAAAAAGCTTCTACAAAGAAAAGAAAATAATCAACAAAGTGAAAAGGCAATCTATGGAATGAGAGAAACTACTTGCAAATCACATATCTATTAGGAGTTAATATCAAAAGATAAGAATAAACACATGTCAATAACAAAGGAACAATCTAATTTTAAAAACTGGGCATTGGAAGTGAATAGTTATGTTTCCAAAGAAGACATCCAAATGGTCAACAAATACATAAAAGATGCTCAAATCACTAGTCATCAACGAATGCAAATCAAAACCACATTCTGATATCACTTCACAACTACATGAACAGCCATCATCAAAAAAACAAAGATGGGATATGTGGGTGACTCAGTCAGTTAAGCATCTGACTCCTGATTTCGCCCCAGGTCATGATCTCAGGGTTCCTGGGATTGAGCCCCGCAACTGGGCTCCACACTCAGCGAGGAGTCTACTTGAGGATTCTCTCTCACTCTCACCCGCCCCTCCCCCTGCTCACATATTCTTTCTCTCTAAAAGAAATAAATATTTAAAAAAAAAAAAAAGACGAGATAACGATATTGGTAAGGGTATGAAGAAAAGGAAATCCTTGTGCAATGCTGGTGGGAATGTAAATTGTTGTAGCCACTATGGAAAACAGTATGGAGGTTTCTTCAAAAGTTAAAAAAAAAAACTACCATGTGATCCAGCAATCCTAATTCTGGGGATATAACCTAAGGAAATGTAAACAGTATGTGGAAAAGATATCAGCATTCCCATATTTATTGCAGCATTATTTACAATAGCCAAGATATGGAAACAACCCAAGTGTCCATCAAGGGATGGATAGTGAAGATGTGGTGTATTCGTATATTTATAAATATATAATATGCACATTATGTACATTAGACATAAATATACATTTATAAATACATGCATATAATTACATACATGTTTATATAAATAATATATATATTAGTATATGTATATATAATGCAATATTATTCAGCCATGAGAAAGAAAGAAAAATCCTGTCACTCCAAAAACATGATGTATCTTGAGGGTATATGCTAGGTGAAATAAGCCAGAAAGAAAAAGACAAACATTGCACAGTATCACATGTGAAATCTAAAAACAAACAAACAAACCAAAAAAAGCCAAAAAATAAAAAATTTAAGTCAAACATTTACACAGAGTAGAAAAGTGGTTCTCAGGAGCTACATGTGGGGAAAATAAGGAAAGATTGGTGAAAAGGTACAAACTTTTAGCTATGAGATAGATAAAGTATGAGGATGTAATGTAAAACATGGTGACTACAGTTGATGACACTGTATTGTAAAAACAAAATTTACTGAGAGTAGAACTTAAATGTTCTCACCAAAATAAATATATTCAGGCTCCTCCACTTCTGGGTACTGGGAGGATCACAACTCCCTGGAGCCAAACGTTAGGCATATATAGACTGGAGTAGTGAAGATCATGTGCCCCAGAATCACAAGGCTGGGTTCAAATCCTGGGTTTTACTCACTTTACCATGTGACACAATGAAAACTGTTTAACCTCTCTAGGCCTTAGTTTTCTTACCTGGGAATAATAACACTATTTCTTAGGGATATTTTGAAGATTAAATAAAATTTTAGCACAGGGTGTGGCACATAGTATTAACAGTAATAACAATAACTATCTTATTATATAACAGGTACTGTTCTTTGAACTTTACAAATAGTACCTGGTTTTATCACTTAATAAATATTAGTATAATAATATTATTGCCACATTGCTTATAGGTGCAAAATCTGGAAACAACCAAATTGTCCATTGCAGTGAACTAGATAATTAAACCAAGATACACAAAGGATGTCTACGTAGCTGTTATATATAATGAAATAGCTCTGTGTATACCAATAAGGATCTCTAAATTTATTAATTGTTTAGAAAAATGTGTATGATCTCTCTTGTATCAACAGAAATGGACTGGATAGGGGATGAATGAATGCTAAAATGGACATAAAAGTATTTCTGTTTGTTTCTTTGGTATATGGTTAAGAAATTGGCTCTGGGGCCAGACTGCCTGAGTCCTATTCCAAACTCATTTCTTACTAGCTCTACGGCTTTGGGAAAGTACTTAAACACAGCCTCAGTATCCTCATCTGTAAAACAAGATTAATAAGAGTATCCAATTCTGATACCTTCTGTGAGGATTAAAGGAGTTAACAGAACAGTAAGCAACCATTTAATGTTAGTTGTTTTATTATTAGCCATTCAAATATGTCAACATGGGTTGTGAGATTATGGGACTTTTTTGTTTTCTTGTACTTACCTGTATTTTAAAAGACAGAGGCAAAGAGATCTGTCTTTTGATGAATGGATAAAGAAGATGTGGTCTATATATACATGGAATATTACTCAGCCATCAGAAAGGATAAATATGTACCATTTACATTGAGGTGGATGGAACTAGAGGGTATTATGCTGAGTGAAGTAGGTCAGTCGGAGAAGGACAATCATCATATGGTTTCACTCATATATGGAATACAAGAAATAGTGAAAGGGACTATAAGGGAAGGGTGGAAACTGAGTGAGGAAAAATTGGAGAGGAAGACAAACCATGAGAGATTCCTGACTCTGGGAAACAAACAAAGGGTTGTGGAAGGGGAGGTGGGGGGAAGGGTTGGGGTAACTGGGTGACGGGCACTGAGGAGGGCACTTGACAGGATGAGCACTGGGTGTTATACTATATGTTGGCAAATTGAATTTAAATAAAATAAGTTAACAATTTAAAGAAGAGACCTGTCTTTTGAAAATGCAAGACTATATTTATTGACATGAGAGAGCTATAAAATATGCAAATGTAAAATGCTAGTACAAAACAGTATATACAATACAAACTCATTTTTATTAAAATATATTTAGTATTATGTGAATAAACATACAGAGAAAACCACTGAGATATGCACTAAAATGTTACCAGTGCTTTCTCTAGGAGGAGTATTATAGAGTACTTTATATTTTTTCTTATTTTCCCTATTTTCTGATTTTCCTAAAATGAACATACATTACTTGTGCAATGAGAACATATTAACTGTCATAATTTATGTATGTATAGAACCTACAAATTAAGAGGTCAAACTGAAAGACTTCCAATGATATAACCAGAAATGGACTTTAGAGTACAAACAAGTGAAGAGCACACGCTTTCTAAGAAGTTGTAAATCAGGTATCACATTAATACCAAAGAAAACAATTGATAGTAGCTAAGACTACCAGGCTCCCTGACTTGAGGGAAGTATTCAGGGATTTAAGAACCTAAATCTGGCGCCAGGTAAACACCACAGGCTTGATGAAAGTCCAGAGGGCACCGTGGGCAACATTAAAAACCAGCGCCGCTCACCCACATACACTGTTTCAACACTTGCTTCACAGCAGCAAATCACCTTGTGTGAACTGGGAAAGGATAACTAAAACAATCAAAATACCTCTGAAAATTTGTTTGCATTATGACTCTTTTTAAAAAGTCAAACTCCAACCAAGCAAGGAAGGTCAAACAACTTGGCTCAGAAGATTTGAAAGTAGAAAAGAAAGCAGAAAGGGTACCTTTTGCTAAGATTTGAAAAATCTGAAATCTGACAAATTATCAGACACATAAATTTCAATTTGCCTCTTCTCTACTTAACATCTCTATATATCCTGAAACAGCTAGCGACTGTGGAGCTGGACTGAAGTACAGCCAGCAAGTCTCAGTTAGCTCGAGGCAGGATTTCTATTGAGGGTATAGAACATTCCTAGCTCCCGACCACTGCCAGTGTCCGCTCACCCCATATATGCACTGTGTCAGATCCCTGCTTTACTTCCCCGTTCTGAGGAGCAATGAGGACATTACTGTTTTCTTTATCATCCTCTATGCCCCTCCTCCTCTCAAGCTCAGTCTCTCATCTCTCTCTCTCTCTGACACTAACCCTCTCAACCTCTCTCCCTTTCTATTTCCTTCTAGAGTTAGTCATAGAAATTCAGTCCAGTCCTCTAACCACTGTGGATCTATTTTCTTCTCATCTGAAGAATGAAAGAGTGACAAGAGTTTTTTGAGAACCTCTCCCTGGCTTAAAATTCTGTGATTTCATGACAACCAAATAAATCCCTAGACAAGAGGACCACCAGGACACTGAGGGGAAACAGCATATACCTTATTTCTCAATAAACATTTCCAAAATGTCTAATGCAAAAAGTACACCCAATTAGACTCTGGCTGCAGGTTTTAAGTTTTATATATTGTGATTAAAAACAGAATGTCTTGTTTTTACTTTGGATTCTGTAATTCTTTCCACTCATAAGTAGCTCTTACATGAAGTCAACTGAGTTTTATATCAAGCAGTATATTCTCGGTCAACAAGGGAACTTTAAGCATTTGGGCTAATAGAATCAAAAATACCTTTACTCCAGAAAATGAAATTGCGTTTTGACATATTCTGCCCAATATTTCTTCCAAGAAAAATATTTCTATTATCTTATTATTAATATTTTACTATAGATTTTATATAAGCAAAGTATTTATTTTGGTATTAAATAAATCATGCTTTTCAAAACACAAGGAAGAACTTTTTTGGATGTTAATTTATTTTTTTAATTTTATTTTAATTGCAGTGTGTTATAACACATACTGTGTTATATTACTTTCAGGTGTACAATATAAGTGATTTAACAATTCTATACATTTCTCAGTGCTCATCAAGATAGGTGTACTCTTAATCTTAACCCCTTCACCTATTTCACCCATCCCCACCACCACCCCAAAAGAATACTCTTCTACCTATAAAATATATTTATGGAAAAGTAGGTTATTAGGTTCTTTATTATGTAAAGAAGTGATTTTTATTTTTCTGTGCTATACAAAAAAGCCTCCAAAGCATTCAGAGGTAGAATATCCCCATGCAGAAGTCAGATTTAACCTTGACTGAATTAAGAAATATTTATTATATACTTATAAATATTTTAACAGATATTATGGAAAAGTTAAACTATCTCATATGGAAATCAAGTGTATACACATGATAAATACTAGAAAAGGTATTTATATTTATGTATACCAAATACTATCATGTCAAACACTGCATAAGTCACTAGGGATGTACATAAAACTCCCACCTCTGCCATAAAGGTCTCACAACGTAGTAGGGAGCCAGTCCTTCATAATCCAGAACAACTAACCTGCCAGCTCCCAGTACGACCATTGCACTTACAGCGGGCAGTCCAGTGACAGCTTCCCGAGTACAAGGGGAGTTGAGGAGATGGGGGTATATTACTTCACGGCCACTTCTTGCCATTTCTCATATTGTGAGGACCAAGAAAAAAGTATGGCCTTCTCTGGTGGGTTGGTTTTTATCAGTCCGTCAAATCTTTGTCTTTTAATTTAGTCCATACACATTTAATGTAATTACAAATACATCTGTAAGATGTACCATCTTATTTTGTGCTATTAATACCACCTATTTTATTTTAATCTTTCTTGCCTCCTTTTGAACTGATTTATCATTGTTTCCTCTACAGGTATGGAAGCCATCCATATACTCTGTTTCTCTGCCTTATTATGCAGAAATTACAGTAAAGCATAAAGTTATTTATTTTACTTTTCTATCTTAACTTAGAACAAACACTTTTATACTACTTACACCCTTCATCTCTCCCAATTCAAAACACTGAGCTTTAGCCACAATTTAAAGTTCCCTGAACAGGGATCCCTGGGTGGTGCAGCGGTTTAGCGCCTGCCTTTGGCCCAGGGCGCGATCCTGGAGACCCAGGATCGAATCCCACGTCGGGCTCCCGGTGCATGGAGCCTGCTTCTCCCTCTGCCTGTGTCTCTGCCTCTCTCTCTCTCTCTCTCTGTGACTATCATAAATAAATAAAAATTAAAAAAAAAAAAATAAAGTTCCCTGAACAACATACACAGCCTCTCACCCCAGCCTCTGTGCTTAATTGTTCCTTCTAACCAGAAAGTCACCCTTCTTCTCCTCACACCTCCTTCCCACTCTAGCTCAAGCCAGCTTACCTCTCCAGCCCCTCACTTCTCAGTGAGTTCTTTGTAACCCCACAGTAAATCGCACTCTGCTACATCTGTCTTCCCTCCTACTAGACATCAAGCAGTAACAGTCATGAGCTGCTAGAGACTGAACTCCAACAGGTAAGGGCCTACCTGGATCACCTGCTGAGCCCTCAGCACCACATGATGGGTGCTCAATATGTGTTGATGAACAAATGAGTGAACAAAAAGTTTCACAACATATAAAAATCAGGATAGAAACAAAACAGGCCACAGATTACCAAAAATGAAAAACAAAATCCATTTGTTACACAACAAAGTCACACTACCTTGGTGATTAAGAGTGAAGGCTCTGGTGCCAGATCAAAGAATTCAAATCTAAATGCTACTAATTACCAGTAGGTAAGTTTAGACAAGGTACTTAACTTCCCTGTGACTTCACAATGAGGATAATTATAAAACAAACAACCACAGTAAGTTGTAAGGAATAAATAAACTAATACTTGAAAAGTACTTAAAACATTTTTTCTTAAGATTCTGTATGTACATCTACAATAGGGGCTGAATACCTAATTGTTAAATAGCGTAATTTAAAACTGTTTTTTTAAACCTGGTTATTAAACACTATTATTTAAAACTGTTATTTAAAACCTGGCTAACCATACATCAAAATAATTTACCATAATGCCTTTAAGATACAGATTTATAGCCTATAAAGCCAACTTTAAGTGAATACTAGAAAACAGTCAACATGAATCATCAAAAACAGTTAAGCAGCATTAAGTACACATTTTTTAATTCAAAAAAGGGAATAATAGATTTTTTAAAGAATTCCATCAAAAAATGATCTAAAAGTGCAGTGAAACGCCAGAACACCTGCACCCCAATGTTTATAGCAGCAATGTCCACAACAGCCAAACTGTGGAAGGAGCCTCGGTGTCCATCGAAAGATGAATGGATAAAGAAGATGTGGTATATGTATACAATGGAATATTACTCAGCCATTAGATACAACAAATACCCACCATTTGCTCTGACGTGGATGGAACTGGAAGGTATTATGCTGAGTGAAGTAAGTCAATTGGAGAAGGACAAACATTATATGGTCTCATTCATTTGGGGAATATAAAAATTAGTGAAAGGGAGTAAAGGGAAAGGAGAGAAAATGAGTAAGAATATCAGTGAGCGTGACAAAACATGAAAGACACCTAACTCTGGGAAACGAACAAGGGGTAATTGAAAGGGAGGTGGGTCGGGGGTTGGGGTGACTGAGTGATGGGCACTGGGTGATAGGCACTTGGCGGGATGAGCACTGGGTGTTATGCTACATGTTGGCAAATTGAACTCCAATAAAAAAAATTAAAAAGAAAAGATCTAAAGGAACCATTAGACTATTCTAAGGAAGTGTCAGTTTTTTAAATGAGGCAACAAAGCAAATTTATGAATATTATTATAATTCCTTAACTGTAGCTATAAAAAATGTTGAGTTTTTAAACTTCTGCACTATACAAAAATATTACCCAAATAATTAAATCAATATTCATCATTATCTCTTAAGACAGACGAAATATTTTAAACAGTTGTTTTGGATTTCTTTTCTCCCTAAATATTTAAGTATTAGAATGATGTATTTCAGTACCATGAAAAGGTCTCAGAATCAATTCTAATTCTCTGTTCCTGATTTTGGGTAGCAAATCACTCTATAACATTTTCTTTTTTTTTTTTTTAAGATTTATTTATTTATGATAGACATAGAGAGAGAGAGAGGCAGAGACACAGGAGGAGGGAGAAGCAGGCTCCATGCCAGGAGCCCAACGTGGGACTCGATCCCGGGACTCCAGGATCGCGCCCTGGGCTAAAGGCAGACGCTAAACCGCTGAGCCACCCAGGGATCCCCTCTATAACATTTTCTATTATTTCCTAGAAGCCAATTAAATATTTTCTAATTAGTTTGATTTTAATAGATCTCTAGTGACTAAATTAATAACATTATAATCATATTTAATCAAGCTTTGCTGTTGATAACCCACTTCATTTTATTACCCGAAATTCTATTTAAAGACTAAGATTCCAGTTGTGTCTCAAATTCCCAAGCCACAGGATGCTGTGTAGCAGAGCAATAGGTCTTCAAAATCCTTAACTGGTAATGATGTAATAGAGGCTCATTAACTCAGATTAACTGTGAAAGGTCATACTGAATTGAGAAGTTTTTATTTTAAAAAGAATGATTTTGATCATTTCACCTACATGGAATAACTGAAATTAGGTTAATAGTAGAGGTCTTTGAAGGGACTGCATTAATAAATAAAAATTAGAATTAGAATTTCAATTATAAAGCAAATGAAGGCACCTAAAAATAGTTTTATTCTCCCCTTTGGTGTTTAGGTTTTTACCTGGTTTTGTTTTACTTTGTTCTTGCTACCAAACCTTGCGTACCTCATAGAAGTAGCACCTTGCTTAAATGGATTACCATGTAATCCTCGAGACACTCCTACAAGTTTGGTGTAATTACTCCACTGTATATCACAAATACACTCAGAGGGCTCAGAATGCTGTTTGGCTCTTCACCTCACTACAGATTTTCAGAAAACCCATCACTCTCACTTAAGGTTAAGGACAATGGACAAATCGGGACAAAATGTTCACTGTGTGAAAAAAGTCTCATAAGAATGTTCTAATAGTGCTGTATTTATCTGATTAGTGTGTATATATATATATATATATATATATATATATATATTTATATAAAACTAATGCTGTTTTTGAAGAGTTAGACACTTTACTTACTGCTGAATGCCCCTAAGGATTCTTTAAACCCAGTGGGTGTACTGTAGCCATTTGTGAACTGACTGCAGAGGAAAGTATTCCTTTAAGAAGAGACTAAAATTAGCCAGGAAAGGGAAGACAAGGTAATGTTCTGTCTCTGTTACATACTGGCTATGAGACCTGAGGAAAATGGGCTAACTTTTCTGCACTCCACACAATGTGCCCAGTATCAGGGTTCCCACAGGACATGTATGCCTGCCTGCCTCACAGTTGGCGGCAGGATAGAACAACACAGCATGTGTAAACGTGCTTAGTAAATTGCACCTGATACCATATTAAAATTTGGCAAAATTTTTCACTTTGTATTTTTATTTTTAAAAGATCTGCAGCATTGGGACACCTAAGTGGCTAAGTGGTTGAGGTCTGCCTTCGGCCCAGGGCCTGATCCTGGAGACCCAGGATCAAGCCCCACATCGGGCTCCCTACATGGAGCCTGCTTCTCCCTCTGCCTGTGTCTCTGCCTCTATCTCACTCTCTGTGTCTCTCATGAATAAATAAATAAAATCTTTTAAAAAAAAAAAGCAAATCATTTGAAGAGATTCAGCTTAAAGTTTGAAACTACAAGGAAATAAATGGGATTCAGTCTACAGAAATTTCTTTTAAAAAAAAAATCTGTTTTGCCAAATCAGCTAGAATTGCATGAGGTGAATCTGAACATATGTATCTACCATGCCAAGCAGTTGGGGCAATTGGGGCAGTAACACTGAACAAAATAAAGTCTCGAATGCTACATATATTTGTATCCTTTGTATCTAATAGTATCTGGCACACAATAGACACTGAAGGAATGACAGATAAATAAATGTACACATGAAGAAGTTAGGTATATAAAAATGTCAAGAGGCCTGCCACTAGAAAGTTGCTTGTTCACTGACCAAATAAAACACTCCAGTTGTTTGCAAAGACCTAAGGCTTAACTACAGGTGCCCTATTAGATCTGCTCCACTACAACAAGGCAGTGCAGAAGGAAACAAGCAGAAAAGCCCTAGTCCCACACTCCAAAATCAGATATACCTGCCTCTCCTCTATCAGAAAAATAAAACTGAAACAGATGAAAACCAGGCAAATCCCTAATTTTAAAAATAAGTAAACCCCATGTGTAAAACCTGTTCTTCATCAATCAGATAAATCAGGAAAGGCGGCATTTCTAGGCCATTACCCTTGGGCACTTACAAAATGGCTTAACTAATTAGTCCAATCATCATTTCTGTTCCACATGGTTGTAGCTGCCTCATTACCTAACTCAAAATGTTCACCCAATCCCCATAAGCCAAGGCCCTCTACAGCTCTACTTCCTTAAATAATTTTTCCACAAGAACATTTAATGATACAACCACACGTAAAAAAACAAGCATTGATTTGGGAGTGCGATAGAAACCCCAAAGTTTTGGGGCATTTTTTTCCTTAGAAACTTTTAAGGAACAGAAGTTAGAGTTCTAATAATCCTTCAGGAGTATACAAATAAGAGTAGGGAAAATAACTCTGGTTTCTGAGATTCTCGTAGTCAATTAATGTTTTAAAAATCTGCCACAGGGGCCCTGGGTGGCTCCGTGGATGAAATGCCTGCCTTTGGCTTAGGTGTGATCCCAGGGTCCTGGGATCCAGCGCCAGTCGAATGGGACTCCCTGCTCTGCAGGTGTCTGCTTCCCCTCTGCCTGTACCCCCTGCTGTGCACAAGTTCATGCTCTCACATGCACACACTCTCAAATAAATAAAATTTAAGTAAATAACCAAAAAAAAAATCTGCAGCAAATTGAGCAATGATAGAACAAAAAGCATGTTTCTGTCCCAGAAGGTGAGGTGTGTACTTGTAGACTAGAGTCTGCCATTTGAGCTGGGGGCTTCAAAACTAACTGCACACCCAGGCCAAGCAAACCATGGGGTCGTCGGAGCATCCTCCCTCAACCACAGCCTACGCAGTGAGGACACCAGACAAGGGTAGCTTGTGTTCTGGACCCATTTTTCTTAAACTGCTTCTATTTAAGCCCTCTTGTTTTAAAGTTTCTCCTGAGAGGAAATAAAAAGCATACCAGAGAGAGCAACAGCCTTGAATAAGACAAACCAAAGCACCAGCACGGGTGAGCAACTCCTGAGACCCAGCAAGGCATTGTGCATACAACATCAGGGGCACATTCTGGGAAAGGGTTTAGTAGGCCCTACAACCTCAGGGAGCTGGTTGCTGGGCCACTGGACTGATTTCTTCTGGTGTAGGCCTCATGTTCACAGGCACTTCAGAATGAGGGTTTTTGTAAAATAGAAAAAAAGAGACTGAAAGAAACAGAGATAATCAAAGCAGCATCAAAGGTTCAAGGACCACCCAAAAACAACGTGGCTAGTTACATAGTGTCTTGTTTTACTTTTCATATCAGGATGCCAAAGGAAGAAAAGAAAAATATGATTTTAGGCAAAAAAAAAAAAAAAAATTACCCAGAAGAACAAGAATAGGGTAGATGATTTAATGAGAATACCAGGGAATAGAAAATGTTACAGCTCAATAAATTAAGGCAGATTTCTTTAACTCTAAGGACTGATTACATTTGCTATAAAATGCAGCTCTTGGTACCTTCTTCCCACACAATTTGTATCTTAAGCAAATTTAAAAATCCAGTAAGGTATGTCCGAACAAATAAGGATTTGTCGTTGTTACTTTAAGCCTCCCCTCAAGGCCCACCCTGGAAGGTGACTAGGCTCAACCACCCACCTAATAGATGCTGAACCCAGTGCCTATCACACACTCCAGCTCTGTGCTACAACTAATGATGAATAGAGGATGTCTAATCCTATTCTCAGGACATCCACAGTCTAGGTAGAAGGAATTGGGTGACACAAAACAATACCAACAAGAGTGCTGAATCTCAATAATGGCAATTCCATCCATTGTGTTAATCAAGCCAGAATCTAGTTCATTCCCTTCTCCTTACAAACCATCAACAATCAGGTCCTACTGATCTACACAAAGTATGGCTTATTTATCTATTTGTCTGTATCACAAGTGCCACCATTCCCATCCAAGAAGCCTTCCTCTCTCACCTACAAATGCCTCCTGAGTGCCCTGCTCCCCTTCTACAGTGTGGAAAATGGAATGGTGAATGATCTTTTTAAGGATTTTATTCTTAAGTAATCTCTACACCCAACATGGGGCTCACAACCGAGGTCAAGAGTTGCACACTACCAAGGGTGCTAGACAGGTGCCCTGAGAGTGATCTTTTTTAAAATGTCAAACTGCCTAAAACCCTTCAATGACTTCCCATTTTCATAGGATAAAATCCAAGCAGCCTACTTTATAAGGTCCTGCACTATCTGCTTCAGCCTACCTTTCTAATTCCCTTCTCTCCCATCCCTATCTCCCTCACTTAACACCTCCTTAACTCACTTATTTCTATTCTTTCTAGGCTAAGCTCTAGCCCACTCTTGGCCCCTGTGCTCACTCTTCCTCTATACAACATATGCCTCTTCTGGCCAGCCCCACTTCATCTGTCACCAACAGCTGTTGTTTCTGCCTGGCCAGCACTTTCTCTATTCATAATAGAACACTCTTCTTGGAATCCTCTCTCCCCTAATCTCACTCCAAATGGACAACTTCCCTTCATCTCTACCTTGGACCATGCATGTGGTAATGTGACGCAGGCCTAGCCAAGGCATTCCACTCCCTTGGCCACAGATATAGACACATAACTCAAGCTAGGCCTACCAAAATTAAGCCAGGGGATTTTGCTAAGAATATGGTTAGGAGGCATGTCAGGAGGCCAGATGATAGTACTGTACTGTACACCAAATGGAGGATCTGCTATAGCCAAAAAAAAAAAAAAAAACAAATCTGGCCCCATTCCCCTGTAGCTCAGTCCTGGAGACAACTATCTGGTGCATCAGGTTCAAGCTGAGGAAGAAAAGATACAGAACAAAAAAGAGTCAAGTCTCTAACCCTGGCTCAGCCAATTACAAGCTATATGATCTTGGGTAAATTAATTAGTTCACTGTTGTAGTTCTCAGTTTCATCTATAAAACTATTAAAGTAGGACTAGATCTCCAGATACAAAGATTTCAGCTCTGTGATGCCACCACCTCCTTTTTAAAGGTGTAAACTTAGGATAATGGCTAAAACGGAGCCAGCCCTAACATGAAATGCCTAAAAACTACACATTTCTGTCTGACTCTGTATGATGGTGGGTAAAATGTAAATGCCACAACCTTTCCAGGAAAGAACATGGATTCTGGGGCCTTAAAAAGTTTGCACCTTTGACTCTTAAATTCCTCTCCTAGGAAAATATTCTATGGAAATAATCAAAGACACAGAAGTTTATGTAAAAGCCTTTATATATAAAGTATATATATATATATATATATATATATATATATATATATATATAATCACAATAAAAAACCAGAAACATCTTAGGTATTCAATAATAGGGAACTGATTAAATGAGTTACAGAAAAGCCCTAAGATTAAATAGCAGGTGGCCATTTAAAAGACATATTTGTTGGGATGCCTGGGTGGTTCAGTGGTTGACTATCTGCCTAGGGTGTAATCCTGGAGTCCCACAATGGAGTCCCACATCGGGCTCTCTGCATGGAGCCTGCCTCTCCCTCTGCGTCTCTCATGAATAAATAAATAAAATCTTAAAAAAAAAGACCTATTTGCTGAAACTAATGTAACATTGTATGTCAACTATACTTCAATTTAAGAAAAAGTGTGCTCGTCAAAAAATAATAAATAATAAACTGTATTTGTAAATAGTTTTAATGATATGGGGAAATGTTCAAATTATAATATTAAGCAAAGTAAAACAATGTAAAACAGTATTCTATGTAAACACATATATACACATATACTTAGATAAGAGAGGAAATAGAAATGTCTCAAAAAAGGTTAACTATTTAATCTCTGAGTAGAAGGATTAGTTGATTTTTTGTTGTCTCTTTTAAATATTTCTGTATATCCCAATTACCAGGCCTTTTCCCAAGTCAGAAAAAGTGTAAAATTAAAATTTTATATTTTAAAGTAGAATTTTAAAAATTACACAATCCAAAGAGGGGAAAAAAAGCCATACCTGCCCATATCTTCACAAGAGTCCTGCCACACACCTACCTTTTTTTAATGATCTAAAAGACTCCTATGACATTCACTAATGACTCAACTGAAAATAATGCTGTACGGTTATGTTAACACAGTGGTCTTAAGTTTTGCTGAAGTATTTTCAAGTAACTGAGAGGAGAGGAAAGCAAAGTAGTGCCTTTAAAAACAGTTAAAATGTCCTCTAACCCTCTCCCATTAACCCACATGAATTTATTAACTCAGCTAGATGATACCTAAAGCCTCGGGAAAATAAGACATGGAGCTGGGCTAGAAGCACCCAACAGCCACAGCCCAAGGAAAGACAGGCACCATGAAGACGCGTTTTACAGAGGTCCAGGTCAGCTCACACAGAGCTCTGCCCCAGTATCACCTACGACTGGCTAGTCAACTTCGTTATGCTTTTAACCAGCCATAGACAGAATAGATAGAATACTGATAGAATATGGAACTGAAAGTCAGACTGAATTTCCAGGTATAAAAAAGGGCAAACAAAAAAAATTACAGAGGTGAACTTATCCATAGAATCATAAGGTGTTGTTTACTCTCGGAGGACAAAGATTCTGGATAACAGTGTACACACACACACACACACACACCCTAAAACCCAGGGAAGCTTCACCATGAACCAGTCCCATGGCTACAGGTCAACTATGACCTACAGGCAGGGCTCTTTCCTGCTGCTTCGATCAATAACCAAGACTGCAAAACTGATAAGGTCCATGGAATGTGGAGGAGAGCTCTAGAATTTACCACATTATGACACAACAGCTAGTGACAAACAAAAGGATTAATTTCATATACATGTAAAACAGTGTTAAGAAAGCATATTATTTTAAGCATTGGGTCAATGTCAAGGCTTCTAGACAAAGATATTTAAGACATTTAGTCTAAACTAAAAATAAATTAACACTGAGTTACCACCCCAAATCTATCTTTAAAATAATTTACCCATTCGTAAAATTCCCTTGACTAAATTATCATAGTACTAGTTTGACTGAATGCTTGAAATGTGCCAGGCACTGAGCTGAGGATTTCACATGTGTGGTCCCATTTTAATCACTTAGCCATCAAAAAAGGCCCATGAAAAAGGTTTTACCCCCATTTCACCAATGAGGAAATTGAAGCTCGGAGAATTAATACGTTTCAAAATCAGATTACCACGGAGAGGAGGGATTCAAACCCAGGTCTTAAATTCCATCATGAAGTTATAATGTTTTACAAGCTGGTATACGGTCGACTATTTTCAAGAGGTTTATACTTGTTTTGTCGTGAACTTACATATATAATTTATATGAACCTCTGACAGCAGTTATTCCAGTCTTGTGCCTCTCAGCCAAAAGGTGTGTCTCACTCAATCAAGGCAGACTATGCCTGGTTGAAGCTCCTAGAGTCCTTTTTTATTTCAGCCATACTTAAAAGAAATAAAAGTAAAAAATAAAAAGCAAATCTCCTCATCCTCTGCTCAAAACTATTTGATGGCTTCCCATTTCAGAGTAAAGCCTGTGACAGTACAACTGTGCTTAGAAAAGTGTTTGGCACACAGAGATCTTCAATAAGTATTTGAATGCACAATAAATTCTCAGCACCACTGTTGCTTTCTTTCTGCCTTCAATGTGAAGATGCATATGTCTTCAAGGAACTAATATACCATGAAGAAACAGAATGTTTGTCTTTAGGAAAATCACTAAGCTCCAAGTTCAGATGAGATAACAACGAAAGGACTCCAATGTGCCCCAATTAGAAAATGAACTTACAGCTGCTTCATTCTGTTAGCTCTGGATAAGACTAAAAAGGACCTTTAAACATGTGCTGTAGGTGATGTAGTCTGTTGCCCCTATACGTTAGTAATGGTAATGAAAAAAAAAAGCAGTGGAGCGGAAGTCAGTACCTGACTATTTGTCCAACTGGGGCTTATCTTCTCTTTCTCTCTCCGTTTCCTCAATTGCAAAATGAGTTTAGGTGATAAGATTTCAGAAGCTCTGACATTCTTATTAAATCACAATCTCCAACTTAATTTACAAACTAACTGAGACAATTATTTATATTACAAAAACATCTGATTTTGACATAGTTTATGACAAAATCACAAACCCCCAAGAATGGAAAAAACTTCTATTTGAAGAATTGGACAACTTGCTCAATGGCCAATTCCCATAATCCAAATCTTCCAAACACAAGCATTAAACTAAAATGTCTAGGTAAGGACCCAGCCTCTGTCCAAACAAAGCTAAACAAAAAGCTGGCTTAGTTTTTCAAACAATTCTTTGAGAGAAAGTTCTCTCTTATTCAGAAATAAAAATATATTATTCCGTAAATTTTTCCTCTATATTCTTTGGAGAAAGACAGAAAAGTATATTCCTTTCTCATAGTCAGGTTTCTCTTTAGATCATATTCCTTGTCCTAAATACTTAAAGACAACTATTCTATTCACTGAGTCTTTTTTCCTTAGGTTAAAGACAACAGTTTCTACCACCTCTCCTATCACATTATTTTCTGACCACTCACCATTCAGCTACATAATTGTCCTTTCACTGTTAGTGTCTCTCTTAAAATATGATCCCCAGGATCAAATATAGTAATTCTCACAGAATCTAATTGTCTTAGATTACAGTGGCACTGCTTTTGGTACTTTCTTGACTTATTGAGGAAGAGAAAACCAACCATGCAGCATCATTTAAAGATTAAATAAGACAAGAAGTACAAAGTCTTATTAGCACAATGCCTGGCATGCAGTAATCACTCAATAAATAGTTGTTGTTACTGTTGTTGAACTCTAGTTCTCTCTTACACTGAAGGTTTGCCTTACATATTATTAGGAGTTTTTTTCCCCAAAATCAGAGTTGGACAGAGTAATAAAGTGTTGAGGCTCCATTTTAATGGAAGATCGGTGAGAAATCAAGACAAAGCAACTCTAATATTAAGACAAATTAATGATAAACAGAATGTGATTTATTTAAAGAGTTAATTTACAGTCAAGTTTCCAGAATATATTGATTTCCTAAATCAAGCGATCCCCATTCTTCACCCCTCAATCATACAATTTAAAGATGCATTGTTAAGATATGTTGAGGAAGCAGTCTCACAAAGATTTTAAGAAAATAAGCTCTTGAATCAGACTATTTAGAGTTCAAATCTTGGATCCTCACTGTGTGACCTGGGGCAAATTACTAAACCTCTCATCTCAGGCTCCCTGTCTGTAAAATATGAGTCATGATGGTCCCTATCTACCTTATGGGGCGGTTTGTGGGAATCAAATGAAAATGCATGTTAAGTGCATTTGGGATGGTGCTTCTCATCTTTCAAAATTCTTAGTAAAGTTGCTGTTACAACTAATACTCAAAGGTTATCTGAAGAAGCAAATTATTTTAGATAATTTTGCTAAAACTTATTATCAGAAAGTCTCAGCCACTTTTAAGTTATGTAGACCCCTGCCTCTATTAGCCATTGCTGAAGTCAATCACAGCTTAGTGTTTTTTTCTGCATATTTATGATTATGTTTTCCACACACACATCTATTCATTTTAGGGTAGATTTTAGAATGCCCATCCTACTTTAATTATTTAACGAACCATAAACGCTATCACTTTAACAATAGTGTGTTGATATTCACAGAGGATAGTGAAATAAAGACAGAAACAAAACTACCCCTATATCTCCCACTGTTCTGCATAGAGATCTAATAAGCACTCGGGGCAGTGGACATCTGAAATATGGCAGATATGCTAGGAATATAAAATACACATCAGACTTAGACTGAGGACGAAAAAAATACAAATTATCTTGACAATTTTTATAACAATTACATATTGAAATGACAATATTTTGGATATACTGTGCTAAGTAAACTATATTATTTAAATTCATTTCACCTGTCTCTTTTTACTTACTTAAGGTGGCTACCAGAAAATTCAAAATTATATATAAAACTTACATTATATTTCCATTAGACAGCACTGATATAGATGATCCTAAAAAATATGCCTCATATCTTGTCCTGAAAATTAAATTCAGGACAAGATACAATATCTAAATTTTAGCAGAAACTAAATGTAAAACTTAAATGAATTTTCAGAATTTATATGTAATTAATTAACTTCAAACTATTCCTCAACCAAAAAAAAAAAAAAATGTTATCTTTGATAAGAACCTCTTCAAATCTAGAGCCATCTAAGAAGCTTTCACCAGTATGTGGTGCTTCAGGACTTAAATAAGACCCAGAAGTCTGCCATTCTTACAAATAAATGTACCTTGAGTCTCTTCAGCTACCTAATCACTACACATATACCCAGGAGCCAATAGCCTTTTTGCAGAGATCAGTAAAAATGCAAAGGCTGGGTGACAGAAGATTCTGAAATACTACCTGCTCTGAAAGTCAAAAAGTTCCTGTTCGAGAGGACCTGATAATAAGAGAAAGTAGGAAGAAAAAAAAAAAAACCTAAGAAGAAAGAAATAAGCTCATTAGTAGTACCTCTGAACTCTCATTCAATGTTGGTGGGAATGCAAAATGCCATGTGGAGGACAATTTGGCATTTTCTTATAAAACTAAATGTATTCTTACCATGTGATTCAGCAATCATGCTCCTTGTATTTACCCAACGGTAAATACCAAGTGACATCCACACAAAAAACCTACAGATGTTATATTCTTAGCAGCTTTATTCCTAATTGCCAAAACTTGGAAACAACCAAGACATCCTTCAGTAGATGAATGGATAAATTGTGGTGTATCCAGACAATGGATTATTACTTAGCACTAAAAACAAATGTTATCAAGCCATGAAAAAACATGGAGGAAGCTTAAGTCATATTACTACGTGAAAGAAGCCAACATGAAAAGGCTACACACTTCATGTGTCCAACTATATGACATTCTGGAAAAAGAAAACTGTAAAGATAGTTAAAAAAGATCAGTTGTCAGGTGCTGGGACAGTGGGGAAGGATGAATAAGCAAAGCACAGAGGGCTTTTTAGGGCAGTATAAATATTCTGTATGATATGATAATGAAGGATACATATCATTATACATTTTTGCCAACCCACAGAATGCAGAACACCAAGAGTAAATCCCAAATGCAAAGTTTGGACTTTGGGTGATACTGATGTGTCAGTGTGAGTTCATCAATTTTAATAAATGTACCACTCTGATGGGAAATGCAAATGGGGGATGCTACAAATATGTGGGGGCAGGAGATAAATGGGAAATCTCTGTACCTTCCTCTCAATTATGCTGGGATTTAACACTGCTCTTAAAAAATAAAGTTTAAAAAAAATGTCAACAGCTACTAAAGAAATTATGTGAATTGAGTGTACCTCAGGCCCATGCATACAGGTGCAGAACTAAGGACTACATTAGGTTGAGTAAGATGAAAAGAAACTATCCATACCAAAACATCATTTATTTAAAGGCTCAGACAAAAGAAAAGGTTTTGGTTTTTGATGGAGATGGGAAGATAAGAACGTTGTATGTTGAAAATACAGACAACATTAACAAAAATTAGTGTTTACAATAGCAAGTCAAATGATTTTGGCTTTATCAAACAAAACCAATGTTCTCCCAAGATTTATGCTACTACATGAAGACTCATTCCTTTTTTCCTCCTCTTACCTATCAGCAAACATCTTGCTATTTTCCCCATTTTAAAATCTCTTTTGACCTCACTTTTCCCTTCAGTTATATTTCTCACCTTCCCTTTGAGCAATATTTGTCCACGTTTGATATTTCCATTTATCTATTACTGCTCTCTCTTGAATCCTTACCAGTTTTGGTCCCTAATACTCCACCAAAATTGCTGTTGTTAAGTCCACCAGCGACCTTCCCATTGCTAAATATCTAGGACAAGTCTTGACCCTTATGTTAGGAGCATCTGATTCACTGTCCTGCAGTTTCATCACTGGGCTCCCAAGACTCCGCTCTCTCCTGGTTTTCCTCCTGCCTCTTCTCAACTCTACTGGTTGCATCTCATCTCCCAACCTCAGTGTGGAAGTCACCCAAGTTCTTGGTCCTGAACTTCTCTGCTGCTCTATCTACGCTCATTCCCTTATGGATTCCATCTAATCCCTATACTCTGACAGTTCCCAAATGTCTACCTCCAGCCCAGACCTCTGCTCTGAAATTCAGAGTGATACATCCAACTGCCAATGGGGCATCTCCAAAACTGAGCTCCTGCTCTTTCCCTCAAAATTAGTATCTCTGTAGCTTAGTTGGTGCAATTCCATCCCTTCAAGCTGCAGAAGCCAGAAACCTTGCAATTCACCACTGATTTCTCTTACACCTCACATCCTGTCACTCAGGAAAGCTTCCCTACTATACCTTCAAAACATAACCACTCGTCAGCAACACTCACCTGGGTTCCTACATTAACCTCTTAACTGGTGTCCTCATTTCTACCCTTCCCCACTTAAGCTTAGGTCATGAGACACAGCAATAGTCTGTCTTCTTAAAACAGAAGCCAAATCATGTCACATCTTTATTTGAAATTCTCCTCTGGTTTCTTTGCTCACTCTAAGTAGAACCCCAAGCCCTTGACACTAGCTTATAAGACCAGAAGCCTCACAGGAACTGGTGTCTGCTCTCCTCCTTGCTCACTCTACCCCAATCACACTGGTCTTGTAGGACCAGTATGGAAGGCGGGAAGCATGCCTCAGTCTCAGGACTTAGCATCTGCTGTCCACTATTCCTAAGTACTCTTCCCTATATGACTCACTTTACTTTCCTTAGGCCTTTTATCACAAAGCACCTCAGTGAGGTCATGCTTGATGATCCTGTTTATAAATGCAACTCTAGGGATCCCTGGGTGGCACAGCGGTTTGGCGCCTGCCTTTGGCCCAGGGCACGATCCTGGAGACCCGGGATCGAATCCCACATCGGGCTCCCGGTGCATGGAGCCTGCTTCTCCCTCTGCCTGTGTCTCTGCCTCTCTCTCTCTCTCTGTGTGTGACTATCATAAAAAAATAAATAAATAAATGCAACTCTACCTCATTCCTAATCTCTTTCCTCTGCTTTATTTTTCCCCAAAGTACTTCACACACATACAGTCTATCGCACTTCGCAAAAGCATTTTTTGTCTATTTTGTTGACCACTGTGTATCCCCAGTATCTAAAATAATGCCTGGTACATAGGAGACAATAAATATTTGTTTAATAAGTATATGAGTGAATGGAAGAGAACAGTGATACAAATCTGTACATAATATATAACAGCATACTTTGCAGCCTTTCCAAAGGGTTATATTTTAATAAAGCACTTTGTATGTATATACATATTTAGATACTTTGGAAAAAACAAAGCTGTCCCAATTTGATAATTAAGTTAACCTCATAAAAAAAACAGTATTTGTAAAGAAATAGTTCTCTAAACTGAGAGATACTCTAAAACACTCCAAAGGCATTAGGATTTCTCAAAACCCTGGATCTTGCTTCACCAGAGCACACTGAAGAGATGGTCCCAATATATACACCTTTCCTGAAGCAGGTGAAAGGTGCCAGGCCAATATAATGGGCTTCAGTTTCTAAAAAAAGAGAAATTATGACACAAAGTACAAAGCACTTAATGCTTTAATAATATTAAAAAATCTAGGTGCAACCTAGTTTTAGTGAATCTCTGAACTTAAATATAAGACAAAAATTGTGTTTTTTAATACTTTAGTAATGTATTCACTCAATAGATAGACATGGGTGGGTCATATTTTTATAAACCACATTTTAAAAGAATTTCAGCTATCTTCCAAGTAAAAAAGAAAGCAAAATAATTTCAAAAAAATTAACATGCAGAAATAACTTATTCAGGAGTAAAGTACACAAACAGAAATGTGAGGCAGATAAAAGACAAAACTGACTTTCAAAAAAACGAGTGTCTAATTCTCTACTTAATAATATTAATTCTCATATATATGTTTGTTTCTGAAGTTATATATAGGAAGTCATGTAATATAGCAGAAGCTCTTAACCAGCTTCCAATAAGCCAACTCCAGAATGAACATTCATCCTGTGAAATATCCTAGCTGATGCCCATTACTACTCGGTGCCCAGAGCTAGTAATCAAGACTGTCAAGCTTACAAAATTCTGCTCCTATCATTGAGTTGATGGTCACCAAGAATCAACTATGTTAGCTCCCAAACTGACTTGTGCCAGGTTATATTTGCTACTGAAATTGTGAAATTCAATTAAGTATTATGTAAAACAATTACATATGGGTATATATGAACAAGTTGTTTCCATGAAAGCTAAAAGGAATGTTTTAGAGACATTTAAATGACCATAAGAAAATTCTACCAACAATAGTTTATTTTTAAATTGTTTTTGCTGTATAGAAACAAAGTAAAACTTATAAGACTCATGATGCAAATACCCTTACATACACTGAGACAACCGCTATCCTTTTAGCTCATATGTGAACCTTCTTGACAGATAGTATTATAAATTAAAACATTTTTCTCACAAACTACTTAATCACAGATATATTTATTTATTTTAGTAGTGCTTTTAAAATGTTGGCTTTAATTGCTGTAAGCCTACCAAGTTCTTTGAAATACATAAATATTTTTACATATCAAATTAAAATATATAGGGACACCTGGGTGGCTCAGAGGTTGAGTGTCTGCCTTTGGCTCAGGGCATAATCCTGGGGTCCTGGGATCGAGTCCCACATCAGGCTCCCTGCAGGAAGCCTGCTTCTCCCTCTGCCTATGTCTCTGCCTTTCTCTCCGTGTCTCTCATGAATAAATAAAATCTTTTTAAAAAATTAAAATATGTAGATATTTTAATGTAAATATACCTTTTGTAGGTTTGTTTTAGAATATGCCATTTTATTAGACTTTTTTTTCCAAACAGAACCCAACAACATAAGAGACAATCTACTGACATACAAGCCACATAAGGATGGTAAAAGAAAATGAACCAAGAATGAAATACGGTAAAATCAAAAGAATAGATGAAACAGGTTTCTGAGACCATTACATAACTCCAGGCAAACACAGCCCATACGTACCTTCTCTGCCATAAGGAAGAGGTCTGTGTGAGGAAATTCACAGTGACACATTACTCTTATCTCTTGTGCCCTCGGTTATCATTTGTAAGAAAGTTGTAATGAAAAGTCACACTCCTGAAGCTCTAAAAGCAGACCATAAATGCTGTCTGCAAAGTAGGGGAAAATGCCACTCTTCTAAAACAGGAGATGCAACAAAACCCACAGTAAGGTCAACGGCAAAAAATGATGAGGCCATCATTTCTGAGTCTGGAAATTCTACTCCACCAGGACACAAGGCTAAATGTCAGAGCACCGACTCTGTCCATACCTTTTTGGAAGAGTTCCTGGGCTTAGCTATTCAATAGACTGTGGTCTTCAACTCCTTCACTGAACAAACATTTACTGAGTAACTACTGTATGCCAAAGCACCACACAAAGTACTAGAATTTTCCTCTTGGCATCCACCGTGCACTACAAGCAACAATAATATAGGGTACAAGCAAGATCAGTTTTACCACTTAAAAGCTGTGTGACTTTAAGAATGAAAATAATTCCCACCCATCCAGGTAAGTAACCTACCATCCAAGCTACGTGGAGATTTGTGTGGCTACGGGATTCAACGATGCTAAGAAATTTATAAACACATCTTAAAAGAGAAGAAAAGGAGAGAGCAATACTCTCAGGAGGATGGTGGTAACCTCATGACATGAAAATGTTTATGAACCTTGTTTTTAATTTTTATAGTGGAACCACCTCTACTATATGGCGCGGGGGGGGGTGGTGGTAGAGAATTTGGGTTGTGTTGGATCAAGATCAGTAACTGCAGTAACCAAAGTAGCCAGACCAGCTGGATCTTCTTTTTGTAATAACCTTCAGTGAAGGATGCTCATCCCTGGAGGGCACACCCACTAAAAAGGTCTAATTAAGTTATAGGAGCAACCACTAAAAGGTCATTATTATCACCAGTTTAGACCACAATTTCTCAAGTATTTCTGACCCTAATCATATGAAGTGTTGATGAAAACTGCCACTTCAGAACTATTGAACCAAAACCTTCAATTGGCCCTAGAACCCTAGAAATCTAAAACCAGGTAATTCCTTCTAAAAAAAAAAAAAAAAAAAAAAAAAAAAGTTACATAAAACCAGGTAATTCCTGTGAGACAAATATGGGAAACACTATTTAGATCATAAAATTACAGGACCTCAAAAGAGGGCTCTTCTACGTACTCCTATTCTTTTTAAACAGTTCTCTCTAATCCAGGAAGAAAGAACTACATTCTATACATAAAATTCTATAGAGAAGTGACTTCCGAGTTTTATTTTCAATACACATGATAGTTTTGCAATCCTGCCTGAGTTGCTTAGTCAAAGGCTAAACCTATCTTTTTCTCCAGCCAGAAACAAACAAAATGACATTCATTACACAAGCCATTTAACAAGTCATTTTGTTGACTGACCTCAGTTAAGTATGTGAAGTGTGCTAAGCCCTCTCATGCTTTGCTTGAGATAAAGAAACTCACTCGCTTCAAAGTATAAGAAAATGAAAAGACCACCCACAGAATGGAAGAATATATTTGCAAAGCATATATCTGACAAGAGCCTTGTATCCATAATATATAAAGAGATTTTACAATTCAATAACAAAAAGACAAATACCCAATTTTAAAAGACAACCCATTTTACCATGAGCACAGGATCTAAAGAGACATCTCTCCAAAGAAGATATACAAATGGCCAACAAGCATACGAAAAGATGCTTAACAACATGAGGG
Source organism: Canis lupus baileyi (assembly GCF_048164855.1). NCBI lineage: Eukaryota > Metazoa > Chordata > Mammalia > Carnivora > Canidae > Canis > Canis lupus. The sequence continues at coordinate 39,941,622 of NC_132852.1, read as the reverse complement.
AAACCACAATGAAATAACACTCTACACCCACTAAGATGGTTAATATCAAAAACACAGAAAATAAGTGTTGATGAAGATGTACAGAAATGGAACTTCTCATACACTGCGGATGCAAATGTAAGATAGTGCGACCCCTGTGAGAAAGTTTGACAAATCCTCCAAGTGTTAAACGTAAGTTTTAATATGACCCAGCAATTGCATTCCTATGTATATACCCAAAAGAAATGAAAACATACGTCCCCACAGAAACTTGTACATGCCTGTTCGAAGCAGCATCATTCCTAATAGCCAAAAAATAGAAACAACCCATTATCTGATGAATGAAAAAATGATATGTGTCTTGTGTATTCAACTGAATATTACTCAGCAATAAAACTAATAAAGTACAACACAGATGAGCACTGAAAACATTGTGCTAAATGAAAGGAGACACAGAAAGTCACATATTGAAAAAAAAAGCCACATATTATACAGAATAGGCAAATCCATAGAAAGCAGATTATCAGTTGCCTGGGTTGGAATGTGAGGGACAGCTAATAGATCCAAAGTTTATTCTGAGGTGATAAATATGCTCTAAAGCTGACTATGGTGACAAATGCACAGCTCTGTGACCACTAAAAATCACTGAACATACACTTTAAATGGATAAATTGTGTAGTATGTAAACTTTATTGTCAAGAAAGTTGTGTTTAAAAGAATCCCATTTAAACCTTCATAAGCCTCAATTTCATCCTCTGAAAATGGGGACACCACCTGTCTCACGATATGGTAAAGAACATACAAGAATATACAAATTTACACACACACACACACACACACACACACACACATGGACACTTCACAAAGAACCCGGCATGTAGTAAATGCAGAATCCATGTTACTCCTTCTCCTCCTCCCATCCCCAAATTTTTGCATTGCTATGCCTTGATTTCATGGTGTATTCACCACAAGTTACAAAACTCCAAAACTGGAATGTATTTCAACAAGGGCCTAATCCATGAGAATTTTTTTTTTTTTTTTTAATCCATGAGAATTCACTCATGATTTCACACATGCTACACTCAAAGCTATTCCCATATGCCTACCTGGAGAAATCCTGGAGCCTGCAAACAGGGCTGTCCACCTGCTGGACTTAACATTAAAAAGAATTTGGGTGGCTCAGTTGGTTAGGTTTCTGCCTTCTGCTTGGTCATGATCCTGGGGTCCTGGGATCGAGTCCCACATCAGGCTCCCTGCTTCTCCCTCTGCCTCTGCCTCTCTAATGTCTCTCCTGAGTAAATAAATAAAATCTTTTAAAAAAAAAAGTATTTGGGGGACAAAGAGTAAATTTTTTTTTTCTGCATTCCATTGTCTTACTGTGTTTTGGTATCTAATGATGGTGCAGAAGCACCTCTATTAAGGAGTAATTTTAAAACCAGGCACACACAAAAAAATAAAATAAAAATAAAAAAATAAAACCAGGCACAATTCCTTGCCAATATCTACACTATTCAGGCGTCTTTCCGAGTTTCATCTACACTGAAAATCTATTGGGTCTCCAGGACAGCTTTGAGGGGTCCTAGGAAAGAGCCTAGCCACTTGGATACCCTCATATTCACTGCAATGTAAGCAGATCAAAAGGGACCTGAAATTATAGCACTATCTACCAGGTTGTAACAAAAAAAAAGTCAACTGCAATGCTCTCACCATCTCAGCAAGTTTTCAAACAACTCATTATTAATACAATAGTAATATAATGGTAGTATTAACATAATAGTATAATATAACCCAGTATTCATATAATAACAAGACACTCAAGGTTTTCCAGTTTATCAAAGGTTTTCCTCCATCTTGCGGAATACTTTTCCTTATCACTTTCAATGATTCTACCTCCACTTTCATTTGCATTATAATCCCATGCTTCCATACACTCTCACTGCTTTCATATTATTTGACATGATCAGGTAAATATGTGCAAAACTAAAAATGCAGCAAAGCCTTGTTCCATGATCATATCATAAGCAACCAGATGGTCAACTGTGAAATGACTGCCCAGGACAGCCAATCCCATCTATTAGTGCATTTTTGCTCTAGAGCTATGTTATCCCACATATTAGCCACTAGCACATGAGGCTATTTAAATCCGCCTAAATAAATAAAACTTAAAATTCAGTTCCTAAATTTCACTAGTCACATTCCAACATGAGGCTGCTGACTACCATCCTGGCAGCACAGATATGTTGCCATCACAGCAGAAAGTTCTATGTAACATTTACTGATATAACAGAAACTTCACTGATTCTACTAAAGTTTGTAAGTTCAGAGCTCTTAAGTACATTATCAGTATTTACAGATTATGAGGTCTGACTCTGAGAAGTACCCAAATGCCTCTGAATGTTCTTGGCAGGCTTTCTTACTAGTCAGTAGACCAGGTTTTTTAGAGCCTACCACAGAACTCAGCACACAATAAGTACTAAACATCTGCTAAATGAATAAATAGTGTCTGTATTTCAGTTTCTGCCTTAATTTACTTATAGATACTAGTTCATGGAAAGCAACTGGACTTTTTCTTGCACAGGGGATTTGTATAGGGAGAAATAAGCATCAGCAGATGGGGCAGGCAGCTCATGAACCCTTTGAAGCCACTAGAAACAAAGCTGAAAATAAACATCTGCCCAGAGTGAACTCTGATATTCAAATGAAAAGTTTCAGACTCAAGGAAATATCTTGCTTCTTTAAACACTCAGGACTTGTAGCTTTTAGAGACATGAAGGAAAGATCACAGGAGATGCTATGAAAGATCACAGAGCCTGCTGTCATTTCTCAGTATTCCTAATACGATTTTGTTAGAAAATATTATTAATCACAAAGGCAGCAATCATTTAACCGCATTGTCTACGCACTCAGTCTTACATCTAGATTGCCCTTTCTCCCAGGGTCTTATGTGTGAATATATACTGTGCCTATCAGATGACTTCTTGGAAAGGGTTACTAAAAATCTAAATTCAGAAAGAATGTATGTTTTCATATACAGAGAAATACATACAGATATACGTATGTAGGGATCCCTGGGTGGCACAGCGGTTTGGCGCCTGCCTTTGGCCCAGGGCGCGATCCTGGAGACCTGGGATCAAATCCCACATCGGGCTCCCAGTGCATGGAGCCTGCTTCTCCCTCTGCCTGTGTCTCTGCCTCTCTCTCTCTCTCCCTGTGTGACTATCATAAATAAATAAATAATTTAAAAAAAAAAGATATACATATGTATACATTTTCATATACAGAGAAATTTCATATACATATACGTATTTAATATACAGTTCCATTGGCCCTTAACCAAGAATCTCCTGAAGTCCAAACAAAAGAAGCTACAGCCTCTTCTATTTACATTGTTCTACTTGCCTTGTCCACAGACCAAATAGCCATAGGAAGAACCAAGCTGCTTCATTTCTATAATTCACTTTTTCTTAGCAAAAGTCTGGGAACAGAAGGCAAGTGAAAAGGGAGCAGCTGCCGCCCAATCTTTTCATTAATGCCCTCAGCTCATTCCCCATTTTCCTTCTCATTGTTTCAGGTTCCCTTTCTCAACAGCCTAAGTCCCGCTCATGAGAAGAAAAAAGCAGCCTTCTCTGTGTCAACACCCACAATTATAAAAAAAAAAAAAAAAAAAGTCTAGATTACTTCTGAGGTGATGTAATTATAAAAGTGGGCCTTATAGTCAATTTTAAATTGTGAAATCTGCTTTATTTTGAATTCCAATGAATTGCTTATAACTGTATGGAACTTCTTACGTAATCCACTTAGTGATCCCTTTAGAGACTAAGAGTGTTTCTGAAAGAAAATTACACAGTTTCCATCTCTTAAGCCAAACTACAATCCTTGTCCTACTACTTAAACCAACCCGTATGTAAAATAATGGTTTTTGGTTAGTCAACCAATTTCAGATTCTAAGACCTCCAAGAATCTAAATATGAGAGCCAAAAGTTCAGTTTCAGCAATACACAACACTAACTTTGAGGACATAAAAGCGGAACAGTAGTTAAGAAAACCATACTGAATTTAAATCTTATTCTGCCACTTTTTAGCATCTCCAGACTTCAGAATGGACATAATGACAGTAGTGGCCTCATGGGGCTGTCATGGGGAGGAGAGAAGGTGATCTGTCAACGCACACAGTAAGGTCTCAAAGGAGATGGTAACAACGCATCTCCTGAAAACTTAAACTTTTCTAAAATGCTTAAAATAAGCCTTTTCTAGAAGCTACAGCTTAAGATGAAACTTAAAGGAAAATGTTGCTCCTCAGACAACCCAGATGAGAATACTCTGTAGGAGAAGAGCCCCAGGCTTCAGTCAAATGTTCACTTTTCCACTTACCCTAAATCCCTAACTCCAAGAATAAACTTGAAAACTATCCATCAACATGTACAATTATTCTGACTCATATCACTGACTTGTGGCCAAAGAAAAAAGAGTTTTATACTAGATGACTGTTCAAAGTTAAGCAAGCCTCAAGAAATGAGTGGCGAGCCCTGGCCAGGGCCTGGCACTAACACAGAAGAAGGGGTGAGGAGCTGATGACTCCCTCACACAGGAATGCCCAAAAGCAAAAATGTTTCACCACCTCTGTGCCCCAGATTGTCGACAAAGTCTCTGCCGACTGGGGCCCAGTATGTTGACCTTCTGGGTTCAGCAAAAAACAAGGACTGCAAGGACATGTGCTATTTTTATATAAATAAGATAGCATAAGCAAAGATTCATTATTGTTAGGAGTTACACCTTCTTTTCAAAGGAAGCATGGAAATCTGGTGATCTAGATTTAAGAATAACTTGTTAACTACATGCTGCAAGCTATCCTTTTTCCCTTCCGTAAACTGCAGTAAACTGCAACAGCGATTGACATTGCCACTGTAGCCATTGCAACTAACATCAATTTGCAGTATGTGAAAAATGTCTTTGGAAGATGGTCTTGTAACTCGGAAACACAGGAAAAGTACAAAGGAACACACTCTCAACATGTCACCACTAAAGTTCTTTCTGGTAAACCTCTGAGTCTGCACATAATATCACAAACACCACAAACTATACAGGCACAGGCACTCTGAACACATGCTCTGGAGAAATTCATCTGGATCCTGTATTCCTCTAACATAAGGTTAGGCTGGTTTAACTGTAAAAGGACTCAGAAAGAACTAAAAGGCAGTATTCAAGATAAATCACCTCCACTCTCAGCAAAGGGAAGCTAAGGATTTCTATGTTTGGCCCAGACTACAGGTGAAGAGTCCCTAAATATTGAGAACCCACAAAACAACAATAATTTAAAGCTAGACTAGATCCCCAGCCTTCTGTGAGCCTGACGCATGTCCTGAGGTTAAGTGGACTTTGGTCACCTACTGATCACCAGATTATTTTTCACAGACTGCTTAAACTTCAATTGTGTCCGAATTCATTTCTAAATATTGGAAAGGATCACCATCCATTACTCACCTCCTAATCCAAACCAAGCCCAAAGAAACACTCCTTTCATAACTGCCACATGACAACATACTTCAGGTAAACCTCGAACAAACCAATCTGAAGCCAAAGCACATACACATTTTAATGTTCACATAGTTTTTCCCTCAGCTTAACCATGACTGAACTTGAGACGCCTGCGTGGCTCAGTGGTTAAGTGCCTGCCTTCAGTCCAAGGTGTGATCCTGGGGTCCTGGGATCGAGTCCTGCCTCGGGCTCCCAGCATGGAGCCTGCTTCTCCCTCTGCCTGTGTCTCTGCCTCTCTCTCTGTGTGTGTCCATGAATAAATAAATAAAATCTAAAAAAAAAAAAAAAAAAAATGACTGAACTTAACCCATTACCACAATGACATGTTGGTTTTATGAATAAGGCAGGACAGAAGACTCCAGAATTTCTAAAGGGAAAAAAAATCACCTCTAAAAGTAGTAATGACTTGGACATATTTTTTTTCAAATGTAAGGTAAGACTAAATCCCATTCATATTTTCCATCAGGATTAGCAAACAAATACACAAATACCAAGTTTTTAAAAAGTGAATAGAGCCATTTATGGAAAGTATCTCTGAATTTTCCTTTTTCAATTAACTGATTTTGTTTTATTTTATTTTTATTTCCAAATTCCCAAGATTTACTAACCTAAAAGGATTTCCAAGGTATCTCATTTTTCAACTGCTACTATTCAATTAAAAGCAAAATTGAACTTCTTAAGTACAATGTACATAGTAAAGTATTATTCTTTGTTCACAAATGAAGAGTCAACAAAACTTTTTTTAAAGCCAACACAAATTGAGTTTTGCAAGTCAAGCTTATGCTTGCATTTTTTAAAAATAACATTCAACCGTGAAATTTCACCTTAAAATAAGGTTATTTTAGCTTTTCAGCTTTAATGGCTCTTCCACATTCAATGGCCAGGGTAAGAGTGATGATCTGTTCACAAGCATACAAATTGAGAGACAGTCTGTTAAGCGTCTGCCTTGGCTCAGGTCAGGATCTCCAGGTCCCAGGATCAAGCACCACATCAGGCTCCCTGCTCAGCAGGGAGTCGGCTTCTCCCTCTGCCTGTTCCCACTGCTCATTCCCTCCCCCACCTCTCTTTCTCTCTCTCTCTCTCTCAAAATCTTAAAAAAAAAAAGTACATCACTAAGTGATGCATGTACATGTTAAAGCATGTTAGCATAAAATGCTAGTGCTAGACGGCTCTCAGAAAGCACCTACCCAATCCCCTCAACCTACAAAAGAAGAAACTTTAGCTAGAGATTAAATGATTTGCCCAAGACAACAGCGATAACTCAGTCAGTGACAAAGTGTCCCACCCAAGTGCTTTCCAGGGTACCACTCTGCTCCTTTTCGTATAAAAAAACATACGTTAATGAAATATCTGACAAGACAAATCAGCCATTTGTGATATGATCTGTGAATGGATATAAGAAAGTTATTAGAAGCACATGCATCAGGGCACTAAAAATTGGTTGGGAAGGTGTTAATTTATTCCGTATTGTTTTGCTGGTTCTGTTGAGCATATTGCATTCTTTAGTGAAGAGGAATTTAATGACTTTTAGAGAAAAAAAAAATCTCGATTTGTAAATACTCTAAGAAAGAAGAGTAAAGCATTTCTTGTTATAGAATAGAACGTGCACTTCTCTTCCTTCAGCAGGGAACATCCTTTCCGCCACACACAAAAAGCCAGCCAAACCCTCCTCACTACAAGCTCCTGCTCAACTGCTAGCTCCTTTCCAAGGACTTCCAAGCCTTAGGTCAGAAGCTCTCCTTCCTCTGGGTTCCTCTATCCTAACCTCTGCAGAAGTCTGTCTTACTAGAAAGCAGCTCGTTGACGGCAGAAATTCTGTCTTAACTTACCTGGCTCTTGGGCTCTGCAAAATCCTTTATATATATTCAATTATAGTTAATGAACTGAAGCATTTATTCTCAGAATCCCACTTGGTGATCTGCCTTTGCCCCACACCAACACCTGGACGCACTGAAGCGTTACCCTGGAGTGGAAATCCTGCATCCCGCTGTCAAGCAAAACAGTTTCTATAATATGAAATCCTAATGCCTTTTACATCTTCTGCGTTCTGGGTGTCTGACGTCCTTTCCCCTCGAGGGGAACGGTAAAACAATATTCATTATGCAAGTCAACCACACCGTTCTAAACCCACGTTCTCTAAGTGCTAACCTGGATTTTTTTTTTTTTTAAATCTCGGAACATCATTTGCTAGAGTTTACAGCTGAAAACAGCAGATAAAAGTGAAATGCATGTAAGACACAATGAAACGTCCTTAAAAGCTCCTGAGACTATTAAACCAAATAATCTTCCCCTGTTGGCTCGCTCAAGGCAAATTTGTTTTGGGGATTTTTGCTGTTTTTCTTTCCGACAGAGCAACGTGATAGCCCAGACTAGCGGGGCGGACTTGGACGGAGCGAAAGCGGCGCCGTCCTCGCCGCGATCACCGAGGGGTGCGGGCGGCTCGGGCTCCCCGTCCGGGCCAGGCTCTCAAAGCGCCCGACCGCTCCCCGCGAAGTGAGCCCTTCTGGGCTCCGCACACAAAGAGCGGGCGGAGGGTCCGTGAGCGGACCCGACTCGGGCACACGCACCGGGGCAGGGCACCGGGCCGGGCGCCACCACGCCAAGGGTCCCGCCGGCCCGCGAGCCCCGCGCCCCGCACGCCCCCCGCCCGCCGCCCCGGGGTCTCACCGCCGCGCGGCCGCCTTCCATCTTCCATCGCCCGCGCCGCCGCCGGGTCCGGGCCGGGGAGCCTCGGGGAGCCTCGGGGAGCCTCGGGGAGCCTCGGGCGGGCTGGCGGCGCGCTCTTTGTTGGGCTCCCGGGACGGCCGGGCGGGGGCGGCGGCGGCGGCGGTGCGCACCCTGGCGGAGGATGCCCAGGCCGAGGCCGTCCGTCCGCCCGCGCGCCCCGAGGCCCCCAGAGACGTCCGAGCGCCGGCGGGGGCGGGGGCGGGAAGGGGGCGGGAAGGGGGCGGGAAGGGGCGACTTCCTGGGGGTAGGAGGGGCGGCGCCCCGGGGAAGGGGGGAGGGGGGAGGGGAGGGGCAGCCCCCGGGGGTGGGAGGGGAAGAGGCGGCGCCCGGGGGAAGGGGGAGGGGCAGCTGGGGGAGGGGGAGGGGGAGGGGAAGGGGCGGCCCCCGGGAGTGGGAGGGGCAAGGGGCGGCCCCCGGCCCTGAGCCCACGCGGGGTCCGGCGCGCTCGCCCTCGGGCGGCCTCCCCCGGGGGAGCCTGCCTGCCGCTTTGTCTCCTGGCCGGCAGTTTCCCTACCCTGAGGACAGTGAGAGGCGCTTTCCGGGATGTTTCCTCCCTGGAAGGGCGGGGAGGGATCCGGGAGGGGGAACCGCGCGCCTGCGCTCCCCGGGTCCGCGGCGGCGGGGGTGCCCCGGGGAGGCCCCTCGGGTGGGGGCCGAGCCGGCCGGCCCCCGGGAGCGGGGCTAGGTGGCTGCGGACGCCCCACCCGCCGCCGCCGCCGCCGCCGCCGCCCCGCAGGCCCACCCCCAGGAGGGGCCCCGGGAGAGCCGCGCGCACGCCCACCGCAGGCCGGCCCCCCTTCCCCGTCCCTGCGACGGGCACACCGGGCGTGCTGCAGGCCGGCTCTCTCGCGGGCCGCGCTTTCGATCCGAGCGCCAAAGTCCCGAGTCGCGTGCGGCACAGCGGGGCCGGGAAAGGCGCCCCCGTCTGGGGACGGGGAAGGGAGGTGTCGGGCCGAGCGCAAGCCCGGGGCTCAGCCCAGCTCCCGCCAGTCAGCCCGGAGCTGGACGTCCACGTGGCCGGCTGCGCGGTGCTTACGGTGCGTCTGTGTTACACCTTTGTGTCACGAGGACAGCCTTATCGCTAGAAGATACCAAAATAAAGGGAAGTGGCTAAAAAGGAGTTTTGACCTAGCATTAAATCTCCGCTTAGCTGGAAGTGTGCGGTAGGGAAGGGGGTGGGCGAGGCCCCCGGAGGACATCTCCTGTTCCCGCTCAATCTCCCTCTAGCGCACCCTTTTGAATCCAGCCCAAGAGGGCTGACCCGAGACCAGCTTTCTTGCATGTAATCCACATCTGGTTCACAGAAACACTCTACTGTCCCTGGCTTCACTAATTCTGCAAGTGCAGACTAGTCCCAACCACACAGCCGCCACAGCTCTCTGGCCCTGCCCTCAAACCGTGCTCAACTGGCTCCTGCGCTGGGTTTCCCGGGAAGCAGCAGTCTCCAATAGCTTTTTGGGACATGGGTTAGGCCACCATCCTCAGTATTTTCCAGGCACAGGGAACAATTTCAAATATCTACGAGGGGCCCCTTGAAGTCCTTTCCCTAGGCTTAAAATTAGAGAGTAGCACCTCCCACCTCCTCCTGATGGGAAGGAGAGCTAGGCTCCCACTCTTCTCATACTCTCACTTCTTTTTATAGATTTGATATGGGTGTAGGACCCAATATTATGGAAGAGGGTCTCAGGACCATTTCCTTAAAAATCTGCATATGGGGTAGAGGTTTGCCTCACATTCACTTTGATATCTATTGCATTGACACTTCAATAGAACCTAAGACAGAGCTTTATTCACCATCCTCTTACACTTCTTAGCTTGAAAGAGTCCTAGTATTTTATCTTCTCACTATAAATATGTGGGCACATATATATTTACATGGACACTGAAGTATGCACAGTATACATTGTACCAATGGATATAGACTTATATATAAGTCCCTTTCATTGTAGATTCATTGAAGGTGATGATTCTGAAAGCTTGGGCACCCTTGTGGACAGATATCACTGGAAACAATCCTACCTCTATCTGCATCTAGCCCAGTACACCACAACCACATTGTCCATGTTGAGACACTTCATATTACTTATTCCTCATACATATCCTGTCCAATTTGATAACTACTAGCCACATGTGCCCATTTAATTTAAATGAATTAAAATTAAATTAAAATTCAGTTTTTAGCCATATTTCAACTGTGGCTAGTGACTCCTATATTTAGACAATGCAGACAGAACATTGCCATCTTCAAAAGTTCTCCTGACCGTCCTGCCTCACACAGGGCTTGACACATAGGTGGCATTGAATAAATGACAAATGAAAGTTTGGTCCAAGAATACCATGTGATTGCACTAGTTTATTTTTATGAGAAGATAAAGTTTTTTTTTTTTTTGAAGATAAAGCTTTTTAGCGCAATACTGTGTACCAACTCAACCATTAAAAACAAAAACCAAATCTTTACATAGCTACAGCTGCCTTTCCATTTCACACTTGAAAACCTATCTTCACCAGAAAATGCTTCACCATCAGAATAATTGCGGAAAATATTTGGGAAAAAGTCCCTATTCTCCACCCCCCCCCCCCAAAAAAAAAGACAAATCACTTTTTTTCTGAATCATTCAACAAATGAAAAGGAATTGTTTCAAAAGCAGTATTTGTATTGAAGGGGGAATCCATACAAAGTATTTCTTTGCTGAAATAAGCATTTCACTTCTAATATTTTTTACAGAGTAGAAGTGACCTATGGAAATTACCAGTGATGTGTGTGTTTGAATTGTAAAAGTAACCAGCCATTTCTCCAAGAATAAAGCATAACATAGTAACAGGCTGCTCTACAGTCTGTAATGAGAGGAGACAATGAAGATGACCCCAGGGGCCTCCAGAATACTGAACAAGAGTCAAGCAACAGATAGAGTCTCAGCTCACTCACTGTCTCACCATGGGATGGGAACTTCTAATCTTTAGGAGGCCCTCATTTCCTTTTCTATGACTGGGAAAGATTGGCCTTCCCACTTGAAAAAATTGCAGCATTTGGGGATTTAAAGGACTTTCGATTAAAAATATTCTTTATTTTCATTATCCTCAGTCTTTCTGGCAAGTCTTTAGTGACAATGGCAAATCCCATTGAATGCTCTGAATTGTGAATCCAACAAACTCCAAGCAGATAGCACTTTCCAGAGGATACAGACCACACCTTATTCATTCATTTATTTTTTGTCTCCAGCGGAGCATATTGCCTCGCAGAGAGGAGATGCTCAACAAATGTTCATTGAATGCATAAATGAATGAAAGAATTCTCTCTTCTTGTTTTAGGAAGGAGCAAGAAGTTTAAGAATCTCATTGACTCTGCAGAGAGTAATGTTGGTAAGCACTATCAACAAAGTAGGTAAGAGAACTTTGACTAGAACTCTCATCACAGAATACATGCATTATGAAGTCTTACATTTGAAATTTTCTGTAAATTTAAATGCTTCTGAAAGGAGAGAGATATACCAGTTTTCTATTTCCCATTATAGACTCTCATTCTAGACAAAACTGCTGAATTACTTGCAAGAAGTGACACATCCCTGAGGCTCAATTCTGACAGAGTGACTCTTTTTGAGTCACTTCACTTCTAAGATCTGTGAGACCAGCTATTTTGGTCTGTTGATTCAAATAAATCCCATCAGGAACCCTGGAAAAAAGGGTCTTTTCCCTCTGATATCAGCTATATTCAGGTACAATTTACAGACAGTAAAGTTCACCAATTTTAAGTATTATGATATTATGATTTATAAGAAATACTTATTCCATCTTTGTCCTCATTCCTGGCACAGGAAACCCTCAGAATTTCCTAAGTGACTAGAGCATTAAAATGTCTTTTGTTTTGGGGCACCTGGGTGGCTCAGTGGGTTAAGCATCTGCCTTTGGCTCAGGTCATGATCCCAGCATCCTAGGATCAAGCCCTACATTAGGCTCCCCGCAGATGAGAAGTCTGCTTCTCCTTCTGCTCCTCCTCTGCCCACTTGTGCTCTCTCTCTCTCTTGATCTTCTCAAATAAAAAAATAAAATCTTTTTTTCAAAAGTGTCTTTTGTTTTGTTGATGAGGTAACTTTTGGGCCTCACCTGAAGATGGGACTTGTTGCTTGTTGCCAGGAGAACCAACCATGTGACTATAGGGTCCCAACTCACTGACCTCTAGGAAGAGGAGAGGCGCTGAAGGTTGAATTGATGCCCAGAACTAATGGTTTAATCAATCGTTTCTGTGTAATAAAGCCTCCATAAAAAACAAAAAGCACAGGTTGGGAGAGAGTATAGGTTGGCAAATACTTGGATTCTGGGAGAGTGGCTCATTCAGAGAGGACATGGAGGCTTTGTGCCCTCTCCCCATACTTTCCCTTTGCATCTCTTCCATCTGGCTGTCACTGAGTTATATCCTCTAATAATAAACTGATAATCCAGTAAGTAAACTGTTTCTCCGAGTTATGTGAACTGCTCTAGCAAATTACCTGAACCTGAGGAGCGAGCTATGGGAACCTCTAATCTATAGCAGGTTGGTCAGAAGCCCAGGTGGCAACCTGGACTTGTGGTCTCTGAAGAAGAGGAGGTGGTCTTGCCATTAGTCCCTTAAGGACTGAGCCCTTAACCTATGGGATATGATGCTGTCTCCAGGTAGATAGTGTCAGAATTGAGTTGAATTGTAATATACCCAGCTGGTGTGGGAGAATCAAGAGTCACAAGCTCTACCCCTGAGCCAGCCAGGTACCTCTCATGCGTATTCTTATATGGATCTATAGTTTATTCCTCTATATTGTTCAGTAATGTTCCATTGCATGGATACATAATTTGTTTCTCTACCAGTTGATGGACAATTGTGTCCGGTTTTAGGCTTTTACAAAAAAAAAAAAAAAGTATGCATATATATGTTCAAGTTTTATTGTGTATACATGTTCTTTCTTGGATAAATACCCAGATGTGGTATTGCTACTTTTATGGTTTATATATGTTTAACTTTATTTTTTTAGAATACCGAATATTTTTCCAAATTGACCATATTATTTTGCATTCCCATTTGCAAGGTGTGAGAGTCCAGTATTCTACATTGTTGCCAACATTTAGTATTATCCTTTTCTATTTTTTAATTTTGGCTTTTCATGTGTGTGGTTAGTAGTTTGACTAGCACTTCTTTTTTTTTAATTTTATTTATTTATTCATAAGAGACAGACGGAGAGAGAGAGAGGCAGAGACACAGGCAGAGGGAGAAGCAGGCTCCATGCAGGGAGCCTGACGTGGGACTCGATCCCAGGTCTCCAGGATCAGGCCCTGGGCTGAAGGCGGCGCTGAGCCACCTGGGCTGCCCTGACTAGCATTGCTTAATGATGACTGGCACTAAACATCCTTTTATGTGCTTATTTCCAATTTCTGTGTCTTCTTTCATAAGGTATCTGCTTAAAATGTCTTTTTTCTCTTATGATTTGTGTTTTTAGTGTACAAAGAAATCTTTGCCTAACATAATGTCACAAAGAGTTCCCCTATGTTTGCTTCTAGAAGTTTTATGGTTTTAAGTCTTATGTTTAGGGATGCCTAGGTGGCTCTGTTGGTTGTCTGCCTTTTGGCTCAGGTCATGATCCCAGGTCCTGAGACTGAGTCACACATGGGGCTCCCTGCTCAGTGAAGCCTGCTTCTCCCTCTGCCTGCCACCACTGCTGGCCCGCCCTCGTGCTCTCTCTCTTTTTATCTCTGACAAATAAATAAATGAATTTTATGCTTACATTATGACTTAATTTTTATATTATGGTATAAGTGAAATGTCTTCTCACATGGATATCCAGTCATTCTAATGTCATTCTTTAAAAGATTATCTTGAGATGGGGTAATATAAGTTTTTCAACTTTGTTCTTCCTTTTCAAAATTGTTTTGCCTCCTCTAGGTCTTTTGTATTTCCATATAAATTTGAAAGTCAGCTTGTTGATTTCTTTAAAAATGCCTTCTAGGATTTTGATTTGGATTGCACTGACTCCATAGGTCAATTTGGAGAGAATTGAAAATTTCAGCAGCACTTAGTCTTCTGAAACATGAACATGTCATATATATATATATATATATATATATATATATATATCCATTTACTTAGGATTCCTTTCATTTCTTTCATCAGTGTTATATAGTTTTCAGTGTATAGTATTTACACATATTATATTAAGTATATACCCATTGTCACATAATTTTTCATGATATGTAAATGTTATTATTTTCTTAATTATACTTTCAAATATTCTGCTACTAATACAGAAAAACAAATTTTATTTTTGTGTATTGATCTTGTGTCCTGTGACTTTCCTAAACTCACTTATTCTAACAGTTTTGAAATAAATTCCTTATAATGTTTAACATAGCTGATCATGTCATTTGTGAATGAAGATAATTTTACTTCTTTCTTTATTATACTGATCAGGAACTTTAGTATGATATTAAATCAAATTGGTAAGAATTCTTGCTTAGTTTCTGATCTTAGGGGGGAAGGCATTTGTCTTTCCCTAATAGGTATGATGTTAGCTACAAGTTTCTGGTAGATGATTTTCATCAGGTTGAGAAAGTTCCCTCCCATTCCCAGTTTGTTGAGAGGTTTTTCTTCTTTTTCTATCATGAATGGGTACTGAATTTTGTGAAATGCTTTTTTTTTTTTTTTGCATCTATTGATATACTCATATGATTTTTCTTTTTTATCCTGTAATTTTGGTGAATTACAATGACTGATTTTCAAATGTTAAATCAACCCTACATTTGAGATAAACCTCATTTGATCACCATATATTATTGCATTAGTCTGCTAAAGCAGCCATAAAAGAATACTACAGTCTTTGTGGTTTAAACAACAAAAATATACTTTTTCACAGTTCTGAAGTCCAAGATTAAGGTGCCAGCTGGATTAGCTTCCAAAGAGACCTCACTTCTGGGCTTCTAGACAGCCACCTTCTTGCTATTCCTCACATAGTCTCTCCTTTGTGTGTCCACACTCCTGGGGTCTCTTTCTCTTATAAGGACACCAGTCTTATTGGATTAGGGTCCAACACTTAGGACCTCATTTAACCTTAATTATCTCCATAAAGTCCCTGTCTCCAAATACAGTCACATTGGGGTTAGGGCTTCAACATATGGTTTTTTGAGGGGACATTCAGTTCATAACAATTCAGTTCATAACAATTATACCTTGTATATGTTGCTGAATTCAACTTGCTAATTATTTTTACTATCATTGCAGTTATGCTCATGAAGGATATTGGTTTGACATCTCCATTCTTCTATCTTTCTGATTTGAATATCATGGTAACGCTGGCTTCATAAAAGAGTTGGGAAATATTTTCTTCTCTCCTGCTCTCTAGAAGAGTTAGTGTAGATTCAGTTTTGGTTCTTCCAGAAGTGTTTGGAAATTATAATTTACCTGCAATGCCATTTGAACTTGGAGTTTTCTTGGAGAAGGTTTTTAATTACAAATTAAATTTTTAAAAATATACATATATATGTATATATAATTGAATGTAATAATAACATATAAACTATATATGGATATCTATTTCAGGTTATCTAATTCTTAAGTGAGCTCCTAAAGAACTTGTCTATTTCATTTACACTGTCAAAATTAATTCAAAAAAATTTTTCATAGCATTTTTTTATTATCCTTTTAATGTCTCTATGATCTCTAGTCATGTTCTCACGTTCATTCTTGATATTGGTCATTTGTGTCTATTTTTTCCTTACCAGTTTAGCTACAGGCCTGTCAATTTTATTGATCTTCTCAAAGAATTAATTTTTTGTTACATTTATAGTCTATATTGTTTTTCTAGTTCCTATTTTATTGATTTCTATTTTTATTGTTTCTATGTCCATTTTACTTCTTACTTTGGATTTAATCAGCTTTTCTTTTTCTAGCTTCTTAAGGTTGCAGCTTAGAAAAATCTTTTTTTAAAGATTTTATTTATTGGGATGCCTGGTTGGTTCAGCAGTTTAGCCCCTGCCTTCAGCCCGGGGAGTGATCCTGGAGTCCTGGGATCGAGTTCTGCATCGGGCTCCCTGAGTGGAGCCTGCTTCTCCCTCTATGTGCCTCTCTCTGTGTGTCTCTCATGAATAAATAGATTTTAAAAATTTTAAAGATTTTATTTATTTGAGAGAGAGAAAGCACAAGTAGGAGAGTGGGGGAGAGGGAGAGGCAGACTCTCCACTAATCAGGGAGCCCGATGTGGGGCTCAGTCCCAGGACCCTGAGATCATGACCTGTGCTGAAGGCAGACACTTAACTGACTGAGCCACCCAGGTGCCCTACAGCTTAGAGAGATCTTGAATTTAAGCCAACGACGAAGAAAATAAGGCATATTATAAGCAAGTGTAGACTGTAGAAAGGTTAAGAGGTGGGGCATCCAGGCAAAAATACGAAGCCAATATCTGACAGAGAATATCTCCAGATTCTGTAAATACTCCCCCAATACACATACACACACACATACACACACACACACACACACTACAGAATAACACAGTTTTCCCCAACTCAACATTTATCCTCTCCAGCCCCAAATCAACTTAATTTCTAAACTTTTACCACTCTTTCATTTCTGAATTACTCAAACAGGAGAAACTCAGCATGATCATTGCTACAGCCTCTGAGGATCATCCTAACTCTGGCCAAGAAATGTACCTGGATAAGCTGCTTTTCCCTTCAGGCTCCTCTTCTTCAACTCATTGCTAAATGTGGCTCCTTGCTAAGGAATAACTATGGCAGAAACAATCCCCTGTGTTTACTAGCCTGTTTTAATTTCCTCCTACACATGTTAGGAAGACTATATTTCCTAGCCCAAAGGTATCTAGATGGGGCCATTTTATTAGTTCTGGTCAATGAAATGTCAACAGAAGTAATATATGCCACTTCAAAGCTTGACACCCAAAAATCTTCCTTGTTCTCTTACGTGTTTATGAGGGAGTTGCCAGTGCCCAGAGCAACCAGAACATTCACCAGCATACATTCTGTGAAGTACATGAGAAATAAACTTCTATTGTGTTAAGCTACTGAAATTTACGGGTTTTTCTATTAAAGCAAGAACATTACTTACATTGATTAATACGTAGCCCCAGTACACATAATCAAGTACCAAATAATAAGCATACTACTTTGAAAGCTATAAGGGAATTCTGTTGTTGGAAGATATGAGAATCATGTATTCTGAAAGCAGTTACCAGTTTAGTCACATTTGCCATGCTACTTCTAGGAGTAAAATCACAGAGGGGAACAGGGTAGTGATATAACTAATTTAAACTCATGCTTTTATCTACCTTGTTGAACTGCTTTTTGTTGTTTGACACAATAAAGTCAAGAATAATCTGAAAAAGTACTAAACACATATGTAGGTGAAGGTATTCCCTCACTTCTCAACAAATGATCTAAAAGCTCTCCAATAAGGAGACTTAGGATGAAAATTCATTAACAAGTATGTTAGATTTATCATAGTGTAGATAAGTGCTACTTGTGAAGAAAGTGGGTGACATTCTGATGACAGGTTTGTTTCTGCATGTTAACTAAACGGGGGTAGAAAAATAAAACCATGAGTAAGAGATTCAATCAACTTTGTAGACAGAACTAAAAGGGACATTAGAGATTATTTAACTCAATTTCTTTATTTTACACATGCACTCTTGGTATAGGTTGCAAGGCAATTGTTCCAGTCAAGTCATCATCATAACATTTTACTATAAAAATTTAATAATTGGTTTCCTGCCTTGTTAATTTTCCCCATTCTCACTGGTGTGAGGTGGTATCTCATTGTGGTTTTGATTTGTATTTCCCTGATGGCAAGTTGGAGAGGATGCGGAGAAAAGGGAACCCTCTTACACTGTTGGTGGGAATGTTAACTGGTACAGCCACTCTGGAAAACTGTGTGGAGGTTCCTCAAAGAGTTAAAAATAGACCTGCCCTACGACCCAGCAATTGCGATGTTGGGGATTTACCCCAAAGATACAGATGCAATGAAACGCCGGGACACCTGCACCCCGGTGTTTATAGCAGCAATGTCCACAACAGCCAAACTGTGGAAGGAGCCTTGGTGTCCATCGAAAGATGAATGGATAAAGAAGATGTGGTTTATGTATACAATGGAATATTACTCAGCCATTAGAAACAACAAATACCCACCATTTGCTTCGACATGGATAGAACTGGAGGGTATTATGCTGAGTGAAATAAGTCAGTCGGAGAAGGACAAACATTATATGGTCTCATTCATTTGGGAAATATAAGTAATAGTGAAAGGGAATAGAAGGGAAGGGAGAAGAAATGGGTAGGAAATATCAGAAAGGGAGACAGAACATGAAGACTCCTAACTCTGGGAAACAAACTAGGGGTGGTGGAAGGGGAGGAGGGCGAGGGGTGGGGGTGAATGGGTGATGAGCACTGAGGGGGACACTTGACGGGATGAGCACTGGGTGTTATTCTGTATGTTGGCAAATTGAACACCAATAAAAATAAATTTATTATTTAAAAAATTTAATAATTGGATATATCCAATGATCTACTCTATTTTAGAGAAATGATCACTTTTTGAGGGGAGTCCCTATTGCCACTCCCCATGACTTGGGAATGGGATTCTCAGGCCACTGGACACTTGGAAGGAGGGGACCAATGGAGGATGCCAACCTGAAGCCAATGAGTCATGTATCCTGATCATTTTATTCCAATTACCATCTTCATTTGTCAAATGAATTACAAATAAAAATTCTTTTACCTTATAGAAAAGACATTAAGATTTGTGGAGCAATTTCTATGTTTTAAAAATCAACATTTTATCATCTTACACTACCCCCAAAACACACACACACACACACACACACACACACACACACAACCCATATGAGTGATAGTTTATCATCTGTTGTGTTACATGTTAAATATAATATTTAGGGACAAATTGAAAGCCGAGTTGACTTATTTTATAATTTAAGTTATAAATTTGCTGTGGAATTTTTTCAGGTAGGAAAATATTTTCAAAGAAAGTGTTAGTAGTTTTGTAGTTGATGGATGTTCAACATAATGTCAGAGTGTAGAACTTGCCTCTCATTTTGTTCTGAATATAAGTTGAATAAGCCCACATTTTAGCTACATAAATTCTGAAACTATAAACATCAAAAAGGAGGGCTATTTTAATGCTCTAAAATTTGTCATTTGGTAAAAATGCCACATAGATGTCTCACACACACGCACCGAACAACAGGGATTTATCTTCAAATCCATTTTGTTCCGAAAAATGACTTTTTAGTTATTCTTGAATATGAGATTTTCTCCTTTAATTTTTTTCTCATCTGTGGTTTACTAAGGAAAGTGCCCATACCGGATAGACTAGTTTATATTGCCTACCCAGTAATAGTGCTTCTAGTAAATGATTAATTCTACAATGGCTGTCTGTAAAAGGACATTTTTTTCTCTTACTATCTATTTTGGCCTTCAAACTTTAATTTTTATTTTCTCTGAAGAATAATTTTTGCTGCATTTGAAGGATCTGTGTAGATGTAGGCTTGAAGGTAAAAGAACAGATTTTAAACCTCCTTTCTTTCTCTGCTTTGTGCTCTTCTTTTTCTTCTGTTTCCATTCTCTTCCTGTACTGTTTATATTGAGCCTTTTACCCTTGCCTTAGTTACCTCTCCAGGATTCACTTTCTCATTTCCTTTGCCCTTGGCTCTGTCTCAGCCTCTCTTGAAGGCTCTTAGTCAGTTCACTGTTCCCTTTTGTCATAGTAACAGCCACACTCCTAGGAGTAGCAGTCTCAGGAGTGGCTGGGACCAACCCAACATCATGTCCCACAAACAAGTCCCGAATGTTGTGGATTTCAGCAGCTCTGTGCAACTAGACCAGAGTTGTCACCATGCAGTACTGTTTAGAAAGAAGGAAAGAAAAATGGGGAAAAGGATGAGAAAGAAGCTCCTACTGTTTAAAACCTAGATCAGTTCCCTGCTTGCTCACTGACAGAAGAGTCAAACGACAAGGTAGAGGTTGATATAAATATTTAGGGAAATGTGATTATGACATCAAACATTCTGGATGTTAAGGGAAGTAATTTGTAATTTTAAATACAGTGAGCCACAGACTTAGGGAAACCAGTTGGAAAAAAATCTCCACTTAAAATGACCTAAGGGGTGTTAGAGGAAAACCTAGTAGAGACTAGATTGTCAAAACAAGTGGATTTTTCCCCCCAGAATTATGGCTATTTCAGAGCAAAAGTCTGAAAGAGAAAAGTTTGCTCCATATAATTAGTATCATTTAACCAATAATACCATATCACCAATGTAGTCAGTCTCCCAAGCATTACATTATAGAAAGAATCCAGTGTAGAAAAGGCTGAAAGATAAAAGAAGTCTTTCCACCTTCCCTTTCCAAAAAATCATATGGACCCAGGAATCACCTATTTCAATCTCACCCTCAAGTGGAAAGCCCTTCTACAATATTTTTAACAGGTGACATTACTTCTGGTGACAGAGAAGTAAGTCATTGCCTCACAAAGCAACCCATTCCTTTTTTTAACAACCTTCCACTAATGAAGTGCTGACACTCATGCACTCTTCACTGTATACAAGGCATAGGCCTGAGTGCATTCTCAGTGCTTTAATTTAATCCCCACATGAACCTGAGCAGCAGGTCTGTGGCTTAGAGTAGGTAGCCTGACTTATGGAAGGGACAGAGTCTGGATTTAGGCCCATCTGACTCCAGAGTGTTTGCCGTAACCATAATGCCATGATGTCTTAGATCATATTTCCCCGGAGTTTCCACCGTGCACCTTGGTCTGGATCCTAGAGGACAAACCATCAGTCCAATTTGTCTTTCCCTCCAATAACCCTTCAGACACTTGAAGATGGTGACTGGGTCATCTTCCCATCCTTCCCCTTAACTCTTCTCTTCACTGTTAATTTAATAGCAGATTTTTTTTCAGCCTCTGTCATTCTGATGACCCTCTTCTCAGGATGGGTACCCAGGAAGAAACATAATAGATAAGATACAGAGTAATAATTATAGATGAAATTTTCATTTTTAGCTATCCAATTCAGTAACAGAAAAAATTTTTGAGTAACAAAAAATTATCTTTATAAATATCTGCTGTTGCATGTACTTATGTGTACTTGCAAATCTTTTCATTAGTAACATTATAACATAATTGCCATTCTAAACATATTATAGTGCTACATAATGATGATTTATTGCCCATACTGAATTATGTTTCAGGAGCTAAGAACAGATTTGATGGAGGCAACTATTTCTGTGTATCTTTATTTGCTACCATGGCAACTAATTAAAATAGGTTTGTTTAATTAATTAGTTATTGGTGAAACACTATGAAGATGAAAACTGGTATTAATAGGTGCACAGTGTTTAGTATTGATGCTAGTGTTATCATCATAAATGGTAAAGTGTTCATGGCCAGAATAGATCAGTTCATTTTTTCATTAACAGTCATAATTTCATTGTTGAATTAGGAAGTTTTTTTTTTAAACTTCTTTTCATTTATTTTCTTTTTTTAAACAAATTAGTTTCTCTTTTATACTTCTCTTGTCCAAATCTTAACTAAAGTTTCCTGATGAAAAAGGAATATCTTCTGATGGTGAATATAGTGTTCAAATACCACTGCTGGGCCTTTTAGCTTCCTAAAGCTGAACAAAGGATATGGAGATTGCCAGGTGTATAAAGCTGGAAGAATTACCACAACATCTCCCCAGAACTATTTCCAGAAATGGCGCAAGTGGTTGTTTGTGGGGGAGGTTTACGTTCCCCCAAATCTTGTTAACCTCCCCTAAATACTACCAATGCTTATGCAATTAAGGTAAAAACAGCCACTTGCCAAGAAGATGCAGCTCCATGACAGCCTGCAGCCTTCCCCTTCTAATAGATTGGCCCCAATTCTGTCCTAGGTTAAAATTCTAGAGCTGCCACTGCCTATCTGCCTCCTGCCGTGACCTCTTGAGTCTCCAGGGAGATCTTAAAGGTGAGCTACTATCATGGAACTTAAAAGTGGGAAGACCTACCAGAGGCCTTTTAACCAGCTCTCTGAATTCTAATAGATAAGGTAATTTACAAATGAGGAAACAGAAAATTCAGATTAGATGAACTCAGAGCTTGTTGGGCTGGGTTGGGTTGGACTGCATCTAGACTAGACTGTAGTAGCATTACGTGGCTGGGGTTGGAAATCTCACCACAGATAGCCCAAAAATACCTTTAGCTTTCTTAGCTTAGACCAGATCCATGTACTTCTGGCTAGGTCCATTTAAATGGGCTAAATGGACTATCTTATTGCCCGTACTTGAAATGCTTAGGCCTGGGCTCCTCTTTAGATGATACCTCACCCCATCATCCACCTCGAGTTAGAACAAGCCAGGGGTATGAAGAAGGATGAATTTGCCTTCAATATTTCCCTTCCTTTGATGCCCTGTGCTTCTGTTTCACAACTCTCTAGAACTAACCCTTTTAGCAATATCTTATGCTCTTTAACATCCTCTGTGCTCCAACCTTTCCTACTGCACATTAGAATTTACCTGTCCTTGAGGTCATTCTACATTACTAACAAAGGAATGTTATAGACAAGTCACTACCAGTGTCTTCAATCCCAGGTTATATATTTGTTTGAAAGAATTCTTCTGTCGGAGTGCTTGGGTGGCTCAGTCAGTTTGAGTATAGCATTCTTTGTTTCAGCTCAGGTCAGGATCTCAGCGTCCCAAGACTGAACCTTGCTTCTGGCTCCCTGCTCATTGGGAAGTCTGCTTGAGATTCTCCCTCTCCCTCTGACCCTCTCATTATGTGCTCTCTCTCTCTCTCTCTCTCTCTCTCTCTAAAATAGTCTTCTTTAAAAAGAAAAGAAAAAGAATCCTCTGTCCCTTAAATCTAAGGAGTGATAGGTGTGCCTAGGTGATCTCACTCAGTTAGGCATCTTCCTTTGGCCCAGGGTCCCAGGATGGAGCCCTGCATCAGGCTTTCTGCACAGCAGGGAGTCTGCTTCTCCCTCTGCTCCTCCCCTCATTGTGTGTGTGCTCTCTCTCTCTCTCTCAAACAAAGTCTTAAAAAATAAATAAATAAACCTAAGGAGTGGTTGAATGTAACCATTTCAAGGCCCATGGCAAATCAGTGGGAGAACTTTACATGCTGAAGAATCTAACCTGAGGAAGAAAGGTCTGGCTTGCAATATATCAAATGGGATGCTGTTCAAATACAGCTTATATGAAACTGCCTGCTAAAGACATTGTAGAGAGAATTCAGAGGAGATTGGGTCAGATGGCCTTTCAGATGACTTCCAACCTAAAATTCTGAAAAGACTGTGTTAAATCAATAGCCACTTGATTCAATGTTGATCAATGGCAACCTGGAGAGTCTTTCTCACAGCATGTTGTGGAAATCTATTCTTAGCTCTTTGCAGTGCTTATCAAATTTATCAAGCTTATCACTTCTAGTGTTGGAATTATTAGCCAGCATGTGACATTATAAGAAACAAGGACTCAAAAGCTCTCAACAAGCTGGGACATGGACTGATCTATCAAGGTGACTTTGGAATACATCTTTCTTTATAAAAATATCCATATTTCTTCTCATTCTTATAATCTGTTTTGTGTTCTTATTTCAGAATTTCAGAAACTAAGCACTGTTCCTAAGTTTGTGATCCTTTTTCCTTTCTTTACAGGATTTTTCACTCAAAAGCAAACTTCCTATGGGACACCTGGGTGGCTCATTGGTTGAACGTCTGCCTTTGGCTTAGGTCATGATCCTGGGGTCCTGGGATGGAGTTCTACATTGGGCTCCCTGCAGGGAGCCTGCTTCTCCCTCTGCCTGTGTCTCTGCTTCTGTGTCTCTCATGAATAAATAAATAAAATCTATTTTTTAAAAAAAGCAGTCTTCCCTTGACCCTATTAATTTCCAAAAATTTATCTCTCTCCTTCCTTGATATTCTAAACTTTTACCAAAAGAAATAATAACTAAATTTTTTTAGGCAGTTACTATGTGTCAAGTATTGGGGTAAACTATTTAAATGAATTATTTCATTTATTTCTCATAATACTTAATGTGATAGATATTAATTTTATTCCTGTTTAATATATGAGGCAATAAGGCATAAAGACATTAAAAATCTTGCCCAAGGGCATACAGTAAATGCTGAAGTCTAGATTTAAATCCAAGCACTTTAATTCCAGAACTCTTAACCATTAAGCCCCTCATCCTTAGTCTCTCAATCCTGAGCAATTTGACTTTTTATCCCACATTGTTGAAACTGCATCTCCTTCTGCCCAGTACTTACCCTACTTGACCTTTCCTATATTGATTTTCTTTCTTCTTTGACTCTGAGACCACATGGATCTTTTTCTTTGCAAATTGCTTCCATAAGTAAAGATTCTGATCTTTACTTTTTTTCCACCTCTCTTCTTTCCCTGTTCTTTTTCTTCTGTTACTCTACTCTTGGCAATGTCATCCTTTCCCACAGCTGCAATTACAAAGTCAATGCAAGTATCTGAGCTCATTTCTGAGTTTCAGTTTTTACATCTATGGTATATGACATATTAGTCTAAGTGTTCCAGTAACACTTCAAACTCAGCATATCCAAAGTTGAACTTATCATGTTTCCTTTGCCGTTTTAGCTATACCACCAACTTCATCTCTTCCTGCTGACTTAAATGAGATGGTGTGGTGTTGTGGAAAAAACACAGATTGGGGAAATTTATACACATCTTTCATTCCACATAAATTCAGTCTTAAAATGGAAAGGAAAGTTTTCTGATAACAAATATATTCATTTCATCAACATATATAGAATATCTACTTGTGGCACGTAGTGAAGAATGAAAGAGACAAAGTCCCTAACTCATGGAGTACAATAGGGAGGCTGACAATAAACATCCACACAAATAAACACGTATAGAATTGTTAAGTCATTATATTGTACATCTGAAACTACTATAACAGTGTGTTAATTAAAATTGAATATAAAAAATAATATAAAGGAATAATAAAACTATGAATAAAAATAAAGCAGATCAAGCATTTATGAGTGATGTGAGGGGACCTATTTTAGTTAGGCTGATCTGAGGAGATGCTATTTGAGCATTGATCTGACTAAATGAGGAAATGTGCCATACACAGATGCATGGATAAAGCTCAGCAGGCACAGGGAGCAGCATGCAAATATCATGAAATGGGAACAGCAAAAAGACCCATGTGGTCAGTGCAGAACACTTAAGAAGGTGAGGGGCAGGAGACTTAGGCAGGAAGCCAGGCCATTGGACCCTAAGGCCATAGTAAGAATTCAGATTTAGATTTAAAGCATGGTGGGAATACCTTAGAAAACTTTAAGCCTGAGAATAGCTCGACCTGATTACATTTTTAACTGTTCATTTGCTGCAGTATGAAGAATAGATCATGGAGGTTGGGGCAGGACAAGAAAGATAGCAGAAAAGACCTGCTAAGACTCAGTGGGTTAGGTAAGAAATTATGGTGGCTTAGACCAGAATATCAATGCAAATGATGAGTTTGTTGAATAAGCTACTTGTGAAGTACTATGTCTCTTATTGGAAGTATCCAGGCAAAAGGGAGGGGAGTAGTTAGGGATGCTGTCTGTGAGTTGTGCTTGGACCACATAGTATGTAAGATTTCTTTAACTTCAACATTTTACATACTGTGAGACTTGATCCCATTTTATGTAGAACCTACCTTATTTACGTTTGTATGGCCCCCTACATCCTGTGAGTCAGAAGCCAAATGGGAACGGCATTATCTCAGAGAAGGCTCTTCTGAGTTGGTCTAGCTAATTATCCTATCCTATCTTTAGCAGCTCATACGACCCTAGCATGGTAACACTGCCAAAGTGAATGGGCCCCATTTTATGACACTCATTTTATGTTATGTTATTTTATTTTTTAAAAAAGATTTTATTGGGCAGCCCCGGTGGCGCAGCGGTGAAGCTGCCTGAAGCCCGGGGTGTGATCCTGGAGACCCGGGATCGAGTCCCGCATCGTGCTCCCTGCATGGAGCCTGCTTCTCCCTCTCCCTCTGCCTGTGTCTCTGCCTCTCTCTCTCTCTCTGTGTGTCTCTCATGAATAAATAAATAAAATTCTTTACAAAAAATAAAAAAATAAAAAAGATTTTATTTATTTATTTATTTATTTATTTATTTATTTGAGACACAGAGGGAGGCAGAGACATAGGCTCCCCTGAGGGGAGGCTGCTGTGGGACTCGTTCCTGGGACCCCAGGATCACACCCTGAGCAGAAAGCAGATGCTCAACCACTGAACCACCCAGGTGTACCTTATTTTATTTTTAAAAAATTTATTTATTTGAGAGACAGTGAGTACACTCATGAGTGGGGAGAAAGGTAGAGGAGGAGGGTGAAGGAGAGGGAGAGAGAATCTGAAGCAGACTCTGGGCTGAGTGCAGAGCCTGATGCAGGGCTGGGGGCTCCATCTCAGGACTAGGAGATCATGAACTGAGCTGAGACAAAGAATCAGTTGCTTAACCAACTTAGTCACTCAGGCACCCTGACACTTTTTAATTATGTCCCCTGAGCCTTAAATTCATGGTAAAAAAGGTATAAGTTTGTGAGGACTAAATGAGAAAATATATATGAAAACCATAAACTATAAAGTCATATACAAATCTAAGTTACTATTGTTTATTTAAGTAAAATTCAATACAAAAGGTGCGACCAAATATTTTCTCTGTCACCTTGTAACTGCTAGAAATGCTGTACCTCTTGAACTTTCCTGAGCTGTACATAAAGATAGCTAAAAGCTGTAAGTCAATATGTATCAGATAAACACACTGGACTATATGCCCAGACAGCTTTTAAATAGATAAGACAACAGTAAGGATGTGTCCCAACATGCTCTGAACAACCAGGATTTCTCTCTGTTGATCTTGTCAGCAAAAATATTCTGATTGATCTTTTCTCATTAAAAAGAGACCAAAAATCTTATTTGCTAATAATATTTTAAAATATGTGCTTTTATAGAGTTAAGTGAGTGAACATATTTGAGAAATGGAGACAAGAAAAAGAGACAATCAAAATGCATTTTGTTGTAAATTCTCTTTTGGATTCTTACCTTGTACATTTTCATAACTTAGAGTTCTACATGAATTCTATCATCAAACTTTAAGGGAAAAAGAAAATTTCTCTTTTCATTAAAATTGTCTTATTTTATGTGTATGTGTTTATATGGGAACAAAACATAACTGATTAGAAACAGCTGGATGAACATGTGGTTTTTAAAACTTATATAACAAAGGAGAAGAAAAAGATTCAGATTCCCACATTACACCTAACATATGGTATTTCATCCCTGTGGGCTCTTTTTTTTTTAAGGATATCAGATTCCAAAGTGATTTTACAGGTGACCGAGCTTCTAGAATTACATTCTGCAAAATGATTTCCCTTCCATATGCTTAATGAACTGTGGGATGAGGGTCCTATGTAAGTCCTCAACATGTTTCCACGGAAAACTGGCACATATTTAGAAGAAATATATCAGGCATGATACATCTAGTTCTATAATACATAAAGTTAAAAAAAATCATATGTAACAGCTGAATGTTAGTGATTGAAATACCAGAAACTTTTATTCTGCGCCAGCAAAGTAGGCAGTCTATGAAATTGACCAGGTCTAAACACCAATAGAATTTCTGCAGTTTTCTTTAGAAAAAAAATCGAGGATATAAACAAAAACCATGCATGAAAGTGCTTTTTTAACGGGTCACTGAAACTTAAAATAGCTGAATTCATGAAGAACTCAAAGGAGTATCATAAATCCACATAATGCTCTTGAGCACAGACTTGGGCGTTTTAATTTCATTCATAATGCTTGAGTTTGCTGCCAAAAGTTCAATTTTCTTTCTTTTTTAAATTGAATTAAATGCCTGTGAAAGAATCATGCTTTCTAAAAAGAAAGCACAACTTTACAAGAGAAGAATAATTGCTCTCATCTCCAGTTAAAAACGACTACCATTCTCGTAAGATCAAATAAAGAAATATTTTATCAGTGAGTTGGCCAATAATGTAAGTAAGAGGGAGTTAAAGAAAAATATAGCCCTTACTCTGTCTTATCTCTACTCTATAATTATCTGGTTCTTGCCCTTAAACTACTTGGACCTTATAGAAATAAAAGGTCTGAAAAGGGGAGAGAGGACAGAACAGAAGAGTTGGAAAAAGAGCGGACTCAAGACCTGACACATATTAGCCAGGAGGACAATTCTGTGTTCAGCATCAGACCACACATTTTGTCAAATACTACAGACTAGCAAATAGCATATTCAGCAAAAATGGCTGTGGAAAGAATTCATATGTGCAGAATCATGCTGCATAAACAATATTTCAAACAGTTTTAGTGGTCATTTATGGTCAACCTTTCCATATACTGTGATATTCAGCCAAACACAACTCAAACAGCCCTCTCATCTGTCAGTGCTTTTGTGGGGCTGAGTGCTGTCCTTTCTGGGCAGCAGCTGATATGTCCTGTGAACTTGACAAATCTGAGCTGAAAGAGAAATGGATTCAGACTATTATTTTTTCAGGTCACTTTTAGGTTCATAGGTGAAAAATACCTTGACCACCTCTCATGTCCAATCTCAAATACTCACATAGGACTTAACACATTATGATTTTTTTTTTTTTTTTTTTTGCAGGACCTGAGTCTTTTTTGTTTTCTGTTCCACATGCTGGAGCAGCTACCTCTGAGAATCCAGGCCAAGGACTGTCTCCTGCCCCTACTGCAGGTCCTCTGTCCCTCAACCACATCTGGACCATGTCCTGTTTGCATTGGTGATTTCTATGAATCAGCTTTTCATTTGCTTGGTTCTCAGTTTGGTTCCTCCTTGTCAGTGTCTATCACTTTCATTAAGTACTCTCTACTTAGTATCTTATCCAGGCCCTCAGTAGTTTACAATTCAATTGCTCCACTAGCTGGTACCCTACTGCTTTTCCTCCCTTATCAAATCTATACTGCTTACTAATGCCAGCCTATATCTTCCATTGTAGCATCTCCCTTCTCTGAGCCAGCCTAGTGTATTGCAAAGAACCTGGGTTTTGGAACATCAGATAGGATTCAAATCTAGGTTCTATTCTTAATTAGTCTAAAGAAGTCACTCTATCCTTAAACCATTTACTAATCTGCAAATGGGTTAATCCCTGTATGGCTGTTGAATAGATTAAATAAGATTTTATCAATTATATCTGAGAAAGCATCCAGCACTCCAACACAGTACCCAGCTTATAGCAGATATTAAATGAATATAAATTATCATCTGTTCTTTTCACTATATTTACTGTCCTTTTCAACTCATTCCATAGTCCTTAATCTAGCGACTTCCAGTGCCCAGGACTTGGTCTCCAGGACTTTGTAGTCCAATGAGGACAAAGACATGAAAATAATTACAATAAACCATGAAAAGTACTGTGGAATTTAAAGACATAAGAAAGAATGATAACCTTGCTCTATGAATACCATAAAACTTCATAGAAGAGATTCTTCAAGAATGAAGAGGAGTTTGGTGCAGAGATGAGGAAGCCTGTGAAGAAAAATGTGAAGACTTAGGTATGTTCCAGGGAGAGACAGAGATGACTTTGAAAAAAGTTAAGGTCTAAATTATGAAAATCCTTGAATGGCATTATCAGGGATTTGGACTTTATTTCTCACAGGAAATAGGGAGAAAATTTTAAGGAGAGGTAATAGAAAACTAAGAGATTCACAGTATCAAACCCTTGACCAAAGGGCCTAGATTTTCCTTTTTTTTTTTTTTTAAGATTTTATTTATTTATTCATGAGAGACACAGAGAAGAGAGAGAGGCAGAGACACAGGCAGAGGTAGAAGCAGGCTCCATGCAGGGAGCCCGACATGGGACTCGATCCTGGGTCTCCAGGATCAGGCCATGGGCTGAAGGCGGCGCTAAATGGCTGAGCCACCAGGGCTGCCCTAGATTTTCCTTTCGTATGTCTCTTATTTTCAATATATCAGAAGCGTTAAGGGACTTGAGAATGACAGTAGCAAAACTCCCTTGAATATGTCAGGCATCTTTCTTGGAAAAATAAAACACATTTTTAAGCAACAGCATAGAGCACTTGAAAATAGCAGTTCCCAGTTGTTGTTCTCTAAGACTGACTCTATAGAAGTTCACCAAGTAGTTAGAAAATTTTGGGCTCTTGCAAAGATGAAGTTTCTTTATAGCACAAAAGAAAGGTAATAATTCCTTCCCTTAGTGACATCTCCATTGAAAGGGGAAGGAAAGCCTAGAAATGGAAGGAAGTTAAAGAAACCGACTATCTGATTCAGCTAAAACTCAGCTGGTGTTGAGAGGGCTGAGAAGAGGCTATTAACAATTGTTGGCCATCTCCTAGGTGCCGGCATTATGCTAGATGCTTTATATCCACTAATTCATTTAATTCTCACAATAACCTGCCAGGTAGGCATTTTGATCCCAGTTGAATTCAGGATTCTATCAACCTAATCATTACTATGTTCTCAAATGCTTTTCTTTATATCACTTTTTAAGCCATAACCATCATCCCTTATGCTCTTAATAAATGGTTGCTAGGACAATTGAAATCAGTTTCAAGTTTAGAATTCCAAGATTCTTATTGGAATCATCCAGTGGGGACCAAAAAATGTTGTTTAGAAAAAGATGAAATAATTAGATCCTACACTTTCACATCTGATAGGGATCCCGATTTATTCATCATTTCAGCATTGATCAATTTCCTTTCTTGGGGCATCACTTACTTATTCACTAAACATGAAGTAAATTCCCAGCACCATGCATCTGTTTGAAGTCAGACTTAACAAAGGGCCATGCTTACTCCCTACTTAATTGTACTCCCCTTATCATTTCCTTCTGCCTCTTGAAATACCCAAGTATACTCTTGCCTTAAGTTTTTAAGGCAAGATAAACTTTTTTCTTACAAATTTGATCCAATGTTGGATTATCCAAATGAAACTCCAGATGCTAACCTATTTAATAAGATCTGATGACGTTTTGTTAGAGTCAACAAAAGAAGTTTCACAGAAATACTGTTGGCTAAACAGTATTTAATACTGAAACTTACTATCATTCAATTCTTAGCAAGTGAAATGATTGGTTAGTCCTGCAATAGAAGAAAAAGCATTGAACTGAGTAGGAACAGGGACAAAGTTCTCAGGTGTGAGCCTCAGGGGAATACTTGTCTTTGATCAAGAGTGCTCCCTATCCATCCTCAATCCACATACTATCTGAAGAATTAATAATTAAATCTTATGACTGGCATCCTTGGGACCAAGAGCTGCCAGCAATTATATTTGCCAGCATATCCTCTACAAACTCCACCACCTCTGTGGGGCTCACTGCCAGCAGGCCTCTCATTCCTGTGTATGCGGGGACATATATCTGTTTGCAGGAAGCAGGAACCAAACTATGTGCCTGAGTAGACAAGTATTCAAGAGCCTCAACAGAGAAATGCAATGCCACTCTGCTGTTTATTTGCTAATGACAACATGCACTATTGATTTGCAAGCCTGTAGTTCTTGGCACTCTGGAGCAGCCTTTATGGACCTCCACGAGGCTTCTAGGCTACAGCACTATGACTGCAGTGTGCAGACTTCATCACAAAACAAGGGATTCAGGATTGTGTGATTGGAGGGTCCACAAGATGCTCATTTATCATAGAAGATCTTCTACCCAGATGATAAAATTCTACCATTAAGCATTCTTGCCTTAGGTGAGCATCACTCTTCCTGTGGCTGTCTTCCTCAGATGCAAACCTCCGGGAGTAGAAGTACAGGGGACAGATAAATGGAAGAAAGGACAAAGAAGAAGGAGATACAGAGGGTGGGTGGGGGAAGGAAACACAACCTTTACTTCTGCACAACTATACTATTGAGCCCAAAGGGCAGGGATCATGTCTATTTACCACTATCCTCCCACATCTTACATAATACCTGGCACAAGGCAGGCATTCAATAGGGACATGTTGAATTATGTGAATTAATAAGTCAGAGAACAGCCCCTCTCCTTCCTAAGAATGGGAACCTCTTCGAACGAACAAGGATCCCAAGGTGCCGATGCTCCAGGCAGAAGCTGGCCATCATACTGCCCTGGGGGCTAATGCTGTGGCCAGATGGGCCTCCTGCTTTGAAGTTTCTGCTGTGAGGTGACATCTACTTAAAGTTTAGTTGGGCCACTGAGTGTCTTAATGGTTAGATTTTTTTTTTTTTTTTCAGATGAATCTTCCTTCAGATCTACTTTCCACCTTTGTATGCAGCAGTTCCACTGAAAACCAGTTAGCATCCTTGGCTTGCCTAAACCTAGAACAAACAGTATGGGCACAACCAAACACTTCAAAGAACAGGGCCAAAAGCTTCTACTTCATTCTCTAAAGCTTCTGTCAGAAGCAGCAGCCAGGGTGAGGCCAAGCTTGAGAGCTGCCCTCAGGGACTGAAATTAAATGCCAGTGAACCTGGTAGGGCAATAGAGCCAACTTCTTCGGCTCTTCAAAGAGAAGTGGCCCTACCCTCTTCTACAGGCCACAGGGTTCTGGCAGACCTAACACCTTGGTGGCTAAAGCAGCTAGAGACATCTTTTATGGGATCCTTTTATAAGGTCAGGGTGTACTTTGTCTCCCCAAAGCCCACACCCTTGAAAGATTTCTGAAGAAACGGTTTATAGCACTAATCATGGTAAAACAAACAAACAAACAAACAAACAAAACCATTTAACTTACAATGATATACGGGTAACCTATGAAAGGTACTTCGCTACTGAATTAATACTTTGTGTACTCTAGGCAATTTAATTGCCAAGGTGCTAGCTTATTTATCTTCATAAGAGAAATGAGAAAGAAGAAAGAGAGGAGATTCCAAATCATCAATATGGTCAATACATGTGAAACCTATGTGATGTTGAGTTGAAAGAAATGGAAGGCAATTTGCTTAAGCAGTAGGCAGCCTCATTCACAAAATACAGAAAATTGTCACAGAGTCAGATTTATTCCATATGAGCAGGAAAGCAAGGAAACTTAATCAGGTTTTCTCATTTTACATGGATTTGGTAGAGCTACATGAGGCTCTGTATTAGTTTGCTAGGGCTGCCATCACAAAATACCACAGACTGAGAGGATTGAATAACAGAAATATGTTTCAGGAGGTAGAAGTCCAAGATCAAGTCATCAGCAGGTTTGGTTTCTCCTGGGGCCTGTCCGCCTTGGCAAGCAGATGAACACTTGCTCTCTCTGGCCCCCAGGATTGCCCCTCGGTCTGTGTGTGGTCTGTGTCCTAATCTCTTCTTATAAGGAAACGAGTCATATTGAATTAGGGCTCAATCATCCAACCTCATTTTATCTTAATTTCCTCTTTGAAGGCCTTGTCTTCAAATACAGTCACATTCTGAGGTGCCAGAAGTTAAGAATTCAACATATGAACTGGAAGTAGGGAAGGGAGCATGGTTCACAGGCTATCAAAGGAGATTATACTCTCCAATGAGGAGGGAGGAGCATATTTCCTACATTGTAGTCCTACACATAGGCAGGAGCTCAGGGATTCCTTACACCTAAATCGTATGTATGGATGCGCTTCCTATGCTTCTAACACTTTCCTGTGCCTCTAAGATCTATGACAGAAGATAACAGTAAAGATGGCTTTATTTTCTTATTTAATGAAAAGGGAAACATCTAGGTGTTTATCCTCTGGGCTCCTGAGCATGCTTTAACTAGTGAGAAGGCAGAGTGGCCTGGCAAAATCTGGAGTCTGAAGCCAGACTCCCTGCATTTGGATCCCATCCCTGCCACTTATTAGCTTCACCTCTTATTTGACTAACCCATTAGTAGAAAACAATCACAACAAGGAAAGGAATGAAACACTTAAATTCTTAGTTCCAACCAGTACTGAGCAGAAAATTGAAGTCTTGAAGAAGCCAGGATTTTAAAAACATAGCATTTCTGCTCAAACAAGCCAGCCAATTCGTGACGGCGATTGCAACAATTCTTAGATCAAGATCTCACTACTTATGATGTAGGTTAAGGAGGCCATGTCAGCTCTGCTAAGTTTGTTTTTGACAAATGCAATTTGGAAATTAGGAAAAAAAAGTGTTCTAATTTAAGTGATTCCACCTCTCCTGGGCCCGGGAGGTTTGCCTGAAGTTCTTTTAACTTGCCACAGAAATGCTGTGGGTTTCAGAGTCTACATATCCCTGCCTGTCAAATGGATTTTGGCTATGAGGCTTAGAGATTTTAAAAGGTATAGAATTAAACAAATGGGCTAAGGACCTCCTGTGGGCCAGAACCTAGTCACATACAAGCCTCTGTCCAGAAGAAATGAAGTCTCAGGAAGAAAAGAATCTGCCCAAGGTCACTGGACTTATACAATTTGGAGATGGAACCTTTAATTCCCAATTCTAAGTCTAGTGCTTGACCCCTAAACCCTCTACACTGTTCTTCACCTTGAGGCTAGAGTGCTCATTTATTTATACATCCGATTATGATCTGTTTTTTCTTAAATCATCAACAGCTCCATGGCTCTTAGAATAAACATACAACTTGTAAGTCCCTCCCTCATGGCATCTCTTCACTTGACATGCATGCCTCCCAACCTTCCATGGTATCTCCTTCCCTTGATGGCCTCCTCTAGGCTTATGTCCTGTTGAGCTCCCTTCCCATCCAGGAGCTCTACACAGGCTAGCCCTCATCTTGCCTCCATCTTTGCCTCCATAACCAGCACTCATTCTTCAGTTCCTAGTTCCATTATCCCAAGTTCAGGGAAGACTTCTTTGCTTCTAATAGAAGACCACATCTTCTATTATGCTCTTACATGATCCAGCAGCATCCTTTTCTAGCACTCACTATAGCATACTTAGTTGTATAATTAAGACTTTTCTTATTCAATTATCTATATGCTCCAGGAATGCAAGGGTCTTGTCCTTTTTTGCTCATTAAGAAGCCTCCAGCATCCCAGCAGTGTTAACACAAAATAGGCACTCAATAAATATTTTCTGAACGGATTAATGAATTAATTTACATTCATTTTCTCCTTTTCTATAATTTTGCTGCTAGAATGGGGGAAATTGGCTTCAGGGCAGTTGAAAAGCTTGAGAAAATAAAAATCCCCCATCAGAATAATTGTTCCTTCCTGAGAATACCTGGAGAACTATTTGTCATGGTGTCGTGCTGACTATATTATAATAGTCAGGGGAATAGCATGTTACTATCTTACCCTAAGTAGCTGAGGGCAGGAGCCACATTTTTATTCTTTATTATATCCACTGCATCTAGAACAGCGCAGGAAATCAAAAAAAAAAAACACAAAAAGCTAACTGAAAATGACAGACTACACAAGATGCTAGAAGAGGATGACAAGATACAGAAATAATATCTCTCAGCTTAGATGTAAAGAAATTTAGAGGACAGGTAAATGAATTGACTCTGGGAACAAATAGGAAAACCTCTTCCTTGCGAACTACAACAAAAGAAGAGAGAACAGATGTAGAAATAAAAATAGAGAAAGGTGATAGGGGAATGGAGCATTTGTGCTAGGTGTCCACAGTTTGCTTTGGTTCAGCTTTCCCACGGCAAGATCCTCAGGTAGGAATAAGGGTAGGTGGAAGAGAAGATGGAGGCTTGAAGAGAGGACAGGTGGTCGGGAAAAGCTACTATGATAATAAAGCCAGAAAGTTAGAAAAAAATACAGAAAGTCATAAAAGCAAGTATCAGGAGCTGAGAATTGGTTTGCTATAAATATATGTATGGATTTCTTGGGATTTCTCTAACTGTGCTTCAATGTCAAAATTCAGAACTTGAAGAATGGAGTGGAGTCTTTGCATGACTACAGTTAATCAAGGAGTTCAAGGTGGGGAAGGAATCCAGAGTCATCAAGAGAGGACAAATTATCCATGCAAAATGGGAATATTTGTTACTAGAAATCTTGATGATGCCTAAAGGTCAGGACTTAAGGCTCCAAGATGGTGAGTGGGTCCATTGGGTGCACCAGGACTTGGAAGTCAGACTAACTGGGGAGGACAGGTGTTTGGGTACAGACCTGAGTGTAAGTAGGGAGCTCTAGTGACCATGTTTCTACCTACCATTTCCTCCCCACTTGAAAGCCTAACACCGTGCCCTGTTCCTCCCTCCTCCCCACTAACAGCCTTTCTGTACTGCCTCAGATGCATCACCTAAAGGCAAGAAGGGAAAATGTCCCCCTTGAAAGGACCAGTAGTTGAGACACTAGCCAGGCGATATGTAAGATGTTTGGGAAGGAAAAATATGGAAAGAGGATAGAGGCAATGAGCAGTTAAAGAGGGTACCAAAAACAGTTCAGATGTAATAACAAAAAATAGGTAATGAAATGGTGAACACTCACCTGTTTACATCTAGATTTATCCAATGTAAACATTATGCCGTATTTGCTTCAGATTCTTCTAAGAGAATTTATGCTTTATGGATACACACAAGGACCTCTGTGTATCCCTCCCCAATCCATTTCCCTGTTGCTTTGCTTTTTTTTTCAAAAAAAACAACCACTATCTTACATTCTGTGTTCACCATGTTGATGCATGTTTTTAATTTTTAATATATTTGCATTCATGAAGAGTATACAGTATTATTTTCTGGGGTTCTTAAATTGTTTAAATGTAACTCTGGTTTATTAGTAATCATTCTGCAATTTACTTTTTTTCATACAATATTGTGGTTTTGAGATCTATTCATGTTGATAGATGTAGCTCAAATTTTTAAAGTTTATCTGCTTTATAGTAGTCTATTGAATAAATATATTATAATTTATTTTTCCAATGATGGACATTTATTCCCATATTTTTTTGCTTTTACAAACAATAATGTAGTAAACATTTTGTATGAGTGTTCATTTTTTATTTTTTATTTTTTTTAAATTTTTTTAAATTTTTATTTATTTTATGATAGTCACAGAGAGAGAGAGAGAGAGGCAGAGACACAGGCAGAGGGAGAAGCAGGCTCCATGCACCGGGAGCCTGACGTGGGATTCGATCCCGGGTCTCCAGGATCGCGCCCTGGGCCAAAGGCAGGCGCTAAACCACTGCGCCACCCAGGGATCCCGAGTGTTCATTTTTTAAAAGATCTTTTATTTATTCATTTGAGAGAGAGAGGGAGAGGGAACACAAGCAGGGGGAGGGGCAGAGAGAAAGGGAGAAGCAGGCTCCCCACTGAGCAGAGAGCCTAAAACAGGGTTTGATCCCAGGACCCTGAGATCCACTTGAGCCAAAGGCAGGCACTTAACCATCTGAGCCACCCAGATACCCCTAGTTTCTTATTTATATATACAAGATTTTCTTAAGAAGAATTTTTTCTACTTTTTTCTAAAAGTAGAATTTTTGGTTAAGAATATTTTAAACATTACCATTAGTCTAATGAGAGAAGAATTGTGTCTATTTTTTAAAATATTTTATTTATTTATTCATGAGATACACACAAAGAGAGGCAGAGACACAGGCAGAGGTAGAAGCAGGCCCCACGCAGGGAGCCCCATGTGGGACTTGATCTGGGAACTCCAGGATCACACCCTGAGCCGAAGGCAGGCGCTTAACAGCTGAGCCACCCAGGTGTCTATTTTGTTCCCTGTAGTATATCCTGTATCTAGAACAATGCTTGAAGGAGAAGGCACTAATGATTATTTGTTGAACAAGTGAATAAATGAAATTTTTATTTCTGTAAACCAAAAGAGGACTCCTTGAGTCTGTTTCTTTACGGTGCAGTAAGTCTTTCCTGCTCTGGCCCGCCCTTCCTGCGTTTGGACATGGCAGTGGTGGAGAGCACTCCGCAGCCAGGCCTATAAACATCCCTCCATGAGATCATCCATGTGTTTTCCCTTCTGCTGGCTTTTACAGTCATACACTTTGGAAGTCACATGTAAAATTTGTGGAGCTATGTGAGTGAACTACTTGATTGAAAACAGCCTCCCACTGCTCTGAAACACACATTTTGGATTTTACATGAATTAAAAGCAAACTTTTATTGTGTTAAACCACTGAGATTTGATGGTTTATCTGTTACAGCACTCAGTGTTAACCTAATATGGGGACAATGACGACCTTGTTTGTGAATGTTTCCTTGGTGCCTGGCAGAGTTTGTGGCATATGGCAGAGATTGAATAATATTTGTTGAAGGAAAGAAGAAAGAAAAGAAGGGAGGAAGGGAACAAGGAAATTATGTTTCCTATAATCATCTTGCATGGAGCCAGCTTCTTTGCCCCATATGTTTCTATTTTTTTCCTCTCATCTCCCCTACTTGTCTTTATGCTGAAAAATGAAGCAAAGAAACTTCACTTGGGAATTTGCCAAATGCAGTCCAGGGAATTAATCTTAGTTTTAATAATATGTGTGAGCTAATTATATGAATCTGAAACTATTTTATAAAAATAGGATTTTTTTCTAAAAGCCTACTCCCAAACAGGAATCATGCTAATAAAATTTCCCCTTAATAGCATCTAAGAATGCCAATAATTGTTAACTCTGGCATATCTGCAAGTCGAGGCTTGAGGGACTTTTGAACTAAGTTATTTAGAAAATAGGAACACTATACACATTACAGGTTATATGATATATATAATGCCAACAGAAAGAAAA
Source organism: Canis lupus baileyi (assembly GCF_048164855.1). Taxonomy (NCBI): domain Eukaryota; kingdom Metazoa; phylum Chordata; class Mammalia; order Carnivora; family Canidae; genus Canis; species Canis lupus. The sequence goes on along the minus strand of NC_132852.1, from coordinate 39,902,800 downwards.
TGCATGGTAGAAGCTTGTCTGTCCTGTTTCTTTCTTCCTGGGCACCTAGAAGACCACATGTTGACCCACTTTGCAGGGAGCCACACAGTGCAGCTAATCCTATTTAATGTGAGTGGAAGAGATATATATGTCATTTTTGGACTGTGACGGTGAAAAGCCTTTGCATAACCTTCTTGATCTCTCTTCCCTTATTTGACTTTGCATTAGCAAGAAATAAACTTTTGTCGTGTTAATCCACTGAGATTCAGGGGTGCTATGTTGCCAAGGAATAGTTTAGCCTTGCCTAACTAATATGGACAGCTGAAGATTACTGACGAGGCAGTTCATACATAACTAATGACACATCTACTTCCTAGATGACTTGCAGGCTTTTTCAATGATCTATATCACTGGTTCTGGGGTAAAACGACTATTTCAATCTCCAAGATAGCAAGAAAAGGCAAAAGGCTCAGAAAGGTAAGTGTAGAATTGATGCTAAAGATAAAGTGTGTTAACAAAGCAAAATTAATAGTTAGGACCAGTATGCTAAGTCCCAGACCCAACTACATCCACGCCCCATTCTGTGACCTGTGACAACAGAGATTTAATCTTCTCAGAGTTTCCTTTCTTGTATTCGGATTACCTTAAACATGACTGGAAAGCCATTCTACCAAATAATGGTAGATACAGAATTCAGCACAGTCCAACTTCAGGCTCCACACTGCATGCTGATGTATATGTCAAGAGGACACATTACTTCCCCCAAATTATTTGTCTTATACTAAAAGTGTTGCTATGTGCCTTATTAATATATCGTCTAATGAAAAATAATTCTATTATCTTGAAAATATTTGTTTCTTGGTCTGAATTTTCTTTTCCTCCTTAATGTCAAATTCTGTGCCCTTTGTTTTGCTTCTTTGAGTTTTAATCTCATCTAAGTGTGATAATTTATAACAACTTTCTCATGGGGTAGCTTCCTTCCCTTTCATCTTTTTCAAGTACAAACAAACAAAAGAAATTATTTCAATGCAAAATCTAACACTCAGAAGCCACAAAAGAAACCCGTTGTGGCCTCTGGGCAGTTTGTTACATTGCAGCTTTCGGATAAAGAAAGTTGACTCCCTTCTACCCTAATTAGCCAGGCCAGGCTGAGTCTGGATGTTTGAATATTTATATCAAATCTAAAATGTGTCTTGGAACCATTCCTCTCAGTTGAAGTGAGTCAGAGTTTTTTATTCATTGAACGACCACAAAGTAAAGAGAATGTTCCTGATGGAAAGATTGGACATATTCCATGCATGGAATCTAACTAGCACAGAAAAATGCATGGGCAAACCAAGATATGGGTTAGTGGAGACCATGTTAACAGGGCAGTTGCTTCATTTTCATATTTCAACCAACAGAAAACATTCCATTCAGACTCCAGAGTATATATGGTGTCTGTGCAGGCTTCCTCATCAGCTATTCCAAACCCCTTCTCTGGTTTTCTGCTTTCCATATTCTGAAGCTAAGTGAATACTGATGTCTGTCTGGTGCAAATATACCTGAGTATTCCTTGCTAACCCCTTCCTCAGTTGCACAGATTCAAAATATACAAGCAAAGACAAAAATACAATGAAACAGAAAGTTAAACATATAATAAAGCTATTCACTATGTAAAAATTTGCAAAAAGAAATTGGGCAGAAGCTTCTTTTGCTCCCCAAATCCCACCTTATCTCTTGACTATTGGCGATGACCTCAGTTTGCTATTCTTCATTAAGAAAGTATAAGCCCTCACAGGGGACATTCTCTGGAGTAGATCACATGTTAGGTCACAAATCAGGCCTCAACAAATACAAAAAGACTGAGATCATAGCATAAGTTTTTTCTGACTACAGTGCTATGAAACTAGAAGTCAACCACAGGAAAAAGTTGGAAAGACCACAAATACATGGGAGTTAAACAACATGTTATTAAGCAATGAATAGGTCAACCAGGAAATCAAAGAAAAAATAAAAAAGAATACATGGACGCAAGGGAAAATGAAAATACAATGGTCCTAAACCTTTGGACCTACAAGGGATGTATACAGTCCTAAAAGGGATGTACATAGCAGGTATGGACCTTCTTGGTCCACCTCAAGAAGCAAGAAAAATCTCAAACAACCTAAAGGAGCTAGAAAAGGAACAACAAACAGAGCCTAAATCCAGCAGAAGGAAGGAAATAATTAAGATTAGAGCAGAATAATGAGATAAAAACTCAACAATAGAACATGACAGTAGAATAGATAAATGAAATCAGGAGCTGGTTCTTTGAAAAAATTAATAAAATTGATAAACTTCTAGGCAGTCTTAGCAAAAAGAAAAGAGAAAGGACTCAAATAAATACAATCACAAATGAGAGAAGAAAAATAATAACCAACACCACGGATATACAGAGAATATTATAAAAAACTGTATGCCAACAATTTGGACAACTTGGAAGAAATAGATAAATTCCTAGAAACAGATAAACTACCAAAACTGAAACAGGAAGAAATAGAAAACTTGAACACACTGATAAACACCAAAGGAATTGAATCAGTAATCAAAAAAATTCCCAACAAACAAAAGCCAGGGCCAGATTGCTTCACAGGAGCATTTTATCAAATATTTAAAGAAAAACTAATACCTATTCTCAAACTATTCCAGAAAATTGAAAAGGAAGGAAAACTTCCAAATTGATTTTACAAGGCCAGCATTACCCTGATACCAACACCAGATAAAGACACCACTAAAAAAGAAAACTATAGGCCAATATCCCTGATGAAGATAGGTGCCAAAATCCTCAATAAAACACTAGCAAACTGAATCTAACAATACATTAAAAGAATCATTCACTATGATCAAGTTGGATTTATTCCTGGGTTGCAAGAGTGCAAGAGTTGCAAGTATTCACAAATCAATCAACTTGATACACCATGTTAATAAAAGAAAGGATAAGAACCATATGGTCATTTCATTAGGTGCAGAAAAAGCTCTTGACAGAGTACAACATACCTTCATGATAAAGATCCTCAACAAAGTAGGTTTAGAGGGAACATACCTCAACATAATAAAGGCCATCTATGAAAAACCCACAGCTGAACATCATGCTTAACAGGGAAAAACTGAGAGCTTTTCCTCTATAGTCAGGAACAAGACAGAGATGTCCACACTCACCAGTTATTTAACATAGTACTAGAAGTCTTAGACACAGCAATCAGAGAACAAAAAGAAATAAAAGGCATCCAAAATTGGCAAGGAAGAAGTCAAACTTTCACTATTTGCAGATGACATGATACTGTATCTAGAAAACCAGAAAGATCCCACTAAAAAATTACTAGCACTGATTCACGAATTCAGTAAAGTTGCAAGATACAAAATTAAGGTACAAAAATCTGTTGCATTTCTATACACCAATAATGAAACAGCAAAAAGAGAAATCAAGGAATCAATACCATTTACAATTGCCCCCAAACCAATAAGGTACCTAGGAATAAACCAAGGCAAAGAGGTAGAAGACCTATACTCTGCAAACTACAAAACACTGATGAAAAAAATTGAAGATGACACAAAAAAAATAGAAAAATATTCCTTGTTCATGGATCTGAAGAACAAATACTATACTACCCAAAGCAATCTACACATTTAGTGCAATCCCTATCAAAATACCACCAGCATTTTTCACAGAACTAGAACAACAATCCTAAAATTTGTATGGACCCACAAAAGATCTGAGTGGCCAAAGCAACCTTGAAAAAGGAAAGCAAAGTTGGAGACATCACAATTCCAGACTTCAAGTTGTATTACAAAGTTGTTATGATCAAGACAGTATGGTATTGGCACAGAATAAACACATAGATCAATGGAACAGAACAGAAAACCCAGAAATGAACACACAACTATATGGTCAATTAATCTTCAACAAAGCAGTAAAGAATATCCAATGGGAAAGAGATAGTCTCTTGAACAAATTGTGTTGGGAAAACTGGATGGCAACATGGAAAAGAATGAAACTGGATCACTGTCTTTCACCACACACACAAATAAATTCAAAATGGATTGAATTTTGGATTCAACTTTGGAATTTTGGATTGAAGGCCTAAATGTGAGACATGGAACCATTAAAACCCTAGAGGAGAACACAGGCAATAACCTCTTTGACATGGACTGTAAGAACTTCTTTCTAGATATGTCTCCTGAGGTAAAGGGAACAAAAGCAAAAATAAACTATTGGGACTTCATGAAAATAAAAACCTTCTGCACAACACAGGAAAAAGTCAACAAAATTAAAAGACAACTGATGGAATGGTAGAAGATATTTGCAAATAACATATCTGAAGTGTTCATATCCAAAATACATAAAGAACTCATAACCCCTCAAAAAAAGAAAAATCTAATTAAAAATGGGCAGAAGGCAGGAACAGATATTTTTCCAAAGAAGACACACAGATGGCAAACAGACAAAAGAAAAGATCCTCAATATCACTCATCTCAGGGAAATACAAATCAAAACCACAATGAGATATTACTTCACATCCATCAGAATAGCTAAAATAACAACACAAGGGTCAACAGGTGTTGGTGAGGATATGGAGAAAGGAGAACCCTCATGTACTGTTGGTGGGAATGCAGACTGGCGCAGCCAATGTGGAAAAGTATGAAGATTCCTCAAAAAGTTAAAAATAGAGCTACCCAATGACGCAGCAATTACACTACTAGGTATTTACCCAAGGAATACAAAAATACTAATTTACAAGGGATACATGCACATCAATGTTTAAAGCAGCATTATCCACAACCGCCAAATTATGGAAACAGTCCAAAAGGAAACAGTCCAAACAGATAAAGAAGAAGTGGTCTATCTATACAATGGAATACATTACTCACCCATTAAAAAAGAATGAAAGCTTGCCATTTGCAGCAATGTGGATGAAGCTAGAGAGTTTTATGCTAAGCTAGATAAATTAGAAAGACAAATACCATATGATTTCACTCATGTGGCATTTAAGAAACAAAATGAATGAGCATAGGGAACAAAAGAAAGAGGCAAACCAAGAAACAGACTATTGATTATAGAAAACAAACTGATGGTTATTAGAGCGGAAGGGGGCTGAGGGCTGGGGGATGGGTTAAATAGGTGATGGGTTTAGGAACGTACTTGTGATGGGCACTAGGTGTTTTATGTAGGTATTCAATCACTAAATTGTACACCTGAAACTCATATTAAAATGTTGTTAACTGGAATTTAAATAAATACTAAAAAATTTAGAATTTTTAAAAAAGAAAATTTCTTTCACTAGCTTTTGATGAACCCTTGGTGCTATTTCATCTCTATTCTTCTCAAAGCTGTATTATTTTGGTTCTCCCCTGGACTCTGTATCACCAACACTTACTCCCCTCTATTACTCACTGGCATGCAAATATATTTTACTGTCTCTTTACACATCCCTCCATCCACTTACTCAGTTTTCTTCTCTATTTTGTAGCCAAATTTCTCAAAGAGTGGCATACACATACTGTTCTTCATTTACTCCTCAACCTACTGTAATTTGGTTTCACTCCTATCTTTCCACTGAAATTTCTCTTATCTAGGTCTGCGTGTTGCCTCATCTCAGCAGAGTTAGACACAATTAAACCTTCCAGCTTCTAAGACACCAAAAATTCTGTCTACCACTCTAGTTACTTTTCCATGTTCCTTTACAGGTACCAGTACTGATATTCAACTGGTCTGCACCACTTTGACTATACCAGTTGCTAAAATACTGAAATGCTTGGTACCACTTGTAAATAGCTACAGTCCTAAACCACTTCTGCCCCAGGCTTCCTGCTGTCTTAGATCTTCTTCTGGGCCCTGAGAAACATTTATTTAAAATAGCACAGCAGGGGGCTTCCAAGACCCCATTTTAAGGATGTCACCAGCATTTCTTCAGATTGGCCAGTGTCTGTGCCTGATCTTTGTGACTCCTCTGCTGCCTAATCTCTAAATGCTCAGAGGCCCAAGGCTTTGCCCTAACTTCTATTCTTTTCCCTCTACAGTCTTTCCCTGAGTAATCTCACCTATATCTGTTGTCTTCAATATCTTCAATCTGCTGATGATGCCTAAACTTTTATCTTCTGCTCCATCCTCTCGCCAGAGTTCAATTGCTTCCCCAACCTTTCCTTTTGTTTTTTTTTTTTTTTTTTCCCAACCTTTCCTTTTGGATGAATTCAGAGACATCTCAGACTTCATACATCCCAACTGAGCTCTTGATGCACCACCCCCACCCTCACACACACCAACTTATTTGTCTGTGGTCTTTGCCATGGTTCAAGTTGCTCAAGATTCTTCCTTCACTCTTAATCAACCCTTACATTTCTTTTCCATTTTCTGTCAATTCTACTTCACAATATATTTCACGTCCATGTTCATATCATTTCTTCATGAACCATTGAATAGCCTCTGATCTTGTTCTCTGCTTCCATTCTTGCCTGTATCCAATCTATCGTCAGAGTAATCTAAAAATATATATTCAATTATAGTAACCCCCTGGCTCAAACTCTTCAGTGACTTCCCACAGCGTGTAGAATAAACCAAAATACATCAGTAATAAGTAAGTAAGCATGCTACTTATTTTTTTTTCTGGGATCCTATCACATTGGTGCTCTTTCAATTCCCTAAATTCACCAAGCTTTTTTCCAACTTCAGGACTTTGCACTCCAACCTAAAATGCTCTTTCTTTCTACTCTTTTTTGTAAAATTCTTCCCACATTTTAGGTCTTAGCATAAATGTCTTGTCTTCCATAGAGGTCTTTCCTCACTATCACGTGTAAAGTATGTTCTACCTCCGCCCATTTTTTTCGCCCACAGTTCTCTATTCTTTTTTTTTTTTTTTTTTTTTTTTTTTTAGTACTTTCCTCAATTTGTAATTCTATTTCCCATTTGTTCATTTGTTTGCTTGTTTTATTTGCGGTCTTTCTCCTTCATTAGACCATAAATGAGAAGAGGGTAAAAATCTACCCCTTTTATTCACAATTATATACCCAGAGCCTGATACCACCACAAAAAACAAAACGAAACAAAAAACAAACAAACAAACAAAAAATCCTTCCTTGGATTTCATGGCCAACTGATCACCTTGCATGTAGCCATTCGGTCATATTCTTAACAGTGATACCATTCTTCTGCAGAAAAGAGCTTCAAGTAACCAGCATTGACAAAATAGAAGCCCTTTACCTCAGTATTATGAAATCAAGACATGGTGATTTCACTGATAGAAACCAATGAAAGCATATATTTAGAATACATCACCTATAAAAGCATATTGATTTGTAATTTGAGATTTTTTAGCTGCTGATCAGTGAAAGAATACAAAAGAAGCACCTATTTTGTTAGTAGAAGTATAAGAAATTCAACACTTATGTGCTAGCTATTGGGTAGACATTCATATACAACATCTCACCTTTTTGTGCAACAACTCTAAAGCATGAGGTCTCACCAACAGTGCCCAGACATTATTATCACCTGGGGATCTTTGAAATCATTATTATCACCTGGGGATCTGATACATGGGTCCCATCTTAGAGATTCTGATATATTTTGATAGATGTACCTATTTTAACATATGCTAGAAAGCATGTAATTAGAACATCAAACCTTGGGGCTCCTGGGTGGCTCAGTTGGTTAAGTGTCTGCCTTTAGCTCAGGTCATGATCCTAGGGTCCTGGGATTGAGCCCTGCATGGACTCCCTGTTTAGTGGGGAGCCTGCTTCTCCCTCTCCCACTGCAACTCCTCCTGCTTGTGTGTGCTCTCTCTGTGAATGAATAAATAAATAAAATCTTAAAAAAAAATCAAATCTTGACTTTAGAGATACTTAGTTGTGGAAAAAAAAATCACAAAGACAACATATAAATGACTAAAGCTGCCTGAAAACACTGTTAGGCCAAGTAATCTTCCTATAGAAATCAGAAAACTCTGGTTATTTATAAAAGTGTCTGACCCAATCTGTAGATATTCTGAAGGCTTTACTCAAGGCCATTCTATGCATTGATGAGTGATTTGAATGGACAGGATGTCTAGCAGCAGAGAAGTGCAGAACTCAGGTTCCAAGAGCAACTAGTTAGCACTTATCTTCTCTTAATAAAAGACCATTTTCCCATTTGTCACCCTTCACTCATTAACTAGCAGATAGTGCCTCTCATTTCTCACACTCAGAAGTTGCTAGGAGAGAAAAATTAAAGTTGAGGGGCCTGCAACTGATTCTATAGGTCTGAAGGAAGGGAATTTTAGGGTCTCCAGACCAGTTTTAGAGGTAATCCCTGAAAGCCCAGATCACATTGTAATTGTCACTTCTCCTCAGATGTCAATGACATAAAGGACACACTTTGTGCTCTCTCCTCTCCAGCACAAGGGAAGGTAGATTTCAATATTCAGAAACTGCCCTGTCCTCTGTAGGCCTTCTCTTGAGCTAGCCCCATGGGCATAAGGGAAGAATGACAGCATGAGGAGAGGTGAAAGCTGCTCTCTTCCAGTTGGGACTATACTGGTTTGGAGGATGACTACTGAGAGAAGGGAGAGGGTGTCAAGTAAGATACAACATACAAGTACAGAAGTTTAGTGAGACTGCCTCTTGGAGATAGTGATTTTTTTCACTCAGACTTTTCACATAGTACTGGTATAATTTAAGTAGGCACGATTTTGGGATTTTTGAATTGATTTTCTTTACATTTGAAGAAAATATTTCTAAAGAGAAACAGGGCTGGACTTCGTTGACATTTTGGAAATATGAATTAAATTAAAGAATGATGTCAGGTAATCAAGTTAAAATTATGGCTCTCCTCCTTTGAAAAACTGTGATTGAGTGTCTCATCCCTGACTTAAAGACTAAGCCACAAGAATGTCTGAGAACAACAAAAAGCCTGACAAAATATACAGAATTGTTAGTGTGACTGTTCCTATGTACAAACAACAGGAAGAATGGAAGGGACACTTCTAAAGCAACTTGGACAGGATTTTTTTAGGAAAATTCAACTAAGCAGATGTAAACTGTTATTGGTTTGAAAAATAAGACTCAGTGCTTCCCAAATAGAGGGAGTGGTTTTAGTAAGGAATCCAAATTTTTTCAGCATTTAGAATTGAATGAGCTTTGGATTCGTACTAAATTGTTCTTCAGAGAAACAATGAGAAATTATATATTCATATAATAAGAAAACTCACATTTGCAATAACCTTCAAGGAGCATCATGGTTTATTTTTACAATTAGGTATCTATGGTAAAGAAAGAACTCCAAATTTTCAGTGGATTTTTTTTATTGCTTAACTTTCACATTTAAATTTCATTGTATTTTACTTGCTTAACTTTCATACGTAAGTATAAAATTGATACTATATTTATTTTACATTTTTCCTAAATTCTATATAATTGCTTTAAATTTATCTTTTATCTCTATTTGCACATATATTTGAAATATCAAAATAGATCTAATCTTACAAAATGATTAATGTCTTTATAATGGTGTATAATGATGATACCAAAAGCTTATATAACATTATGTTTGAGGCACAATTCTAAGTGTTACGTATACATTACTTTATCTAAATCTCATAACAACTTAGTAAAGTAAAAATTATCTTCATTTTTCAGAAGAGAAACCTGAGGCATGGAAAGATCTAGTAATCTTTTATTCTAATTTTATATAATAATGCCTTAATTAACAACACTTCTTCAAATCAAAATTGGTTGGGTTAAAAAAAATTACATCATGCAAAATGTATCAGAAGTTCTGTTTCCAGGTATGATGGCATAAGAACATGCCACCTGTTCTCTCACTGAATGCAACTATAAAATCTAAATAGGAATCAGCGTTCAGATATTTGAAGAACTGAAAAAAGAAATATATACTAACAGGCAGATCAGGGAAGAATATTGGCACTGAAACTGTTGGTAAGTTTATCATTTTATTTTCCCTTTCGTGTGCTGCAGCCTGAAGTTGAGGTAGCTGGAAATGTGGAAGTGAGCACTGTGATACCTATAGAGAGAGTTCAGGAGAAGCACTGCAGTTCTGGCTTGAGAAGCAATGAAGGGATCTACTAAATTTCAGAGAGTGTAGGGGAAATCACCTCTTTGTTTTTTGTTTTTTCCGATTTCTCAGGTATGAGCCACCAGATTATCCTGTGGCAATGATGACGGCAGTGATAGCAGTGGCAACAGAGACCTGCTAGAGCCCAAACTCCAAAACCTAAAAGGAGAGAAGCTTTTTTCCTCTGTTCAGTGGAGTTGCAGCTCTCAGAAATGGGATAAAATCCCATTACTTTCCTTTTATTTCATTTCTCTCATCTTCTCCCTCTCATATCTCCTCCTGTAATTTGGCCCCAGATATGGTACAAGTATGGAAGTGGAAAGTTTCTTGCCAGAAGATCAAAAAAGGGAAACTAGTGAAGTGGAAAATACTAGAGAGATAGTGAAGAGAGAGCATCTTGGGAAACTGACTATGTACAGTTGTTCATGAACTCCTAGGCTCAAGCCTGTCATACCCATGCAAGGATTTGATGCTAATTAGTAAATCAAAGACTTTGAGAACTGAGTTAATGGATAAACTCCACCCAATTCCCACACTGACCACTGAGTGGTGCACCTGTGAGACAAATGAAACTAGTACTGCAAAAACTTTGAAAATTGAACTGACATTGGAACCACAGACCACAAAAGGAGGGTTGGAATTGTAGCCTGAACTTAACCAGGTCAGTTATCTGCTAAAACAAAAATAATATTCTTCATATGATTTAAACAGTTCTAAGTCTCAAGATAATATTCAACAAGTCCAGGATACAACCCAAAATTGCTTGGCCTACAAAGAATCAGGAAAATGTTAACTCATGTGGGAAAAGATAGTCAGTGAATACCAACAAGGTGACATAGATACTGGGATTATCTGATAAAATACTTTAAATAGTTATTGTAAAAGTGCTCAGATAAGTAATTGCAACCATTCTTGAAGGAAATATTAAACTAAAAGGCATCAGACAATATAAAGAAGAACAAAATGGCAATTTTAAAAATAAAATTAAATAAAAAACTCAATGGATTGGAAAGGAATAAATAAAACTATTCTCATTTATAGACTACATAATTGTCTATGTAGAAAATCCCAAGAAATCTACAGTAAAACTCCCGGAACTAGTAAGTGAATTCAGAAAGGTCACAAGATACAGAGTAAACACACAAGAGTCTTATTTCTATATACTAACAATGTACAATTGAAAACTGAACTTTAAAAATAATAGCATTTATTTTTGGGGTAATAAGAAAGTTATGGAGCTAGATAGAGGTGATAGTTGTGTGACATTTTGAATGTACTTGATGCCACTGACTTGTATATTTTAAAATGGTTAGAATAAGGGGCACCAGGCTGGCTCAGTTGGTAGAACATGTGACTCTTGATCTCAGAATTGTGAGTTCAAGCCCCAAGTTGGGGTAGAGTTAACTTAAAGAAAATAAAATATAATGATTTAAATGATAAAATGTATGTTATGTGTGTTTTACTGTAATTTATAAAAGAAGAATCAACACTAAAACAAAATATATCCCATTTATCATAAGTCCCCAGATTGCAATATTTAGTTAGGTAAGGTCTAAAAACATATTCAGGAGCTACGTGCCGAAATCTACAAAATAGCCATTAAAAAACCTCAAAGAAGACCAAAATAAATAGAGAGATACTGTGTTCATTAACTGGAAGAGCCAACATGTTAAAGATGTCAATTCTCACCAAGTTGATTTATAGATTTAATGCAATACTAATCTAAATACAAACAGAATATTTTGAAACTATCAACAAGCTGAGTCTAAAACATATATGAATGATAGATGAATTAGAATAGCTAAAACAGTTTTGGAAAATAATGAAGTTGGAGGAATCACAGTACCCAATTTTGACTATAAGCTATAGTAATAAGACAGAGTGGTATTCATCAAGAAATAGATATAGTTCAAGGGAACAGAACAGAACCCAGAAATAGGCCCACAGAAATATGACTATTTAATTTTTAACAATGATGCAAAAGTAATTCAATGGAGAAAGTGTAGCCCTTTCAACAAATGATGTTGGAACAACAGGTTATCTTTATTTATTTATTTTTAAAGATTTTACTTATTTATTCATGAGAGACACAGAGAGAAAGAGAGGCAGACACATGCAGAGGGGAAGCAGGCTCCATGCAGGGAGCTTGATGTGGGACTTGATCCCAGGTCTCCAGGATCACGCCCTGGGCCAAAGGCAGGCGCTAAACCGCTGAGCCACCCAGGGATCCCCAACAGGTTATCTTTATACCAAAAAAAAGTATGCTCAATTTATATCTTACATACAAAAATTAACTAAAAATGGGTAGTAAGCCTAAATCCAAAACCTACAATATAAAACTTTTAGAAGAAAACAACTGAAAAGAATATCATGACCTGGGATTAGATGAAGAGTTTTCAGACATGATATTCCATTAGCATGATCTATAAAAGAAAAAATATGATAAATTGTAGTTTATTAAAAATTTAAAACTTTTGTTTAGTGAAAGACACTGTTAAGAAAATGAAAAGATAAGCTATAGACTGATAAAATATTCACAAGCCACATTCCAAAGAACTTATATCTAGAATATATTATAAACATTCAAAACCCAAAAAAGAAAAAAAATCACTTAAAAAATGGGTTAAGGGGGAAAAATAGACAAAAGAGTTAAATGATTACTTCACTAAAGAGATTGTAAGCATGGACATTAGGGAATTGCAAGCTAAAACCACAGGGGATACTACTATACCCGTATTAGAATGGCACAAATACAAAACAGAGAAAATATCAAATCCTGGCAAAAGGAAAAATGGGATCTCTCCTACATGGTTGGTGGGAGTTCAAAATGGTAGAACAATTCTAGGAAAATAGGTTGGCAGGTTTGTTTTGTTTTTTAAAGATTCATGTATTTATCTATTCATGATAGACAGAGAGAGAGAGAGAGAGAGAGAGAGAGAGAGAGGCAGAGACACAGGCAGAGGGAGAAGTGGGCTCCACGCCGGGAGCCCGACGCGGGACTCGATCCTGGGATCACAGGATCGAGCCCTGGGCCAAAGGCAGGCGCCAAACCGCTGAGCCACCCAGGGAATCCCCTGTTTTTTTGTTTGTTTGTTTGTTTTTTTGTTTTTATGAAATTAAACATATTGTATGACCTGACAATCTCTCTCCCGAGTATTTTCCCTAGAGAAATGAAAACTAATGTTCATGCAAGACCTGTACATGAATGTTTATAGCAGCTCTATTCATAATCACTAAAACTTGAAAACAGTCCAATGTTTTACAAAGGGTAAATGGATGAACACCCATGCAGTGGAATACTCTGCATTAAAAAGGAACAACTATTGATATATGCAATAACTAATAACTTGGTTGAACCTCAAAATCCTTGAGACTAGCTGGGTGAAAGAAGCAAGTCTCAAAAAATTATATACCTATGATTTCATCTTTATGACAGTCTTGAAAATACAAAACTATTGTACTGAAGAACAGATCTATGATTTTCAGGGATTATGAGTGAGGGGGATGTATAACTATAAAGGAATAGCACAAGTGCGTTTTTTTGAGGTGATGTAACGGTTATATTTTCCTGATCATACTAGTGGTTGGTTGCACAAATTTACAGGTGTATGTATTATATATGTATATATATGTGTGTGTGTTGAAACTCAAAGAACTGTACATATGCACATATACATATGTGAACACACAAAAATCAATTTTTCTTTGTGATACTTTAAGTGTTGTCTACTCTACCAGCTAGGTCCAACTAAGATACTGCCAGTATCCCTTCTTTTTCTCTGAATTGGAATAATTTAGCACATTGTACAGAAGTCCTCTGAAGTTTGGAGGTGTTTCTGGAAATTAAGGAATGGTGCCAGCTGCTTATCTGGATATTTTTGATGGCAAGAGCTCAGCAGTACCTAGGACAATAGAATGAAAGAGGACCATAGCATGGAGCACACCAAAGAAGGAGAAAGTGAGGACATTGTCATTCCAGTTCTCTGTGGCTTTGGGTATCAAGGCAAGAACCCAGCTGGTTTTTGTGATCCAAATGAAATTAACCAAAGGAGGGAAGTCAATAGCCTGCCTTTGAGATCACCATGCAAAGCAGAGTTGCCCAGCCTGAAGGGATATAGCACATACTGTTGGCAAGAGCCACAAGAAAGTTTGACTATCTTCCAATGATCTTTTGGGCTGGTTACATTTCGGACCTGAATGCTGCCCATGCAAATTCTGTCTGCCACCTACACTATAATCCCTGTTTTAGTAGAGACCATGAAAAACAGAATGATCAAGGTCTAAGTCATGGGCACTTCCCTCCACCCAAATAGACCCAGCTGTCCTGAGTCTGCATCATCATGCCAGGAATCGGACCAGGGATTGCCACCATAGCAGGGACAACAAAGAGTGAGCACACCCAGGCTTCTAGATTCTGTAGACTGCCTCCATTCTCCTAGGAAGATGGCTGCTCTATCCTCCAGCTCTGTTGCTGCTTCTGCATAGGATGCAGCTCAAAGGAAAAAATGGGAAAATTAGGAGAAGGACAAGGAATACAGGGCATGCCAAGCTCTGCAACTCATTCTTCCCAACAGTAGCAGTAGTAGTTGCTCTTGAACAAAAAACTAGCCTTAACAGGAAGGTGAGAGATTTAAGCTTTTAGAAAAGTCTGGGATTTAAAACAGTATCAGATTACATGGGGATACTTTATTTGATGAAGTCAAATAGATTCCTCTTTCTCCTCCCTTGGTACATAAGGAAATTATGACAGCAAGTTTATTATCAGTTATTAAATAATTAAAAATTTTCTATGTTTGTAGCATGTTGAGTTGAGACCTTTAACCACTCCCACAACAAAAAGAAGAAAGGTTAAAGAATAGATTATGGAGACAATGAAAGGAGAGAAATAAGCAAGAAACAACATTTGATAGACAGTTCAAGGCTTTTCTTTCTCTTGGACCATTTTCTTTTTTCTAGCCTGTCAGAGTCCCCTTCAGCTCTGGATAGCCAGCCTCCAGTCCAGGGTGCCTTCTGTCTCCTATAACCATGGGAACTTCTAATTTTGTGCTGTGCCTCACATTGCATCCCAAGCAACTGCACTGAGACCCAAAGGATTAGCAAGTTGGCCTGGGCTGCTGTAACATCAGTGCTTGAGATAAGTGCTTTGGAGCCCTACATGTCATTGATCTTTCAAATGGTAGCAATTATATCATATTATGATGTTTGGAGGGCCCAATTCCCTGAAATGTTAGATTTTGTTGAGTTGGGGTTTGTTTTTCTCCTTATTTGTGAATAATGTCAGGTGAAGGAAGTGAATACATTTTGAAGTTTGGGATTTAAGGAGCATGTGGTTTCAAGAAACTAGAGGAAAATTGAAAAATACATCACTTTAAAATTTGAGTTTCTAAGAAGCAGCTTTAGAAATATCTATATAAAGATTTTGCTATCAATACCTCTTATTTATCAATACATAAATATCTGCAGCTTCACTGATAGGACTGTTGGTTTCCTTATACCTATAGTCACAGAGATCTGTAGGTTTTATATACAGCTCAACAACACTAACACTAACACTAACTATACATGTCAACAAATCTTGTTAGTGTAGAACATGCTTCCCTGATGAAGCCAAAGTGATCATCATTTCATTCTTACGCTGTTTTTTATTGATAGGATGAAATTCTTCTTTATAATTCCCTCAATTATAAAGTTAACTAAAGGAAGAAAGAGGGAAATGAAAGATGATAAATGGAAGCAACCAGTCATGCAAGGGCATGAAGCTTTAGAATAGCAAGTGGCTCAGGAGGTGTCTGTACCCGGTTATCTAGATAACTTCTTTGGCAAGGTAACAACAACCCCTTGTTGAAGGCTCCTGGCTTTTACCTACTGTGACTGGCCCTTTCTTTGTCCTCTTCAGTCACAAAACACAGTAGGGCACATTCATTACCCAGGGTTTTCTTTAGAGCCTTGGCACATTTGCACGGCATCAGCCAGGTGCCAGGCTCTACCAGTGGCATCTGATCATGCCTCATTTGTCTTAACCCTTTCCCATTTTCCTATACCAGCTTAGAATTTCTCAGAAAGAAATAAGTGAAGTCATAGTTGGCAGTCCTTATAAATAACTCCTACACACACACACAACTGCACCATACTTAGAAAACAAACAAGCAAAAGAGATAAAGTAATTTAGTTGGTCAAGATTCTTATAGTTAGAGAATATTTTGGAAAATTTAAAAAGGACATAGCTAATAATTTAATCATTGACATCGAGACAAAATTAATGAAATGACTCAACCAACAAGCATGTTAGTTTGCAAATACTAACATGTCCCTGAAGCAGGACTAAACAGGTATTGCTATTTTGCTCATGGGCTAGTCAATTTGTTAAATTACATGTTTAAAAACATCGCTGCTGAAACTTTACATACACGGCTAATCCTGTTTAGAATGTTCCTCTTCTTACCTTTTATTTTAAACTCCTCTTCCTTCCTGGCCATGTTCTATCTCCTCCTCATACTTGCTGATAACGTTCACCTGCCCATCCTGGGTGAAATTCGCCACATCCAATTATATTTGCTCACCTACATGCCTAACTTGCCCTCTACTACCTTCCCTGTAAACTGTAAACTCCTTGAGGATATTCACCATTTCTGACACTTCTCTTGTTTCCTACATTGTATTTTTTTATGTCCAGGGTGCGCTTGCGTGCGCGCGCGCACACACACACACACACACACACACACACTAAACGATGTTTGGATATTCAGCTTGCGGCTATGCAATGTGTTTCTATGAGTAGGCAACTGAAAAGAAAATTGACATATTAATTACTATAGACTTAGAGGCACCCTCAAATGGCAGAATTGAAGAGGTTCCAGATAATTTATTCAATCTTACAGTCATACATTGAGTCACATGACAGTGTTTCTCTCACTATATTGGTAGTTGGGAGAGAAAGATGACTAAAATCTGGTTGTAGGCTCAGGATGCTTACAATTGGTGCGGTGATCATAAGGTCCAATTTCCATTTCGTAGATGAGGAAACCAAAGCTTAGAAAAGTGATGTGAAAAAAAAAAAAGTGACTTGCTCAAGTCGTGCAGCTAAGAGCAGCAATATTCCACTGTTTCCCTAGTTTTACCTCCTCACACATATGCACAAAGTTTGCTGCATATGAATAATATCTGTTCAATTCCTACAACAAATTACTTAATGAATTTAAGAAGAAATCTTTAGAATTCGCATCAATAAATGACAAACCAGTATTATTTTCTATAAGCAGAAGGCATATACCAGTATTATTTAAAATACATAACTTTTAAAATAAAAGTAATAAAAGCTATGTTACAACCTAAAGTTTGCATTTTGAGAAACATTAAATTATACCAAAATCCACATTGACCAGATAGATTAGTATATTTTTACATAGGTGTTACTATATACACATGATATAATCTATATTTGAAAAATAGATCTTTTCAAAGTCATATGTATGGGAGTTGACTATTTTGCCTCAAATGCAAAAGAAAATTCAGAACCACTCAAAATTAGTCAAGAAAAACGTCTATTAGCCCTGCAAAATAAAGATGTTAAAAAGTATTCAGCAAAAAAAACCCAAAACTAACAAATTAATTAGAAGGCATGTGTGAGACAGTGAGACTTGACAAATTCAGAATTAACTTTAAAAGGCAGAGAAAGGGACACCTGGGTGGCTCAGTGGTTGAGCATTTGCCTTCAGCTCAGGTCATGATCCCTGGGTCCTGGGATTTCGTCCCTCATCGCATTGGGCTCCCCACAGGGAGCCTGCTTTTCCCTTCACCTGTGTCTCTGCCTCTCTCTCTGTGCCTCTCATGAATAAATAAGTAGGATCTTCAAAAAATATAAAAATAAATAAATAACTTAAAAAAAAAGATAAAAAGGCAGAGAAAAATAGCACTAATTCCCACCTGGCAGTCTATTTAAACTTCACTAAAATCAGAGTTGACCATTTCATTGACTCTGAAAAGTGGTCCTATTTTTTTTTGCAGATAAAACACTGTAGTTTCTGAATATGTAAAAAGTCAAGTCTTTATTAACCTGAATATTTTCTAAATTGGGCATTCTAGTTACCTGATTTTAATTGTAGCTTACCAAGGGTTAACCAGGAAATATTTTAATTTTAATTATCATTGTTAAAAATAATTTTTTGAAAAAATGAAGGCATAATGTTCCATAAGAGTACTGAATACCAAGTGTAATGTCACTTTTCTTTATTATTTGTGATATTGGATTAGCTAAATCTTGGTTTTAAAAGATTTCCGTTTCTTGAACACCTACCTATCTGTCAAGCACCTGAGCTGGCTCTCTGCTTTACTTATGCAAACCCTTTGGACTCTTCCTATGTTACTGCAAGACAGCATTATTATCTCTTTTGTGCAGGTGAATGAATTGAGCTATCAAGAAATTAAATAACTTGCCTGGAGACTAATAGCAAGTATAATAAGGACTCTCAGCTGGGTCCATCTGATTTCCAAATTCATGCCTTTAATCCCAAGTGTAGCAGAACTGGAATGCACAGAATCCTGGCCTGAGGTGCACAGTCAGCATGACATGCTTTACTCTTAAAATATATAAGCTGGATTTTTTTGACACTTTATTATCTCACAATTTTCCTTAAGCCTTAGATACAATTTGAGTTAATTGTGAAGTCCAGGTACCTGAATTCTAGTTAATTAGGCTTTAGTGGCATGTAATTCCTAGTAATTAAAGATGCTTTTGGTATGCACCTAGATAGAGTAATATTGGACATGCTTAAATTGCTTCTTTGGAAGTTAAGGTGGAAATGTTCTAATACTGAAGAATCTAAATACTGCCCAGCATGTTTATCTTTTAAATGTTATATCCTTCCTAGCTAAGAAATGTTCAAGTTAAACTTTTTTAGAGCTATGCTTAAAATGTCAGAAAGAAAATTCCTCCTTACCACCATTGTAATATTTCCTCATTATTCCCACTTCTTCCCTGAATTCCTCGATTCCAAGTATCGAGAAAAAGAACCTGCTAGAATCAATGCCTTTGTGACTTTAGCTAGAATTATTTTATTATCAAAACAATGAATATCCACTGTTATTGCCATCTGATAAATACCAGGTGGAATTTCATTAAGATCATTGTTGAGTTTTATTACTCAAGGCTTATTAGAAAATTAGACTGCCATCTATCTTATGAGAAAGTTTTACATTAGAGAAATTCTACCTCTCACAAACCCTAATATTTCTGGCTGTATATAAACCATCCCATCTCCTTTCTTGGATTTTAAAGCAACTTGTTTTTCTTTCACAAAAATATTATCATCTTAACGAACAGTGAAAAACTCCCTCCCAAGTTCACACATAACCATTTGATACTTTCTTCTAGTGCAATTTCACACAGTCCATCAAGTACTGCAGGACCCGACCCAGCCTTTGTCTATAGGCGTCTAGCTTCTATTCTACCCAGAATCAGTGAAGTGTATGGTATAAAACTACCTGTGCCTGTTTCCAGCTGTTAGCTCTAACTAGCTGGGAGACTTGGGCATGTTTTTCACCTGTTGTGCTTTGATTTTTTTTTTGTCTGTAAGTAGAAATAATAATAGACCCTACCTGACGGGGCTTTTGTGAAGACTAAGTGAAATAATGCACATGACATGATGACATGTAATAAATATTCAACAATATTAGCTGTTATATTAACCTGGATAGTTACTTCTGGCAGGAAGCTTTTGTTACCCACTCAAACCAGGGTAGGTGTCCCCTTTTTACATTTCTATAGCATCTTGACCTTCCTTATAACACTCATAATACTTTTAATTACTTATTCAATGTATGTCTTCCCAGCTAGATTATTTACACTTCAAGAACAAATCTGTGAATTATTATTATTACTATTATTATTATTATTATTTATATCTCTACTGTTTAGCACAGAGCCTGAAAAGGAATATTTGTTAAATGAATGAGAGTTAATGCTGAAGCTATAAGACTGATGAGTTCTTTGGGTAGACATTCAATTATCTTAATTATGATTTTTAAAAATTGGTGAATTTGAAGGAATTATTGAAAGAAATTGGTAACACTACATCTTAGTTTGTGATACGATGCAGAGGAAAATAAGTAACAGTAGTGACACCTACTTTATAGTGCTTTATAGCATGTTCATACCTATTATTCCATCTCAGAGGCTCACAGAATATTAGAGATGGAAGACACTACAGGGTCATTGCTTCCAAATCTTCATTTGAGAGATAAGGAAACCGAAAGTCGTCATTGCACCAAGAGCCACTGCATTTTTCAAAACATCTCCCACAGAAAGGGCATCAGGACAGCCCTTGGACTCTAACCAATGCATTCAATGAGCTCACAAGTCTGAATCATAACTTTCATTAGCATCACTCAAATAGCTTGTGAAAGGACAGGAAATCCCACAAAAATGAGCAGCCAGAAATATCATATAGAAGTACAGTTTGGTGGTCCAGACATACTTTTTCCTGGTGTGTCTTGAGCCAGCAGCAAGGGGTGATACCCAAGGCTCAGAGTGAAGTGAAGCACAGCAAGATAGGGAAAGCATGTAGGAGTTGCTCTGGAGAGACCCACAGCAGTCACCAATTGTGACTGATTTCCCCCTTTGAGACAACTGGGTAACCACTGGATTTATCAAATGTAGCCCTTCGTACTATTTATTGGCCAGGTTAGAGAAGTGCTCCTAGCATCATTCTATGTTCTATGTCTTTTCTGCGAACTGCAGGGGTCTCCCGTTAGCTTTCAACATGGACACCTGGGCTCTGAAAGAAAATCCCTCCATTAGTGAGGCACATGAGAAATGCTTTCTGATACTGATGTGGAAGAGAGGGATCTTCCACACGCCCAAAGGTTCACGTAAGTTCACTTGTTCATGGCTCAAGTCCATGACTGGGAATACAAGACTGACTTCCCAGTCCCCTAATTTGGGCTCCTCTGCAGCCTGCATATGGAGCTGTAGGGGCTAAGGGCAGGCCACCCAAAATGTACCACTCTGCGTACATTTTGGGTGGCCTTAAGAGGCCAAAGTTACTTAAGAGACAGCCTGTGCAAGAAGGACACTTAGACCATCCTCAGCGCCCTCAAAGCAGGAAAAAAACCTCCCATGTGAAAGGTACCCTGCCTATACCAGGAGGTAAAGAGACATCCTTACACCTGGAGATGGGAAATTTAGAGCTGAGCAGGCTGTGTAAATAACCCTTGTTACTTTAGTAATTGACTACCAAAACCCAGATTCTGTTTACAATTCCTTGCCATCAAAGTTCCCAAAGCTAAGTTTTCCTTGTCTTGTCAATGCCTCATAGATTATTGTCTCTTTGGGTAAAAAGTATAAAAACTGCCTGCCTTGGTCATTTATTTATGTCTCAATTTCATTATTGGGTTTCAATGTGTACTTTATAAAACTGGGCTTTTTCTCCTATTTTTCTGTCTCCTGTAAATTTAATTCTTAGTCCAGCTAGAAAAATCTTGGGCCAAGGAAAATTTTTCTTCCTCTTCAAAGGATACTTCCAGAGCTCCCAGAATACCTGAGAAATGGGTGACCCAGTGGGATACTTAAGAATAACAGATTTGAAATGGGGGAAGCTAAGGTCATGGACATTTTTTAAAGATAAGGTTACATTCAGTCTTGATTTTTTACTTTCATTATTGATAGCAAATGGGCGCAGGACAAACAGCTGGCATGGGAGATGAGTGAAGTGCCTTGGTGCAGTGATAAACAGGTCATCTGGAGTTGGGCTTGCTGTTTCTGTGGGGACCATGGTGGTTCTTTCTTCTGGGCACCTCTCATTCTCTCGTGGTGTGATCTAGACAGATGAGCCTTCCAGGAAGTCCTTCCCACTATACCCTGTCACTGTCCTTGGAGTCCCCTCCCCCAATCCTTGTTATGCTTCATAATTCTATAAAAATGTCTGTTTCCATCATATCTAGCCCACAATTCTAATGGAGATTGTTCACACACCCTGAATTAATGTCAAGCTAACATACGGCAAGTTGTTTTAAACTGTCTAAACCCTGCAGAAAAATAGCTATTGAGCAGCATAATTATTTACTTTCAGAAGCTTGAATGCAAGTGTCATTAAATCTTTACAACAGTTCTAGTGAATACCATTCATTTTCATCAGTAGTTCCAAAGAATTACACAAGGGAACTTTCCAATTTAATATGAACGATAAATCTTATACACATTGTGGGATCTTTTGGCCTATAAAAACTGACTGAAGCCTTTCCACAAGGGCTTAACTTGCTTAAAATAACTTATGAATCAAGCTTTATTCTTCCTATGGGGGAAGGGAAAGGAAGGGAATAGGAGAATGGGAAGAAGGGGCCAGCCAAGTGGCCCGTCAACCAGACTCCACGGAAGTGGTAGAGGCTATATTTATGCAGAGTTCAACAAATTACAAGCCCATTATGTGCATCTCTGTACAAGTTATGTCAATCCTAACTTCTAATAAAGGAGATAAGACTTGTACAAAAATACTTGAAACTAGGTAATAATATATAAAACTGTGTAATGTTTGAAACTACAAGTAACAGTGTCATCTGTGATTATAACATCTAAATAAATAAAATTTATTTATTTATTTATTTTTGTTTTAATATTGTTTATTAACACAGTAACAAATGTAGACTTAAAGGATCTATCCAACAAGAAGGCCTAACAATCATAAATATTTATGCCCCTAATGCATCCAAATGCAACTGAATACAAATTTATCTCAAGTGCACATGGAACTTTCTCCAGAATAGACCACATACTGGGTCACAAATCAGGTCTTAACCGATACCAAAAGATTGGGATTGGCCCCTGCGTTTTTTCAGACCATAATGCTTTGAAACTAGAACTAAACCACAAGAAGAAGTTTGGAAGGAATTCAAACACGTGGAGATTAAATACCATCCTGCTAAAAGATGAAAGGGTCAACCAGGAAATTAGGAAAGAATTAAAAAGATATATGAAAACTAATGAGAATGAAGATACAACCGTTCAAAATCTTTGGGAAACACCAAAGCAGTCCTGAAGGGGAAATACTTGGCAATACAAGCATCCATCCAAAAACTGGTAAGAACTCAAATACAAAAGCTAAACTTGCACCTAAAGGAGCTGGAGAAAGAACAGCAAACATTCCTACACCCAACAGAAGACTGTTAATAAAGATTTGACAGAACTCAATGAAATAGAGACCAGAAGAACTGTAGAACAGATCAACAAAATCAGGAGTTGGTTCTTTGAAAGAATTAATAATATAGATAAACCATTAGCCAGCCTTATCAAAAACAAATGAGAAAAGACTCTAATTAATAAAATCATGAATGAAAAAGATCACCACCAATACCAAGGAAATACAAATGATTGTAAAAACTTATTATGAGGAGCTATCTGCCAATAAATTAGGCAATCTAGAAGAAATGTATGTATTTCTGGAAAACCACAAGCTACCAAACTCGAACAGGAAGAAATTGAAAACCTGAACAGGCCTATAACCAGGGAGGAAAATGAAACAGTCATCAAAAACCTCCCAAGACTCAAAAGTCTAGGGCCAGATGGCTTCCCAGGGGGAATTCTATCAAACGTTTAAAGAAGAAACCATACCTATTCTCCTAAAGCTGTTTCGAAAGATAGAAAGAGATGGAATACTTCCAAACTCATTCTGTGAGGCCAGCATCACCTTAATTCCAAAACCAGACAAAGACCCCACCAAAAAAGAGAATTACAGACCAATATCCCTGATGAACATGGATGCAAAAATTCTCAACAAGATACTAGCCAATAGGATCCAACAATACATTAAGAAGATTATTCATCATGACCAAGTGGGATTTATCCCCAGGATGCAAGGCTGGTTCACACTCGTAAAGCAATCAGTGTGATAGATCATATCAACACGAGAAAAAACAAGAACCATAGGATCCTCTCATTAGATGCAGAGAAAGCATTTGACAAAATACAGCATCCATTCCTCATCAAAACTCTTCAGAGTGTAGGGATAGAGGGAACATTCTTCAGCATCTTAAAAGCCATCTACGAAAAGCCCACAACAAATATCATTCTCAATGGGGAAACACTGGGAGCCTTTCCCCTAAGAGAAGGAACACGACAGGGATGTCCACTCACCACTGCTATTCAACATAGTACTAGAAGCCCTAGCCTCAGCAATCAGGCAACAAAAAGAAATAAAAGGCATACAAAATGGCAAAGAAGTCAAACTCTCCCTCTTCGCAGATGACATGATACTGTACCTTGAAAACCCAAAAGACTCCACCCCAAGATTGCTAGAACTCATACAGCAATTTGGCAGTGTGCCAGGATACAAAATCAATGCCCAGAAATCAGTGGCATTTCTATACACTAATAATGAGACTGAAGAAAGAGTAATTAAGGAGTCAATCCCATTTACTATTGTACCCAAAGGCATAAGATACCTAGGTATAAACTCAACCAAAGAGGTAAAGGATCTATACCCTAAAAGATACAGAACACTTCTGAAAGCAATTGAGGAAGACACAAAGAGATGGAAATTTATTCCATGCTCATGGATTGGTAGAATTAACGTTGTGAAAATGTCAATGCTACCGAGGGCAATTTACACATTTAATGCAATCCCTATCCAAATACCATGGACTTTCTTCAGAGAGTTGGAATAAATCATCTTAAGATTTGTGTGGAATCAGAAAAGACCCAAATAGCCAGGGGAATTTTAAAAAAGGAAACCATAGTTGGGGGCATCACAATGCCGGATTTCAGGTTGTACTACAAAGCTGTCGTCATCAAGACGTGTGGTACTGGCACAAAAACAGACACATAGGTCAATGGAACAGAATAGAGGATCCAGAGGTGGACCCTCAACTTTATGGTCAACTAATATTCAACAAAGTAGGAAAAACTATCCACTGGAAAAGACAGTCTCTTCAATAAATGGTGCTGGGAAAATTGGACATCCACATGCAGAAGAAGGAAACTAGACCATTCTCTTACACAATACACAAAGATAAACTCAAAATGGATGAAAGTTCTAAATGTGAGGAAAGAATCTATCAGAATCCTAGAGGAGAACACAGGCAACACCCTTTTTGAACTTGGCCACAGTAACTTCTTGCAAGACACATCCATAAAGACAAGGGAAACAAAAGCAAAAATGAATTATTGGGACTTAAGATAAAAAGCTTCTGCACAGCAAAAGAAACAGTCAATAAAACTAAAAGACAACCTACAGAGTGGGAGAAGATATTTGCAAATGACCTATCAGATAAAGGGCTAGTATCCAAGATCTATAAAGAACTTATTAAACTCAACAGCAAAGAAACAAACAATCCAATCATGAAATGGGCAAAAGACATGAACAGAAATCTCACAGAGGAAGACATAGACATGGCCAACAAGTGCATGAGAAAATGCTTCGCATCACTTGCCATCAGGGAAATACAAATCAAAACCACAATGAGATACCACCTCACACCAGTGAGAATGGTGAACATTAAGAAGACAGGAAACAACAAGTGTTAGAGAGGATGTGGAGAAAGGAGAACCCTCTTGCACTGTTGGTGGGAATGTGAACTGGTGCAGCCACTCTGGAAAACTGTGTGGAGGTTCCTCAAAGAGTTAAAAATAGAACTGTCCTACAACCTAGCTATTGCACTGTTGGGGATTTACCCCAAAGATACAGATGCAGTGAAACGTCGGGACACCCACACCCCGATGTTTCTAGCAGCAATGTCCACAATAGCCAAACTGTGGAAGCAGCCTCGGTGTCCATGGAAAGATGAATGGATAAAGAAGATGTGGTCTATGTATACAATGGAATATTACTCAGCCATTAGAAATGCCAAATACCCACCGTTTGCTTCGACGTGGATGGAATTGGAGGGTACTATGCTGAGTGAAATAAGTCAATCGGAAAAGGACAAACATTATATGTTCTCATTTATTTGGGGAATATAAAAAATAGTGAAAGGGAATGGATGGGAAAGGAGAAAATGAGTGAAAATATCAGTGAGGGTGACAAAACATGAGAGACACCTAACTCTGGGAAATGAACAAGGGGTAGTGGAAGGGGAGGTGGGCGGGGGGGTTAGGGTGACTGGGTGATTGGCACTGAGGGGGGCACTTGGCAGGATGAGCACTGGGTGTTATGCTATAATTTGGCAAATTGAACTCCAATAAATATAATAAATAAATAAATAAATAAATAAATAAATAAATAAATAAATAAATTCAGCAAAGTTGCCGGATACAAGGTGAACATACAATAGTCAGTAGTATACTATTTACTATAATGAACAACTAAAAAGGATTTTGAGATAACAATTCCATTTGCAATAGCATCAAAGGAATGAAATGCTTATGAATAAACTTAAATAAGAGCTGAAAGACTTGTATGCTGTTATAAAGTATCACTGAAAGAAATTAAAGAAGACCTAAATTTTTGGGAAAAAATCCTGTGTTCATAAAACTGGTGCTGGTGAAGGACAGACATATAGATCAAAATAATACAACTGTGAGTGTTAGTTAGCTAGCTTTTGACAAGGATTCCAAGATAATTACATTGGAAAAAAAAAAAAAAGACTAATTTCCACAAGTGATGTTGAGATAACTGGATATACACATGCAAAAGAATAAAGTCGGGTCTGTTCCCTTTAAAAAAAAAAACTGTTAAATATCAATGTTACCTCCCAAGAAGGGAAAAGAAATTCCAATTTTTTTGAACAAAAAAAATTTGTAGTCTTGCAAGGACTTTACATAAATCGCCATGTGTGTAACCTGTACAAAATTAAGCTATTTTAAATTTACAGACTATAAGAAACTGAACCCAAATGTCTATTCTCTGTACTACATTTCAGCTAATATTGCAGAACTAATAACAGTTTTTAAAGTGGCTATTACCAATTCTGTCTACTGTAGCAAGATACCTTAAGTTACAACAAAATCTTAGGAAATAAGACTGAATAATATCTGTTATAGAAATACCCTACTCCATGGGAAATATCAGAAAGGGAGACAGAACATGAAAGACTCCTAACTCTGGGAAACGAACTAGGGGTGGTGGAAGAGGAGGTGAGCGGGGGGGGGGGTGACTGGGTGACGGGCACTGAGGGGGGCACTTGACGCGATGAGCACTGGGTGTTATTCTATATGTTGGCAAATTGAACACCAATAAAAAATAAATTTATAAAAAAATACCCTACTCCTTACCAACTCCCACCCTCCCCCACCCCTTCAAAATCATAAGCAGCTCTCTCTGTGACAGACAAATAATGTAAGCATTGTGAAAACCCAATTTATGTGGCATATCTCTTGGTCCACTGTCTGACCATTCTGTCATATTCTGCTCTGTTGGTCATATACTGAGTGGCAATACTTCCCACCAAAGGGTCAGCTGGAAGAAAAAAATGTAGATTATTTTGAAGAAAGGAAAAGAACCTTTCAAATTTTAGCCAATAAATTGACAGCTTGGGAAGAAATATGCAAAGTATTTGTGATCAAAACCAGTTTTTAAATGCCATTCCATTGTCCTGGGCACTTTTTCTTTCTAAAACAGTATGCAGGGGGGAAGAATTCTCAGACTTTAGCACTAGTGTGGCTTTATCTCCTTAATTCATTCTATTTTTCTCCCAACAACCACCACCCACTTAACTGGAGTGTTAAGTAAGTTCAATAAAAACTGGAATGTTCAAGGCTATGATGAACATCCAGCTGTGTTCACACTGACTGTTCCTTCAAGTCCTCTGGGCTGTTAAAATATAACACTATTTACCTCTACATTAGTTACCTAGAAAAAAACCAGGCTGCCAGGTCAAAACCAACAATTAAGTTGAAACCTAAATAGAATCTTTTATGGTAAATCTTTAATAATAAAAGGAAATTAAGCCTCCTCTCACCCCTAATCAGTCTGAGAACCACTAACTATTAAGCAAAGAAACTCAACATTTAGTTAGAAGTAGGTGGTTTAGGGGAACCGTATGAAAAATGTAAAAATCTAAGGCAATTTTGTAAGTCTTAGTTTTAAAACACTTTGTTCCTATAGCATAGAAGTTGCTGCCTTTTTCAACAAGCAGAT
The DNA here is from genome assembly GCF_048164855.1 of Canis lupus baileyi. Taxonomy (NCBI): domain Eukaryota; kingdom Metazoa; phylum Chordata; class Mammalia; order Carnivora; family Canidae; genus Canis; species Canis lupus. The sequence continues at coordinate 39,874,699 of NC_132852.1, read as the reverse complement.
TGAACTTTTCTTGATTAAAACTTTTTTTTAAGATTTTATTTATTCACGAGAGATACAGAAAGAGAGGCAGAGACAGGCAGAGGGAGGAGAAGCAGGCTCCCTGAAAGGAGCCTGATGTGGGATTTGATCCTGGGAATCAGGGATCAGGCCCTGAGCCAAAGGCAGATGCTCAACCGCTGAACCACCCAGGCATCCCTGATTAAAACTTTCTTTCAAAAAAGGTTAGTTTTTGTCCTTTAAAAAAAAAAAAAGATTTATTCATTTGGGAGAGAGCATGAGCAGGAGGGGCAAAGGGAGAGAAAATCCCAAGCAGACCCCACACTAAGCCCAACACAGGGCCTGATCCCAGAACCTTGAGATCATGACCTGAGCCCAAACCAAGAGTCAGATACCCAACCAGCTACACCATCCGGGCATCCCTGCTTTTTGTTCTTCAAAAGCTTTGTACTTTATCAAAACAAGTATTTTTCAGATAAGGAAGAAAAAAGAAAAGAAAAAGAATTATTAACCTTACCAGGATTACAGTCTGTAAGAAGGGAGCAGATAGAAAGGAGAACTTTAAAAATGGTTAGTGCTGGACTCCAATTATCTTTTAATATATCCAACCAAATAACTCCTTGACGGTTAATATTACAGTGAGAGATCCTTGTCCGAAATGTAACCTTTGGAGGCTTGAAGGGGTATTCTGGTGTAAAAGTGATATCAAGGAAGAATACACCACCCTCATACACGGATCCTGGAGGCCCCAGAATGGTTGATCTCCATTCATAGATGTTATCGCCCTTGGGACCAGCACTCTTGGCTCTGGTAGAGAGAAGTTTGGAGTTTTTGCTCATGCTGACTTTACTCTCCTTCTTCTTGGGGGTGTTTGTTTCTTTCTTGGTTTGCTGGTTGGAGGACAAAGGTGAGGAGGAGCTGGTGCTGGCCCTTGAATCATCATCCGACATAGCGGACCCCCTGCCCGACCCCGCAAACAGCCCCTCTCTTTGTGTCTGGCTCCTCCGTGCTGTCCCGGTGGCTGCTACATCTAGAATTTAGTAAGAACTTTACTACGTGCAAGAACTGTGCAAGTGCTTGATATCCTCTATAAAAAGGATGCTCACAATAATGGAGGGGTACAAAGAAAGTGAGGCTCAGAGAAGTTAAATAATTTGTCAAAGATCACTTAGCTGAGTGCAACAAGTTGACTTCAAACAAGGACAAGTTGACAAGTCCACTTCCAACCAAGTATTGCTAAATAAAATATAGGACACCAATAAATTTGAATTTCAGGTAAACAAATAATTATACTGAAAAGCAAAAGTATGTCTCACATATTGCTATTTTTATTTGCTAAATCTAGCAACCCTACTCCAAATCTCAACCTATAAGATAAGGTAAGATCCTATTTTTAGGTGGTAGGGAATTCAGGACTAGAAGAGATTCCCTCTGGGTAGGAGTATCACAAAACAGCCTATTGCCTGTATGTGATATTATGATTTATAATAAGAAATATGTATTTGGTCTTTGTCTCATTCTTGGCTGAGAGTTCCTGAAACCCTTGGAATATCCTAAGTGATGAGGGCCGTGAAGATACATTTTGTTATGTCAGCGAAGTAACTTTTGGAAAGCCCTCCATGGGTGAGAGCTGGTCCCTAAGGAACTAACCTGTGATTAGAATTGGAGCATTGCAGTCCAGTTCCTCCTTCCCACACCGCTCTGGAGAGGAGAAGGACAGGAGATCGAGTTCAATTACCAATGGTTAGTATTAATCATACCTGTGCAATTAAGATCCCATAAAACCAGAAAAGGTGGGACTCAGGAAACTTTTGGGTGAGCAAACACTGGAGATTTGGAGAGTGGCATACCTGCCCAGTGAGAGGATGGAAGCTCTATCTCCCTTTCCCGTACCTCACCCTATAGTCTCTTCCATCTGGCTGTTCCTGAGTTACATCGTTTTATAATAAATTGTGGTCTAGTAACTAAACTGTTTCTCTGAGTTCTGTGAGCTGCTCTAGCAAATTAATTGAACTCAAGGAGTAGTCATGGAAAGCTCCAATCTAGAACCAATAGTTCAGAAGCAACGGTGGCAGTCTGGTTTGGCATCTAAAATGGGGGAAGAGGGACAGTCTTGTGGTACTAAACACTGAACCTCTGGGATCTGACGCTGTCTCCATGTTGATAGCATCAGAACTGAGTCGAATCATAGGGCACCCAGATGCTATAGAATTGGTTGGTGGTGTGGGGAAACGCTCCACACACTGGAATTTGGAGCAGAAGCAGATCATAGTCCTGGGCACTCCCGCCCTATTTCAGATGCATCATGATGCTACAAGAAGCATAAGACCTCAACAAAATTGCCACGTAAGTAGTATTTGTTTTTAATATAAATTTTTAGTGTCTTATACCTAGTAATGTTTAAGTCTTTTCCCCGAACCCAGTCATTGCAATGAATACTATCATATTGATATATCACATAAATTTTATGACACTAAATAAAAATTTTAAAAGACCAGATGTAAAAATATTAAAAGGAGTCTATCTTTTTCTTTTTGTACCAAATAGATTTTCTTGTGCACTCCACTTTGCACATCATTGCGCACTTTGGGCACATTATTGTCCTGAGCAAGACTTGTTGAAGTCTTCAATAATATTTATTGAAGACCTATGTGCAGCTTTTCTCACTCGTCTTTGCATCAGTTCTAGAGTTCCTATTTCAAGTCCCACCATAACCAGCAGAATTGAGACTGCAGAGCCCATGCTCCGTCAGCCAAGCTGCCTTGTAGGGCACCCAGGGAGGGGGCTGCAACAGCTGCTGGAAGCTGGGGTGAAGCTCTCCCTGCTTTACTGAAGAAACTACAGGTAATGTTTGCCAAATGTCACATAATTAATACATTTGTGTTGGAATTTGGACATTGGTTCCAGGGTCTGTGCTTTTCCCTGCTTTGCTATCCTGTTTAAGATGCATCTGAACAGGATCCCAAGTGTAAATCAAGGTTGGTTTTATCTCCCAAAAATTAAAAAGAAAAAAAAATACACTGGAACTAACCAAGTAACTTGAATCTTGAATCCAGGATATTGAATCCAAAGAACCAGCATACTTTATCAATAAATTTTTGTAAAATCTAAATTTTCTTTAACTATTTCCTCTTAGGCGAGGCAGACCCAGCCTGAGTTATTTTTAGAATGTGGTCTAATAATTAAAAACCTCTCTAAACCATCTTGAGGGGCAGAATAATTTATTAATAAGGATTTGTGAATTTTCTCTTGATTTTTTTTCAGTGCCCTTCCCTCTAAGCAGAGCCCTTTGCTGTGCCTTAGGGAGGTTTATCATGTCAAGTCACAGTGTCTCTCAAGACATTTCCCTTCTGTCAGAAGACACTAAAGATGCTAAAACAAGTGTCTGGGAGAGGAAGGTGTTGACCTGAGCCTGACAAAGGGTACAATGAAAATTCTGATTAATCTCAGGGGGCTGCTCAGAGGCAGCGCTCTCCGGGAAGTTTTAAACAGGAGAAGGCAGAAATTAAAGGAAGGGTGGGTATGTTTCTGAAATGACCTGCACTTAGCCAGGATTTTACAGGCTTTCATATTTCTGCCTCCCTCTTCCTAACCTTGTTTTAGGACTCAGAGGCAAATCACTTCACGTTTCCAACTACAGAGAGCTCTCTTTTGTTTTCCTGAAGGTTTCTAAGCTTCAATGCATTTCCTTTCCTCCCAGGTCCATCAGTTTTGGACTGCAAGAGATGATGACTCGATAGAGAACTCACATACTAGGTGCACATAACACAGAAGTTATGATTCAACAAAGAGAGTCTTTACCATTTAGAGATGGAAGGGGGTAAGAAAAGGAATCATTATTCAGGCCTACAGCTAGAGAGACATTTACCTCCACTCCCCTACTCCTGACTTGTCTCCTTCCTATGTGTTACTCTTCCAGAAGCACAGAGTCCAGACCCCAGGCCCTGGGGCAGAGAAGCAATGGAGCTGCCAGACCTGAAAGCACACAGCCTAGAATGACAACCTTTGGCAAAGGTTGTAGTAGATGGAGAACTGGTGATCAAAGTTGGAGGAGGTCCCCAGTATCTGCATTCCCTGTGCCAGGCTTGGGTCTATGCGCCTTACAAACTGGAACTTAATTCTTATTTTCTATCTGGTAAGAACTCACCTCACCTCCATTTTATAGATGAGGAAACTGAAGTACTGATTTAAGTAAGTTACCCAAGGCTACCCAGCTAGGAAGGTGCAGGAAGAGCTGAGACTCATACCCAGAATCTGGCTCCAGGGTTTGTACTCTCCACCATGGTGCTATGCAGACTATGTCCTGAAGGGACAAGTAAAAGCAAGAATTCATGAATGCTTTTGTACCATGGAAGTTTCAGGACCCTTGACCCAATTTTAGTGGACAGAGAACCCTGAGAATATCTGAGACTGAATTTATTGCTAGTCCAGGAAGATGGGAGTATGGAGCGACATTTTAGTGTGATTTTATTAAAAATAATAAAATAGCTCTTTCTCTGAACATGGTGATGGCTTTTGAGACCCACTATAGTCATAATTCATGAATGACTAGTTTCTTCTTTTTTCTTGCTCTTAACAGAGTAAGAACCAATTTTTTCATAAGGCAACAGGTTGTACCTGTAGCATAGGCTAGGCAAGTCTAAAGGGAGGGATATTAAAACTACAAATTCATTGGCCTGTCTTCATGATTAAAAGGCCTAAGAGGTCTCCAAAATCATTTTGTCTGGAAAGAAAGATGTAGAAGAGACAATGTATACATGACTGCTGTGAACTGACATATTGTTATGGTGTCACAAAGTTCTAAACTTCATTTTTGTTCAGAGACCATATTCCGCTCATTCCCAACCCAGATCACCTGCTTTGATTTGCTGTCCAAATGACAGAATCCTTCATGTGCTACAGGCAGGATTGTGGTCCTTGCACAAGGAGCCACATTCAAAGAAGCATCCCAAGCCCGACCTCCCCTCCCTGTCCCCCTGTGCACTCTGGCCAGGAAACAGTTTCAGATTCACTGGCTTTGATCAAGCTTACAAGACCCATCCCTGTGTGTCTGCTGTCTCTTAGCAACGCCTTGCGAAGTGGCCTTAATCAGTTGCCATCACTGCCTGCCACCTGGGAAGGGAAATCTTATAAGGTGAGGAGAAATATTCTCCATGGAGGGTGGGGGGTGCTACCTCTCTCTATTGCACAAACATGGCAGTCTACGTCCAGATTTTCTGGTCATGACTTCAAATTCTCCAATGTTGGATTACATGATGCATGTTTTTATGCTGAAATCTGTGCTACTTTTTGTGATACTTTTTATTCAGTAAATGCAGTCTATTATTCTAAATTTGTTTTTCATATTTTGAATAAAAGGTATAAACTTACAACCCAGAAATCTTAGTTTTTAGTTAGGAAAACATTCACTCTATGTGTGTATAACTGTACTAGTTGTTATGTTCCTTATTAATGAATAAGAAAAGTTACACATGAACTCAGGAGAAAGTCCATAGTAAATCCTCCTTACATTCTATGAGCCATACTTTTCCTTCCTTCACTCAGAAAGCTCCTGAAGCTGATCCCAAATATAAATCTTCCCCTGACTAAATGGAACAGAAGTGGTGACTTTTCTCCTCAAATCATGATGAGCAGGTAGTAACTTGCACAACAACCTTCTTATTTGGCCATCACCAGAGTGCAGGCCTACATTGATTATTTCACAAAGTAGCAAGCCTTTGTCCTTATTCTGCTGATGTCTCTTATCTATGTCTAAGAATGCCTTTTAGCATATATGTTTGTTTGTCTCAACCTTCAAGCTTATAAAAGGCAGGGAAAGAATGTCCCACCTGTTTTATGTCTGCCCAAAGGGGCTACAGAAACATTTTTATTTGAAACTAGAGGACATGAGGAAGGAAGTGAAGGGATTAGTAAAAGAGGAGGTCACTTAGAGTGGCTATGCCATGGACAATCTAGAGGTTATATTTATGGAGCACCTGTTATGTGCATTTATAATAAACAATAATAAACAATAAACAACATTTTATAATAAAAAATAAACTTTTAAAAATTTAAATTCTAAACATTGTTATCCTAAACAAAATCAAACTTTTCAAGGTTACAAATATTGAAAGGACCTGCTAGATTGTCTATCACCAGAATGCAGTTTCATCCAGGGAAATATCAAATACTTGAGTAACTGGAGTATCCTTCCCCTTAGCCTGTCTTAATGCTTCATGGATTCATCATAGCTCTTTGGTTCAGAACTAAAGGACTTTGAGGACAAAATTAGAGCTCCCTATCATCCAGAGGGAGTTAAATGGTATGCCTCAAGGATTTTTCGATAAGATTAGGAAGTGGGAGTCAGGAATATTAAGTCCTATAATCTGTGTTGCTCTCCTGTTTAAGACTCTCCAAAAGCTTCCCATTGTCCTTAGAATAAAATTCAAACTTCTTACCTGAGTCTATGAAGCTCTCCATGATCTTCCTTTTTCTATGGCTTTGACTTTTCTGGAAACCATGGTCACTTGTGATTCTGCAGGTATGCGGGACTCCTGTGTTAACCCTGCCTTAAGCCTTCCTCTTCCCAATCCTCTGCTGGCCTGCTCCTGCTGCTCATTTAAGTCTTAATTCAAAAGTCACCTTCTCTGTTAGGCCAACTTTTATCACACAAATCAAATGATTCATTCTAACACTCTTCACCTTACCATTGCCTTCTGTTTTATTTTCTCCCAAGCATTTGTCTCAATCTGACGTTGATGTTCAGGTCTTATTTCCTTGTTTCATCTCCTGCTCTTAACAGGATATATGAGCAACAACTGTGGTTGTTCTATTCTCTGCTGATTCCTAGTGCCTAGAACAGTGCCTGCCATAGATCTGGAGAGCAAAAAATATTTACTGAATGGATGAATACAGAAGTTGTTTCTTTAGCAACTATTCATCCACATTGTGACCATAGTCATGACAAAAGTATCAGGTCTGAACACACAAAACCAAAAGAAACATCCATATTAAAATTCATGAGATTGTCTGCTAAATGAGCCACTCAACCCCTCACATAGAGGTTTTTTACTTTTACTTTACATAATTAACAAACTTGTTTTACAATTTACACAAATTTGTTATCTAGTTTCCTGGCATGTGGTGGATGCTGGTTAGGCACACTAATAGCAGTAATGAGAAATAGGCCAGCATGGAGGAAACAGAAAAATCACTAAAAATCAACAAGAACTCAGAGAGCAGAGTATTTGGGGGCATTACATACAAAGCAAATAGTCTTATAGATGTAAAGTTGCCAACGAATGATACTGTTATTATAGAAATTACTTAAGTTATCAAGAAAATTAAATTATGTTGTATATACATCTAAAGAAACAAGGAAATAGTAAATATCAAGTGCTCCTTAGAAAAGATTTTATCCAAAATGTTATTGTTTTATTGCTATTTTAAAGGGGAAGCAAAATTTGGTTTTCTGAATTATTTCTGTGGAACATGTTAAAGAAACTCCTTTCTCTCCTTCTTTTCTTCCCTCCTTCCTTTCTTCCTTCCTCCTTTCCTCTTTCCTTCCCTCCCTCCTTCTCTCCTCCTTCCTTCCCTTCTTCCCTCCTTCCTTCCTTCTCTCCCTCCCTCCCCCTTTCTTCCCTCCTTCCCTCCTTCTTTCCCTTCTTCCCTCCTTCTCTCCTTTCTTCCCTCCTTCCCTCTTTCCTTCTTCCTTCCTTCCTTCCTTCTCTCCTTTCCTTCCTTTCTCCTTCTCTCCCTCCTTCCCTCCTTCTCCCCCTTCTCCTTTCCTTCCCTCCCTCCTTCCTTCCTTCCCCCTTCCTTCCTTCTCTCCTTCCTTCCCTCCTTCCTCCTTCTCTTCTTCCTTCCCTCCTTCTCCCCTTTCTCCTTTCCTTCCCTCCTCCTCCCCTTCTCCTTTCCTTCCTTCCTCCCCTTCTCACAATGAGAACTAGGTAGTTAACCATGTCCCTTACAGCATGGATACCTAGAAAGCGCAAATCCAAATCTCTCAAAAACACCACTCTGTAAGCTTTTATGGTACTTATGTTGTTATTGTTGTTCTTTTCCTGATTTTGACTTGATCTCTTTTTCATCTTGATCCTTATTTATATTTTCCTAGACCTGATTCTTTATTACTATTTACCTTTAACATTTTTTAAAATTTATTTATTCATGAGAGACATAGAGGGAGAGGTAGAGACACAGGCAGAAGGAGAAGCAGGCTCCACACAGGGAGCCCAACGCGGGACTCAATCCTTGGTCCCCAGGATCCCACCCGGGGCTGAAAACGGCGCTAAACTACTGAGCCACTAGGGCTGCCCAACATTATTTTTATTTATTATTTGTGCTATAGTTGTAGTACACTTGAAATCCTTTATGGAAAAAGATCAAGTATATATAACAAACTCTCTTGAGAACTTTTTGCTTATGGCAGGGGATAAATGGTATGATATTTTAATTGTTCCTTCATCATACAATCACTTTAAGAATTCAATAAAGAGACACCATGCTCCTTGCTGGTAAAGTGGGATCTTTAAATGATAAAACATTGTGATTGAATAATGCCCTGAAGCTTTTTGCTCATAATCTGCTGGACCTGGTAATTAAAAGGTTAATACAAAATCACACATTCTGAAAATTGAAAGTTAAATTCCAAAAAGTTAAAGTTGACTAAATATAATCACAGGAAATATGTACAACACAAAGGCCAGCCAAAAAAGCATTGCAGCTGCTGATTACTTCAAAATGAGGGAAAGTAAACCTCCTAAAAATGCAGCCCTGCAATAGCCTAACAATGTGAACTATATGGGACCATCTTCCTTCTTTTGCCCATCTTTTTGTTGTTGTTGTTGTCATGGTTCAATTCAAGGAATCAATACAATGTGGCTCAAGGAATATGGCTTACCCATACAATTTTTGTTATTCTTAATTTTTGAATAGTGGGTCAGGAGTCCCAGTGAGTTGCTGTAAAGTGCAAGAGATCACATGTAGAATCTGAGATGGTAATCTATAAACTCCACTTTCACTAACGACTTCAATTTCTTGTAAATCTTATAGCATCCTATAGTCTCTGAAAAACCTATGACGAAGAAACATATTTGCAAGAGAATATTTACAATGTCATAACTACGGTTACAGTACGGATTCTAGAAGCAAATCTATTCATAAACCATAAGGCAATAGTTTGATCCTAACATTTTGCTTAGTTCAGGCATGCTCTTTTTTTTAAAAAAAGATTTTATTTATTTATTTATTCATGAGCTACAGAGAGAGAAACTAGAGACATAGGGAGAGTGAGAAGGAGGCTTCCTGCAGGGAACCCCAGGTGGTGCTCGATCCCAGGACCCCGGGATCACGACCTGAGCCGAAGGCAGAAACTCAACCACTGAGCCACCCGGGTGCTCCCAGGCATGCTCTTTTTAAAAATCTCCCCAAAGGCATATAAAAATGGCTTCTCTAAAATTTGAGAAGGCTCAGATAAGACATTTATACAAAGCAATCATGTTATAAATTTTAGTCGAAAACTACCTGAAAGTGTTTTTGGTCATTTATTGGCTTGGTTGTCCAAATTTGTTGCCCACCTCTCCATGTCCCATTAGTTTCTAGAAACTGTCTCTTTTTAAGATATACATATTTATCACCATCTTTGGGCTTTCACAGACCCAGTAGCACCTTGTGAGCTGCACCTGCCCCCACCCTCATCATAGTAAACCGGGGGGACACCCAACCCACACTGGAGATTGGGAAGCAGGTCTAAAGGGTTCCAGTCATAGTCTGCATTGTCTCTAGAGAGGAGCTGTAAACCTGGGAATTGTGGGTGACCATATTTCCTCCTTTGGAAGAGGGAATAGAGGAAGCAGATGTGCAGAAAGAAAAAATAATTCAGAGAAGAGCAGAGACCAACAGAAAAACAAGATAGAGAGTTCTGAAAGGTCTGGAGCCTTCACTCCAGCTGGTCTTGAGGCCCATTTACTTTTCTGCCTTAGGGTTTTATGAGATCCCACTCTTAGACATGTGTTCTTCATCCAATGAGTCCCCTGCATTTGGGATAGAATCCTTGATTATTTCTATCATACACAACCAAGAACCCTAACTAAATCTATAAATAGAACACTTTTGTTCAAGGACACAAACCTTCAAAGTTAAACTGAGGCAATCTATTGGAACTAATTCAAAGTAGCTAAGTGAGGACAAGTCTCTTCATCACTCTAGGCCTTAATTTCTGATTGGAATTGATTTTCAAATGCTCCTTTTGCTGAATAAGTGATTAAAGAGATTAAAAAAACACTGAACAACCCCTTTCAGCATTTATTTCCTTTTTAATATAAGAAAATAACAAGACAAAACTCCTAGGTATAGTTATAAAGAACATTCAATTTTATTCTCTTTGTCCAAATGTCTTGGGCCAAACTAATACTCGTCTAATGCTACTAATATTTTATAAAAACAATTAACACTTGGTATAAAGTGTTTTAATGTGTATTTATTTATTTTTAAATATTTTATTTATTTATTCATGAGAGACACAGAGCGAGAGGCAGAGAGAGGCAGAGACACAGGGAGAAGGAGAAGCAGGCTCTGTGCAGGGAGCTTGATGTAGGACTCGATCCCAGGTCTTCAGGATCAGGCCCTGGGCTGAAGGCGGCGCTAAACCACTGAGCCACCGGGCTGCCCCTTAAGATGTATTTAGTTCTGGGGCGCCTGGTGGCTCAGTTGGTTGAGCATCCAAGTCTTGGTTTCAGCTCAATTCATGATCTCAGGGTTGAGAGATGGAGCCTGCATCAGGCTCTGTGATCAGCAGGGGGTCTGCTTGGGATTCTCTCTCTCTCTCTACCCCTCCCTTTGCCCCTCCCCTTGCTTGCACTCTCTCTCTAAAAATAAATAAGTATTTTTAAAAACAAGTAGTTCTTGTTTACCCTCTGGATAGTGGAGAGGCATCTAATTTTACTAATAAAGGAGTTTTCCAACTCATAGTAACTTCTAAATATGATGGTCTTTTAGAAATTTGTCATCAAAAGCTGTATTTTTGGTTGAATTTTAAAGTAGGCACAAATGGCTTGGCAAGAACTTAGAATCATAGAACTAGATAGGAAGAAGGCAGTCTAATCTTTTCACATTACAGATAAGGAGTTAAGACCCAGAATGAAGAGACTTGTCCTTACTTAGCTAACTTGAATTAGAGTCCCAGCTCCCATTCCAATTGCTTTTCTGTATGTCACAGGGACACCCAACCATAAAGTGGCCCATGTGTTCTCTGCTCTCTCCTACCAATCAAGATACTGCAGTGCATATAGTTCTATGACGGTAGGACTTGTACAATGATCCACAGGACTTGTGTATTTGAATGTGAAAGGAAAGGGTAAGGAGAGAAAAAGAGCAAGTAAATGTTGCCATGGGAACACCAAGGCAAATCACAAGATAAAAAAGAATTGAAACCCATTGTGCTATCTCAGACTTCATTTATTCAAGTAATAAATCAAGACATCTATGTCAAAACCAATGCAGTGTAAAATAGACTAAGGATAAGCTTTTCAATCCAATCAACACCATTTCCTAAGTACCAAAATCTTTTAAAAGGGACACCATTGCACATTTATCTATATTGTTGTTAAAATTACTATATAGGCATTTGTGCAAGCTCTTTGTTCTAATTTCTTTTCTAAATTCTAAAATGCTCACCAAGAAGGATTAATGTAAAGGATTATCTAGAATAGCATTTTATGTGCAGAACAGTTTCTAAACTTATGACAGCCCAGAAAAGTCCAACAGATTTGGGTAAGTGTTTACCCTAGATAAGATAAATTATCTTTTCCAGGGGTCATTTACAAATTTATGTATTTACAATACATACCTGGGAGGGGGGGGGTCAGTATTCAACACCAGAGGGGAATTTAATTCACCTGGAATCTGGTCAAAAAGGAAGTATCAATCATTTGGGGATAGACGGCTGGGAATTCTAGCCCTAAAAATCCCGTGGTAGGGATTTGTTTTATTGCCCAGAAAAGGCACTGACTCTTTGATCTCACTGAATGCTAATCAGCCTTTCAAAGTTTCATTCCTTTATTTATTCACTCCTTCAGCTAATTGTTAAGTGCCAGGCACTGTGTTATTCATGTATATAACCACACTAGTGCCCACTGGAGTCCCAGACCTCCCTGAGAGAGGCAAGCCCACTAAGTATCTTCCTTGCAGTGAGGTCATTTTACAAAATCATTGATCTTTAGAGACAAGCTGATTGTTTTAACACTTTTATTTCATTAAACAGTTTCCTTCCCTCTCTGGATTAATAGAGTCATACTGATTACAGTGTCAGAACTGGACAGACCTCAGAAAAAGTGATAACCTAGCTTTGTTCAATGAGTTGTCAGGGGCCACTTAGCTAGTTAGTTGCCTGAACCAGAACTTCATTTTCAACTCTTCAATTTCAGTGCCAGAGACCTTTACTCTAAATAAACCTTTCCAACAAAAATGTAATGCACTTTACAAACATATTTCAGACATGGGTCTTATTTAAGGCAAAACAATCCATGACACAGAAAATTAAAACTATTTTTGTTCTGGTCTGCTTGACAAGGCCTGCCTAAAGGGCAGTAGACACTTAATTCTCTTCACTACTTTAAAGAACTACCCATCTCTGTCTCCCTCCTGCATAAACCCTCCATGGACTCCAGGTCCGTCCTGCTCATTCTCCACCTTATCTTCTAAACCTGAACACTCCTAGAAGCTGGTGATAAAAACTCAAAAAGGTGATTGCTTTTGAGATGAAAGAAGAAGAGAATAAAGAAGACCAATAGAAAAAGGTAAAATTTCTAGGAAATTTAAAGCTATAAGTGAAAATTTGGGAAGGGGGCTTATAAAAATTGTATTTGATGGAAGATTTTCTGTCATTTACATACCAAAAGTCATTGTTATTTCAAAATATAAAATTTGTAAGATATGGAGACCTAGTTGTAAGAAAATTGGAAATTTCCCAAAATTATTATAGAGAAGGGTTATTTCCCTCTCTTGTGTTATATCTCTTTTCTTTATCTTTGTATCTTTTGCCCCAAATTGAAAGCCACACACTGACAGTTCCTCTCATTCCCACAGAGAGGCAGCAGAACATGGGGCCCAACAAATTGTTAGGGCTGGCTCTGGCTTCAGACCATGGAACATTTTCTGATTCACATTGACAGACTCACCACAGGAATGTTATAGCCCTCAATTGGCATTGTCCAGAGCTGCAACTCCAAGTCCTCCAAACCCAGGCCTTCATTGCTTCTAGAAAGCAGCCCTTGTTAGACAAGGCTAGTCACTAGATGTGATATTCCTGAGGGTTTTTCTCCCATCCTTTCCATCAGAGAAAGTAGGAATATAGTATCACAGGTCCTAGGAGGTAGTGGGTTGCCTTCCAAGGAACTCTCACCTTCTCAGAAGATACTGAGAGAAGGCCAGCTTTGGCCTCTGAGTGGAAAACCAGAGTTCTGTCCTGAGCTTCCATATCCTGTTTATGGGACCCAGCAAGTCGCTGACCATCCCCAAGCATCTTGTCTCCTCATCCATGAACGGGGATGATAATAATGTATATCCTCATAGAGTTTTGAGGTTTTAATAAGAGGAAATAGTGCATTGGAAGTCCTATGTTGGTCACATAGTGCTATAATTGTTTTTACTATAAATTAGGAATCAATAAATTGATTTGATTTGATTTGCTGCACTTACTCCCTGTGATAACTTGGAAGGATTAAGTCAAGAATTTTCACATTGAAGCACATTTGTTTCAATTGTGAGAGAATAAATTTAGCCATCTGGAGTACTGTGAAAAAGAGGGTTTATACTTAAGATCCAGATTTTTCTGCTTGGAAATCAATCCTATTATGCACATGTAGTATATGTAGGCTTTGCTTTCATATAACCAGCATTTCACTTTAACAAATACAACCTATCACATATTTCTTGAGTACATCAAATGAAATTTCCCATGATGGGTAATCAAGGGTTTTCCACTAACAGGTGACAAGAAGATTTTTTTTTTAAGAAGATGTTTTTAATCACCTTTCTGCCACTTTGCTGTGACTTATATAGCTAAATTCCAAAGTCTGAGAAGACTGGAGAATTCTCATACACTAATCTATTAAATCTAGACAACTTAGTCTGATCAGGACTGAGCAGATGGAAAATCTCTCTCTGTTAATTTCTCCTTCTCTAACACAAAAGACCGGGCAGAGGTCACCTGGTTGATAACAGCCATAGGGCATTTAAAAGACTTGTGGTCTGAGGGTGCTAATTTCCCAACTTGCCTTCTTGTGGTGGAGGGAATCATAACGTCTAACCAGAAAACCCAAGGTTAATTTTTTTAGCCCTGCTTCTTAACCACCTTGTGTCCCACCCTATAGGGACAATGTATTCCCTGGTCCTCCTCAGAAGTCCTCTAATTAGCTCTCTTCTTCTCTCCCTTAAGACAGGAATACTGAGAGTCTCTTTCCCTGGCCCAACACTTTTGTACACAAATCTAAGTTTTTAGTCTGGAACCTTGCAATCCCTACTTTATATAGTGCATTTATCTGGAAGCCCATTAGTAAAAGTGGCTACAGTGAGGCAGGCAAGTAAAAAATCTACCACTTGGACCAACTCCCAAGGTGCCTCTCCCTAGAGAAATGGCAACCGTTCTGAGGGGAGGGTAAGAAAATAGAGTTTTCAAGTTATCAGACCAGCCTTAAAGTACGTAAACTACTGTGTGACCCCACATACAGAGAGAAGACTCTAATGCCTGGGTATGTCATTCCTTCTAAATCCCTGTAGGAAATGAGGGATACAAAAACTAGGAAAGAATGTAAACTATTTCTTAAGGAAGTATGCTAGCTAGCATCTCTCTTTTTCTAAGAGTTCCCCTCTGAGTAGAAATTGGGCTTACCCTTTCTCCCCGACTCTTAACTGTGACTGTACAAGCTCCCTATTACAAAGGGAAAGGGAAAGGAAGGATGATGTATAGAAGCATTCAGGAGAGAGCCACAGAATCTAGATAAAGCCGCATCACTTCCAAGCCCACGGAAGACCCATTTTCCCTGTGATTTTCATCCATTTCTCCTGTGAGGTCCCTGAGAATCTTCTCCATGTCAACCTTCCACATACCCCAATAAGAGTCCTTACTCTTCTATCTCATCCCAGCAACTCCAAAACATAGTCTTCCTCACCCTCATTGCTGTCACTTATATATGTGCAAAATATAGCATATTGTCCATGCTGTGAAGAAAGGGAAAATAAAAGCATAATTTTTTATTTTGTCCACCCACTTTAGCAGCCATACACCTGAACTGGGTGGAGAGAGCATCAGCATGATGAGGAGGTGGAGTCAGAGATGCAGAGAATAAGAATGGCCATGATTGGAGATAAAGCCCGTAAGAGCTGGAAGAGACCCTGAAGATCAAACAGATATACCCATCCTTTCCCTTTCTGCTGGAAAATGGAGGCTGGGAGGCTATAGATCCTCTTGAGGCAAGAAAGGGTGATGGGAAGTAGATGTGGGCCATAGGAGGTCAAGCATGTAAAGATGTGGCTGAGTCCCAAGTTCTGAAAGCCTCCACAAAATTCACTGAAGCCTCCCCAAAGTCCCCAGAGCTCACTCTGGAGAACACACTTTGCTTCTGCTCTTTTCTTTTTGGAAGGAAGAGGATTTTTGCCTAGCCACTTCTCAGTTCCTCCATCTGGAATTGGGGATATGGGCCTCTATTTTTCAGGGTGGTTATGAGGATAAATGGGATATAAGAAAACATCTAGTATGATGGCTGGATTATGCATAGGGCTCAGTAAAGGTCTGTACACCTCTTTTGTTCTTGCTCTGGTCCTGTCCTGCCAGACTTTTCTCCTCCTGTCTTTGGCAGAGATCTTGGGAAATAGTTATTCATTCTCTCTGTCCAAACAAAATGTGGCTAATGGCTGGGAAGGTGGCAGAGCACACAGGAAAGATCCAGGGCCCAGGGGACCGTCGCTGGTGAGTACCTCTGCTGTTGAGGTGCACCCCATCCACAGTGGAGGGGACAACTAAGTGTTCAGAGCTGGGAACCCTTGTGGGCACATCTACCCCACTCTCTATTCCTCTTCCAGGGGAACAGCTGGGGTCTGGGGCTTCAGCCACACACACTCTCTTACCTTGAGAGGCAGAGGGGCAGGCGGGGCCGGGGAGCTCCGGCAAGTCTGAATGGGCGGACAGTACATGTAGAGCCTGGCTCTCCTGGCTTGCACTGTGCTGCAGGGGCCCTCTTCACAGCTCTTCGGGAGAACCTGGCAGGTGGCAACACCTCTCCTCAGCACAGCACTTTTGCCCTTGTCAGTAGTGTGAGCCAGGCTGGCCTGTGGTACTGAATATCTCAAGGGATCCCAAGACCGAGGGTCCATGCTCCACAGGTCCTGGGGTCGGTGCTCCCAGCCCATGGAGGGATTGCTGCTTTCCTCGCTCATTATGGGAGCTGGGCTACGAAGTCTGCATGACAGGGGCAGTAGTCGTCCAAATTTCTTGGAGGCAGGGGCCAGGGAAAGCCTGTGATGTGGAGCTCTGCAAACGCCACCCCTCCTTACATCCAGATCCTGGGGTTTATCCTCTCTCTCCTCCTTCAGAGTGGCGCAACGGAAAGCAGCGGGTTCCTCTGTCCCAGGGCCCCCCTTCTGCAGCAGGCGAGAGGGAGGAGCAACCAAGCCCTGTGTGCGCCTGGCCTGCCAGGAAGCCAGTGCTGGGACTTGGGAAAATGTGTCCCTCCTCCAGGCCCCCTGGGGCTGCTGTCCAGGCCTGGGCCTCTGGAAACCGGGAGGGGAGAGCTCTGGCGGGTGCAGGGGTGGGGGGGGGGGTGCTGCGGCTGGATGAAGAGGAAGGAAGTTTTCATCTGCTGTTGCTCAGGCTGTTCAGCCGTTTCCTCCAAGGGGGTAGGGCTGGCTCTTGCCAGGGTCGAGTTTCAGATCTCAGTGCCCAGGGATGCAAATGCTAGCAGCTGTGAGCAGATATGACTTGGCCCCGTGGCTCCACTGACAGCCTGAGGAAGCAAATGACACACCTTCAGAACCCGGAGGGTCTTCAAAGAACAGGGGTGATGTTGGCTGTGGGACTGGATTCAGCACTCACTTCATAGAATCACAAAAACAGACAGACTGCTGGAGAACAATCTAGGATTGAGGGATGGGAGGGGACGGTCAAGACTCCGCCACTCTCACCCTGTTGCATTTGACAGAATTCTTTTTTCTTAATTAAAGGTCCCCTTCCCCATATTTGAAATGAAAACACTAAAGTTATTTGTTTCTTTTTATCCTAAATTACATATTAGCTACACCTGTTCTTTGGTGTTTGACTTGTGAGACACTACGTGATTTATAGATGAAGCCTCCAGGACACTTCAAAGTGTATTTTTAATCTACCTTGCCTGTACCAATAATGCACAGTTGTAAACAGCTTTAGTGTTTTAATGAATTTCCTCTTTAAACTCTGTGGTTATTAAGGAGTTCCCCAGGATTAGTCCCATAGTCCCACGTCAAAATATTTGGCATCACTCGAGTGCGCATGCACACACACACACACACACACACGAATAAAAATAAAGACATAAAGATGAAAAAGAGATAAGGAAAAAAGAGAGAGAAAGATGAAATAAGAGAAAAAATATTCAGGTGACAAACTAGATGCAAGGGGCTTTTGTTTCTTTTAAAGAAATACTTAGCCTCTGTGAGAACTACAGTGATTCACCTGAAAGTTCACTGAGTAGTAATTCACTTGCAGAATGTTACTGTAGGCTCAATACCTCTCACAATAGAAAAGAACATTTTGAGTTCTATGGCCTTGTTCACGAGGAGTGAAGAGAGCAGGAAGTGGGAAAGGTCTTTTCTTTCTCAATTTGAGCTTGACTGAAAGGAAACCAGGGAATTATGCCCTGAGACCAACTGAGCACATACATAGCCCCGAAAGTCGGCTGCTATGCAGCACAAGAGTGTGAGCTCTCTCCCCCTGAGGCCCAGCCATCGCCTTCCTTTTTTTTTTTTATAATAAATTTATTTTTTATTGGTGTTCAATTTACCAACATACAGAATAACACCCAGTGCTCATCCCGTCAAGTGCCCCCCTCAGTGCCCGTCACCCATTCACCCCCACCCCCCGCCCTCCTCCCCTTCCACCACCCCTAGTTCGTTTCCCAGAGTTAGGAGTCTCTATGTTCTGTCTCCCTTTCTGATATTTCCCACACATTTCTTCTCCCTTCCCTCATATTCCCTTTCACTATTATTTATATTCTCCAAATGAATGAGAACATATACAGCCATCGCCTTCCATTGAGGGCACCCCTGCAATGTCAGGGTTGAGGCCCTGGCTGACCACCAACGGCCAGGCTCCCTTGGGAAGTTCTCAGGATAGGTGGTTGGGGCTCTCCATTTATTTTTATTTTTAAACATTTTGCACACTCTCTACAACCAAGGTTACAGAAGCTCTGCCTGCATTTCCAGGCAGCTGACAAAGGACTCTGTGTATATCTACTTAGAAATGTGCCAGGGCTGTCTAGTATACGCATGGGACGTGGTGCCTCCTTTATGACAAACACCGTCACAGAGAAAACTTTGGCAAAACAACATTATGTCCAAGTCTTAGACCCTCCGCAGAATAATGATATGTGGATCTGATCACACTGTTTTTCTTTCTTTCTTTTTGATCAGAACCAGAGATTGAGAACTTTTATTTTAACTTTTTAAAAAAATTATTTATTTATTTTTAACAGTCAGGATTTTCATTTAGGTCTGCCTGATTCACACTGTTTTTCAACAAAAATGCTGTATGAGTGATGCTTGGTCCTTTTATGTAATTCACCCATTATCCAATAAAACTCCTTGCTTGGACACTGGAATCCCTCAATAATACTAGTTTGTTAACTGATTAGCTGCTAATAAGGCAAGGAGCCATGTTTTTGTACAGAACAGGGATTTGGGTGAGAAGAAACCATCTTTTTGTTTTAGCTTCTACAGGTGCCAGGCATTACATTAGGTGCTTTACATACCTTATGCTATTCAAGGCAGAACACAATCCCATGAGGAGGTGGCATCATCTTCATTTGGCAGTTGAGAAATGTGAGACCCAGGGAAGTGAAATAATTGCCGGATGCCTCTTTCCCACAACTACCTGAGAACTTCAACCTCCAAATAAAACAATGTATAAAAGAACTATGGTGGTCGTGGTGGTATGTTCAGGACACTTCTTTCTTCTAATTTTTATTTGTAAACCTACCACAGAAGTGATTACAGCCAAATATTTCTAGATTGTGGGGTTTGGAGTAGGAGAAGAATAAAGTAGATGTCACAAAGAGTTTCCAGAAGGACTGACAGGACTTACTTGGAGGACACATTTAAGACATCTCCTTAGGATATTCTTAAGTACTTGGGGGGCATCTTTAAGAGAAGCTGGAGTTTTGTATGAGAAGTTGGGGCAAGTGCCAGAGAAACATGGGTTTCTGCTATGATGTAAATAGCACTATGATTGAGAACATGTGCTTTGGTGCCAGACAAACATTTCTCTGAATCCAGTGTGACTTTGAGCAAATTACTTAACCTCTTTGATAATTCGGATTAAGTGGAAGTGCATATAAAGGGCTTACTTAGCATAGTAGCTATTACATCATGGTTTCTCACAAAATGTTAGTAACTCTTGGAATTTATACCCATATACTACTGAGGCCTAGAGAAGACTGGTTGACCCAATGGAATGATTAGAGCTATGTCATGAAATGTATATATTTAATCTTCAATGGACAATCACATGCATGTTTTTATGCTTCTCATGTGATGGGAAGCATCTAAGAGCTAGGAAATTATTTGGGATGAGGGAAGAGTCAGACTGAATTGGGGTCTGGACACATATGCTTGAGTCCTGGTGTGATCATTTATTAGCTCTGACTCACAGCACGTTTCTTTTCTTTTTTTAATTTTTTTATTGGAGTTCGATTTGCCAACATATAGTGTAACACTCAGTGCTCATCCTGTCAAGCGCCCCCCTCAGTGCCCAGTAACCCCATCCCCCCACTCACCTCCCCTTCCACCATCCCTTGTTCATTTCCCAGAGTTAGGAGTTTTTCATGTTCTGTCTCCCTCACTGATATTTCCCACTCATTTTCTCTCCTTTCCCCTTTAATCCCTTTCACTATTTTTTATATTCCCTGTATGAATGAAGCCATATAATGTTTGTTCTTCTTTGACTGACTTATTTCACTCAGCATAATACCCTCCAGTTCTATCCATGTTGAAGTAAATGGTGGGTATTTGTCATTTCTAATGGCTGAGTAATATTCCATTGTATATATAGACCACATCTTCTTTATCACAGCATGTTTCTGAACTTCAGTGCATTTACCTGAGAAATAAATTTCTGCTTTTCCTGCCTTACAGAATTATTTTGAAGGTCAAATGGGATAATCTATGTAAGAACACTTTGTAAACACAAAATTAATATATATTAGGTCTTTAAGATAGCATGGGTTTGTTATAATGATATCAAAAATAAATCTAAATCATTGTCTCTGATTTCTCTGAAGACTCAAGATTTCTTTGTCTGAAAGCGTCTAGGTTGACTCGCACCACCACTGACCTTCAAGATTCGTAAGGTGCGATCGCAACAACAGATAATTTAAATGGTACTCTATTTCTGCTAGTGATTTCTTCTTATTACTTTTAGAGAGAAAAAGAACATTCTAGACTCTGAACAAGGGATGAGTGGGCACTGGGAAGGGGCATTAGAGCACTTGTTTCTCTCTCTTAAACTTTATGACAACTTTAGGAAGTAGGCAGCAGAATCCTCCTTTTAGAAATGTAGAAAAGAGAGAATAAGGGAAATGAAGTCACTTGCTAGAGCAATGTGACTTGAGAGTACAGGAATTTGAGATTTTCATCCAGGTCTGGCTCTTTTTCCTCACTAGAATGGGTAGACCCAATTAGCGCAGCTTGTTCAGCCTATGTGTTCTTCCCTTCTCCAAAGCCTGGATTCCCAGCAAAGAACTACTCACCACACATGTGTTACATTTGCTCTAAAGTGGTTTCCCTAGTGTCTTTAAGAGCTTAAATGATTCAAGATTGTCTAAAAATGGTACAATCAAGATTTGTTATCTGAGTTGAAGATAAGTAATTCTCCTAAGAATTGGAATTCCAGAGAACAAGTGTTAGAGGTGCATGTTCCAGGGAATCCCAAGGATTCCTGGAAGTATTCTCTTTGGAGTTTAAGTCAAAGAAGTCACAACCTGTCCCTCCACAATCATTCATTCTCTCAGAAGGTGGCATCCACAGTGGTCTGCCCTTGGCAATTAAAGGGGGAAATTTGTGGAGTCACCGTGTCCAATTTGTCTATGACCTGTTGGTCATCCACAGCCTGATAGGAAGAAAAGAAGGTAGTAACTATAGCTTCTCCTGCTCTGTGTGCTTGGAAAATGCATTATTGAGTCAAGAAAGAATGAGAAACGGGGCAGAGGTAGGGGTAGGGCATGAGACTGAGGAAGGGCTTGGCAGAAGTGAAACCCCAATGGCTGGGGAGGCACGAAAAGGCTAAAGAGAGCACGTCTAGGGCCGGGACACAGACTGAACTGAAAGATAAAACTTAGGAAAGTCTGAGCAATGCCAATAATAAGCACTGAGCATTCCTATTCACACTATTTCGAATAAGGCTTCAAGATTCTTCAGGATATTCTATCTACTGGCTAGAGTACACCTCACAGTAGTGGCTTATACAAGATTTGCATAATAGTGAACATGTTAATGCTGACATAGACAGTTACCACTTACTGAATGTCTACTATATGCCTGACACTGCCATGGGCATTTTAGATACATGTATATATGTCATTTCTAATCCTCACAAGGAGTCACTGTCTCAAAGACACAGATACTGAAGAAGTCTTCAGAAGTTAAACTATTTTCCAAAGTGACATAGCAATTAAGTGGATTCAGACTCAGGTCTTTCAGGCTCCAAAGTTTATGCTCTTTCCATGATGCCACACTACTTCAGAATGCATCTATTAAGGGACCAACTTTATCTTCTCTTTTGTAGACAAACACTTGAGATTTGGAGAGGTTAAAAAAAAAAAAAAAGGAAAAGAAAAATTTCCTCACATCCTCTTCAAGTACCAGAGGCAAATGATCTCCTCAAGTCCTTTGCCTTTTTCTTCACACTCACTCCCCTGTGACCATTTTGTCTCTCCCCCAAAAGCAAGCTCAGCTCATTTCTTCAGCAGTTGACACCATGTCAGATATTCCACCTTGTGATGATAGTTTTTGGAAGAAGTAGGTGGAGTTTTCCCATTTCCATTCTATTTCCTTTGCTGCCTGCCATCTTGACTCCACACACATGGGTATGTTTTGAGTGACTCTTTCTGTTTTAAGTTGGTATGTGTCTACCCCAGTATCTGACCACACAGGCTGACTGTTTGGAAGTGAAATGGAAAAAGTTCTTGAACAGATCAGAGCGATGGCCATGAGGAATGTGAATGCTCTTCTGTGTCATGCCCAGGTGGCTCTTTTGGTTTCTAAAAACTTTTCCACTGTGGAAGCTCTGGACAGTCAAAGGTGGGGTTCCTTGCAGCTTGGCAGGGGGCAGGCTCCCCTTTACAGAGGGGGTGGGTGCGGTGGGGTGGGACAGTTTGCGGTATGAGGAGCGAGGTTTGAGGTGTTTGTTTTTCTGAGAGCTAGGTCAGAGTCAGAGGCTATACCTCCTTCGCTTAATCTCTAACTGTTCTAGATTATTCCTCAGTGACTCACAGTGTTGTGAGTTTACCAGAAGCAGCCTTCAAAAAAGCTTGATTAGATCAATAGGGATTATGTTTAAATGCACTTTTTATAACTAATTAGAGGAAATGACTCATTTCTCTATTGAACTCTACAGTAGCTGCAATTTTATCTAGTGCCATCATGTGCCAAGACTTCTCATGTGCTATCCAGTTTAGTCCTCAAGAGGCCATAGGATGAAGAAACTGAAGCCCAGAGAGATGAAGCACCTTGCCCAAGGCCATTAACAAGAGACAAAGCCAGCACTTGAGCCCTTTTTGTCCTAACTCCAAACAGGGGCCAAGTGCTTGTCAGTGCCTCCCTGTTCTCATTCCAACCCACTTGTAGTTCCCTCAATGCTCACTCCATCCCCATTCAACTGATATTACTAGCTGCTGCTACATCTGTCTTCTTAGACCCCAAGTCTGCCATGCCCATGAGCTGTGGTCATCAGTTTCCAACATAAGGATAATCTTAGCCACTGGTTTATCTGTACCTTCCCTCTTTTTCCAGACTTTTCTCCCATTGCTCCTCCATGCGATCCCCCTCATGCAGGTGTGCTCTCCATGCAAAGCTTTCACTTCGACCATTGTTGGGTCCTTCCCTTCTCTGTCGTCCCCACCTCTGGAAATGCCACTGCCTTCTGGGATCCTGTATAGATTCCACCATCTTTCTGACACTTTTGCCAGACTCTCCAACCATCAGTAATCCTTCCCTTTCTAGCACTTTCTGCCAATAACATTTATTCTGATGCCAGTCACATATTGTTCCTATGGTGAAAGAAAGGAAAGAAAGAAGATTTCAAAAAGTTTTAGAAATTTTCTTTTTTTAGTTAAAAATAGAGCTGCCCTATGACCCGGTAATTGCACTACTAGGGATTTACCCCAAAGATACAGATGCAGTGAAAAACTGAGACACCTGCACCCCAATGTTTATAGCAGCAGTGTCCACAATAGCCACACTGTAGAAGGAGCCTCGGTGTCCATTGACAGATGAATGGATACAGAAGATGTGGTTTATGTATACAATGGAATATTACTCAGCCATTAGAAATGACAAATACCCACCATTTGCTTCAACATGGATGGAACTGGAGGGTATTATGCTGAGTGAAATAAGGCAATCAGAGAAGGACAAACATTATATGGTTTCACTCATACGGGGAATATAAATAATAGTGAAAGGGATTATAGAGGAAAGGAGAGAAAGTGAGTGGGAAATATTAGAGAGGGTAATAGAACATGAGAGACTCCTAACTCTGGGAAATGAACAAGGGGTAGTGGAAGGGGAGGTGGGTGGGGGGTTGGGGCGACTGGGTGACGAGCACTGAGGGGGACACTTGACGGGGTGAGCACTGGGTGTTATAATATATGTGGGCAAATTGAACTCCAATAAAAAAAAATACAAAAAAAAAAAGAAATTTTCTTTTTTCTAACTCCCAACTCATTCTCAAAAATCCCAAATAATTTGGTGTTGCAACTATTCTAACCTAAATTAAACATTTGGCTTAGTTGTAAACTCAGATCAGAACTACATATTGATAATCTTTTATATATGCCAAACAATAAATTCACTTGAAACACTATCAAGTTATGACTAATGCAGCAGTGAACTTGGAAAGCTGTGTGTGTGGCATACCAACTTTCCCGCTGAGGCACTGTTTAAATAGAAGTGAAGGAAGTTTAATTAGGTCTTAATAAAAACAATTACTAAAGGCATATAGATTGAGCATCACTCTCTACCCTGCAATAATAATGCTACTACATTGCTGCAATAATGCTTCTGTGTAAAGGCTCTGATGGGAAAACACAGCGATCTTCAGTCCTTGGGAGTTTGGTTTTTTTGCTTTATTCCCTAACTCCTGCAAGGGCAAAATGATCCAGAATCAAACCAGTCACCTGGATTACTGTTAAACACAATTTCTCTCCCAAGAAAAGAATGATGTGATCCCTTAAGTAACAGGAAGAAAGAAGTCTAGAATAGAAGGCTAGATAATATTTGGGAATACTTACTTATCCAAAATGGATTCCCTGCTTTGTTTTTAGGATTTCTGGACCTCTGCTATAATTCAGGTCAAAGGAATGATGTTAATTGGAGACAGGCCTAGGCTTTGTTTTGGAGATGAGTGATAAAAAGATACGAACCCTACCCAGATTGCAGTACTAGCACCATACCTCACTGGAGCACAGATTCAACCTCTATGTGTAATATAAAAATATCTGCCCTAACTCAGAACATTATTGAATAATTACCATGTTAGGACTATAGAGAAGAATTTGAATCCTGATGTTTCCTTTTAAGAGAAGACAAATTGAACAAATGAGTTTCTTTTTCTTAAATTTATTTTATTTAAATTCAATTAATTAACATATAGTATATTGTTAGTTTCAGAGTTAGAATTCAGTGATTTGACATTTGCATAGAATACCCAGTGCTCGTTCCACCACGTGCCCTCCTGAATGCCCATCCCCCAATTACCCCATCCCCCCACCCCCACTCCAACAATCCTCCATTTGTTTCCTATGATTAAGAGTGTTAAGAGTCTCTTATGGTTTGTCTTCCTCTCTGATTTCATCTTGTTTTATTTTTCCCTCCCTTCCTCTATGCTCCTCTGTTTTGCATCAGTTGAGATTTCTAACATCAGTGGCATATATGTCATTGCCATGAAGTGACACAAATTCACCATTTCAACAAATATTGTTGAGCATCTGTGTGGCAGGGACTACAGGGGTAAGTACGCACTAGTCAGTGCCCAGAAGCAGCTTAGATCCAGTGGAGGTGCTGCCTACATGGAAAACTCTGAATCCAGACACAAGTAAGTAAATGTCCTTAGAGGCAATGAGGCCAACGTGCTGCAGGGCTCAGAAGAAGGGACATTGGAGATAGTCAGTAGATGAATGCTGAATGCACTGAATGTTAGTGCCCCCCTCCAAGGTTTATATGTTTAAATCTGCTCCCAATGTGGTGGTATTTGGAGGTAGAGCCTTTGGAAAGTAATCAGGTCATGAGGATGGAGTCCTTTGGGTGGGATTAGTGCCTAAAAGAAGAGGCCAGAAGGCTGTTCCTTCTCTTGTCATGTGGGCATAGTCAGCAGTGCACAACCAGGATGAAAGCTCTCATCAGACACTGAATTGGCCAGTGCCTTGATCTCAGATTTTCCAGACTCTAGAACCTTGAGAAATAAGTTCCTACTGTTGATAAGCCACCCAGTTTATGGTATTTTGTTATAGCAGCCTGAGTTGACTAAGACAGAAATTCATACCAACAAATGGGGTGCTACTACAACAAATATCCAAAAAGGTAGAAGTAGCATTGAAGTTAGACTATAGGTAAAGGTGGGAAGACCTTCAGGTGTATGTTAGAGGAAGCTAAAATGATCATACAGGGACTTTTATAAACAATTGTGGTGGGAGCTCAGAAAGGAAAGGAGAGCTGTAAGGAAGGTTTCCATGTTAGAAAATACATAGATGGGGACACCTGGGTGGCTCAGTGGTTGAGCAGCAGCCTTTGGCTCAGGTAGTGATCCTGGGATCCTGGGATCGAGTCCCTCATCGGGCTCCCCACAAGGAGCCTGCTTCTCCCTCCGCCTGTGTCTCTGCCTGTCTCTGTGTGTCTCTCATGAATACATTAATAAAATCTTTAAAAAAATAAAATACATAAATAATCATGTACAGAATGTTGATGGAAATGCAAACATTAAAGGCCATTCCGATGTGTGGTGGAAGTCAGGAACATGTGGTGGAAGTCAGGAACATTCTATGGGACAGTGGAGAAAAAAAGGCAATCCCTGTTACAACATGGTGACGAACGGGGCTAAATTGTGTTTGTATTCTACTATTTTGTGGAAAGTAGAACTTGCCAGTTAGGAAACTGGATACTTGGCTGAGGAAATTTCTAAGCAGAAGTGTTGAAGAAGTGACTTGGTTTCTTCTGACCTCTTACGGTAAAATACAAGAGGAGAAAAATGACGTAAAGTTGGAATTATTGAGCAAAAAGGAACCAGAACTTAAAGATTTGAAAATTTTGCATACTGAATAATAAGAGAATGTGCTTGGAGGAGAATGTAGGGTGTGGTCCAGCACCCATTTGATAAGGAGATTAGAATAGGAGTGAACTGACATGTGAGGAGCATGATGAGCATTTGACTTTTGAAGATCAAGGTGAGATCAGAGTAGGGAAGAGGGGGCAGTTCAGAAAATATTTACTTAGGGATGCATCTCTGCAATAGGTTTCACAGCACATATGATGACACATATGTGTGCTCGACTCAATGGTACCCAGTACCATGGCAAGCACCATATGATTTTATTCTTCGCCTCATCCCCAGGCCCCAGCACAGAGTGTAGCACAATAAATACTTGTTAAATGAAGAAATGGTGTATATATAGGCAAGTTCTTGTCTTTCAGAAGCTTGTAATTTAATGGAGAAGACAGAAAAATACAGTTTTAATATAAGACAGAAGGTTATAAATATTGAACAGAGGTACAAGTAGAGAGAGATTGATTCTGACAGCCGTCAGGCAGGTTGCATAGAAGAAGTGTCACCCGAGGTGGCCTTGTATGTCAGTATTATACTAGGTAAAGATTAGGGAGTTATACATTCAAGGCAGGAGGACCTAGGGGAAAAGCACAGAAATGGTACGTTATGTAGCAAGTTTAGGGCACATGATATGTGGCTCAAAATGATGGAGTGTGTGCAAAGCATGCTTTACAATGGGAAATTAGAGGGGTTTGTTCTAGATCATGAAGTGCCCTGAAAACAAAGTCAAGGGGGTCCTTTAAAGCTTTTGAGGAAGAAGTGACTTTGAGTGTGTGAAAGACAACATGTTAGTGCATTCAGTTCAGTTCTCCAGCCCAATAAACATTTTTTGAGGATCTAGCAAGAGCTACGTCTCCATACTGTGCTGGATGTGAGTGTACCAGGTTCACTCGTACCACATTTCAGGAATTCCCACAGTTCACACTGGCACCTCCGGGTTTAGATAAGTCAACAGAGACTCTGAGGGTGTCTTGGCCAGGCAGCTGCCTTAGTAACTAGTGCCAGACATCCAAGTCACTCTCTGCAGCCCTCAGGCTATGTTCCTGTCAGGAAGCAAACAGAAATGCTGTCTGTGAGACACAGCATGTCCTTTCTGCTGGGGGAAGAACAGAGCCAGTATGGTTCACTGAACTTAGTGGGCAAGTGGCCATGTCCAGACACGGGCACATGGATCCGCTTCCCCTTTGCCTGGCACACCAGGCGGCATTGACTACCTTGCCTGGATATGAATGAATGTGCTTCTCTCACATAGTTTATGCCTTTCAGAAAGAAATATAATAGCAGGAGGGGAAAAAAGTCCTATTTATCTTGAAAGGAGTAAAAGAAGAGTAGAGGGTAAAGGGCAGAAAGCAATACTTAAAAGTATAACTGTTTGAAATAGAATGCTTTTCATTAGGTTTGTGCAGCTCTTTCAATGATGGAAAATGGTTGTTTATTCCATCTCACACACATATGTGTTAGGGCCTCTATTTCAACTTAGCATTACTTCCTTCCCTCTGGTAGTCAGGATGGCCCTATACGTGGGGAAAGAAAACGTCCTTCCATATGATGTGAGTTGAAAGATGCCAAGAAAGCCGACTTGGCTTAAAAGAGATGCTCGTCAGAGTGACATAGATCCAATAGTTCCACCCTTACAGATTAACTTCTCTGGGTCAATTGTCACCTAGGGGTGAGGGTGGATTCTCTTTTAAAATTCTAATTACTCTGGGAGTTGCAAACCCACCATACCACTAATATCTTGGTGCAAGCGGTTTTCTGAGGCTGTTTCCTCATACGCTGTCCAGGTTCAGCAGCTCCTGGAGATGAGAGTAGGGCAGCAGGAGGGAAGGATGGACCATAAGCAGGCCAGGGATAGTCTATTCCCCGTGAACTCCACACAAGTCAAGGGCATGGGGCAACTAGTAAAGATAAAGCCCTACAAGAGCACAGGTCTTTATTGGGCTGAGCGTTTATAACTGTAGGTGGAGAATTTTTCTTTAGTCACTTTCTACTTTTATTTCTTTTTTTATTTTTTAAAGATTTTATTTATTTATTCACAAGAGACACACAGAGAGAGAGATAGAGGCAGAGACACAGGCAGAGGGAGAAGCAGGCCCCATGTAGGGAGCCTGACGTGGGACTCGATCCCGGGTCTCCAGGATCACATCCAGGGCTGAAGGCAGCGCTAAACCTCTGAGCCACCAGGGCTGTCCACTTTCTACTTTTAATATATAGAAAATGATGTAAAAAAATTTTAGAGGCAAGTTTCATCCTTTCCAGCTCCTTGTTATTACAAATATTTGCTTCGAAAAGACATATACTAGCATGTGTATACACATGTGACTGTGCTTTTTGTTTGTTTTGCATTTAGCAATAGGAAAAACACAGTTAACACTCTTTAAAAAATCCAGCCAAAAAAAAAAAAAAAAAGAATCCAGCCAAGCAGAAAATTGGGAACAGCAGCAGCTGTGAGAAGAGACATGTGCACAGGGTACAAATGAGGTTTATTCCACCCTAGATTCTCTGTCCTCCTCAGTCACTAAAGGCCCATTCAAGAGGCAGACACTATGATGCTGGCAATGATGATGTCAGAAAAAGAGACACTCAGAAAGAGATAGAGGGAGAAGCAGATGATTTTTTTACAGGAAGCGCTTTAAATGCTTTGAGACTATTTCTAATAGCTCACATACCCACTGTATGGGCAGGCCTTGGCTTTGAATTGCAAATGCCCTGCTTCTGCCATTTCCTGGTGGGGTAATCTTGAGCAAGTCACTGGGGCTTGCTGATCTTCATTTTCTCACTTATAAAATGATGATAATAATAAGGTCTCCCTTGTAGAATAAAAGCAAGGACTGAATGAGACAATATGTAAGAAAGCAATTTATAGAATGGGCATTGCTATGCGCAGGCAAGTTATTTTTCTGAATATATGACTCCACTCAAAGTTACAAAATACCTCTGACAAGCATGGCCTCCTGGATACTTCTCACACAGATCTTAAAAGATGAACAGGAATTAGCCAGTCTGAAAGGTGGGAGAGAATTTGTTTTTTCAGTGAGCAAAACATACATAAAGAAACCATAAGTCATAGTCAGCCGGGCAGTGTGGAGTGTGCAGACTGGGGGTGGGGGAGGGGGTGGGGGTGGCCTCTGGAGATGAGCCCCCCATGATCTGGCTTAGCAGCACTAAACATTAAGTTTGTGGCAGGCAGAGGCAGGAGCTCCATCCTTCAGGGTGTTATCCACCCTGTTAGCAAGCTTGGGTTTTATACCCTAGAACAGTGTATTGTGTTTGGTGAAATTTTAACAAACATACTTTTTTCCAGCATGATTTCTTTTCATTTAATTTTATTTTTTCATCATGATAAGCATATATTTAATCCCCATCCCCAATTCCCCCCATCTCCCCATGCACGTTCCCTCTGGTCACCATCACAAACGCACATTTTAAGAAGTTTCTATGGTCAAGAGAGTTCAGGGGTTAAATAGTTAATCCTGTTTCTTTCCTGTGTGTCTCCCCAGAGCCTTCAATATGCTAATACACACCATGAATCTTCAAAAAGGGAATGCACGCGGCAATATTTCTTTAGATTTGACTGCGGGACCTTTTCCTGACCCCTACTCTCTCTCCAACTCCCACTGCTCAACGATTTCCATCTTCACACACTGGGAAATGCTGCCGCTGCCAGGAGCCATTTGTCGGGTTCACTACATATCTGTGCTTATAAATGTTACAGTGGTTTTGCCAGCTTTTCCTGATCTCCTTCTGCTCACTAAGACACTCCTAAACTTTCTCCTCACATAGGCTCCTGCTTCTTCCCCTAGTGGATAACGTCACTTCCTCTCTACAGAGAGGATGAGGGCCAAGCTGGAGGCTGGCTTTCTACTCCACTCTTTAGCGCATCTACATCCATAGACTCTGTCCTGGTTAGTCTATGATATGTCATTCCTCCTGGCTAAGGTGGATGTCAACATTTTAGTCTAAGAAGAGGAAAGAATTGTCAGAAAAGGGAAGCTAACTATTCAAAGTCAGTGGTGGTAAGAGTCAGAGATCTGGCTGGAACCAACCCATCTCCTGAGGGCCCTTTCCACCCACGATGCTATCTTTCAAATGTCTCCTCAGAGGCCCAAGTATATGATAGATGCATGTCACTAATACATTTTTTATACTGGTATAAAATTACCTAGTCACATTGTAAATATCTGTTAGTCGTAATCTGTCAAGTTTGTTTTGTTTTGTTTTTGTTTTTTTTAATGGAACTATTTTGTTTCCTTTTTTTTTTTCCACTGTACTTTCTTTAGGATAAATGATTCTAGTCCTAGAACTACCCTAGAACTATAATGCTTTCTGTCCTATTAAAAAGAAAACTAATTTTTTCAGCTGCCTTTCCTAGGAGATCCATTTATTTTTTTTCCATCATTTTCTCTGGGTTACCACTATGTTGAGGATGTCCCAGTAGGTGAAAGTAGGGCAGGTGCCACACCTGCAGAGCCTATGAAGGGGGGTGCTTGAGTCGTACCTCCTTTTCAGTAGGCAGCAAACTGCTTTCATCAACATATCCATGCATGCATTACCACTACAGAACCAAACACACCAGTGTGCACTTACAATTTTTGGATTTTGAAACAACAATGAATAAAATAATCATTTATAGCCCTTTGCTAGAGGTCTCTTGGCATCAATTCAGTTCAACACGTTTCTTTCTCCACTGTTCATTTCTTTCGTTATTTAAAGTAGAGCTGTTCTTGACCTCTTTCATTTCACAGGTAATTTGTGTAAAATTAGTTTTTGTTTATTTGCTTTTAAAGACATCTTTAAAATCTGTATGACTATTTTTGAGGTTTTCAAACTTATTGCTACTGTAGTCACTTTTTCCAGGCACTATTTCAATCCAGATACTTTGAAGGAAATGGGTCTTAGACCTTCAAAGCTGCTACACACATGTCCTGAATAAGAGTGCTTCTTTTCCAAGTTTAAAGCAATCTGATTTGGAAGGACTGAGAGGTTGCTTGTGTTTAAAAATAGCCAGCTGAGTATGGGAGGCTTTTTCCAATTACTGTGGAAAGATACTTTCAGGCCTGATTAGCCCCCAAGCCACAAACTATAAATATTTTACAGCTTGTGGGCATAAAGAGACTGAGATAATCTGGGGAATTTACTTAAAAATCATGATGATTTGACCATGACAAACCAAGGTCGAACTATTTGATCAAGTCGAATATTATTAATTCTTAATGAAGATATTACTAAATGTAAATTGGTACAACCATACGTTTATATATAGCCCATTTACCTTTTCAAAGACTAGATTTATATCTGTAGAATCACTTTATCCTGTTGGAATCACTTCCCAACAGTTTTGCCTCCAATTTCCTTCTAATTTAATTCATTCCTTATGCTGCTACTGGGGATACTTGCCCATAACACATCTATGAAGCAATGTCAGATAAGTAAATTTATGGCATGTGTAAAAAATGATTATAATGGTGGAGTATGGAATTGAACCTAAACAGGAAGGGAGGTATTTATGAAAATATTGTTGGATAGTGAGAAAGTGGGAGGATCAATGAAGTGGAAGGCATGATGAGATTAAAGGATATCTATAGTAGGGATACATAAATAATTAAACTAGAAGGATATGGATAGTTTGGGAGCCTGATGTTGGCATTCAAGGTTTCAGAGTTGGTGCAAATTGTCCAGGGTGCAACTATAATTGAAGGCAACTAAAGTAGAGGGAAAGAAGATCATATGAGACAGAGGTAAAGAAACTGAGATGACAGGGAATTAACATAGACTTGCCTAGGAATGTTGCAATTACAAAAAGTGACAGAATTTGGAGTGGAGAGAAAGTCTGGGAACACGTGAATGAAGAAGTGATGGGAAGTGACAGAGACACGGGATGCAGTGTGACAAGTTACATGAATGTCAAAGGGCAAGGTTTTGTAGGAAAAAATGGTCTGGAGTGGAACCATCACCTCTTCCTTCCTGAGCTCTCACCTGTCCACCGTCCAGGTGCCCTAGTAGCTAGTTGTGCTGCTTTGCCCCATCCTGGCAGGGGCCCCGTGCATGTGTAGTAAGTACTCTGTATGGATTTATTGAGTTAATAAAACATCCTGTGAGGTAGATGGGAGTAGGTCTTAGCCTCTGTACTTTCCTGCTGAAGATTCTGAGGCCTAACAAAGTTACGATGACATCCTTGTGTTATGTAAACAGGGACTGACAGCGCGGGAGGAAGAATCCAGGCTCCTTATGTCCTGGCATGGCTACCATTTGCTTAGCTGAGTTAAGCAATGGGAATGATTGGGATATGTAGAAGAGAAAGGCAAAACTTTGTGATTCTGTACTACAATTATCTTATGGGGGGCGCTGTAAAACTTACTCCTTTCGTCTGCAT
Source organism: Canis lupus baileyi (assembly GCF_048164855.1). Classification (NCBI taxonomy): domain Eukaryota; kingdom Metazoa; phylum Chordata; class Mammalia; order Carnivora; family Canidae; genus Canis; species Canis lupus. The sequence continues at coordinate 39,841,571 of NC_132852.1, read as the reverse complement.
AAACAAAAAGCTACTGAATCTCCTGATATGAGCGCTACAATAGCTACAGCAGGCCAATTGAAATGAATGCGGACAGGATTTGAGAGATGATATGCAAAATTAAACTCGTTGTAGAGTTAGGTTGGGATTATGAGTAATACCCACTGACTTTTCTTCAATATTTAATATACTATTTTTATGTTATATTTTCAGTAGAAATGCTTAAGAAAAATCTCAACTTTACAATAAGGCAACAACTAGTAGCATTTGTTGAATTACTGTTCATGCCTTTGCTCCTGGAAGATGGGGAGAATGTTCTTTAGGTAAGAGCAGCATCAAAGACTCTTCCACTCAGGAGACATTTCACTTGAGATACAGGAGGCCCTGGGTATTAGTTGAGGACTCTATGGATTGACTGCCACAAGTCTCAGGTGCCTTTTGAGGCTTTGTTAATTGAAATGTAATTGAGTAGGAAGCAGAGATGATTAAGGAGCAAGGATGGAGAAAATGGGAGGGAGGTGAAATGCATATATTAGCTTCAGAACATCATCAGCAAAAGCTACCCATTGCTAGTTTCTCCCTACCGAATTCTCATTAGCTGTCACCTTGACACCTCCAGCTGGCAGCTCCTGAGCAAATTCTGATTAAGGCAGATGACATCTCAGGACATTTGGGTCCATCAGTGTGGGACTCCAATTAGACTGGCCACCATAGGTGACAAGGTCTAGGGGGCCCACGACATCGTCATGCTCCCTGTGTTAGAGCCTTTTCCTGAGTCTTGCATGTAGGAGGTTAATGAAAGTAAAGATCGACTACATTAATTCCTGCTCTTAGAACTTAGGATGCAGTTACCTTTAAGGTGTGTGGGTAGAGCCTGGAAAGGAGCAAGGAGGAATGTCTGGGTCGCTAGTCAGTCGTGTGAGAATTTACTAAGAGATGTACTCTTCTAGATGTAAATTAGAATTCAATCCAAAGTCAAAAGGAATGAAGAAAGAAGAGGAGAGAGGAAACAAGGAAGGAGAGGAAGGAGGCAGACAGGGAAGACTGTAAAGCCAGATGGAGGAGAGCAGTTGTGCACCATTCTACTTTGTTCAGTGGTGGTATGACACGACGATAGCTTTAGTAGAGCACAATTAGCTTGACTGTGGAGGGTGGTTTAAGTGGAATGACGGTAAGGCAAGAAAATGCAAGAAAATGCAGAAAGGATTGCCTCAGTCTGGGTGATGAGGGCTTAGATTAGATTGGTATCCACAGTGGTGACATCCAAGAGGGTAGCAGGGCCATTAGCTATAGAAGGAGCCAGCTGTGGGATAAGCTATTACAGAAGTGAACCAATCCACAGCATATGCTGCAGGCTGCTTTACATAAGCTGATATTTATTATTGTGTTGTACAATATTAAAACCCGCCTCATTTAAATAGTGATTATCATTCTCGTTCTTATCAGTTGGGCAGGGCCCAAGGTAGCTCACTTAGACATGCTCAACTGAGTTCTGGGGCCTGGAGCTTGGGGCCTGACCAGCCTCTATTCCCAGATCAGTGCCATTTGTCAAGAAGCACCTGGGGAGTGCCTACAGGTGACTCTAGCACACACCAACTGAATGATTGCCAGGGTGAACCTTCTTTTGTTGTTTTATTTTGTTTTTTAATACATCATGATAATGTTCACGTCAAATGATTAACCTGTCAGATAAAACTACTAAATATTTTAGGACCTGTTCAAAAGATTAATTTAATATTTGAGGTTGAAGAAAATATTGCTTTCCAAACTACATAATGAAAATTTTAATGATTGGATTGAACAGATCAAAGTTATCCTTTGGGAAAATAATGTGAAGAATGTATTAACACAGGGTCCTTAGTAGAATTTAGATTTATGCAAATCTTCAATTTTCCATAATCCAAATTTAACAAACTCAGACTGACACAAATTTGTTATAATGCAAACTAAACATTTTAGTACATCTTTCTAGAATTCAACAGAATGTTGACATCTAAATTCACATTATGCACCTCATTTAATTTCTGCATGATGAACCAACAGGCAGAAATAGATGAATTGCTGACACATTGACTTTTTTCCAACTCCTAGGAGAAAAACTAAGGTTTGTGTCAGAGATAACAAAGAAGCTCATCTGCTTGCATAAAGTCATAATTATGTATGTAAGTAATGTCTATGTACAGCACTACTGTATTATTATTATTTGGCTTTTCTGTGATGCCAGTCATTGAAACATAATCGAATTTTACTTAGTTCTTTAAAGGCTTGGAAAATCTTAGTTGTGAGCTGGTTCTGTGCTCATTAACATTGACCTCTATGGTGTGTTTATTTGGATTTTTTTTCTGTTTTAACTTCCTGCCCCCAAGTTAACACCCCTTTGTTTCATAATCCATATTGTCATTGTGCCCTCTTGACCCAGAAGAAAGGCAGATGAATGGAAGCATTGATGCCAACTTTACAGCTTCTGCAAACAGGCAAAGAAGCCTGAATGCCTACTCACTTGTCTCTAATTTATTTGGAAACAAAGAAGGGAGGAAGAAAAAGAGAAGAATCAGACAGGTATTTGGGGCCTTTCTGGATTCATCAGTAAGCACTGGCATATGTAATATGATTACACAGTGCATAGCCCGTAGGAAGTCTTGTATGAATAACATTTGTTATTGTTGTCATCTCTTGTTGGTATTTCTGAACTCTATTTCAGTCTCGTACTCCATCCTGAGACTTTGTACAAAGGTTCTGTATCCTCAACTGCAACTCCCAACCAACTAAGCAGCCTTCTGCCCTCTAGAAAGACAGGAAGAGTCAAATAAAATGATCTGCAGGATGGGTGGTGCTATGTGAGGATGTGCAAAGGAGGGCAATGCTCAGCCTGCAAAGCCCAAGTAGGCTTATGTTCAAAATCTCTAAAATCTGAGTGGCATGCATAAAATGAACATGGGCAGTCCCTAAATCAAGAAGTACTCAGAAGATACATAAATTCTTAAGTTCTAAGCATTTAGGATACATACAATGAGTTTTTGCTTCACACAGTTGGTAATGAACTTATAAAATTCACTAGTGCAAAGGTCATGCAAGAAATATAATTGAATTATAAAAAGGTCATACATATTTGTTAGCATTGCCTTCAAAATAAATATTATACAAACAATCTGAAAACATGGGAAATTATATTATACTATAATTTTTAAAAGAAAAAAACTGAATTGAAATTAAATGCGTATCACAAATGTAATATCCAAATATGGAAGTTTGGGAAAAAATGAAAAATTTACAAAAATTAAAAATCATTGTGGTTAAGATTTTGAGTGGTTTTGTTTTCTTTATTCAAAAAGCTATTTAATATAATATTTCTTTAAATTAGTATTTATCTGCTATATCATTTTCTATTCTTGTACTTAAACTTTCTGGTGCTTTTTTTTTTTAAGATTTTATTTATTTATTCACAAGAGACACAGAGAGAGAAAGGGGCAGAGACACAGGCAGAGGGAAAAGCAGAATCCATGCAGGGACCCCGATGCGGGACTCGATCCCGGTTCTCCAGGATCACGCCCCAGGCTGAAGGTGGCACTAAACCGCTGAGCCACCGGGGGCTGCCCTGGTGCTTTTGTTTTAAACATATCTCATATAATAGTACATAGCTGGAATTTTTTCTCTCTTTGATTTAGTTTCTTTTTGTAAGATGATAACATTTACATTCACTGTGATTATTGATATATTTAGACTTGTTTATTCCACCTTATTTTATTATTTTTGTCTGTTTTCTACACCTCTTTTCTCCCTCTTCTTTGCCTTTAAAAAATATTTAACATGACTTCTATTCATTTATCTTTCTTATTCTCTTTTTGCTTCTGGTTTGGAAATGAAAAAGTTCTATTACTATTTTTTTTTCAGTAATCTTTCTTGAGTAAACAAAGCCTAATTGTAATCCATTATCTTCATCTTCTCCCCAAAATGCAAGAGCTTTGGAATAGTTTGACAACTAGACATAATTTTTTTTTATTATAAGCTAGATGTTTTCTAATCTATTTGTTTACCATTCCTTCCTGCATCTCAGACCTTCCTTCTGGAACCACTTTTCTCTATTTTGAAGTGGATTCTGTAGAAGTCTCTTTAGTAAAGATCTGCTAGTGGCAATTCTCCCAGCCTTGATGGTCTATAATGGTTGTTATTTCAGACTTACTTTGTAAACAGCTTTTCTAGTTTTTCGTTCAACTATTCATGACGTTATTCCACAGTTTCTGGCTGCTTTTATGTTCTGTTCAGAAGTCTGCTATAGGTTTAATTGTTATACCTTTGTGAGCAATTTGCATTTTCTCTTTGGCTGCTTATAAGATCTCTTTGCTTGGATATTTTGCAGTTTCACTCTGATTTATCTAAGTGTAGTTTTATTTTTATTTATCCTGTTTGGTGAGTCTACTCTCATCAGAAACCCATTTTTCTCTTCAGTTATCACCTCTCATCCATATTTCCTATTCTCTACTTCTGCTTCTGGGACTCTGGTTATACCTATGGCAGGTTTCTCATTCTCTTTTCCACATGCCTCTATCTCTTTTTCATAGTTTCTATGTATGCCCTCAGAGACTCCCTCTTCAGCTGCTATTAATCCATTTCACCTTTCCATTGAGTTTTTAATTTCAGCAATTATATTTTCAATTTAAAAAGTGCTATTAGATTCTTTTGTAAATATACCTGTCATTTTGTTTCCTCATCAAATTTAAAAATCTCATCCTTTATTTCTATATTATGTATTGTTTATCTAATAATTTAAAAATGTGAAATCCTTGGGGGTCTAAACCTGTTTGTTTCCTTTTTCTGCAACATGGTAGCTTATTTACTTGTGTTTTTGGTGATCTTTTTGAACTCATATCTGCATCATCTTTAAAAATCATGGAAATCATGTAGATTTCCTCAGAATTTCTGCCTGTTTTTGCTACTAATCAGGTACTATTTTAGTCCTCTCTTTGTCAGAATGGCAGATTTCCCTTATCCACCTGGTACTGGCCTGAGCTTCTTTTTTTTTTTTTTTTTAAGATTTTTTTTTTTATTTTTTATTTATTCATGAGAGAGAGAGAGAGGGAAGCAGAGACACAGGCAGAGGGAGAAGCAGGCTCCATGCGGGAGCCCGACGCCAGACTCGATCCGAGGACTCCAGGATCGCGCCCGGGCCAAAGGCAGGCGCCAAACCGCTGCGCCACCCAGGGATCCCTGAGGCCTGAGCTCCTGAGGGCAGTGCTGCTTTTAGCCTTTGTTCTCAGGAAAACACTACACTTCTCATTTTCCTATACTGCTCCCAGCTTCTGACTGCTTTCAGCTCACTTTGTGGTTGGGAGGTAGGGGTTGTGGGCTAGAGATTGTGGGACATGGATGTTCTTAAAGGGCTCCTTTACTTCTTCTTTTTTTTTTTTTTTTTAAGAGCTCCTTTACTTCTTATGAATCCAGCAGTGTATTAAAAGCTATGATTTATCTCAAAAGAGATGTATTTTTTTTAACTCAAACTCCTTTAGCACCTAGCACAGTATTTGGCACTGTGTTTATTTAATGAATGGATAAGTAATAAAAATTTAACAACGACAATATTCATGGAGCATAGCCTTGTGCAAGCCTCTATGCTACTTTTAGAAATAAGTGTCCTATTTAATCTTCCCAATAACCTTACAAGATCAAGGCATTTACTATTTTTTAAATATTTAACAAATAGTAAATGGCAGCTATGATTCTAATCTAAGTCTATTTTGTTCCAAAGACTATGTACCTAATTGCTATATGCGTTGTTTCAGCATCAATAAATGAATAAATATTTAAAAAGTCATTCATTTGGGGTACCTGAGTGGCTCAGTAGGTTAAGCATCTGTCTTCAGCTTATGTCATGATCCTGGAGTCTTGGGATCGAGTCCCACATTGGTCTCCTTGCTCAGTGGGGAGTCTGCTTCTCCTTCTTGCTCTGCCTCTCTCCCTAGCTTGGGCTGTCACTCTCTTTCTCTCAAATAAATACATTTTATTTTTAAAAGTCATTCATTTGTTCAATTAAGGATTGAGTAAATCCTTATTGAGGATTTACTAAGATCCAAACATTGTTATCAGGTACTGGGGATATAGGAGGGAACAAAACAGAAAAAAAATCTGGCCTGTATGGAGCTTACATTATTAAGGACAGAAAGAGCACAAACACATAAGTAAATTCAGAATAATGAATTTATACATAAATTTATAATTTATATATTTATCATATGGAATTATATGTATAAATTTATAATTAATAAAGATTGAGATTGCCAAGGGCTGGGAAAGTTTATTATACTTTAAATGATCAGAGAAAGTTTCACTAATAGATGATATTTGAATGAAATGAATGAATGAGTTTAAATTTCAGCAGTTTGTTACATATAATTTAAACATAAAACAACATGGACAGAGCTAGAGAGTATAATGTTGAGCAAAATAAGTTAGTCAGAGAAATACAAATACTGTATGATCTCACTCATGTGGAATTTTAGCAACAAAACAAATGAATGAAAGAAAAAAAGAGATAGACAAACCAAGAAACAGACACAACCCTAGAGAACAAACTGATGGTCACCAGAGGAGAGGTGGGTGGAGGAATGGGGGAAATAGGGGTGGGGATTAGAAGGTACACTTGTCATATGAAAAATAAAATAAAATAAAATGTTAAAAAATAAAGCAAATTTGGGAGTCAAAAAAAAGAAATACTACTCAATACTATATTAATGCTCAAGTGAAAAGATCTCAAGGCTAAGTTATTAGGTTTAAAAAGAAGCAAAATTCATAGCACTCTACATATTATGCTAACATGTGTATTAAAAGAGGGACAAAATACATATATTTATAAAACAAAGCCACAGCAAATAGGATTTCCTTTAACAAAGGTATTTTCACTAAAAGATTGTTTTTAATATTGCATTTATACTGTGATTTCTATTTAAGGCAATCAGGTTTCATTTTATTTTTATCTCATGTTATAAATGTAGTAGGTTACAGAATTATGATTACTAACACCAGTTTGAATACTATGTCATTTCTTCTTAGCTGTGTGATCTTGGATAAATTACCTCTTTGGTCTGTTTCTTCATCCTTCAAGTGGGAATAAAATACAGTGTCTTCTGTATACAATTATTGTGAAGATTAAGCAAATCAATGCAAGTAATACACTGAGAACAATGCCTATAATAAACACTAAATATTATTCTCATTTTGTAGTTGTCAAAATCTAGATGCAACTCATTATTGCACAATAAGATTGTAAGACCTAAATTCCCTGTTCCAGAAGGCAAGAAGGCTAACTGCCTAAACATGCTTGAATTTTATTTTTAAATCATTTTAACATTCACTTGTTAGCATTTACCATGTTCATGTTTTCCTTAGAGCAGTTTAAGTTGCTACCAGCAGAAGTTCAGGCTGAAAGCAATAGAGATAACTGTTCTGCAAATTTCTTTGCAAAAAGACCAGTGGGCAACAAGTTTCTGATTGCACTATTACCCCAATTTTGGATACAAAGTGTGACTTCTACCTAGCCAAGGAATGACACACAATTCTTAGCATGAGTCCTGGGTATTTCATTAGTTTACTGGAAGTACCGACATTATTTTCCACCTAGTTGGTGGTCTTTACATTTCTTTACAATATGTAGTAGAATTAATGTGAAAGAAAAGTCAAGGTAGGAGCCATTTTGTCCCCAGACTTCTGCTTTCTACACTTTCACATTCCTTTTACTGTCCAATATGGTAGCCAAGAGCATGTGGCTCCTGAGCACTTGAAATGTGACTCGTGCAAATCGAGATGTTCTTTAAGTATAAAATAGCCACAAGATTTCAAAGACATGGTGTGAAAAAAAGTAAAATATTTTGTCATTAATTTTCATATTGGTTACATATCAGAAAATTAATGTTTTAGATATATGAGCTTACATGAAGTATATTATTGGCAACTATATTATTGGCAATTATATTATGTGGCAACTAGAAAATTTTAAATGGCAAGTATGGCTCACATTATGTTTCTGTTGGACAGCCCTGGTCTACATGGCTACAATGGAGCCTTGCTAACACAGCCCTTAGTTCTCCCAGCTAAGAGCTTTTCTTCATTGCGTAGGTCTGAAGACCAAGAAAATTGCATTTTCAGTTCCTACACTGACAGCTCTGCCGTGAAAATTGGTTCACAGCCAAAGAGATTCACATTGACTATACTCGTTATGCTTGTGCTAGTTATCAAAATAAGGTTTTTCAGAATTTGCTCATACTTTCAATCCCATTTAACTTGGATTGGGGGTAGAGGGCTCAGGGGGAAGAGAAGAAACAAAAGAATAGGCAGGGATACCTCATACATTTACATTTGCTTGGAAAGTAAACATTTTTTTTATCATCAGATAATCTTGAACTGCTAAGATAAATGATTGACAAAATTTAGGTGACAGTGAATGAGAGAGTGAAAGATTCCCAAGATAATTATCTGGAAGGTAACATACTCACCATGATTCACCAAAATCAGCAATTAGAGAATCCTTTGACTGGCTGTATCACTAACAAGGATCTCTGAATGAATGTCAAATTTCTCTCCCAAGACACATAGATCTGTTAGAGCGGGGGTCAGACTGGGGCCTGCAGCACTGCTTTTTTTTTTTTTTTTTTTTTTTTTTTTTTAGTATATGTGCTGCCAAAGCGAGCACTGCAGCGCTGCTCTTTTGCTCAAGTTCCATTATAGGGGTGCCTTGGTGACTCAGTGGTTGAGCGTCTGCCTTTAGCTCAGGTCGTGACCCCAGGTACTGGGTTCAAGCCCCTAGTGGGGCTCCCTGCTCAGCAGGGAGTCTGCTTGCCCTCTGCCCCTCCCCCACTGCATGTGCTTGTATGAGTGTACACACACTCGCTCTCTCTCTCTCTTTCTCAAATAAATTAATAAAATCTTAAAAATAGGGCACCTGAGTGGCTCAGTGGTTGAGCGTCTGGCTTTGGCTTTGGCTCAGATCATGACCCTGGGGTCTGGGGATTGAGGCCCTCTGCTTATGTCTCTGACTCTCTCTCTGTGTCTTTCATGAATAAATAAATAAAATATTTTAAAAAAATATTCTATTATGAAGTGTCAAAGGGACACAGAGGGTGAAAAAGATATCTGAGATGATTTTCCACCTACAACCAAGACAAAGAGGGCAAGCTCTTTAATTTCATTACAGGTTCATAATCTTTTATCCACAATTCCAAAATAATCTCTAGAAACCAAAGGATTTTTTAAGAATTCATTTGAAGGTAAAACCTGATCTGAACTGACAAGAGGCTGTTTCAGTCATTTTTTATCCTACTTAGTGACGTTCATACATTAAACTGCAGACATGCTGATACATGTAGTCATGAGCTCCAGTCACCCTGGGGAGGTCATGGCATGACATGGTCAAATATCCAAAACAGATTACCTTCATGAAGTCCAAAACACTCAGAAATTTGAAAGACCCCTCACTTGACCCCACGAATTTCAGCTAAGGGGCTGTGAGACTCCCTGGGGGGATACCACGGCACAGAAGGCAAGGCGAGGAACATGGCTCTCGACCTACTTGATTTTTCTTCTGACTCTTACTTACCTAAAAGTTATTTCTCCCTTCTCCACTCCCTCATTCACATAATCCTGCCCAAACATGAAGGTAATTTAGCAGATGATTTAATGGCTGCCAGATATGTTTCAGGGACGCTGTGATAACGTGCATGCTGTCTCTTTATAATGTGGGTCGGTCTGCGTTCGCAAGTCTATGTGAAATTAAAGTAATTAAGTTTACCTTCTCTAAACTTATTAAAACAGGAAAAGGATCTATAGGACCTGTTGAGTATAACACAAAGAGAAAAAGAATCCCATGAGTTATGAGAAGAGAGTAATGTGTGAAGATGTGGTATTCCTGTTAAGATTATAAATTATTTTGAGAAGCTATGCAACATTGAGAGAGCTTGATTGTTCTCAAATTTCCTATTAAGAATTATCAGTTTGATTCCTTTTCATGAAAGATTTCAACAATTTGGGTAGGAATTAGCATCTAAAATATAATTAGATCTGATTTACCTTAACCAAGAAGTTAAGAAAAATCCTACACTGTTTCTTTAACAACACTTCACATTATTTGGCTTTGGTGAAGGCATTTATGGATTCCTTCTTGGAATCGTTTCCTTAGCGACTACTCATGTACCACTCCAGATGGTTGTTGCATATCTGTTACTGCTTACTGCCCTTCAGACCTGAATTTCATTTTGCATGATGACAGAACATGAGAAAACTAATCAAAAAGATGTATACTTTCCTTGCCTTAAAAAAAAAAAATCCTTCCATTTCTCTTTCCTTGGGAGTGAGTTAAATATGTAACTCCTTAAATAGCTTACAATATGCAGTGATTATAGTCAAATATCTGTCAAATTACTATTTGTTTGCTTTTGAGTACTATTGCTCTAGTATAAATTAAGAACTCAAGTATTGTCAGCCTACAATAACACACAAGATATAATGTAACTTTCCACTTTGTGCACTACACAGAATTTCTACATACCAGTCTATTGCGGACCTCTTCCTTCCTCCTGCCTGCGTGGGTCATCTTATTCTTAACTTGAAAATCCAGACAAGGTTGCCTACCAGTCAGGGCCCCTCAACACTCCTGGGTCTCCTAAGGAAGTTGACACTTGGAGACTACTCCACTTACAACAGGCTATATCCCATTACTCCATACGTTGAAAACCACTCTTGAATTCTTTTTCTCAAAGTTCCTCTCTCTTGTGGTGGGTTTGCCTCAACAACCATGGAGTCTCTGTCTTGCTGCTTCGACTATATCTTTTTTATTGTTCTTACTCTGGCTGTAGATCAGGGAGTGGCTCCAAGAAAAGGTTCATCAGACCATTTCCTCGCAAGATGTACAGCATTTGATGTATTTCTGGGTAATGAGCTTTTAACTTGCTCATATTTTAAAAAAACACTTGTCTTTTGCCATTAAACTCAAATCTTGTACTTCTGTGTTCTTCTTTTGGGAATGAATTCAGATGAGTGCTGGTTTCACGGGATCATCTATCCCAAACTCCACAGGTGGCCAGAGAAAAAGCATTCAATGCATAAATAGATTATTTTCCCATGATGTATGAAACCCATGTGCTTTTATAGTTATAGTGGTATTTTTAGTTTTGTCATTGTTTCCTTATTTCTAGTAGTTAGTTTCATTTCTGCCTGAGTTTTACAAGAACGTATGAAAGCTCTGCCCTACCTCAGGTGAAGGCATTGGCCAGCAGCCCTTAAACTGGCCTATCATCATGTTCTTACAGGCATTTGTGTGCCCCACCATCGTTGTGTGCACTCAGTGTGAACACTTGCATTTTCAAACTGCTCACTACAGCAGTGACCCTGAGAGTATGGCAACCTGAGAACTAAGTCCAACTCTGCTTATCTGAGAGGATCACTCAGGCTGGCAAAAAAGAATTGTACCACTGGGATTTGATTCACAAATCCCCCCTCAGCAGAAATCCACAGTAGTCTCTTTCATCCATCCATTTATTTTCTGGATCACAAAGTTGTCTCTAAATCTCTAGATAATTTCTGGAAGACACCATTTTTTTTTGCAATGTTTATTTGGGATATCATTCACATAACATGAAATCCACCACTTTAATGTGTTTTTTTTAGTACGTCCAGTGTTTTTCAGTCTATCCACGATGTTGTTCAACTGTCACCTCTATATAATTCCAGAACATTTTCATGACTCCAGAAAGAACCTCCATACCTGTTAGCAGTCATTCACTGTTCTTCCATCTACCCATCTACCAGCAACCACTAACTTACTTTCTGTGTGTATCTGTCCACTCTGGATAGTTCATATAAATGTATTCATATAATATGTGGCCTTTTGTGTCTGTTTTTTCCACTTAGTATAATGTTTTCAAGGTTCATCCTTGCTGCAGCATGAATCAGTACTTTATTCCTTTACACAGCTGAAAAACATCCCATTGTGTGCCCATGCCATATTTTGTTTATCCATTTATCAGTTGATGGACATGTAGGTTGTTTCCACTTTGGGATATTTTGAAAATATTGCTGCTATGAAAATTTATGTGCAAGTTTTTGTGTGAACGTATGTTTTTAATTCTCTTGGATATATACCTGGGAGTGGAATTGCTGAGTCTATTTAAAAATTGGCATATTTGTCCTTTTTTTATTGAGTTGAAGACTTCTTCATGTATTCTGGTTATAAGACTCTTATCAGATACATGATTTGCAAATATTTTCTTCTGTTCATTTCTTGATTGTGTCTTTTGATCCACATAAGGTCTTAATTTTGATAAGGTTCAGTTTATTGGAATTTTTTTTGGTTGCTTGTGCTTGGAGGACCCTTTCAAAAAAATTAAATCTATGTTGAATCTCACTATAGAAAACAGACAAAAAGTGAAGGTACTCTGGTGAAATAGAAGTGGGTATCTTAGATCTCTGATCATAATAGGAAGCCTCCTACCACCACATCAGGCCTCAATAGCAGGGGAAAAAAAAGTTTAAAAAGTATTGCAATGATATTTGTCAGTGAGGATGAAGAAAATGACACGGATTCCAGAAACATTTTGAAGTAGAATTCATGAGGTATAGTAGCTATATTAATGTGCAAGTTAAAGCAGAAGGAAGATTCAAAGGTAGCTCTGAGTTTCCACTCTGGCTATTTGGGCATGTTTAAATGCCATTAAATTAAGTTAGAATATATAAACTGCAAGGAAGGTAGTAAAAACAGTGGTATCTTCTAGGGAGAAATGCCAAACGGACTAACTTCTGGGCTTTATGGTCAGTCTCATGCTATGAGTCAATTTTTACATATTACATGAGTGATTTCCTATACCAGAGAGTGGGCATACTAGCGATGGTCTGTCCTTAAATTCCTTAAATTCAGTTCCCCAATTTCAACTGGAATCTAAGGTTGGAAATGTGGGGAGATTAAAAATAAGCAATTCATACTTAGATTGGAGATACTGGAAGCTTTTTATATAATACTATAATACAGATTTAAAGATAGCAAATAAGCATCCAAAATATTCAACATTTTTCATCAAGAAACTGCAAGTTAAAACAAACTATACAGGTACTAGAATGGTTAGAATCCAAAACACTGCTGACACCAAGCGCTGGTAAGGATGTGAAGCAGCAGAACACTCATTCATTGCTGGTGAGAAGGCAAAATGGTTCAACCACTTCAGAAGGCAGGTTGTCAGTTCCTTACAAAGCTACATAGGGTCTACCCTATGATCTAGAATCACGCTCTTTGATATTTAATCTTGCTTTTGCAAACGAGTTACAAAATTATGCCCATATACAAAAACCTGCACATGAATGTTTATAGAATCTTTATCCACAATTGCCCAAACTTGAAAGCAACAAAGATGTTCTTCAATAGGTAAATAGACAAATTTTAGTATATCCATGCAATGAATATTATTCAGTGACAAGAAGAAATGAGCCATCAAGACACAATTGCTGAGTCATATGGTAACTATACATTTAGCTTTTTTGAACAAATGCAAAACTGTTTTCTACAGTAGCTGCACCATTTTAGAATTCCAGCAGAAATGGTTGAGAGTTCTAATTTCTCCACAGCTTCATCAACACTTGTCATTACCTCTTTTTGATTATAGTCATTCTAGTAAGGTGATATTTCATTGTGGTTTTAATTTGCATTTCCCTAGTGACTAATGATGTCGGGCATCTTTTAATGTGCTTGTTGGCCATTTGGATATCTTTTTGGAGAAATGTCCATTCAAATCCTTTGTCCATTTTGTCCTGTCTTACCGCCACCCATTGCATTCTTTATACTCTATACGTATTTAAGTATCTCTCTCTCTCTTTCTCTCTCTCTTTCTCTCTCTCTCACACACACACACAAAATGGTATAACCACCTCTCTTGTCCTGTGATTTTCTAATTTTTTAAAATATTTTATTTATTTATTCATAAGAGACCCAGAGAGACAGGCAGAGACACAGGCAGAGGGAGAAGCCCTGCTGGGAGCCCAATGTGGGACTCCATCCCAGGACCCTGGGATCACGCCCTGAGCCAAAGGCAGATGCTCAACCTCTGAGCCACCTAGGTGCCCCTCTATTGTTTGATGAAGTTTTACCACAGCACCTTCAAGAGTTGGGCCCTTGTGTATCCCTTCAATCTCAACTTTGATCATTTCATTCTTTATTCAGACCCCAATCACTCATTCATGAATTTTACAAATATTTATTGAATGTCTATAATATTCTGAATGTTATTCTAAGTTCTGAGAATACAGTAGTGAACCAAACAGACAAAAATCTCTATTCTTCTGGAGCTTATATTCTGGGGGTGGATTTGAAATGGCAAATAATAAACCAAATAAATACATAGAATATAGAATGTGTTTGATAGTTACGTATGATATGAAAAATTAAAAAGAAGATAGAGTGAGAGGAGAAATTGCAACCTATAAAGGGCAATTAGATTTACTGAGAAGGGCCATTGGATAAGAGCTGGAGGGAGTGGAACAGGCGAGCCTGGGGGCAGTGGTGGGGGCAGGGTGGGGGAAAAGCTGGAGGAAGAGCTAGACTTCTGTGGGTGGAGAGGAGGTAAGCAGAATGAGGAGGGGGAAGGGTCAGATTACTCAGGACCTTGATCAACCAGTGAGGACTCTAGCTTTCACTCAGAGTGAGTTGGGAATCAAGGTGGGGTTTGATCTGGAGAAGTGTATGATCTATTTTACTGTATAGACAGATCACTCTGTCTGCTATGTAGGTAAAGTGGGGCAGCGCAGCAGAGATGATGGTGGCATCAACCAAGATGGAAGCAATAGAGCTGCTGAGTTGTAATCAGGTTCTATATCCTTTCAGGGGATCCAGAAAAGTTTGCGGATACTTTGTATATGGAGTATAGAGAAGATTCAATAGTGACTCGTAGGCATTTGGCTTGAGCAGCTGAAGGATGCAGTTGCCATTCACTAAGAAGAGGAAGACCTAGGAGAAGCTGCTGGAGGTAGAGAGTAGAGAAATAAGCTCAATGTAGGGTATATACAGTTTGAAATGGTTATCAGATATCCAAGTGGACATGTTTTTTTTTTTTAATTTTTTTTTATTATTTATTTATGATAGTCATACAGATCGAGAGAGAGGCAAAGACACAGGCAGAGGGAGAAGCAGGCTCCATGCACCGGGAGCCCGACGTCGGATTCGATCCCAGGTCTCCAGGATCGCGCCCTGGGCCAAAGGCAGGCGCCAAACCGCTGCGCCACCCAGGGATCCCCCAAGTGGACATGTTGAAC
Source organism: Canis lupus baileyi (assembly GCF_048164855.1). NCBI lineage: Eukaryota > Metazoa > Chordata > Mammalia > Carnivora > Canidae > Canis > Canis lupus. The sequence goes on along the minus strand of NC_132852.1, from coordinate 39,826,316 downwards.
AGACATTTGGAGATATGTATCCTCCGTGCCCAAGAACAGCAGTATTCTTGTCTTTCCTTCCATACCTCATTCTTTCATGTTTATATACTGTTTTGCATTTGCTTAGATGTATTTTCCTCTTGACCTCCACATTACCATTTACTCCATTGCACTGTAATTACTGTTTTAACTTAATCTGTTCCTTTCACCACATTGTCCCCCTGCTCATGCCCGGCATCATGCCTAATCCAAAATTAACAATCCAGAGAAGTCCACTGAATAATTGAAACCTATGAGGGCCATAATCTCCTATGTTCACTTGATAGATTTCTTAACATATGCTGCTATTATTCCTCCCCTACAAGAATTGTTTGGCACATATTGTATTAATCAACATGAATTACATTCTATTTTTGTTGATGTGCTTCTTTTCATATTCCCTTGGGCATGCAATTTATCAAGTATGAGTAATATCTGGCACATAGTATCTCTAATAGCTTCCTTTTGTTATTAGATCAGTGATTGTCTGAATAATTGAGAAAGAAAATACCTAGAAAGAGAATGCCTCAATTCCTTGAAAATAGAGCTAAAGAGAAAACAGGGCAGAATAAAGACATTAACAGTGAGATTGTTTTGGGGGCACTTAAATCCTTATGGATGGAAACTTGGAACCATTTTTACAGTATATGTTCAGCAGCCAATATCTTAGAAATTACATTTGGCCTCTGATTATTGAATGCAATCATTGTGCCTTCTTTAATGTTTGTTATATTTAGAAGACACATTAAGAAAAACTTCATTTTAACAAATTCCCCCTCACACCTCTCTACCTTCACCTGCCCACAAATACCTTTCCAGAGCCTAACCAGTTAATAGCTATTTTCCCTATTTTTTCAGAGACTGTTTAAGCCTTAATATACATTTATATTTACATATATCCCTTTTAAAAAAAATAAATGGTCCTTTTTTCCTATCCCAGAGCTTTCTTTCATAATGTATGCTGATACACTTTTTTCTTGACAACAGCTCCATAACATCCCACTGTATATATGGCCCATAATATAATTTAAAATATCTTATTGTTGGGCTTTTATTGTTGGATTTATTATTGCAATAAAAAATGTTACAGTGAACAACTTTATGTACACACACACATATGCCTATGTATACATATATACACACAGATACAGTAGCATTAAGTACTTATAATATGTATATGTAAGTAAATGAATATATAGATATATGTGTATATATACACAAATTTGTTCATATACATATTTAATATATAGGATACTTTTTAAAAGAGCTTTTGCTGTCATAATTTTTTATATATAATTGACAACTCTGAGAAATCCTGCAAGATACACTAGCATCCTCAAAGACATGCTGCACAAAATTTAATCAGGATCCAGATTTCTATTATTAAAACCTCATTAACCAAGTCATCTACACTCATTTTCTAGATTGCTGGCTGGCCAAAAAGCAAGTAGCAGATGTTGACCTTGCAAAGGTAAACTTAATAGAGTTGAATTTGATTCAGATTCAGTCATTGCCTCCACAACTGTTCTGTGGGCCAAATAGTAGGCTGCAGAGGTGATGTCATGGTGTTGCATTGCAGAGCTTGATGCTCAAACATGACTCACACCTATGCCCTGAAAGGAGCTATTGTCATTTTGCTCCTGGGTGGAGCAGGGATTGACTCACTCACTGACTCAGTCCACCAGCACACCCTCAATCTGCTGATGGGACTTTCACGTGGGGACTTTAACTCCAACATGACCCCCTTTCCAGCAAGCAGACAAAGGCGTGGAAAGCCCCAATCTAGGATGGGCTTTTCTTATGCAAAATAAAGTTAGATCTTGGAGTTCTCCATCCTCTACTCTTTTCCCCACTCTACCCCCACTACCTAGTTCCCTAATGGTATTTTAAATTCAAAGTGGTCATTTAAGTATAATTCAACAAACATGGTATGTGTAATATTGTAGCTAAACATTTCAGTTAAATCTATGTGCTTAATTATAGATATATAATTTATCTGTAAATAAATCATGCTAGAATAAGAGCAGTTTGAGCCTCAATCCTTCTTTACCAGGGAGGTGATAGTTTCACAGCTTGGATGTGAGCAAGCTTCATGCTTTGATTGGATTCCTTACCCTCTTTTAAAGCTCTACGTTTTCTCTACTGCTTCCAGAGTTACTTTTTGATGTGTTCTAATTGACATGGTTATGAATGTTAGTAACAAGATCATTTTCTGGCTGCCAATTCTTTGTCTTTTAATGTATTACTTTGCTTTGCTTTGCTTTCTCTTTGAAGAGATGCTGCTCCTCTCCAAATATTCCCCTTTCTTCTCATTTTCCTGGTAGAGCCAGCATCTGCATTAAGTCAATGTATGGTCTATGTTTGTTTAGATCTTTCTGTCTTTCCAGAGATCTTTCTGGGACTAGCTCTTTTCACAGAGTGAGAGGCAATTTCTCTGCCATGCAGGAAATCTCACTAGTAGTCAGGAAAGACCAGGATTCAGGCACAATCATCAGGAAGAGTGATCCCTCCCCAACACACATACACACACACACACACACACACACACACACACACACACTACAATGTGCCTTTTTAATGTGAATTACTATTCTTGCATTTTAAAAAACACTTGAGATTGGCTGAAAGTACCCCTTAACACCTTCCCTTTTTAATCCTGACCTGCAGCCTCAGGCTGTTTTGAGGTCTAGGATGTCAGCAGATGGGAGGGATGGAACAGACATGCGTGAGTGGAGGAGATGGGCAGGAGGGAGCCATGTTTGTTTCATCATCTGGGTAGAATGTTGTTCCAGCTTGGACTGGGATAAGGCTATGATCTTATTCCTTGGGGTAGTGCCTATTCTGAGCTACAGATTTTGGTTGTTTGCCTTTCTTAAATTCTTCCGAATCCGCCAGGTAGAAACATAATATACCATTTTTTATTCTACGCTTACCTCTTCACTCTATACTTTGAACTGGTCAAGGAGAACTCATGGTACAAATGGGCCATATCTCAAACACATTGAATCTCGCTTTCACAACAAAGTTCAGTTTAGAAGAAGGAGATTTTAAAAGGTGGAAGGATCTTAACAGAAGATCTGGACTGTGGTTTTCATTCTGCCATTTTTTAGCTCTGTGGCACAGAGAAGGTGATTTAACCTCTCCTGCCCTCCTGTGCATAATCTTCTGAAGGCACAAGGCTAGCTTACACCTCCCAAAGCCCTTCTATCTCTAATATCTATGGTCCGAGCACTTAGTTGAGTTAATTTGTCACTGTCCTCATCCTCCCCTCAAAAGAGAGAAGTACACATAAGTGATTACCCAAGTCCTGTGAGGTGAAGAAGATTACATTAATGGAAAAGCTGCCATAAGTCAAATGGTATAAGTCAGATCAGATGGCCCCCCAAACCCTGAGATTCCTTGAATACATTACTTTTAGTTAGAAACAATACCACAATAGAGGGGACATGAAATCATGCAAAATGTGGTCAGCACAGTGCCTAGAACACAGGTACCAAGAAATGAAAGCTTCTAATAAAAAAATAATGATATTCTTGTTAACTTTTTAAGAAAGATCCTCATGTGATATACGCAGTTGGTATATTACCTATCTTTGGTTTCCACCGAGCAAACAGGCACACACATTTTAACTTAATATTATATATTATCTCTATGAAATATGCCTCATTTCAATTCATAATTATGGTCTAATTTTACTACAATAAATTAAAAAGCTTAGGAATATGTTTACTTGGAAGACAGTATGGTCCAGTAAGAAGAGTATGGGGTTTCAGGCTGTCAGGAGTAACCAGGAAAACCTGGTTACAAAAATTAAGGATGTTGTTGTCAGATATGATGCCACTTTTGAAGAAGGGACACTTTCTGCTATTCTGAGATACTTCTTGACACATAAAGCCTGAACTTGTGCCTGGCCTAATCCTGGGCATTTCTTCCTTTGGAATACATAACCAAGTCTTATTCACAATGAACTTTTACCTTTGTTCCTTTACAAAGTGGTTGCCTTACAATGTCAAAAACTTGAAAGGCTTGGTTGGCTTGAGTGGTGCCCAAACTCAAAGGTGCAGGACTTCGAATTTGATCCTGAATCTTAAAAAACAAAATTATTTCCCTCTTGGTTGTCATTCTCAGTCTACTCCAGTACTGTGTAGCTACATATGCCCTGTCCCTGCCAAAACGATCTACCAACTTTAGGCTTGGACCTGGTGAGGCTGTGAGCCAACAAAAGTGAGACCTTGCAGTACATTCAGAGCTCCCACACTCAAGCGAGTGGGTTTGGAAGCTTGTTTGCTGCCCCATGTCTGTCGTATGGGATACACAGGGCTGAACTGGTGCTTACGTGATGCTTACATGAGTTAAGAGCCATGGTAGCCCTACTAAACCTTTACCTAGAGGATGCCAGTCTGTCCTACCTTGTTCTGATGTTTCATCTCCATCAACTGAGACCATCACCAATTCACCTAGTACCTGCTAGTGTATTCCTTCAGGGCAGGATACGGTTTCTATAATGGCTTCCATCTTCCAAATGTCTGCTCTTTACCCTTAAAGACTGGTCCTTGAACCAAACCAGATAAACTATCTAAACCTGGCATTGCCTGATTCTAAGAACCTAGGCTTCCTCATTACCTCATTCCTAAGAACCAAGTTCCCCAAAATGGACCTCATTCTGGATTAAACCCCTGGACTTGTGATTCTGGCCTTGTCTCACAGAGCTCTGCGTGATCTGACTTACCTATCCACACATACGTCCTTGCCATCTGCCCTCACCACCCCACTACATGCCCACTGGCCTTCTTTGTTCCACTGGGACTTGTTAAACTTGGTCCTTTGCATTAGCTGAGCCTTCCAGTTATGTGTTCTTCTCACCTGATTTTATATGATTTGCTCCTTATCATTCAGATCTCAGCTTACATGGTACATTTTCAGAAAGACCTTTCTTGATGACTGCATTTTCTTTCACATCACTTTTTAAAATCTTTACATAGAATTTGCCACAAACTGATGTGTTTGTATTTATTTATTTTCATTATCATGTGCCTCTTTGTCTAAGTCTTAGCCTTCAACCTCCTCCATGCCCTACCATTCAAGCTTCATGAGAGCAGGACCTCACCTTTTTCCATCTCTGCTGTGTCTACCACCTAGGATATCTCTTAATATATAGGAGTTCCTCAGTAAACGCTTAACAAGTGAATGGATGTTAACCCCATTTTGGGTAGGAGGGGGGACAGAGACTCTCACTCTGCTAATTACCCCACCTTGGTTACCACATAATCACCTGAGTTCTTATTTTATTCCCCATCACGTATACCTAACATCTGCAAGTATAAACTACACAGCATAAAATAATTATCCTACATTTTGTTGCAAGAACACTGTTGTTCTAATTTTTTAAACAAAATTCAAATATATCAATAAAATAATGAGACTTCTACTATATACTCACTTCTTCAACACATTGATACAATTCTTTCCAACTTTTAAAAATCAGCTAATTGCTAATAAAGCAAAAATCACATTCCAGGACATTCTTGTTTCTTTCCCTCTGTCCTCATGAGTTCTCTTTTTCCTTGGCCACACTTGAGGACTGTCATGCAGCAGAGTTGTGGTGGCACAGAGTTACTGGGGAGAGGAGCTGATGGAGCAGGCTAAAATAGAGAGATGCCACTTATGTGCTGCCCACCTAACTGTCATGGGCTTTAATTGTGTGTGACGAGCTGGACACAAAACTCCAGGAAATTGACAATTTTCCCCATTGAAGAATGGGGCCTGAATCAGTGATAGAAAGAAACTCCAAGGCACAACTAGAAATGATGAGCTTTAGCTAAGAAAGGCTTGAAAACAATCTGGAAAGTGCCTCCTAAGTTGCCATTAGGAAAGGAGAAGCTCCGAATAAAAGCAATTCTCAGAAGAGTCTTATCTCACATAGAAGTACTCAACCACATGGAAGTTATTCCAGCCTACACCAACACACACACCCAGAGATGGTAGTGACTATCAAAAGTCAGGCCTTGATATGGAGTATGGAATATGTATGTAGATAATATATAAAGTATGTCAGTAGAACTGGAAACAAGACTTATGGAACTTCAAATAAAATCTAATGCATGCTACTTAAATCCTATTTGTAATTCTAATTCCTAACAATTATATAAATTTTGGATTCTATAGAGCATTTTCCTACATTATCTTCCTTGGTCCTTATAACAATCTCATAAAACAGATAGAGCAAATAATATCATCCTTACAATTGATATCATTGAAACTTATTGTCATTTAAAAAATTACCGTAACATCATACATGTTGTCAGATTCCCTTATAGGTTCAGTAGGTTTAATAGAATCTAAGAAATGACATTTTTCTAAGTGTTAATTTTGAGAAACTTATATTAGCCTAAAAAACTTGCCATAAAACTTTGATTTTTAAGAAGTCAGTGGAGTATATAAGTCTATCTCATTTTTTTTAAAAGACTTTATTTATTTACACAGAGAGAGAGAGAGAGAAAGGCAGAGACACAGACAGAGGGAGAAGCAGGCTCCATGCAGGGAGCCCAATGAGGGACTCGATCCCGGGTCTCCAGGATCAGGCCCTGGGCTGAAGACGGCGCTAAACCACTGAGCCACCCGGGCTGCCCCATCAGTCTCATTTTAAATAAACTGAGTAGGTGAAATTCCATGTTTCCGAAAAGAGAAAATTGGAATGGATGAGAATTACTCACTTTATAAAGGAAATCTTAATTTCTCAAAAGAATGTGACATGACTTATTTAACAAACTCCTTAAAAATTGGAGTGTCTGTTTTTTCCACTTAGTATAATCATTGTAAGATGCTGGGAAATGTAGTCCTTGGCTGGACAACCATGTGTCCAGTAGGAAGGGGAGAAGGTGAGGACTAGCATTCCTTCCTAAGCAGGTGTTTATTGACCTTTTGGGCTTCATCATCTATGACTCAGCTGGCAATACATTTTGTCCATTTTTATTTTCTTTGCTTTTTCTTACTTATTTATAGGAAATCTTTATATAGTCTAGTTTGCTTATTTATAATAAATTTGATCTCTTAAAAATGTACCAATATACATACATCAATAAATATAACTTAAAATATTCTATTGTATATAACAATTGTAATACATATACATTGTTACATATACAATTGTAATACATATACATTGTATATTACAATCATTGTAATAATTAATAAAGATTAGCAATATGAAAATGAGAAATTCTCAAATAATTCTACTAGGAGTATAAATTGGTACAACCATTTAGGAAACAGTTTGTCCATATTACGAAAGTAGAAAATAACCTTCCCCTACAACTCATTTGTTTTACTTCTAGGCATTGTAACTTTGTACACTGAGACATATCTACAATGGTTACAGCATCACTTGTATTAGCAAAACTTGGAAACAAAAGTCCACTAATAAGAGGATGTATAAATAAGTTGTGATATTTTCATATAATTTAGCATAATGAGCATTTAAAATGAATGAGCCATATCTATGTGTATCAATATGAGTAAGTTTCCTAAACATAATGTGAGAGAAAAAGAAGCTGAAGAATATGAACAATATGATAGCATTAGGTAAAATTCAAAATATACAAAGCATAATTACAGTTTTGACTACATATGTATTATAGTAAAGGTGTGAAGATGCAGTCTGGAAGAATACATACTGGATTCTTGATAGTGGTGTCTCTGGGAAAGGAAGATAAGGAGATGGATCCTTATGGAGAGAAACAAGGAGGACATCAACATTGTTCATAATGTTTTATTTTGTGAAAAATCACCATGCAAAAATTGCTAATATTTATTAATTATGGCTGTTGGGTATGATCAGTGTGTGCTGGATCTGGATAACACCAGGCAGAGTGAATTTTGTGCTTCCCTCCCCAACTCCCCTTTCAATGATGTCACCATGAGAGCTTGAAATTGGCCACTGTGGAAGTATTTACGTCACAGAAATCAGTGGATGCTACAAATCAGAGCTTTTTTCCCCCCTCTGGAGAGTCAGTTGTTATCATTGACCAGCATACCTCTGGGTACAATGTATCTATCAAATTAATCTTACTACTTTTTAATGATCATAAAACTTTTCAAAATATAAAAAATTACAATCCTATCTTCATCTAATTTTTCAGAATTTTTTTTTCACAAAACATCTTGTACATATGTCTTGCTGGGGTAATGAAAAAGTAAAGCTTCTTTCAGAAAGATCCCCACCAAACATCAGGTTTTATTTGGTTTTTGAGACAACCTGGTTAATTTGTGTTGGGAGAAATTTTGGACTTCCCACTTGTTGCACAATTTCAGGAGAAAGTATCTTCAAATCATATATGGCATCCTCTATGCGATAAGAAACTCCCTGCCTCTTCTCAAAACAGATTAACACTTTTTATAACTGCCAGAATACCTACATTTACCTCATAAAAGTTTATTCATTGAACTGCAATTTTGATTTCTACTTGTATAAAACTAAATGTGAATTGAAAGTGGTTATGGTATCGCCTTGAAAGTCGATATCGTTTGAGTGAGCCTCTACTTCCATAACTTAGGGTGCAATGTAATGACATTTTCTGAACCTCCAATCAGTACCTGTGGTCACACAGGTATGGAAGACTATGGGGCAGGATGTTTGACTTCTTCATTAATCACATAGGAATGCTCTGTTAACCTTAATCCTTGGAGTGATTATTTCAAAATAACTTGCAGTTTTTTAATAAAAAGTAAAACATCTTAAATATAGAAAACATAGATGTGAAAAAAGAAGTAAATAAAATAAAATCATCCATCCATAATTTCATGACCCAGAGACAATAAACATTTATAGTTCAATAAATAACTTTTCAACTTATCTTTTATTTATATTTTCTTTTAAAAATAATATTAGATCATATACACTGGATTTTTTATTAAGGTATGGTTGGCACACAATGTTAAATTAGTTTCAGGTGTGCAATACAGTGATTTGACAAGTCTATACTTTATGCAATGCTCACCAGAAAGGTAGCTACCATCTGTCACCATACGATGCTATTACAGTATCATTAGCTATATTTCCTATGCTGTAACTTCCATCCTGTGATTTATTCATTTCATACATATACACTATTTTAACCAGCCTTTTTCACTGAGACCCTATAATTAATTTATTTCCATATCATTTAATTTTCCTCAAATGTGTTATTTTTATAGCTATATGCATTATATAGCTTTATTCAAATTTATTTCATCCGTTCTCCCACTGTTAAATATTTGGATTGTCTGCAATTCTTCCATATAGTAAGCAGTGATGTGGTCATCATTCTAGTAAATCTTTGCATACATCTCTGTTCCTTTCTTTGTGATAAATCTTAATCATGAAGTTCCTGAGTCAAAAGTTAATGCATATTCTTCAAGCATGTTTTGCTGATTATCTTCATGAAAATTGGTTATTCATGTAAAAACATTATATCATACACAAAAATACACTTCAAATATATTAAAGACAAATGTAGAGGAGGGGCAAGACGGCAGAAGAGTAGGGTCCCCAAATCACCTGTCCCCACCAGATTGCCTAGATAACCTTCAAATCATCCTGAAAATCTATGAATTCGGCCTGAGAATTAAAGAGAGAACACCTGGAATGCTACAGTGAGAAGAGTTCGCGCTTCTATCAAGGTAGGGAGACCGGGAAAAAGAAATAAAGAAACAAAAGGCCTCCAAGGGGGAGGGGCCCCGCGAGGAGCCGGGCTGAGGCCGGGGCGAGGGTCCCCAGGACAGGAGAGCCCCGTCCCGGAGAAGCAGGAGCTGCACCAACCTTCCCGGGCGGAAAGGGGCCCGCAGGGAGCTGGAGCAGGACCCAGGAGGGCGGGGATGCCCTCGGGCTCCCTGGGACAGTAACAGACACCTGCGCCCCGGGACAGTGCGCCGAGCTCCCTAAGGGCTGCAGCGCGCATGGCGGGACCCGGAGCAGCTCGGAGGGGCTCGGGGGCGGCTCCGCGGAGGGGGCTGCGGGGCGGGAGCGCGAATCCAACAGCGCAGGTCCCAGAGCACAGGACGCCGGGACACAGCCCAGGATCCGGCCTCCCCCGGGGAGGCAGAGGCCGGGAGGGCCCAGGACAGCAAGGACACTCCTGCCCGGAGCTGAGCAGATCAGCGGCCCCGCCCCGGAGCATCCAGGCCCTGCAGACAGAGAGCTCCGGAGTTCCTGCGGGAGCTGAATCCAGGGCTCCAGAGCTAGAAAGGCCACTGCAGTTGTTCCTCCTGGGGCCTCACGGGGTAAACAACCCCCACTGAGCCCTGCACCAGGCAGGGGCAGAGCGGCTCCCCCAAGTGCTAACACCTGAAAATCAGCACAACAGGCCCCTCCCCCAGAAGACCAGCTAGAGGGACAAGGTCCAGGGGAAGTCAAGAGACTTAAAGTATACAGAATCAGAAGATACTCCTCCGTGTTTCTTTTTTTTTCTTTTTTCTTTTTGATTTCTGATTGCTTCCCCCACCCTTTTTTTTCACCTTTCTTTTTCTTTCTCTTTTTCTTCTCCTTTTTCCTTTTTTTCTTCCTTTTCTCTTTTTTCTTTATCTCTTTTCTTTCCTTCTCTCTCTCTCTTTTTCTCCTTTTCCCAATACAACTTGTATTTGGCCACTCTGCACTGAGCAAAATGACTAGAAGGAAAACCTCACCTCAAAAGAAAGAATCAGAAACAGTCCTCTCTCCCACAGAGTCACAAAATCTGGATTACAATTCAATGTCAGAAAGCCAATTCAGAAGCACTATTATACAGCTACTGGTGGCTCTAGAAAAAAGCATAAAGGACTCAAGAGACTTCATGACTGCAGAATTTAGATCCAATGAGGCAGAAATTAAAAATCAATTGAATGAGATGCAATCCAAACTAGAAGTCCTAACAACGAGGGTTAACGAGGTGGAAGAATGGGTGAGTGACATAGAAGACAAGTTGACGACAAAAAGGGAACTGAGGAAAAAAGAGACAGACATTAAAAGACCATGAAGACAGATTAAGGGAAATAAACGACAGCCTGAGGAAGAAAAACCTACGTTTAATTGGGGTTCCCCAGGGCGCCGAAAGAGACAGAGAGCCAGAATATGTATTTGAACAAATCCTAGCTGAAAACTTTCCTAATCTGGGAAGGGAAACAGGCATTCAGATCCAGGAAATGGAGAGATTCCCCCCCTAAAATCAATAAAAACCGTTCAACACCTCAACATTTAATAGTGAAGCTTGCAAATTCCAAAGATAAAGAGAAGATCCTTAAAGCAGAAAGAGACAAGAAAGCCCTGACTTTTATGGGGAGAAGTATTAGGGTAACAGCAGACCTCTCCACAGAGACCTGGCAGGCCAGAAAGGGCTGGCAGGATATATTCAGGGTCCTAAATGAGAAGAACATGCAACCAAGAATACTTTATCCAGCAAGGCTCTCATTCAGAATGGAAGGAGAGATAAAGAGCTTCCAAGACAGGCAGGAACTGAAAGAATATGTGACCTCCAAACCAGCTCTGCAAGAAATTTTAAGGGGGACTCTTAAAATTCCCCTTTAAGAAGAAGTTCAGTGGAACAATCCACAAAAACAAGGACTGAATACATATCATGATGACACTAAACTCATATCTTTCAATAGTAACTCTGAACGTGAACGAGCTTAATGACCCCATCAAAAGGCGCAGGGTTTCAGACTGGATAAAAAAACAGGACCCATCTATTTGCTGTCTACAAGAGACTCATTTTAGACAGAAGGACACCTACAACCTGAAAATAAAATGTTGGAGAACCATTTACCATTCGAATGGTCCTCAAAAGAAAGCAGGGATAGCCATCCTTATATCAGATAAACTAAAATTTACCCCGAAGACTGTAGTGAGAGATGAAGAGGGACACTATATCATACTTAAAGGATCTATCCAACAAGAGGACTTAACAATCCTCAATATATATGCCCCGAATGTGGGAGCTGCCAAATATTTAAACCAATTAATAACCAAAGTTAGGACATACTTAGATAATAATACACTTATACTTGGTGACTTCAATCTAGCTCTTTCTACCCTCGATAGCTCTTCTAAGCACAACATCTCCAAAGAAACGAGACCTTTAAATGATACACTGGACCAGATGGATTTCACAGATATCTACAGAACTTTACATCCAAACTCAACTGAATACACATTCTTCTCAAGTGCACATGGAACTTTCTCCAGAATAGACCACATACTGGGTCACAAAGCGGGTCTGAACCAATACCAAAAGATTGGGATTGTCCCCTGCATATTCTCAGACCATAATGCCTTGAAATTAGAACTAAATCACAACAAGAAGTTTGGAAGGACCTCAAACACGTGGAGGTTAAGGACCATCCTGCTAAAAGATGAAAGGGTCAATCAGGAAATTAAGGAAGAATTAAAAAGATTCATGGAAACTAATGAGAATGAAGATACAACCGTTCAAAATCTTTGGGATGCAGCAAAAGCAGTCCTAAGGTGGAAATACATTGCAATACAAGCATCCATTCAAAAACTGGAAAGAACTCAAATACAAAAGCTAATCTTACACCTAAAGAAGCTAGAGAAAAAACAGCAGATTGACCCCAACGCCCAGCAGAAGAAGAGAATTATTTAAAATTCAAGCAGAACTCAATGAAATCGAGACCAGAAGAACTCTGGAACAGATCAACAGAACCAGGAGTTGGTTCTTTGAAAGAATTAATAAGATAGATAACGCATTAGCCAACCTTATTAAAAAGAAGAGAGAAAAGACTCAAATTAATAAAATCATGAATGAGAAAGGAGAGATCACTACCAACACCAAGGAAATACAAACGATTTTAAAAACATATTATGAACAGCTATACGCCAATAAATTAGGCAATCTAGAAGAAATGGACGCATTCCTGGAAAGCCACAAACTACCAAAACTGGAACAGGAAGAAATAGAAAACCTTAACAGGCCAATAACCAGGGAGGAAATTGAAGCAGTCATCAAAAACCTCCCAAGACACAAGACTCCAGGGCCAGATGGCTTCCCAGGGGAATTCTATCAAACGTTTAAAGAAGAAATCATACCTATTCTACTAAAGCTGTTTGGAAAGATAGAAAGAGATGGAGTACTTCCAAATTCGTTCTATGAGGCCAGCATCACCTTAATTCCAAAACCAGACGAAGACCCCACCAAAAAGGAGAATTACAGACCATTATCCATGATGAACATGGATGCAAAAATTCTCAACAAGATACTAGCCAATAGGATCCAACAGTACATTAAGAAAATTATTCACCATGACCAAGTAGGATTTATCCCCGGGACACAAGGCAGGTTCAACACTCATAAAACAATCAATGTGATTTATCATATCAGCAAGAGAAAAACCAAGAACCATATGATCCTCTCATTAGATGCAGATAAAGCATTTGACAAAATACAGCATCCATTCCTGATCAAAACTCTTCAGAGTGTAGGGATGGAGGGAACATTCCTCAACATCTTAAAAGCCATCTATGAAAAGCCCACAGCAAATATCATTCTCAATGGGGAAGCACTGGGAGCCTTTTCCCTAAGATCAGGAACAAGACAAGGATGTCCACTCTCACCACTGCTATTCAACATAGTATTGGAAGTCCTAGCCTCAGCAATCAGGCAACAAAAGACATTAAAGGCATTCAAATTGGCAAAGAAGAAGTCAAACTCTACCTCTTTGCCGATGACATGATACTCTACATAGAAAACCCAAAAGCCTCCACCCCAAGATTGCTAGAACTCATACAGCAATTTGGTAGCGTGGCAGGATACAAAATCAATGCCCAGAAATCAATGGCATTTCTATACATTAACAATGAGACTGAAGAAAGAGAAATTAAGGAGTCAATCCCATTTACAATTGCACCCAAAAGCATAAGATACCTAGGAATAAACCTAACCAAAGAGGTAAAGGATCTATACCCTAAAAACTATAGAACACTTCTGAAAGACATTGAGGAAGACACAAATAGATGGAAAAATATTCCATGCTCATGGATTGGCAGAATTAATATTGTGAAAATGTCAATGTTACCTAGGGCAATTTACACGTTTAATGCAATCCCTATCAAAATACCATGTACTTTCTTCAGAGAGTTGGAACAAATTATTTTAAGATTTGTGTGGAATCAGAAAAGACCCTGAATAGCCAGGGGAATTTTAAAAAAAGAAAACCATAGTTGGGGGCATCACAATGCCAGATTTCAGGTTGTACTACAAAGCTGTGGTCATCAAGACAGTGTGGTTCTGGCACGAAAACAGACACATAGGGGATCCCTGGGTGGCGCAGCAGTTTAGCGCCTGCGTTTGGCCCAGGGTGAGATCCTGGAGACCTGGGATCGAATCCCACGTCAGGCTCCTGGTGCATGGAGCCTGCATCTCCCTCTGCCTGTGTCTCTGCCTCTCTCTCTCTCTCTCTCTCTGTGTGTGACTATCATAAATAAATAAAAAATTAAAAAATATATTAATTAATTAAAAAAACAGACACATAGATCAAAGTAACAGAATAGAGAACCCAGAAGTGGACCCTGAATTTTATGCCCAACTAATATTCGATAAAGGAGGAAAGACTATCCATTGAAAGAAAGACAGTCTCTTCAATAAATGGTGCTGGGAAAATTGGACATCCACATGCAGAAGAATGAAACTAGATCACTCTCTTTCACCTTACACAAAGATAAATTCAAAATGGATGAAAGATCTAAATTTGAGACAAGAGTCCATCAAAATCCTAGAGGAGAACACAGGCAACACCCTTTTTGAACTTGGCCACAGTAACTTCTTGCAAGATACATCCATGAAGGCAAAAGAAACAAAAGCATAAATGAACTATTGGGACTTCATCAAGATAAGAAGCTTTTGCACAGCAAAGGATACAGTCATAAAAACTAAAAGACAACCTACAGAATGGGAGAAGGTATTTGCAAATGACCTATCAGATAAAGGGCTAGTTTCCAAGATCTATAAAGAACTTATTCAACTCAACACCAAAGAAACAAACAATCCAATCATGAAATGGGCAAAAGACATGAACAGAAATCTCACAGAGGAAGACATAGACATGGCCAACGTGCACATGAGAAAATGCTCTGCATCACTTGCCATCAGGGAAATACAAATCAAAACCACGATGAGATACCACCTCACACCAGTGAGAATGGGGAAAATTAATATGCAGGATACCACAAATGTTGGAGAGGATGCGGAGAAAAGGGAACCCTCTTACACTGTTGGTGGGAATGTGAACTGGTGCAGCCACTCTGGAAAACTGTGTGGAGGTTCCTCAAAGAGTTAAAAATAGACCTGCCCTAAGACCCAGCAATTGCACTGTTGGGGATTTACCCCAAAGATACAGATGCAATGAAACCCCAGGACACCTGCACCCTGATGTTTCTAGCAGCAATGTCCACAATAGCCAAACTGTGGAAGGAGCCTCGGTGTCCATCGAAAGATGAATGGATAAAGAAGATGTGGTTTATATATACAATGGAATATTACTCAGCCATTAGAAACTACAAATACCCACCATTTGCTTCAAAGTGGATGGAACTGGAGGGTATTATGCTGAGTGAAGTAAGTCAATCGGAGAAGGACAAACAGTGTATGTTCTCATTCATTTGGGGAATATAAATAATAGTGAAAGGGAATATAAGGGAAGGGAGAAGAAATGTGTGGGAAATATCAGAAAGGGAGACAGAACATAAAGACTCCTAACTCTGGGAAACGAACTAGGGGTGGTGGAAGGGGAGGAGAGCGGGGGGTGGGGGTGACTGGGTGATGGGCACTGAGGGTAGCACTTGACGGGTGAGCACTGGGTGTTATTCTGTATGTTGGTAAATTGAACACCAATAAAAATTATTTTATTTTAAAAAAAGACAAATGCAAAAAGTAAAACTTTCGATCTTAGAGTAAAATTTATGAAATTACCTTTTATAACATCAGGTTTGGGGAAGAGAAAAATATAATCAATAAAGGTAACACATATTTTTGAGTATATTAAAATGTAAAACTCTTGGGGTGCCAGGGTGGCTCAGCATTTGAGCATCTGCCTTCGGCTCAGTGCATGATCCCAGGATCTGGGATCGAGTCCTGCATCGGGCTCCCCTTGGGGAGCCTGCTTCTCCCTCTGTCTATGTTTCTGCTTCTCTCTGTAGGTCTCTGATAAATAAATAAATAAATCTTTAAAAAAATAAAACGTAAAACTCTTACATAACAAAAGGCACTATATAAGACAAAGGACAGACTGGAAGAAAATATCTGTAACCTATAGAATACAAAAATGTTGGGATCCAGAACATAAGAACACTTATAAACCAATAAGAAAAATATAAGCAATACAGTAGAAAAACAGGTAGAGAATATGAAAGGCAAGTCATGAGAAAAGGGAATCTGAATGGCTAATAAACTTAGAAGACAAGCTCAATTTAATTAGTAATAAACAAAATGTAAATTGAACAAACTGGATTACATCCATCAGAGTAACAAAAATTTAAAGTCTGACATCAAATTTGACAAGAATGTGATATAACTGGGACCCTCACATGTTGCCAATGAGAAAGTAAATCAGTGCAAACATATGGAAGAGTAATTTAGTGATATTTATGAAAGCTGACAATGTTTGCGCTGGGGGTCAGCCAGGTTGAGTCAAGCCAGGTGCCCAGGACACAACATTAAAGCTGTGTTCCAGGTATTTTGCTTGCCTCACCCTGGTCCCAGCCCTGACGCACATATCCTAAAAGCCAGTCTCCATTTCCAAATATGTATCCACAAGTTTGTTCACAAGTGCATCAAGAGATGTAAGAAAGTCATCTGAAGGATAAATACCAAATTCATATTAGTCTTTCTGCAAAAGAAGGGAGAGAAATAGAGTCAGATTAATAATGTAAAAGGTTTCTTTAACTGTTTTTATGATTTTTTTTTAAGTATCTGAAGCAAACACAACCAAATATTAAGAGTTCTTTAAAGTTGGATGGGGCACCTGGGTGATGCAGTTGGTTAGGCCTCCAACTCTTGGTTTTGGCTCAGGTCATGATCTCAGGGTCATAAGAATTAGCCCCACATTGGGCTCTGAGCTCAGCATGGAATCTGCTTAAGATTATCTCTCCCTCTCCTTCTGCCCTTCCCTCCTACTCTTTCTCTCTCTCTCTCTGAAATGGATAAATAAATCTTTTTAAAAAAGAGTTCTTAAAGATGGGTTATTCTCTCCTGGGTGTTAGTTAAATTATTTTCCATAGTTTTGTGTATGTTTGAATATTTCATAATTTTTTAAACGCCTAAGAAAGTTAAAATTCATATTCACATCCACAGATGGATGACTCTGGGCAAGTTAAATAACATCAAATTTGTTATTGATTAAATATTTTTAAAAATTTGTTATTGAAGAAATATTGATGAAAAATAGCATTAGTTTTTTGTCTCCAAAATAACTATATTAATTCCCAGGTCATAGAGTAATAGTTACTATGTTTTCTGACTCTCCAGAGATTTTCTTGCTCCATAGTTAACAACAACAATGAAAAGCACAAATGGTCACTGGCAAAACCAGCTATCTACAGTGGATTGAATAGTGTTCTCCCCTACCACCCATATTCACATCCATCCAGAACCTCAGAATATGACCTTATTTGGAAAGAGGATCTCTAACTTCTGACTCCATACACAAAAATAAATTCAAAATGGATTAAAGACCTAAATGTGAGACAGGAACCACTAAAATCCTAGAGAAGAACACGGGCAGCAACCTCTTTGACCTTAGCTGGAGCAACTTCTTACTAGACACATCTCTGAAGGCAAGGGAAACAAACGGGAAACAAAAGCAAAAATAAACTATTGGGGCTTCATCAAGATAAAAAGCTCCTCCACAGCAAAGCAAACAATCAATAAAACTAAAAGGCAGCCCACAGAATGGGAGAAGATATTTGCAAATGACATATCTGCTTAAGGGTCAGTATCCAAAATATATAAAGAACTTGTCAAACTCAACACTCAAAAAACAAATAATACAGTTAAGAAATGGGCAGAAGACATGAACAGACATTTTTCCAAAGAAGATAACCAGATGGCTAATAGACACATGAAAAGATGCTCAACATCATTCATCATCAGGGAAATGCAAATCAAAACTACAATGAGGTACAACCTCACACCTGTCAGAATGGCTAAAATTAACACAGGAAACAACAGATGTTGGTGCAGTTGCAGAGAAAGGGGAACCCTCTTACACTGTTGGGGGGAAGGCAACCTGGTGCAGCCACTCTGGAAAACAGTGTGAAGTTTCCTCATAGAACTATCCTATGACCCAGCAATTGCATTACTAGGTATTTATCCAAAAGATACAAAAATACTGATTTGAAGGGGCACATGCTCTAATGTTTAAAGCAGCATTATCAAGAATAGCCAAATTATGGAAAGAGCCCAAATGTCCCTGGACTGAGGAATGAATGAAGAAGATGTGGTTTATATATATGTACATACATACATACAGTGGAGTATTATTCAGCCATCAAAAAGAATGACATCTTGCCATTTGTAATGACAAGGATAGAACCAGACAGTTTTATCCTAAGCGAAATAAGTCACTCAGAGAAAGACAAATACCATATGATTCTACTCGTATGTGGAATTTAAGAAACAAAACACATGAACATATGGGAAATGGAAAAAAAAAAGAGGGAGGCAAACCATAAGAAAGACAGGTAACTATAGGGAATAAACTGAAGTTTGATGGTGGGAGGTAAGTGGGGGATGGGTTATATGGGTGATAGGTATTGAGGAATGCACTTATGATGAGTACTGGGCGTCACTAGCTTCTACTCCTGAAGCTAATATTATACTATATGTTAACTAACAGGGATTTAAATAAAGATTTGAAATATTAAAACAATTTTTTAAAAAAGGAAATAAGGTCTTTGAAGATGTAATTAGTTAAGGGTTTCAGGATAATCATCTTAGATTTAGGATTGCTTTAAATATAATGATTGGCATCCTTTTGAAAAAAGGGGAAACATGCAGACAGAGAGATGTTGGGAAGAAGGCACATGAAGATGGAGACAAAATGTAAAGTCATATAGCCACAAGCCAAGGGATGCCAGGAGCTACCAAAAATAGGAAGAGGAGGGAGGAATTCTCTCTCCTAGAGCCTTCAGAAGAAGACTGGCTCTACTGATACCTCAATTTCAGACTTCTAGCCCCCAGAACTGTGAGAGAATAAATTTCTGTTTTTTAAGCCATAGGAAACTAATACTTGGTTTGGTTGTTAAACCTTTCACCAGTAGCAAATTGAAATGGTATACCAGTGGAAGGAAATGCAGTAGCTGGTATAAAGAACCAGATGTGTCCAAAGTCTGGAGAAAATAGTAACTATAATGTAATTCAGTAGCTATTACTAAAATAGGTTGACACTCTGGAAAAGAGAAAACCTGAAGGCAATTTACAGGCAAATGAGAGCCAAATGAAGAAGCAAGAGGACCTCCTTGAAGTGTACAAAGAGGCTCTCAAATGCTGGATAGAGAAGGCAGAGAAAACTGACTACCAGACTCAGGATAATTGTGAGAACAGCAGACCTCTAAAAAAAGATGAAACTTTTAGCCAAGGACTTCTGAGTTGATTTCAGCTTCCCCCTTTGATCTTGAAATTCCTAATTCCCCAAGCCCTCTGGGCCTACAGAAGTGGGCCACCCTCTCTATTAATAGCAGCATCCTCCCTTACTTGAAGACAGTGTAGAGACCTCTACCCACAAGATATGTATCCCCATCAGAACCTACCCCTGTTCACCTCTTGACCTCAGTCCTATAACAAGGGCTAAGTTTCAGCACATCCCAGATGCTGAGAATACAATTTGAGCCCACATCCCTTACTCTCTTACAGGAGTGGTTCCTGATGACACACCCAATAAATCTCCTGGGAGTCAATTTTTGTCTCAAGACTTCTCCTGGGAAATTCTACCTAATACCATAGTATTGTCATTGTCCAAGAGTTTGACTATTTGCATACGATTTCATGTTTTAAATAAGTTTCAACATATTGGAAGAGGAAATTGGGAAGCAAGGGTGGTGAAACTAGTATCTCTAACTTTGTCCACAGCAGATCTGACTGTTCTGAAAGCTCCATAAATTGTCCTAAATTCTCTGGCTTTCCAGTCAGTTTTATTAATGAATTTAAGAACATTTGACCTGTAATAGTTCCACACAAGCTTACAATTCACTAATTGGAAAACTGCCTGAAACTAAAAGCATGCTTTGCACACCACGGCCTTCTTGCATATTGGAAACAAAGGGCTCTCAAGGGATTTCAGATTTAGAAAGTCACATTCATGTTTGGAAATTTATGGGCTTAACATTTTTTGTTAGGTCATTTCATATGTTTAGGTTTTAAATCAGAGGATTGGGAATATGCAGGCATGGTCATGGAACATTAACTGGAAATAATGAAGCTTTCTCAAGTACCTCTGCACCACTGCAAGGGAGATACTTGATTTAAAGTCCATGCAACACTATGCCTTTCCAAATTAGATTATTTGGGACTAAATCTGAAGGGTTAAATAACTCTTAACATAACAGAAAATACATCTCATGGTGATATGACCCAGAGGAGAACTAGCAGTGATGCTGAAAGGCATTGATGACCTTGAACTTCAGTTCAAGGCAGAAAGAGCTTCACCTAAGTAAGAGAGCAGACATTGCTCCCATCAAGCCACAACTGAACTGCGGCTCATCTAGTTGCGCAGGGCTCATCCAAGTGTAGTTGGTGTGCAAACACAGGCAGTGTGATTATGTTTCTGTTTAAGGAGGTAGCCTCAGCCAGTGCTAAGTTAACTTCCTTTGTGCAGACAAAATGAACAAAGTGAAACTATGGGGACAAAGGCATGTGAAGTCATAGCCTTCAGCACCCAGTCTAGCATCTCATTACAGTTAAAGAAATACAGATGCATTGGCATGAAAGAAGTAAACTTAAGAGCTAAGGTAAAAGGATTTCTTTCTATGAAACCATCATGAAAGTGAAAAAACAACCACAGAACAGAAGGAAATGTTTGCAAATCACTTATTGGATGAGGGACTGATAACTAGAATATATAAAAGACTCTTAGGATTCTGTAGTAAAGAAACAACCTAATTAAAAATGAGCAATGTCTTTCAGTAGATATTTCTTCAGAAAAGGTATTCAAATGGCCAATAAACATATGAAAAGGTATTCAACATCATTAGTCATTTAGAAAATGCACATCAAAACCACAGTAAGCTATCACTAGGATGTTAGAATCAAGAAGACAGATATAACAAACATTGGTTAGGATGTAGAGAAATTGGGAACTGTATACATTGCTGATTAAGATATAAAATGGTGCAGTTCTTCAAAAGGTTTTTTTATTTTCAAAAGGTTAATAGAATTACCATCTGACCCATTAACTCCACTCCTTCATATGTACCCAAAGAAATGAAAACATATGTCCACACAAAAACCTATACACAAATGTTTATAATAGTCAAAAATGAAAACAACCTAAATGTCTATTAAGTGATGAATGGATAAATAAAATGTAGTATATCCACACAATGAAACACTATTCAGCCATCAAACATTATGAAGTACGATACAGCATGTGCAAACCTTGAAAACAGATATTTTATGATTCCATTTCTATGAAATGTTCAGAGTGGGCAAATCTGATGAGACAGAAAGTAGATTAGCGGTTGTCTTGGACTGCGGGACAGGTAATAAGGAGAGAATACTAGGAGTACTGGTTTCTTTTTAAGGAGAAAAATTTTCTAAATTTAGATTGTGATGATGGTGGCACAATTCTTTCAATATATTAAAACCACTGGATTGCACTGTATACTCTAAAGGAATGAATTTTATGATATGCAAATCATATCTTAAAAAGATACAAAAAATTTTAATTAACTTCATTTCATTAAGGATGCTCTATCCATTTTTTCTCTAAGCCTAGGTCAGAAATGGAAAGAAGCCATCATTCTTAGTCTCCTGAGGGAAGACCTGCAAGTTATTCTATAGCTAATCTGAATTTTTCTTCATCTATGTATATTTTTCATGGAGGCTAGAGCTATGTATACAACAACTTCCTAACGAGAAATTATATAAGGATGGAAAATTAATGTGAAAGAGCTTTTTGAATGCACTTGCTTAGCTTGGCAATACTGTTGTTATAACACTGGAGATCTCCTGTGGATCTGCTTATTTTTAGTTCTGTATCCTTCATTGTCTTTCTGGTGGATTATATTATTTTTCAGTAAATATTCCCTCACTTCTGAACCTGTTCCTCCTCATTCCTGGGAGAAGAATATTTCCCAATGAAGTAGGATTTGGCTGGGTGACTTGCTTTGGCTGAGTAGTGTAGTAGTGAGGGAAGTAGTAACTCCTGTTAGTTCCAAATAGATGATTGAAGAAGCTTTGAGATTTCCCACCAGTCTTCTTATAACCACTCAACAATAGAAGTGAGCATTCCAGATAGAAGTGTCTCTTTCAGCTTGAGTCCCAGGTGAAAAACACATGGAGCAGAACTGAAGCAAACATCACCCCGAAGCACAGATACCTGACTGTCCACAACCTCTGAGAGAGAAATTAATTTTTGCATTCCATTGATTTTTTTTACACAGCTTATCATAGTGAAAGCTAAGTGATGCAATTGTCATTTTACTCATTTAGAAAACATATTTTGAGCACTACCATGCATTAGATTCTGTGGCTATTCTTTAATATACAAAACTTGGTCTCTTTTATTGTCAAGCACCTTACAGTACAGAATGTAAAATACAAAAGGACACAAATACAAAAATATAAAATATGTGGTGATATGAGAGATAAAAACATAAGAAGTTTAGAACAGAAAGAGATTATTTCTGATTCAGAGGGATCACAGAGCTTCTTGCAGGAGGTGGCATCTCCATAATCAGTTATTTTAGGAGATGAAAACTCATTTGTATATAGATTGAAAGTAAAAGATAGATAGATGATAGATAGATCATCTTGTTTATGCTGTTAACTGAACATAATATAAGCAGTAATCAGCATAAACAAGCATAAAGGTAAAATACAATGAATGAAGACAAAGGTGAAGGTAATTTAATATGCTAATTTAATGTCATAGAATGAACCCTGATACACTATAGATTTCCAGTTGCTTACAAAAAATTTCTTCTTAATATTTTTTTTGTAAGTGAACTACTTTCTCTTTTCTTTATTCTCTCCTCTCTCATTCAATTATTTAAGGCACATTCACACCACAGAGTACTTCAGAGGTGAGGGAATTACTATTTCCCTGAGCAGAGAGGTGTGTCGTGGTGAATACATAAATCAAGTTCACTTGAGGGAAGAGTTCAGAGGAAAGGTGGGCCCATCAGAAAGCTGTTTCCACTGATTTTAGTATTGGAAGGGGCCTTTACTACTTTAATCCCACTCCGTCATTGTATTAGTGAGGAACAGAGGTGCAGACATGCTGAGGGACTCAGTCACACAGCCTGCTAATTGGCATTCATGAGACCTGGGAGCAGGTCTCTTGATTCTCCATTCTGCTCTTATATTTATTTATCATAACTCTAGTCAGATTTTTTTCCCTTGTCTATGGTGAGTTCAATTTAAAAACTGAATGTAAAAGTTAGTAATTGAGGACCCAAGTCACATGCACCTATAGGCTTTGGACAGTTTACATAAGGCTGGAGGGCAACTGTTACTTCACATGGATGGACTGCCGTCAGACAGGCATAAGGACCCACTGTGGCCACAACTCACAAATATTCCAAGATTGAATAATGTTCTGAGACAAGATTACTGAATGGAGAAGACTACAAATAGAGGGATCATGTGGGCAAAAACTGAGAAATGGGGATATGTACTTAAAGAAAAGTCAGCGGTCTTATTTGAGGACATATGAAGAGTGTCTCTTGAGACAAGAGTGTGGATGCTATTGCCCAAACTGAGATAGGGATGAATTCACCCAAGTGAGCACCAGTATGCAGAGGGGTCCACACCCAAGGATGAAGCAATTGTCCTTCTCACTAGGTGCCACTGTAGGACAGAAAACAACTAGAGCTCTTGTGCTTTCCCCAAATGCTACTTCTGCCCTATGATGCTAGACAAGCCTCTGGAATGTACACGATCCTTCAAAATAGAAAGAAGGGGGCAAGAAAATCCTAAAATGACTGAAAAACCTTTATGGCAATAGGTATACTTGGAACTGACTACATTTCTTTTTTTTAATAATAAATTTATTTTTTATTGGTGTTCAATTTGCCAACATACAGAATAACACCCAGTGCTCATCCCGTCAAGTGCTACCCTCAGTGCCCGTCACCCAGTCACCCCCAACCCCCGACCTCCTCCCCTTCCACCACCCCTAGTTCATTTCCCAGAGTTTGGAGTCTTTATGTTCTGTCTCCCTTTCTAATATTTCCTACCCATTTCTTCTCCCTTCCCTTCTATTCCCTTTCACTATTATTTATATTCCCCAAATGAATGAGAACATATAATGTTTGTCCTTCTCCAATTGACTTATTTCACTCAGCATAATACCCTCCAGTTCCATCCACGTTGAAGCAAATGGTGGGTATTTGTCGTTTCTAATGGCTGAGTAATATTCCATTGTATACATAAACCACATCTTCTTTCTCCATTCATCTTTCGATGGACACCGAGGCTCCTTCCACAGTTTGGCTATTGTGGACATTGCTGCTAGAAATATCGGGGTGCAGGTGTCCCGGCGTTTCATTGCATCTGTATCTTTGGGGTAAATCCCCAACAGTGCAATTGCTGGGTCTTAGGGCAGGTCTATTTTTAACTCTTTGAGGAACCTCCACACAGTTTTCCAGAGTAGCTGCACCAGTTCACATTCCCACCAACAGTGCAACAGGGATCCCTTTTCTCCGCATCCTCTCCAACATTTGTGGTTTCCTGCCTTGTTAATGTTCCCCATTCTCACTGGTGTGAGGTGGTATCTCATTGTGGTTTTGATTTGTATTTCTCTGATGGCAAGTGATGCAGAGCATTTTCTCATGTGCGTGTTGGCCATGTCTATGTCTTCTTCTGTGAGATTTCTCTTCATGTCATTTGCCCATTTCATGATTGGATTGTTTGTTTCTTTGGTGTTGAGTTGAATAAGTTCTTTATAGATCTTGGAAACTAGCCCTTTATCTGATAGGTCATTTGCAAATATCTATTCCCATTCTGTAGGTTGTCTTTTAGTTTTTATGACTGTATCCTTTGCTGTGCAAAAGCTTCTTATCTTGATGAAGTCCCAATAGTTCATTTTTGCTTTTGTTTCTTTTGCCTTCATGGATGTATCTTGCAAGAAGTTACTGTGGCCAAGTTCAAAAAGGGTGTTGCCTGTGTTCTCCTCTAGGATTTTGATGGAATCTTGTCTCACATTTATCTTTCGTCCATTTTGAGTTTATCTTTGTGTATGGTGAAAGAGAGTGGTCTAGTTTCATTCTTCGGCATGTGGATGTCCAATTTTCCCAGCACCATTTATTGAAGAGACTGTCTTTCTTCCAGTGGATAGTCTTTCCTCCTTTGTCGAATATTAGTTGACCATAAAGTTGAGGGTCCACCTCTGGATTATTTATTCTGTTCCATTGACCTATGCGTCTATTTTTGTGCCAGTACCACACTGTCTTGATGACCACAGCTTTGTAGTACAACCTGCAATCTGGCATTGTGATGCCCCCAGATATGATTTTCTTTTTTAAAATTCCCCTGGCTATTCAGGGTCTTTTCTGATTCCACACAAATCTTAAAATAATTTGTTCTAACTCTCTGAAGAAAGTACATGGTATTTTGATAGGGATTGCATTAAACGTGTAAATTGCCCTGGGTAACATTGACATTTTCACAATATTAATTCTTCCAATCCATGAGCATGAATATTTTTCCATCTCTTTGTGTCTTCCTCAATGTCTTTCAGAAGTGTTCTGTAGTTTTTAGGGTATAGATCCTTTACCTCTTTGGTTAGGTTTATTCCTAGGTATCTTATGCTTTTGGGTGCAATTGTAAATGGGATTGACTCCTTAATTTCTCTTTCTTCAGTCTCATTGTTAGTGTATAGGGATCCCTGGGTGGCGCAGTGGTTTAGCGCCTATCTTTGGCCCAGGGCACGATCCTGGAGACCCGGGATCGAATCCCACGTCGGGCTCCCGGTGCATGGAACCTGCTTCTCCCTCTGCCTGTGTCTCTGCCTCTCTCTCTCTCTCTCTCTGTGACTGTCATAAATAAATAAAAATTAAAAAAAAAAAGAAATGCCACTGACTTCTGGGCATTGATTTTGTATCCTGCCACGCTACCAAATTGCTGTATGAGTTCTAGCAATCTTGGGGTGGAGGCTTTTGGGTTTTCTATGTAGAGTATCATGTCGTCGGCGAAGAGGGAGAGTTTGACTTCTTCTTTGCCAATTTGAATGCCTTTAATGTCTTTTTGTTGTCTGATTGCTGAGGCTAGGACTTCCAGTACTACGTTGAATAGCAGTGGTGAGAGTGGACATCCCTGTCTTGCTCCTGATCTTAGGGAAAAGGCTCCCAGTGCTTCCCCATTGAGAATGATATTTGCTGTGGGCTTTTTGTAGATGGCTTTTAAGATGTTGAGGAATGTTCCCTCCATCCCTACACTCTGAAGAGTTTTGATCAGGAATGGATGCTGTATTTTGTCAAATGCTCTCTGCATCTAATGAGAGGATCATATGGTTCTTGGTTTCTCTCTTGCTGATATGATGAATCACATTGATTGTTTTATGAGTGTTGAACCTGCCTTGTGTCCCGGGGATAAATCCTACTTGGTCATAGTGAATAATTTTCTTAATGTACTGTTGGATCCTATTGGCTAGTATCTTGTTGAAAATTTTTGCATCCATGTTCATCATGGATAATGGTCTGTAATTCTCCTTTTTGGTGGGGTCTTTGTCTGGTTTTGGAATTAAGGTGATGCTGGCCTCATAGAACGAATTTGGAAGTACTCCATCTCTATGTTTCCAAACAGCTTTAGGAGAATAGGTATGGTTTCTTCTTTAAACGTTTGATAGAATTCCCCTGGGAAGTCACCTGGCCCTGGACTTTTGTGTCTTGGGAGGTTTTTGATGACTGCTTCAATTTCCTCCCTGGTTATCAGCCTGTTCAGGTTTTGTATTTCTTCCTGTTCCAGTTTTGGTAGTTTGTGGCTTTCCAGAAATACGTCCATTTCTTCTCAATTGCCTAATTTATTGGCGTATAGCTGTTCATAATAAGTTTTTAAAATCGTTTGTATTTCCTTGGTGTTGGTAGTGATCTCTCCTTTCTCATTCATGATTTTATTAATTTGAGTCTTCTCTCTCTTCTTTTTAAGGCTGGCTAATGGTTTATCTATCTTATTAATTCTTTCAAAGAACCAGCTCCTGGTTTTGTTGATCTGTTCCAGAGTTCTTCTGGTCTCGATTTCGTTGAGTTCTGCTCGAATCTTTATTAAGTCTTTTCTTCTGCTGGGTGTAGGATCTATTTGCTGTTTTTTCTCTAGCTCCTTTAGGTGTAAGGTTAGCTTTCGTATTTGAGTTCTTTCCAGTTTTTGAATGGATGCTTGTATTGCGATGTATTCCCCCTCAGGACTGCTTTTGCTGCATCCCAAAGATTTTGAACGGTTGTATCTTCATTCTCATTAGTTTCCATGAATCTTTTTAATTCTTCCTTAATTTCCTGGTTGACCCTTTCATCTTTTAGCAGGATGGTCCTTAACTTCCACGTGTTTGAAGTCCTTCCAAACTTCTTGTTGTGATTTAGTTCTAATTTCAAGGCATTATCATTTGAGAATATGCAGGGGATCATCCCAATCTTTTGGTATCGGTTCAGACCCGATTTGAGACCCAGTATGTGGTCTATTCTGGAGAAAGTTCCATGTGCACTTGAGAAGAATGTGTATTCAGTTGAGTTTGGATGTAAAATTCTGTAGATATCTGTGAAATCCATCTGGTCCAGTGTATCATTTAAAGCTCTCGTTTCTTTTCTTTTTTTTAAAAAATATTTAAAAAAAATTTTTTTTATTTATGATAGTCACAGAGAGAGAGAGAGAGAGAGAGAGAGGCAAAGACACAGGCAGAGGGAGAAGCAGGCTCCATGCACCGAGAGCCCGACGTGGGATTCGATTAAAATTCCCCTGGCTATTCAGGGTCTTTCATTCAGCGGATCGTGCCCTGGGCCAAAGGCAGGCGTCAAACCGCTGCACCACCCAGGGATTCCCAAAGCTCTTGTTTCTTTGGAGATGTTGTGTTTAGAAGACCTATCGAGTGTAGAAAGCACTAAATTGAAGTCACCAAATATAAGTGTATTATTATCTAAGTATTTCTTCACTTTGGTTATTAATTGATTGATATATTTGGCAGCTCCCACATCCGGGGGATATATATTGAGGACTGTTAGTCCTCTTGTTGGATAGATCCTTTAAGTATGAGATAGTGTCCCTCTTCATCTCTCACTACAGTCTTCGGGGTAAATTTTAGTTTATCTGATATAAGGATGGCTACCCCTGCTTTCTTTTGAGGACCATTCGAATGGTAAATGGTTCTCCAACATTTTATTTTCAGGCTGTAGGTGTCCTTCTGTCTAAAATGAGTCTCTTGTAGACAGCAAATAGATGGGTCCTGCTTTTTTATCCAGTCTGAAACCCTGCGCCTTTTGATGGGGTCATTAAGCCTGTTCACGTTCAGAGTTACTCTTGAAAGATATAAGTTTAGTGTCATCATGATATGTATTCAGTCCTTGTTTTTGTGGATTGTTCCACTGAACTTCTTCTTAAAGGGGAATTTTAAGAGTCCCCCTTTAAATTTCTTGCAGAGCTGGTTTGCAGGTCACATATTCTTTCAGTTCCTGCCTGTCTTGGAAGCTCTTTATCTCTCCTTCCATTCTGAATGAGAGCCTTGCTGGATAAAGTATTCTTGGTTGCATGTTCTTCTCATTTAGGACTCTGAATATATCCTGCCAGCCCTTTCTGGCCTGCCAGGCCTCTGTGGAGAGGTCTACTGTTACCCTAATACTCCTCCCCATAAAAGTCAGGGATTTCTTGTCTCTTGCTGCTTTAAGGATCTTCTCTTTATCTTTGAAATTTGCAAGCTTAACTATTAAATGTTGAGGTGTTGAACGGTTTTTATTGATTTTAGGGGGGGATCTCTCTATTTCCTGGATCTGAATGCCTGTTACACTTCCCAGATTAGGAAAGTTTTCAGCTATGATTTGTTCAAATACACATTCTGGACCTCTGTCCTTTTCGGCTCCCTTGGGAACCCAATTAAACGTAGGTTTTTCTTCCTCAGGCTGTCATTTATTTCCCTTAATCTATCCTCATGGTCTTTTAATTGTCTCTTCTTTCCTCAGTCTCCCTCTTTGCCATCAACTTGTCTTCTATGTCACTCACTCGTTCTTCCACCTCGTTAACCCTCGTCATTAGGACTTCTAGTTTGGATTGCATCTCATTCAATTGATTTTTAATTTCTGCCTGATTAGCTCTAAATTCTGCAGTCATGAAGTCTCTTGAGTCCTTTATGCTTTTGTCGAGAGCCACCAGTAGCTGTATAATAGTGCTTCTGAATTGGCTTTCTGACATTGAATTGTAATCCAGATTTTGTGACTCTGTGGGAGAGAGGACTGTTTCTGATTCTTTCTTCTGAGGTGAGGTTTTCCTTCTAGTCATTTTGCTCAGTGCAGAGTGGCCAAAAACAAGTTGTATTGGGAAAAGGAGAAAAAGAGAGCAGAGAAAGATGGAAAGAACAGAGAAAAAGAAAAAAGAAAAATGGAAGAAAAAAAAGAGAGTAGAAAAAGAGAAAGAAAAGGAAAGAAAGGGAAAAAAGGGTGGGGAAAGCAAACAGAAATCAAAAAGAAAAAAGAAAGAACAAAAAACCACGGGGGAGTATCTTCTGATTCTGTATACTTTAAGTCCCTTGACTTCCCCTAGAACTTGTCCATCTAGCTGGTCTTCTGGGGGAGGGGCCTATTGTGCTGATTTTCAGGTGTTAGCACTTGGGGGAGCTGCTCTGCCCCCTGCCTGGTGCAGGGCTCAGTGGGGGTTGTTTACCCGGTGAGGCCCCAGAAGGAACAGCCCCGGTGGCGGGGCCAGCTCTGGAGCCCTGGAGTCAGCCCCCGCAGGAACTCCGGAGCTCTCCGTCTGCAGGGCCTGGAGGCTCCGGGGCGGGGCCGCTGATCTGCTCAGCTCGGGGCAGGAGCGTCCTCGCTGTCCTGGGCCCTCCCGGCCTCTGCCTGTCCCGGGGGAGGCCGGATCCTGGGCTGTGTCCCGGCGCCCTGTGCTCCGGAGCCTGCGCTGTTGGATTCGCGCTCCCGCCCCGCAGCCCCCTCCGCGGAGCTGCCCCCGAGCCCCCCCCCCCGGGCTGCTCCCGCCCCGCAGCCCCCTCCGGGGAGCAGCCCCCGAGCCCTCCGAGCTGCTCCCGCCCTGCAGCCCCCTCCCCGGAGCCGCCCCCGAGCCCCTCCGAGCTGCTCCGGGTCCCGCCGTGCGCGCTGCAGCCCTTAGGGAGCTCCGCGCATCTCCCAGGGGCGCAGGTGTCTGTTAGTGTCCCCGGGAGCCCGAGGGCATCCCCGCCCTCCTGGATCCTGCTCCAACTCCCTGGGAGCCCCTTTCCGCCCAGGAAGGTCGGTGCAGCTCCTGCTTCTCCGGGACGGGGCTCTCCTGTCCTGGGGACACTCGCCCCGGCCTCAGCCAGGCTCCTCGCGGGGCCCCTCCCCCTTGGAGGCCTTTTGTTTCTTTATTTCTTTTTCCCCCCATCTTCCTACCTTGATAAAACGTGAACTCTTCTCACTGTAGCATTCCAGCTGTTCTCTCTTTAAATCTCAGGTTGAATTCGTAGATTTTCAGGATGATTTTAAGGTTATCTAGGTAATTTGGTGGGGACAGGTGACTCGGGGACCCTACTCTTCCGCCATCTTGCCCCTCCGCCCCTGGCTACATTTCTAAAAGTAATATTCTCTTTTTTTAAAAATTTTAATTCCACTATAGTTAACATATAGTGTTCTATTAATTTCAGATGTACAATACAGTGATCCAACAATTTCACGCATCACCCTGTGATCATCACAACACTTGCACTCCTTAATCCCCATCACCTACTTCACCCATGCCCCCACCCGGCTCCCCTCTGGTGACCATTAGTTTACTCTCTATAAATCAAGAGTATGTTGGTAGAGGAAGGTGGCAGCAGAGTGAAGGGCCCTAGACCTGTCTTGTCCTGTGAACACTACTTGATAGCAATCAAATCATCCTAAATAACCCAGAAATCAACCTGAAGACTGACAGTACAAACTCCACAACTAAAGGGAGAGAAGAGGCCACATTGAAGAAGGTAGTAAATATGGAGATGTAGTTTAGGAGAGAAATGGATTGCAGGTTCTGCAGAGGAGAGGGAGCCATGGTCACAGAAAAGGGTAAGAGAGAGAGGAGCACACAGGGGAACACACAAAGAGAATATTTCCCCAAAGCCATTCACTTGAAAAATGAGAGGGGCTGAATTATATGAGTTATTGCTACCAGTAGGGCTCAAAGCCTGGAGTTTTAAAGGTCAGTGGGTTTGGTTGGTACAGAGCCTGGAGGGCACCGTGCTACTCATAGAAAGAAGGCAGGCAAACAACCCAAGGGTAGGACAGCATGGGGACAGCAATCTGAAGAGCACCTAGGGGCACGTGGTGGGGAGATAATTTGCTCTTCTTGGAGTATGTCCCTGAGAAGCAGCATTCATGGAGACAGCTCTGTGGGGACAAAGGAGCTGGCTGGTGCCATTTCCCTCCCTGGCCTGCCAGCATAAACACAGAGCCACCTATGGGAAGCAGTATAGTGCTGACAGTGGCTACTTAACTTGCTTGCACCCAATGCCATACCTCTGCACTCTGGTGGAACTTTCCTCCTCAGAAAAGCGTGCCTCATTCCAGTGCAGTGGGACCCTTCTATAGAAAGCATCAGAAACCTCTGTCCACATCACAGCACCAAACCAGAGAGTTCTACAGTTCTAGTGGAAGGAGTTCTATAGATCTAGTGGAAGAAGTATCAGGTCTTATTTAATAAGTACACCAGAGCACATCTAGTTAAAACTCACCATATTCAGACTAGCGTCCAAACACTGGCCACTGCAAGCAAGGAAAGCCTCTGCAGATGACTGGCCTGAAGGATAGAGCAGCCAAAACACAACACCACAGCTCATGTGGCACATGCTGCAGACACTGTCTGAAGTGCCAAGCCCTGGGCACTATATGATCTCTCCTCCATAAGGCCATTACTTTTAGGAGCAGGGGACATAATTGGATTTTCTAACACTCAGGAGAAGACAGAGACTTAGGAAAAATGAGACGAGGGAAGAATTTATACCAAATGAAATAACAAGGTCATGGCCAGAGATCTAAGTAACAGATATAAGTAACATGCCTAGTGGAGATTTTTTTTAGAAAGAAAGAAAGAGGGGGAGAGGGAGAGAAACAATCCCAAGCAGGCTCCATGCCCAGTGCAGAACCTGACATGGGACTCAATCTCACAACCCTGAGACCATTACCTGAGCCAAAATCAAGAGTCAGACACAACTGACTGAGCCACCCAGGTCCTCCTATGCCTGATGGAGAATTTAAAGCAACTATCATAAACATACACTTTGGGCTTGAGAAAGGAATAGAAGACATCAGAGAGATCTTTACAACAGACAGAAAAAAGTTAAAAAGAATCAATCAGAGATGAAGAGTGTAATAAATGAGATTAGAAGCATGTTTGATAGAATGAACAGCAGGCTGGAAGAAGCAGAGGAACTAATTAGTCACATAGAAGATAAAACAATGGAAAAGAATGAAGCTGAACAAAACAGAACAAAGAATTATGCAACACAAGAATAGACTTAGAGAAGTCAGTGACTCCATCAAACTTAATAATATTTGTATTATAGGAGTCCCAGAAGAAAAAGAGAGAGAAAAGGGGACAGAAAATTCATTTGAGTTAATAATAGCTGAAAACTTCCTTAATCTGGGAAAAGAAACAGACATTCACCTCCAGGAGGCACAGAGAACTCCTATCAAAATCAAAAAAAGCAGGCCAACACCAAGACTATTGTAATTACATTTGGAAAATATAGCAATAAAGAAAAACCCTAAAAGCAACAAAGCAAAAGAAGTTCTTAACTTAAAAGGGAAAACCCTTAAAGTAACCTGGAGATTTCTCAATAAAAACATGGCAGACCAGAAAGGAGTGGCCTGATATATTCAACGTGATAAATGAGAAAAATAAACAGCCAATAATATTCTATTCAGCAAGGCCATCATTCAGAATAGAAGGAAAGATAAAGTGTTTCCCAGACAAACAAAACCTAACAGAGTTTGTGACCACTAAATCAGCCCTGTGAGAAGTATTAAAGGGGGCTCTTTGAGTGGAAAAGACAGACCAAAAGTGACAAAGACAAAAAAGGATCAGAGAAAAGTCTCCAGAAACAATTATAAACCAAGCAATAAAATGGCAATACATACATATCTATCAATAATTACTTTGGATGTAAATGGACTAACAGCTCCAACCAAAAGATATAGAGTGTCAAAATGGATTAAAAAGCAAGACCCATATATATGTTGCCTACAAGAGACTCATTTTAGAACTGCATACTCTGCAGATTGAAAGTGAAGGAATGGAGAAATATTTATCATGCAAATGGATGTCAAAAGAAAGCCAGAGCAGCAATATTTATATCAAACTAGATTTTATTTATTTTTTTAAAGATTTTATTTATTCATTCATGACAGACACACAGAGAGAGAGGCAGACACAGGCAGAGGGAGAAGCAGGCTCATGCAGGGAGCCTGATGTGGGACTTGATTCCTGGTCTCAAATATCACACTCCGGGATGAAGGCGGAGCGAAACCGCTGTGCCACTGGAGCTGCCCCACAAACTAGATTTTAAAACAAAGACTGGGGGATTCCTGGGTGGCGCAGCGGTTTAGCACCTGCCTTTGGCTCAGGGAGCGATCCTGGAGACCGGGGATCGAATCCCATGTCGGGCTCCCAGTGCATGGAGCCTGCTTCTCCCTCTCCCTGTGTCTCTGCCTCTCTCTCTCTCTCTCTCTCTATCATAAATTAAAAAAAATAATAATAAATAAAAAATAAAAATAAAACAAAGACTGTAACAGGATATTTGAGAAATGGGACATTCCAATAAGAAGATATAGTGATTGTAAGTATTTATGCCCCCAATATGAGAGCACTCAAATATATTAAAAAATTAATAACATATATAAATGAACTCATTGATAATAATACAATAGTATTAGGGTACTTTACCACTCCCCTTCATCAATGGACTTAGACAATCCAAGCAGAAAATCAACAAAGAAACAATGGCTTTGAATGATACACTGGACTAGATGAATTTAACAGATACATTCAGAACATTCCATCCTAAAACAGCAAGAATACACAATATTTTCTAGTGCACATGGAACATTATCTAGAACAGATCGTATATTAGCACAAGACAGGCCTTAAGAAATATAAAAAGATTAAAGTCGTACCATGGCACTATTTTTTAAAAAGATTTATTTATTTATTTTAGAGAGCAAGATTGGCAGAGGGGCAAAAGGAGAGGGAGAGAGAGTTTGAAGCAGACTCCATACTAAATGTGAAGCCCAGAGTGGGGCTCAATCCCATGACCCTGAGATCATGACCTGAGCTGAAATCAAGAGCTGGCTGCCCAGATGACTGAGCCATCCAGTCAGAAAAAAATCTAGAAAGACCACAAATACATGGAAGTTAAATGACATGCTACTAAAGAATAAATGAGTCAATCAGGAAATCAAAGAATAAATTAAAAAAAAAACATGGAAACAAATGAAAATGAAAACACAGTAGTGGAAAACCTTTCGAATGCAGCAAAAGAAGTCCAAAGAGGAATATATAGGAATTGGGAAGCGGGGCATGATGGTGGAAGAGTAGGGTCCCCAAGTCACCTGTCCCCACCAACTTAACCAGATAACTTTCAAATCCTGAGAACCTACGAATTCAGTCTGAGATTTAAAGAGAGAACAGCTGGAAGGCTACAGTGAGAAGAGTTCGCGCTTCTATCAAGGTAGGAAGACGGAAAAATAAATAAATAAATAAATAAATAAATAAATAAATAAATAACTAACAAACAAACAAACATCCAAGGGGGAGGGGCCCCCGCAAGGAGCCGGGCTAAAGCCCGGGGGTGAGAGCCTCCAGGACAGGAAAACCCAGGCCCGGAGAAGCAGGAGCTTCACCAATCTTCCTGAAGGGAAAGGCGCCCGCAGGGAGCTCGGGCAGGATCCCAGCAGGGGCAGTGGAGCCCCCAGGGTTCCCAGGGGCACTCACAGAGGAGGTGCGCCCTCGGGGGAGAGCGCGCCCCACACCCCGGGCAGAGCGCCCTAAAGGGCTGCAGCGCGCAAAGGCAGGGCCCCGGGAGCAGCTCGGGGGCGGCTCGGGCAGTGGCTCTGCACGGAGGGGGCCGCGCAGCCCCAGAGGCACCTCTGCCCAGAGGGGGCTGCGCGCCCCGGGAGCGCGGTCACAGTGGTGCAGGCCCCGGAGCCCAGGGCACTGAGGGACACAGCCCAAGGTCCGGCGCTCCCCGCGACAGGCAGAGGCCGGGAGGACACAGGACAGCAAGGACGCTCCTGTCGCCGGGCGCCCCGACCTGGGCAGATCAGCGCCCCTCACCCCGGAGCATCCAGGCCCCTGCGGAGTGGGACACTGTGGTAGTTACTGCGGGAGCTGACCAGAGCTGGAGAGCTGGCTGCTGCCACTGTTGTTGCTCCTCCTGGTGTCACCTTGTACCTGGGACTGAGCAGGGGCCTCACAGGATAAACAGCTCCCAGTGAGCCGTGCACTTGGCAAGGGGCTGGGCAGCTCCCCCAGGTGCACACACCTGAGAATCAGCACAGCAGGCCCCTCCCCCAGAAGACCAGCTGTAAGGACAGGGGAAAAGCAAGTAATTGACCAAGCAGTGCTGGAATATTCCAGAGGGTGTTGAGGGATTTACAGTATATAGAATCAGAGGATACTCTCCCTTGTTTTTTGTTTTCTGTTTGTTCCCCCCCCCCTTTTTTCGCTCTCTTTCTCCTTTTTCCAGTATAACTTGTTTTTGGCCACTCTGCATTGAGCAAAATGACTAGAAGGAAAAACCACAAAAGAAACAATCAGAAACAGTCCTCTCTCCCACAGAGTTACAGAATTTGGATTACAATTCAATGTCAGAAAGCCAATTCAGAAGCACAATTATAAAGCTACTGGTGGCTCTGGAAAAAGGCATAAAGGATTCAAGAGACTTCGTGACTGCAGGATTTAGATCTAATCAGGCTGAAATAGAAAATCAATTAAATGAAAAATAAAATAAAATAAAATAAAATAATAAAATAAATAAAATAAAATAAATACAATAAAATAAAATAAAAAAGCAATTAAATGAGATGCAATCCAAACTGGAGGTCCTAATGATGAGGGTTAACAAGGTGGAACAGTGAGGGACATAGAAGACAAGTTGATGGCAAAGAAGGAAGCTGAGGAAAAAATAGAAAAACAATTAAAAGATCATGAGGAAAGGTTAAGGGAAATAAATGACGGCCTCAGAAGGAAAAAAAATCTACATTTATTGGGGTTCCAGAGGGTGCCAAAAGGGACAGAGGACCAGAAAGTGTATTTCAACAAATCATAGCTGAGAACTTCCTTAACTTGGGGAGGGAAACAGGCATTCAGATCCAGGAGATAGAGAGATTCCCCCCTTAAATCAATAAAAACCGTTCAACACCCCAACATTTAATAGTGAAACTTTCAAATTCCAAAGATAAAGAGAGGATACTTAAAGCAGCAAGGGACAAGAGATCCCTAACCTTTATTGGGAGTAGTATTAGGTTAACAGCAGACCTCTCCACAGAGACCTGGCAGGCCAGAAAGGGCCGGCAGGATATATTTATGGTCCTAAATGAGAAGAACATGCAGCCAAGAATACTTGATCCAGCAAGGCTCTCATTCAGAATAGGAGAGATAAAGAGCTTCCAAGATAGGCAGAAACTGAAAGAATATGTGACCACCAAACTAGCTCTGCAAGAAATATTAAGGAAAACTCTGTAAAAGAAAGAGGAAGTCCAAGGAAACAATCCACAAAAACAGGGACTGAGAGGGTATTATGATGATGCTAAATTCATATCTTTCAATAATAACTCTGAACGTGAATGGGCTTAACGATTCCCTCAAAAGGCGCAGGGTTTCAGACCGGATAAAAAAGCAAGACCCATCTATTTGCTGTCTACCAGAGACTCATTTTAGACATAAGGACACCTACAGCCTGAAAATAAAAGGTTGGAGAACCATTTACCATTCAAATGCTCCTCAAGAGAAAGCAGGGGTAGCCATCCTAATATCAGATAAATTAAAGTTTATCACAAAGACTGTAGTAAGAGATGAAGAGGGACACTATATCATACTTAAAGGATCTATCCAACAAGAGGAACTAACAATCATGAATATTTATGCCCCAAATGTGGGAGCTGCCAAGTATATCAATCAATTAATAACCAAAGTTAAGACATACTTAGATAATAATACACTTATACTTGGTGACTTGAACACTGTGTTTTCTATAATTGACAGATCTTCTAAGCACAACATCTCCAAAGAAACAAGAGCTTTCAATATACACTGGACCAGATGGATTTCACAGATATTTACAGAAATTTACATCCAAATGCAACTGAATACACATTCTTCTCAAGTGCACATGGAACTTTCTCCAGAATAGAACACATACTGGATCACAAATCAGGTCTTAACCGATACCAAAAGACTGGGATCATCCCCTGCATATTTTCAGGCCATAATGCTTTAAACTAGAACTGAATCACACGAAGAAGTTGGAAGGATTTCAAACGCGTGGTGGTAAAGGACCATCCTGCTAAAAGGGTAAACCAGGAAATTAGAGAAGAATTAAAAAGATTCATGGAAACTAATGAGAATGAAGATACAACTGTTCAAAATATTTGGGATACAGCAAAAGCAGTCCTGAGAGGGAAATACATCGCAATACAAGCATCCATCCAAAAATTGGAAAGAACTCAAATACAAAAGCTAACCTT
Organism: Canis lupus baileyi; assembly: GCF_048164855.1. Taxonomy (NCBI): domain Eukaryota; kingdom Metazoa; phylum Chordata; class Mammalia; order Carnivora; family Canidae; genus Canis; species Canis lupus. Next base: position 39,788,230 of record NC_132852.1, on the reverse strand, counting down.
GCACCTGAAGGAGCTGGAGAAAAAACAGCAAATAGATTCTACACCCAGAAGAAGAAGAGAGTTGATAAAGATTAAAGCAGAACTCAATGAAATAGAGATCAGAAGAACTGTGGAACAGATTAACAAAACCAGGAGTTGGTTCTTTGAAAGAATTAATAAGATAGATAAACCATTAGCCAGCCTTATTAAAAAGAAGAGAGAAAAGACTCAAATTAATCAAATCAAGAATGAGAAAGGAGAGATCACTACCAACACCAAGGAAATACAAACGATTTAAAAACTTATTATGAGCAGCTATACGTCAATAAATTAGGCAATCTAGAAGAAATGGATGCATTTTTGGATAACCACAAACTACCAAAACTGGAACAGGAAGAAATACAAAACCTGAGCAGGCCGATAACCAGGGAGGAAATTGAGACAGTCATCAAAAACCTCCCAAGACACAAAAGTCCAGGGCCAGATGGCTTCCCAGGGGAATTCTATCAAACGTTTAAAGAAGAAACCATACCTATTCTACTAAATCTGATCTGAAAGAGAGAAAGAGATGGAGTACTTCCAAACTCGTTCTATGAGGCCAACATCACCTTAATTCCAAAACCAGACAAACACCCCACCAAAAAGGAGAATTATAGACCAATATCCCTGATGAACACGGATGCAAAAATTCTCAACAAGATACTAGCCAATAGGATCCAACAATACATAAGAAGATTATTCACCATGGCCAAGTGGGATTTATCCCCGGGATGCAAGGCTGGTTCAACACTCATAAAGCAATCAATGTGATTGATTATATCAGCAAGAGAAAAACCAACCATATGATCCTCTCAATAGATGCAAAGAAAGCATTTGACAAAATACAGCATCCATTCCTGATCAAAACTCTTCAGAGTGTAGGGATAGAGGGAACTTTCCTCAACATCTTAAAAGCCATCTATGAAAAGCCCACAGCAAATATCATTCTCAATGGGGAAGCACTGGGAGCCTTTCCCCTAAGATCAGGAGCAAGACAGGGATGTCCACTCTCACCATTGTTATTCAACATAGTACTGAAAGTCCTAGCCTCAGTATTCAGACAACAAAAAGACATTAAAGGCATTCAAATTGGGAAAGAAGAAGTCAAACTCTCCCTCTTCGCCAATGACATGATACTCTACATAGAAAACCCAAAAGCCTCCACCCCAAGATTGCTAGAACTCATACAGCAATTTGGTAGCATGGCAGGATACAAAATCAATGCCCAGAAGTCAGTGGCATTTCTATACACTAACAATGAGATTGAAGAAAGAGAAATTAAGGAGTCAATCCCATTTACAATTGAACCCAAAAGCATAACATACCTAGGAATAAACCTAACCAAAGAGGTAAAGGATCTATACCCTAAAAACTACAGAACACTTCTGAAAGACATTGAGGAAGACACAAAGAGATGGAAAAATATTCCATGCTCATGGATTGGAAGAATTAATATTGTAAAAATGTCAATGTCACCCAGGGCAATGTACACATTTAATGCCATCCCTATCCAAATATCATCGACTTTCTTCAGAGAGTTGGGATAAATCATCTGAAGATTTGTGTGGAATCAGAAAAGACCCCAAATAGCCAGAGGAATTTTAAAAAAGAAAACTATAGCTGGGGGCATCACAATGCCAGATTTCAGGTTGTACTACAAAGCTGTGGTCATCAAGACAGTGTGGTACTGGCACCAAAACAGACACATAGATCAATGGATCAGAATAAATAATCCAGATGTGGACCCTCCACTTTATGGTCAACTAATATTCGACAAAGTAGGAAAGACTATCCACTGGAAGAAAGACAGTCTCTTCAATAAATGGTGCTGGGAAAATTGGACATCCACATGCAGAAGAAGGAAACTAGACCATTCTCTTACACCATACACAAAGATAAACTCAAAGTGGATGAGAGATCTAAATGTGAGACAAGATTCCATCAAAATCCTAGAGGAGAACACAGGCAACACCCTTTTTGAACTTGGCCACAGTAACTTCTTGCAAGATATATCCATGAAGGCAAGAGAAACAAAAGCAGAAATGAATTATTGGGACTTCATCAAGATAAAAAGCTTCTGCACAGCAAAAGAAACAGTCAATAAAACGAAAAGACAACCTACAGAATGGGAGAAGAATTGCAAATGACCTATCAGATAAAGGGCTAGTTTCCAAGATCTATAAAGAACTTCTTAAACTCAACAGCAAAGAAACAAACAATCCAATCATGAAATGGGCAAAAGACATGAACAGAAGTGTCACAGAGGGAGACATAGACATGGCCAACACACACATGAGAAAATGCTTTGCATCACTGGCCATCAGGGAAATACAAATCAAAACCACAGTGAGATACCACCTCACACCAGTGAGAATGGGGAACATTAACAAGGCAGGAAACCACAAATGTTGGAGAGGATGCGGAGAAAAGGGATCCCTGTTGCACTGTTGGTGGGAATGTGAACTGGTGCAGCCACTCTGGAAAACTGTGTGGAGGTTCCTCAAAGAGTTAAAAATAGACCTGCCCTACGACCCAGCAACTGCACTTCTGGGGATTTACCCCAAAGATACAGATGCAATGAAACGCCGGGACACCTGCACCCCGATATTTCTAGCAGCAATGTCCACAATAGCCAAACTGTGGAAGGAGCCTCGGTGTCCATTGAAAGATGAATGGATAAAGAAGATGTGGTCTCTGTATACAATAGAATACTACTCAGCCATTAGAAATGACAAATACCCACCATTTGCTTCGACATGGATGGAACTGGAGGGTATTATGCTGAGTGAAATTAGTCAATCAGAAAAGGACAAACATTATATGGTCTCATTCATTTGGGGAATATAAAAAATAGTGAAAGGGAATGGAGGGGAAAGGAGAGAAAATGAGTGAAAATATCAGTGAGGGTGACAAAACATGAGAGATACCTAACTCTGGGAAATGAATAAAGGATAGTGGAAGGGGAGATGGGTGGGGGTTTGGGGTGACTGGGTGATGGGCACTGAGGGGGGCACTTGGCAGGATGAGTACTGGGTGTTGTGCTATATGTCGGCAAATTGAACTCCAATAAAAAAATTTTTAATAAAATAAAATAAAAAACAAAGAGGAATATATATAGCAACAGAGGCCTACCTCAAGAAGCCAAAAAATTTTCAAATAAACAACTTAAATTTACACTTAAAGAAGCTAGAAGAAGAACAACAAATGAAGCCTAAAAGCAGAGGAAGGAAGGAAATAATAAAGATTACAACAGAAATAAATTATATAGAAACAGACAAACAAACAAAAAAAATCCAGTAGAATGGATCAATGAAACCAGAAGCTGGCTCATTGAAAAAATTAATAAAATTGATAAGCTTTGTAGGCAGATTCACCAAAAAGAAAAGAGAAAGGACTGAAATAAATAAAATCACAAATGAGAGAGGAGAAATAACAACAAACACCACAGAAATACAAACAATTATAAGAGAATGTTATGAAAAACTATATGCCAACAAATTGGACAACCTGGAAGAAATGGATAAATTCCTAGAAACATATAAAACTACCAAAACTAAAACAGAAGGAAACAAAAAAAATCAACAGACTGAAAACTAGCAAAGGAATTGAATCAGTAATCAAAAAATTCCCAACAAACAAAAGTCCAGGGCCAGATGGCTTCCCAGAGGAATTCCACCAAACATTTAAAGAAGAGTTAATACCTATTCTTCTCAAACTATTCCAGAAAATAGAAAATGAGGGAAAACTTCCAAATTGATTTTATGAGGCCAGCATTTTCTGATACCAAAACTAGATAAAGAAACCACTAAAAAGAGAACTACAGGCCAATATCCCTAATGAACACAGATGCAAAATTTCCCAATAAAATACTAGCAAACCAAATCCAGCAATACATGGTAAGAATCATTCACCATGACCATTTGGAGTTTATTCCTGGGTTGCAAGAACAGTTCAACATTTGCAAATCAGTCAACATGATATGCCACATTAATAAAGGAAAAGATAAGAACCATATGATGGAGGTACCTGGGTGGCTCAGTCAGGTAAGTCCCTGCCTTCAGCTCAGGTCATGATCCCAAGATTCTGGGATTGAGCCCCACATTAGGCTCCCTGCTCAGTGGGGAGCCCGATTCTCCCTCTCCCTCTACTGCCCCGCCCCCCTTGTGCTCTCTTGCTCTCTCTCAAATAAATAAATAAAATCTTTTTTTAAAGAATTGTATTATCATTTCAATAGATGCAAAAAAAAAAAGCACTTAACAAAGTACAAGCATACCTTCATGATAAAAGCCCTCAACAAAGAAGGGTGAAAAGGAACACAACTCAACATCATAAAGGTCATCTATAAAAAACCCCGCAGCTAATGTTATTCTCAATGGGGAAAAACCGAGAGCTCTTCCTCTATAGTCAGGAACAAGACAGGGATGTCCAGTTAATACTCTATATAAAAGACCCTAAGGACTCCATCAGAAAACAGCTGGAACTGATAAATGAATTCAGTAAAGTCCAGGATACAAAGTCAACACAGAAATCTGCTGCATTTCTATACAGCAATAATGAAGCAGCAAAAAGAGAAATCAAGGAATCAATACCATTTTCAAATGAACCAAAAATAGTAAGATACCTCAATTTCACTTAACCAAACTTAACCAAAGAAGTGAAAGAGCTATACTCTGAAAACTATAAAACATTGACAGAAATTGAAGGGGACACAAAGACGTGGAGAAGCATTCCCTGCTCATGGATCTGAAAAACAAATACTGTTAAAATGTCTACATCTCAAAGCAATCTACACATTTAATGCAATCCCTATCAAAATGCTACCAGAATTTTTCAAAGACCAAGAACAACAATCCTAAAATTTGTATGAAACCACAAAAGACCCCAAATAGCTAAAGTAAACTTGAAAAAGAAAAGTAAGCTGGAGGTATCACAATTCTGGACTTTGAGTTATATTACAAAGTTGTAGTGATCAAACAGTATGGTACTGATATGAAAATAGACATATAGATCAATGGAACAGAATAGAAAACCCAGAAATGAACACACAACTTTATGGTCAATTAATCTTCAACAAAGCAGTAAAGAATATCCAATAGGAGAGACACAGTCTCTTGAACAAATCACGTTGGGAAAACTGGATGGTAACTTGGAAAAGAATGAAACTGGATCAGTGTCTTTCACCACACACATAAATAAATTCAAAATGGATTAAAGACCTAAATATGAGGCATAGAACCATTAAAACCCTAGGGAAGAACACAGGCAATAACCTCTTCGACATGGACTATAGGAACTTCTTTCTAGATATGTCTCCAGAGACGAGGTAAGTAAAAGCAAAAATAAACTATTGGGACTTCACAAAAATAAAAAGCTTCTGCATAACAAGGGAAACAATCAGCAAAATTAAAGGGCAACTGATGGAATGGGAGAAGATATTTGCAAATGACATATCTGATAAAGGGTTAGTATTCCAAAATATATAAAGAACTTATAGAATACAACATACCAAAAATAATAATCCAGTTAAAAAATGGGCAGAAGACATGAATAGACATTTTCCCAAAGAAGACATCCAGATAATTACCAGACACATGAAAAGATGCTCAACATCACTCATCATCAGGGAAATACAAATCAAAAGTACAATGAGATATCACCTCACACCTGTCAGAATGACTAAAGTCAACACAAGAAAAAACAGATGTTGGGGAAGTTGTGAAGAAAGGGGAACCCTCTTACACTGTTGGTGGGAATGCAAACTGGTGCATCCACTCTGGAAAACCGTATGAAGGTTCCTCAGAAATTTAAAAGTAGAGCTACCCTATGATCCAGTAGACACACTACTGGGTACTTACCCCCCAAAAAGAAAAAAGCTAATTCAAAGGAATTCATGTACCTGTATGTTTATAGCAGCATTATTTACAATAGCCAAATTGTGGAAGCAGCCCAAGTGTCCATCCATGGATGAATAGATAAACAAGATGTGATATATAGATAGATATAGATAGATATATAGATATAGATATAGATATAGATATAGATATAGATAGATATAGATATATCACACGAATGGAATTAGAAGGTATAATGAATGGTAAGTGAAAGAGGTCAGTCAGAGAAAGACAGATACCTTATGATTTCACTCATATGTGGAATTTAAGAAATAAAACAAATGAACAAGGGGAAAAAGAGAAAGAGACTAACTTAAAGAATCTTTCTGTGATGTAATTTTTTAGATCACATTTCCTTTTTTCTAGGTTTTTATTTAAATTCCAGTTAGTTAATATATAGCATAATATTAATTTCAGGTGTACTATATAGTGATTCAACACTTCCAAACAACACCCAGTGTTCATTACAAGTGTACTACTTAAATCTATCATCTATTTAACCCATCCCTGTATCCACCTTCCTTCTGGTAACCATCAGGTTTTTTCTATAGTTACGAGTCTGTTTCTTAATTTGCTTCTTAGTCTCTTTTTACCCCCTTTGTTCATTTGTTTCATTTCTTAAATTCCATGTATAAGTGAAATCATGGTATTTGCCCTCTCTGACTTAAGTAGCATAATACTCTCTAGCTCTATCCATGTTATCGCAAATGGCAAGATTTCATTCTTTTTATGGCTGAGTAATATGTGTGTGTGTGTATATGTGTATGTGCGTCTGGACATCTTCTTTGGAGAAATGTCTATTCATGTCTTCCTCCATTTTTAATTAGATTATTAATATTTGGTGCGTTGAGTTCTGTAAGTTCTTTATATATTTTGGATGCTAACCCTTTAGGGTATAAGTGATTTACAAATGCCTTTGATTTTTATCTTCAGAAAGAATGAGACCTTAAGGTAGACTTGAGGTTTAGTTATAGAAACATAGAGGCAGTTAGAGTTCTGTATAGTTCAATCTGTGACTATGAAAGTCATACACACAAGAAGGGAACAGCTATTCTAAAGAAGGCTATAGATCTTAGATATCCAGGTGCTTGGGTTCTTGCCCAAATGTCTTGTACCATTAAGTAACTGTTCCATTTCATTTTCTTTGCTAAAATAAAGTCCTATGAATTTTCCATATATTATGCTATGACTAAGACATAATGAAAACCAACACACCCAAAAGAAAAATCAACACATTTGCTCTTTTTCTATACTGAAGGCATGCTTTGGAATAGTGGAATTTCCTCCCAAGTGTTTCCGTTAAACCATCCCTACTCAGACACTTCAACTTGTTTTAAACAATATACTTATAATAGGGGAAACTTCAATGTACCTTTATTATAATATACAAAAACAGACCATCAATACACTAAAAAGACTCAAAACCATGTTGAAATTATACAGACATTTTTGGTAGCCTGAATTTTAACTCCAACTTAAATGTATTTTTTTGTGAAATCAATCAAAAGAATAGGAAAATATATCCTTCAACTTCCTTCAGTCAATTTTAGGATAATCACTAAGTCTCCAGTAGGTTTCAGGACTAACTATCGCAGCAATGGATTGCAGAAGACTGATTTTGGCATCTTCAACAAAGTGGGCCTGGTTCTACTCTTGGCTCTCCCAGTAATTCCTCAGGAGGCTCTGGCTAGTCCTTTCCTGTCACTGGACCTCATTTTCTCATCCTTAAGATGTGTGGGCCTCTACATGATCTCTAGGCCTTTCCCATTGTCACATTCTTTGATTCTCCTTATTTTTCATGAGACTTTTAGACTCACAGATTGACAAATGAATCCTTTGGAATTTTTCTAGCAATAACATGTTTTATTCAAGTCCATTAGAGCTAACTTTATCCATCTTTCTAAAAGTTGATTCAGAATTTTTCTTTGTACTTACACATATGGAGGGGTGTTAATGCTGGAGGAACTGTACGTTTCTATGTATCTTTTCATCTCAGATCAATTAACTCTTCCTTTTTGATCGCAAGTAATTGCATATCACTCAGTAAGGAAAAATATTACCCCACAAAAAGAGAAAGTGAGCATGATTTTTCATTAGGAAGAGAGCCTGTTGTATCTCAGCAGAGGTTGTTCAGTACAAACTATTACCTAATTCCTACATTCCCATACAGATTTGTTGGTAGATTCAAGGGTAGGATTGAGTTTGGGGGCAGTTAACAGGATTGATGGTTTTCTTTCAAACACAATTTTGCTATATAGAAAGCTCAAAAATATAAAGCTTAGAAACAAATGCAACCAGTGTAATTGTGTAGACAGTATGACATGCTGAGAAGGAGGGCCTCAAGATTACAGAGAAGAAAGGGAGAACCAGGGGAAAAAAGATAATTTTAAAGATTCCACAAAAGGAATGTAACAGCATCTAAAGTCTAAATGGGAAAAGATACTCAATTAACAGTAGAATATAATATGAAAATAAAAAGTAAACTGATGCACCTGGGTGGCTTATTAGGTTAAGCATCCAACTTTGATTTCAGCTCAGGTTATAATCTCAGGGTTGTGAGATCGGGCCCTGCTGAGCATGGAACCTGCTTAAGATTCTCTCTCTCACTACCCCTCCCCTACTCACTCTCCACCCCTTCTCTCTCTCTCTCTCTCTTTCTCTCGTGCACACACATGTTCTCTCCCTGCCCCTCTGGGAAAAAAAAAGTAAACAGAAAATAAAAAGGATGGATTTTGAGAACTAAAGTAAACAGTGAAAATGAGAAATTACTAGTCTGAGTGAAGAACTAGTGCTCTAGGAAAAAGGGAGAACATAATTCATAAATACTAATATCCTTCTCATCAGCATAGTTGATGCATGTCTATATCACTATGCTCACTCTCATCTTCGTGGTTTATTTAACTCATGACTATGTTGTTACAGGGTATTTAAGTATTTTGTTAATATATTCTTAAACTTCAGATAGGTAAATAGATAAGTGAACAGTCATTAGACTATGTATATACGCATAAACTAATTAACAGAAGGTTAAGATAATTGAGGTGGAACTAAAGACAATTCTTAAACTTTTTCCCAAAATACTATTTTTCACAGGTCCATTCAAAAAGAGTATGCACATTAAAATAAAAAATTCGTATGCATATAATATCAAAGATTTGCTATTGGCATTTACAATGATAAAATATTTTTTAACTTATAATAAAAAATTATGCCAAGATTCTTACAGCATTAAAACCAGGTTGTATTAAATATTTTGAAGAAAATTTGAGAAGTATGACCAAAAATATCTTCATGATGATGGGTAAAAAGAGTAAAATAAATTAATTTTTTCACTTTAATTTTTTCTTAGGAAATTCTCAAGGAGTGTTTTTTTTTTTTAATCTTTTTTTTTTTTTTAAATTTTTATTTATTTATGATAGTCACAGAGAGAGAGAGAGAGAGAGAGAGAGAGGCAGAGACACAGGCAGAGGGAGAAGCAGGCTCCATGCACCGGGAGCCTGATGTGGGATTCGATCCCGGGTCTCCAGGATCACGCCCTGGGCCAAAGGCAGGCGCCAAACCGCTGCGCCACCCAGGGATCCCTCAAGGAGTGTTTAACAGTGTTTGCTGTTACTGTTTAATTCATAAATAATTTACATTTAAATTCATCAATATCTTTAAATCAATAAAGTCATTTGAGATAAGGGATCCAAAGTACATGTATCTAGACCCCTTCAATATTTCTGGTTGTACAAGAGACCCATCTGAATACAAGACTCCTGTAGTCCAAGGGGGGTTTCAGTGGGTTTCAAATGCCTTTCTTTGCAAGAGGACTTTGAAGGAATCCTGAACCAAATTAAAGGGCTATGTAAGCAAATTCAGGGCTGCAAGTCTGGTTCATAATGTTACATACTCTTTCTTCAAAGAAGTAAGGAGTAGTATTGTTTATTGGAATGAACTTAGACATCTGGTGCAGCTGCAAGAGGAGGACTGGAAGGTGATGCTTACCCACAGTCATTTGGCTCATATGAACCAGAGCTGCAAGTGGGATCCCCTAGTTTGATTTTTACAGCCCTGCTCCTTTCACTTCCCTATTGCTGTTATTATTTTTGTGTCTTTACTTTCTCTCAGCCTAGTTTTTAAAAGTAGCTTTGGGAATAAGTCTTAAATATTTAAATGCATGGCATTAGGCAAATTGCTAATTGCAGTTCCCCTGTAAGGATTAGACACATGATTGCAAAACATACAGCAGTATTGCATCTGCCTTATAAATGGCTTCTTTTTAAGGACACAGTGCAATTAAACTCATAGTTCTGGTCTGATAATCAGAACTCCCCATCTATGCCCTAAATTTAGTTGCTACTTCATTGTATGATCTTTCAGTTAACATTTATTGAGCAAATCACTCTGGAGAAGTACTGAGCTAATAGCAATGATTCTCATTTTTTGTGCAGTTATTGTGCGCCAGGCACTGTTCTGAAAAATTTCTGTGTATTGTTATTTAACCCTCAGAGCAATCCCACAAAGTTATATTCTTATCTACATTTTACAAACGAAAAAACAGACACAGATAGGCCAAGTAAGATGCCTAAGGGTAAGTGGTAGGGCCAGTCAGTGTTCAAGTTGAGACAGAGACCAGCTCAGTGGTTGGGGTGAGGTCTGTCTCTGTGGAGCTCAGGGGCTGGGAAACAAATGCAAACAACGGGGCCCACGTTTCCATTTGTGTGTGTGTGTGTGTGTGTGTGTGTGTGTGTGTGTTGGAGAGGGTAGTTGACGGTATTTAAACTTCTTTCTTTGCCAGCCTTGAGGGGATTTAAGGCTGTGGCATGAATGCCAAAGGGAAAAGAAAAGGAAAACATTAGCATTAAGATTCTAGTGGACATGATTTTTGAATTAGATTTTCCATTACAAAATAGGCCTGAAAGGCAGGCACTATGCAGACATGATATGAAGGGAAGAAAGCTGTTAAATTTCAGGCCAGATGTGCAGACCAGAGTTTCATGTAAGGGGAGGTGGGGACAGCCAATCCACAAGAAACGGAGGAAGGCCTTCATTCTACTTCGATGGATTGTAGGAATAAGATGGTCAGAAGAGGTTGTATGTATGTTTGATAGAGTTTGGAAGTATTAGGGGCAGGAGAGTTGAGGAGTCTGGTTGTCCTGGCATAAATCAGGGCAGGGCAGCACATTCCAGCAGGTAAAGGGTCCAGTTTGTGCTACTGAGCTCCTCACATGTCTCATGTGGTGCAGGTACTACGCTGAGAGGCCACTAACAGCAAGAAAGCTGGGAGCGGGGGAAGTGTAGCCCATCTGGGCAGGGAACAGGAGGGGAGACCTGACACAGACTCGGAGGAAGCTGCATCTGCAGGAGCTCATCAGCAGGGAGAGGCTGGGAGGTCTTCTTGAGCGAGGGGGAGGTGAGTGTGAATTGTAGCAGCAGCACCAGTGAAAGGCCCATCAGTGGGGATGAGACAGGACCAGAGGGCACTGCAGTCCTGGAGGTCCTGACACTCCCCAGGCAGAGGCAGGACATTCCCTCTTCCTCCTAAACCTCAGACGCCCACCTGGAGGATGTGGGTGGGGTTTGGAGAACACAGATAAGAGTCTAAGCAATTATTTCAAAGACAGCATGATCAATGGGCTATTTAAATGATTGGATCAAACTCCCTTTACAAAGCTGGAATGACTTTGGTTGCTTCATCTCCCAGAGCAAGAAGAGTAGAGGTGGCGGTTGTCTGTCAAGAGGAAGCCCAGAAACTTTATGAACAAATTGAAAGAACTTTATCTGCACAACTGAGCTTTGATGGTCCTCTTTTTTGCTCTTTCAGTCCTGCTCTGCATATAAACAGTTAACTACCCTGAGTGGGAGGTTTTATAGGAGGATGATAGAACAGCACTTACTAGGTGTCACTGTGCTGAGCACCCTGTCGCCTACCTCAAGGCCTCCAACATTTCTGCGTCCCCCATCTTGCAGATGAGGATACTGAGGCACGGAGAAGGAACTGGCTCAAGATGACACAGTCTGTAAGCCCCAGAGCTGGGACTGAGCCCAGACAGCCTGGCCCACGGGTCTGTGTGCTTTACCCCCATGTCAGTCTTCGCGTACACAGAGTGTGAGGAGAGTAAAGAGGTGACCTGATGCTCTCTGCCATATGCGGCGTGGGCTTCTCAGAGGAGGCGGTGCCGGCTCTGGCCTTGGCGGGGAGAAGGGAAGCAAAGACCGTAGGAAACAGGGAAGGCAAAGGCACGAAACCCTGAAACAACATGCACTCAGGGAAGAACAGCTCACTAGGAATGCTTAGCAGTCAGTCAGGCTCACTCACTAGCTAAGCGATCGCCAGCCCATGACTAAATTCAAGCTTCAGCAGAATAGCTCAGGAATAGTCAACACCAGGAAAGTCAAATGTGGGAAGGCCGCAAGCGCCCTCTGTCCTGCAGGCTGCACTGCATGGCGTGGACCCGCGGCGGGACGGGGTGCCAGGGCGTCGTGGTGGCCCACCCGGCAGGCCTCAGGGGCCCTGCTCTGACAAGCTGAGGCCTGTGGAGAAACGGGAATCAGACAAGGAGTCTCGGAGCCTGGACATACCCTCAAGCCGTGAAGTGTTCTGGGTAATTTTTCTGGCTTAGAATATTTCCCTACATGTCTATTGGCCACTTGTATTTCTTATTTTGTACATTTTTAGTTTACTTTTTTTTTTAATTTATCCATCTTCTCAGACATTTGTCCCTTTTGTATACTTAGAATATTAACTTATACATGTTGTGTTTTGTTCAGTTGTTGTTAACCTCCTAAACTTTTAGAAAGTGTTTTTTTATATAAAAGTTTTAAAATTTCATGTGGTTAAATCGGTGCATTTTCCTTTATGGTTTCTTCATTTGTTTATACTACAAAAAGTTTTTTTCTTCCTCCAGTTCAGAAAAATCGCCCTGTATTTTCTTACATGGGCTTTTTCAGTTCTATTACAGTTTAGAGGTTAAGAGCCCAGATTCTGAGTCTGAAGAAGGTGAGGCTGACTCCTTACTGCCCTTCTCTGGCTTTGAGACTATTCCATCCTCCTGTTTCCTCACTCGCTGTGAGCCTCACTCAAAACTCCAGCGCCAGGAGTACTGCCCCAGTTATGCTGATGGGAAACTTGACATTTAGAAGGGCGAGATTATGATGCAGAGATTTTCAGTAAATGGAAACTGAAAGGATACAGATTTTGCTCTTCCTAATTTCACTTACAATCTACCAATTCACACAAAACATTACCATTTTATTCCTTTACAATAATATTATAGGAAGCTTTTTTTTTTTTTTTTTTTGAGATGTTTGCAGCTATCAGCAAAAGAGAAAATGTTGTGCATTCTTACTTACAGACACATTTCCTAGCCTTGGTATTTAAAGTACTTGTTGGCTTTGGCTGCTATTCAGAATCTATGATATCTTCTGAGGCCTTAACTATAATGTGTGGCCTCTTTCAAACACAGTACTAAATGCCTGGGCTTGGCGGACAATCTCTCTAGTGGGCCCTACAAAGGTCAAGGGATCCAGAGCGAGACTAGAAGAGATCTTCTGCTTGATTAGTAGCTCTTAGTAGGTTTCTCTCTCCATCCGAAATGAAATAAATATGTTGTAAGGAAGTGACAGGAACATGTCACTCCCCCACTGTTACTTGAAGCAAGAACTATCTGTAGATGATGTGGGTTCAGTTCAGGGTATTTTTTCATTTTCATTTAATCTGATTAGAAACAGCTGGAGATCAGAATGACTGCATAATGTCTCCAGTGATGCAGAGGGAAAGAATGTTCACAGTGACATAAACACAAGTTACCATCCTGGCTTGATTCACACAGGAAAACAATTCGCATCGCTTCAATGACAAACCCCAGACGTCTTGTCCTTTCAGTGTTCATCTTTATGTCTGTCCAGATAAATAATGTCCCAACCCTCCCCTCCGTGGCTGCCAAACGTGCTAATCATCACATAATTAACATGCGTTTGGCTTTTGCAAAGGGTTTTTAAAAGTATTTATATTAATATAAGATTCTTAAAATCAATAGTAATTATTTTCACTATTTAATCATAAGCAAATGGGGGAGAATTTTCTCTAGACAGAGAGAGGAATCAGACGTTGAAGGAGCCCTGAAGAAACGTGCTCCTGGGAGAGCAGAACCCCACCCCCACCACAACCCAAGCAGCTTCCAGCCCCTTTCCTGGGGATCTTCTTCCCAGGCAGGGGCCCAACTCTATCCTCAGATCCTTGATTGAGTTCAAGACTAGTTTCACTGAGAAGTTGTAGGACTTTTCGCTAATCTTTTCTATTCTTCATTGCATAATGTAGACAATTAAATCAAAATTTTAAGTGTCAACTTCACAGAGCCGCTGGCAGAATAAATAGTACAGCTTCTGTATCATGTTTTTTTTAAAGATTTTATTTATTTATTCATGAGAGAACAGAGAGAGAGAGAGGCAGAGACCCAGGCAGAGGGAGAAGCAGGCTCCACGCAGGGAGCCCGACGTGGGACTCAATCCCGGGACCCCAGGATCACGCCCTGGGCTGAGGGCAGGCACTTTAACTGCTGGGCCACCCAGGTGTCCCATGAATCATGTTTTAAATAAAGCAAGTTGCCCAATGACGAAAACTAATAATACTTAGTTTTGAAATGTGAAAATACAGAAAAGAAAGAAGGTAAAAGAGAGAGAAAAAGTCGTCTATGATCTTCCCACCTCTCACAACCACTATTAACATTTTGTCACGTGTTGATCTAGTATACAGTACTTTATTCTCTCTTTCTCCTTCCTCTGTCCTCCCCATCTCATTCAGAGGTTGCCTCATTTATTTTCTCTCCCAAATAAGAGAGAGAGGTGAGAAGGGAAATGGGTACAATGGGACCCACACTCTGGAAACCTTGTTGGGGTTACTAACTTGCCATGGCCTTGGATCTCCACATACCATGTCTTCCCAGCCCCACTAGACCTAGAATGTTTATTAGCTTACTTCGGAAGTATCTACAACTATCTCAGTAGAGGTGAGCAGGGATGGGATAAAGCATGGAAGCATGTGGACAGGATACAGAAGGACCAAGTTTTCATGGCTACTTGACCCCGGCCCTACAAATTCCAGGTGCTGCATCTAACCCTACCTATCACCCCTCCAGGGGCTCTTCTTTTGTCATAGCCAGATTGTCTTAAAATTCTTTTCCTCTTGGCATGGCAAAGACAGTTAAAGCTCACCAAACATTTCATTTGCTCATCAACAATTCTAGCTTTTCTTCGGTTAGGCAAGGGTGTATGAGTAATCCCCTCTTCCCTTGCTGATGAGGAGGACTTGCGTTCTCTCCAGATGCTGCAGCTCCAAGACGGAATATTGAGGGATCATGTGTTGCAAAACCCTTGCCAGCTCATGTGGGACACATTGTGTGGGAGAGAAAAATAAATGTATTTTAAGCCCTTAAAATTTGGGGCTTATTATTGTAGCCCAACCTAGTACATTCTCATTAAAACAACTGGGGTCTCACTTGATGCTATACTTTGATGTTTTTATAACCTTAAAATAAGAATTTGAGCATGGAATTTCCTTATTTAAAAAGTAGAAGGGGCTGGCCATTAGCTAAATGATGACATACAAATGCTTTACCCTGGCCAGCTTGTCCTTGTGGGTTAATCTCCTGGTGTTATGCCCCCCAACCTATATCCTAAATTGTTGACACAGTTACTCCAATGCCATTCCTCAAGATGCCATTCCCTGACTATCCCAGTCCTTTAAATGTCACCAGATCTTTGTTAACGTTGTTTCTTTTTTTTTCGCTGGCTCTTGTGTTTCTCTATTTGGCATATCGTTACATACCCTATAAGATCCAGCTCAAATATATCTGTGAAGTTGAACACAACTCCACAAAGCCCTGTTGGCTCCTTCTTCCAAATTGCCACAGTGCTTGGTAAAGTCTCTCCTTCAGAAAGCCTCCTCCCGCGAAAATCACCTTCTGGGGAAAATTCTACTGAAGAGCCAGATCTCTATAGATGGTGTGATGGGCCCCAAATACACAATTTTCTGTAACAGACACATCTACCATTTTCAAATGGTCAGAGTGCTGTCAGCATGTCATGTTTCGCAGCTCTCGCTGTTGTGGCTCAGTGGTTAAAACTTTGTTGCCTACAGAACTAGATCTGGTCCCAGCTCTACTGCTTACCAGTCAAGTTGATGGGAGTTAGTGGGACAGTTAGGTAGTCAGGGCCAGGCCCAACGAGAAGATATGGAGTCGGGTCAGCTGAGACAAAACAGCACTGACATCCTGTTGTACAGCTTAGACAGGGCCACACCGACATTGTGTTTTGCAGCCTTTGCAGAAGTGACTTTTGCTAAATGTCCTAAAAAAGACAAGTAACCACAAAACATTTGTCACCATCACAGGCAGGAGGCAGTTAAGACATAAGCCCCAGATGTCAGCACAAACCATCATCCACACGTGGACACTAACCGAATAGGTAGACAGATACATGACCAAGCCCTGATGGCACGACTCCGCACACTCGGATTGCTTAGGAAAGTTCTGCAAAAGAGCTCCTAAAAATCTCTAAACTTAGACACTCCAATGACAACCCTCTCAGAGAGTTTTGTACTATTGATTGATAAAACTTTGCTTTGCTGCCCACCACTCTTCATCTGATCTACCTCTTCATTCTTCAAAGCAGCCTGACCAAGAACCACGGGCACTAAAGACATAGAATTCTTGCAACAAAGTCACCCTGAGCAAGTTGTTTAACTTATTTCCCCCATTTCCTCAGTAGAAAATGGGGGAAATACTAGACCAACCTTATTGGGTAAGGGTGTGAGGGTTGTGTGAGCTGATGCACATCAGACACCTAATAAGGGACCTGGTGCTCACTGCTACTCATCATTTTTCTCAAGCATTACCCTTGCCATGAGAGAAAGTGTGCAGGTATTAAAATGTTTTCCTCTTATTAATAGGGTCAGCTAGAATGAGAGCTGTCCCTGAGCTATCTGTGAACCCAATGCTCTCCTCAGTGCACTGAGAACCGAGCAGACTTAGCAGAGGCACTGTCAAATTAGGTGTCCAGACCCAAGTCACTTCTTGGCTGTGCAAATAGCAGGCATCTCAGAGCTTTTGACTCAATCTCTGGACAATGAAGATACCAATATGCCACACTGTATAAGTTTCTGACTTAACTGTGAAATCAATGTATAAAGAAAATAGAGGTGGAAGTTGTTTGGTTATGTGAAATTTGTGATTTAAAAAAAAGATGTACAGGGCACTTGGGTGATTCAGTTGGGTGTCCAACTCTTGGTTTCGGCAGGGGCCGCGATCTCAGGGGTGGTGGGATGGAGCCTCTTGGCGAGCTCACCAGGGAGTCTGCTTGAAGAATCTCTCCCTCTGCCCCCTCTGCCTCTGTGTGTGTTTTCTCTCTCCTTGTCTCAAATAAATAAATATTTAAAAAATAAATATATAAAATAAAAAAGACATATAATTATGTGTAGCCTACTAAGGAAAATAAGCCATGAATTACAAGAATGAAAGCTATGTGGGAAGTGGACTTAAATATTTTCTATGATAAACTGGTATAATTATTCTGTAAATGATTTTTTTAAAAAAAGCTTAAAATATTCCTTTGTTTGTTCATTCAATATTTTATTTATCATGATCCAGGCACTGTGTGAGGCACTTTCACATATTGTCTCATGTAATCTCATTCAATACGCCCACTAACTCCACGAAATGGTCAATTGTAGAGAGCAAGGTGGGGTCTCTCACGTCAAGCAGGGGCCTGTGCCAAGCAATGAGGTAGGCAGGTAAGGGTACTGCTCCTGGGAGGTGTCCTGGGGACCCAGGCCTGACCACACGCAGAACCAGAGGGGGTCTGCAGGAGCCCGAGACTGATTCAATCCCTTTATTACGGGAGGACCCGGGCAGCGAGCTGTCAGCCTCCTCAGACGTGACCCCTCTGTGTCTGACCACCCTAAAAAGGCAGCGGCTGCCAGGCTCTGGCGGTCCCTCTCCACGGTCTCCGACGGGAGAGCCCCGAGGCCCTGCCCTGCGGGAACAGCAGAAGCACCAGGTGCGGCCCGCCCCGGACCCACCGGACCGACTCTGGCTGTGGCCACTGCTTCTGCGACCTCGTTTGTCGTGTGACTTGCCTCCTGTTCGCTCTGCGTGCGCTGGAAGGAGCCGCGTTTAGTCACCTGGTGAGCTGCTGACTTTGGAATCTCGAACCTGCTCTATAATTATGGTCGACTTTGCTTTATTACCGAATGAAGCTGACCTTGTGGAAAGACACAACTCGTGTGCACCTTGGGAACGTGCTCAGGACAGCAATCTCTTCTCATGTTACAGAGGAAGAACCGAGGCTAGGCACTTAGCCACCTTTAGAAAAGTCATAGCCAGGGACACCTGGGTGGCTCAGCGGTTGAGGGCCTCCCTTTAGCCCAGGGCGTGATCCTGGAGTCCCGCGATGGAGTCGTGCATTGGGATCCCTGCATGGAGCCTGCTTCTCCCTCTGCCTCTTTCTCTGTGTGTCTCTCATGAATAAATAAGTAAAATCTTAAAAAAAAAAAAAAAAAAAAAAAAAAGGTCATAGCCAAAGGCAGAACTAATGCCTATAGTTTTTTTGTTGTTGTTGTTTTTATCCGTACTTAAGCAAGAGGTTGCTCCAAGATTATTCATGCACCTCCCTGCAGACACACTGTCAATAAGCGAAGAGCTCAAAGCAACAGTCATCTAGGTCGCCTTCCAAGCCATGTTAGCCCTCAGCTCACACCTAAACCGCGCACTCCTAAGGCAGAAACCAGAAACTAAAGGGTTTAGGAGGAGGCGATCAGCTTTCAATTACTTAGAGGATGTTCATTCAGATTGAG